>NC_138945.1:40490000-41090000 GCF_965226115.1 Aulonocara stuartgranti | reverse complement strand
TGAGCAGTTACTGCTGGGAAAAGGAATCCAGACGTGGATGAAAATGTTTTTGGGAGGAAAGTCTGGCAGCTGAAGCTCAGAGAGGGTGGCTGATGTCACAAGCACATGAGGAAATCATCAGCAGACTAGCTGAAGAAGAAATTTCAGGTTCTGGACCGATTCAGATTCCTGAGATTGTCTGATCTGATGACTGCTGATGCTCCCAGAATGCACTGCTGTCTCTGGACTTCCTGTCTAATCGCATCTCTGCTTCTGAGTTACTGACAGTTTCTGTGCGGACCGGCAGGTATTTGTAGTTTAAGATCTGCTGTGTGACGAACCCTCCTTCAGATGCTTGGGTACATACGCACCTCTGCATTCAACTCTCCCCTGCAACTCAGACATGAGGTGGCAGTGAAAACTCTCAGATCCATTAATACAGGAGAGCAACTTTGCAAGACATCTTCTTCTCTGAAACAGAACTACAGAGTCTACGCCCAGCCGTAGAAATATCAGCACATCCTTCCAGGGATAAACACACCTCCTGAGGTCATCCAGCTACCTGTGAGCACCTGCTTGGAGAGCCGGAGTGGTGACTCATTGTTCACCTGTACAAATATCATTCGTCACCCTTAGACCCAATCGCACATCGATATTTCAAAGGTAAGTTTTACATTTAGGTGCAGAACAGAGTACAGCACAGAGCTTTAAGACTGTCCTCCAGCAGGTAGAGATCATACGGGTACAGGTAAGTCCCCATAGTGACAGATGTCCTTTTCACATTTGTAGTTTGACCTTCGGATCATCTGCAGCAGGTCCAGAACTCAATTCCGGTCCACACTGCACTCTGTGGCGTTTTCACTCCCTGCTCAACTCAGCTCCATTCAAGATGCCTGACAAGCTTCTGTGTGGACTGGCAGCTTTTTGATGTTTGTTTGGGCTTCTGTCATTTACGATCAGTCACGCACAGAGCCCTCCTGCAGTTGCTTGGTTACATGTGCAGCTCTGCAGTCATGCAGCTGATGGATGGGAACAGATGTTGATAGATGTGACGCTCACTGATGAATGATGATGAAACCTTAAAATAGGGTAAATTTGAGGTCTGCTGGGGACTCTGCGTTGGTGTTGTAAGATCACTTCTGCTTTGGATTTTCTTTTGTCACGTTGTCAAAGCCGACTCGTGTTTTGACTTTTAGGGAACAATGAAATAAGCCCGGGTGGTTTCAAATTGAAAGCATGCTTCCTGCATGGCAGCATGGCTGAGTCACCTTCAAACGTGCACAAAGAGGGAATCTAATTCTTCATTCAGCACAGAGGGAGAGACCTCTGGGTAATTATCAGTGTGCCTGGCCGTCTCTTCCTCAGTGAGGTGGATGTTCATGATGGATCTAAGGGGGTCTGTGAAGCGTCATTTGTTCTGTTTGGGTAAGGGATGACTATGACGGTCAGCAGTAACTTTCTCACCCCAGTGCCTCAGCTACTGAGAGCAATGCTCTCTTTTTCAGGAAGGACCTGGTTTTCAGACACATTCACACATGTGAAAGCTGCTCGAGACAAAAGAGCACTTCAAGCTATATCGGTGTAACGAACAGTGACAACCTGAGAGCAAGAGGGCAGAGCTGGCCTCAAGGTTAGGAAAAAGACGGGCAGGTCGAGGTTTGATCGGCAGGCAGAATGTGGGAGGTACAGTGCAGCATCTTCATCAGGGGCTAAGGGTTGTGTTCAAACCCCTCTTAACCCAAAGAACCCAAAGAAGTGCTTTCTACTCAGACAGCCGATCAAACTGACCTCTGAGACACAAGTGCCTCTCACAGTTTGGACGTTGGTTTAAATGTTGGTTTGAACTTTGTTTTTTTGGTGAATTTGTTTGTTGGTCTTTCTTTAGAGACTCATTTAAAAACGTTGCCATGCTGTGCAGTCTTGTTGCCACTATGAATTTAGTCAAACCTTTCAGACCAACCGGAGGATTTCTGCTTTGATGGCTCATCAAAGAGCGGGATTTGTGTCACTGAGTCTTGCGTGATTGTTTTCTTAAGTTTTCTACTTGCTTGTTTAGACTCTAAACCACAAAGGTACATGGGGCAGAAATGGACATCATTGGTTTGTCCAGTTTGTTTAGTCAATTGTCTGGTTGTGTCCTGTATGCTGAGCTGAACCTTAAACACTGCTACTCCATGTCTACAAACTATAAATCCTTCTAGAGGAAAGTCTCACTGCTCTGCAGCTTCTGGGCTTTTATTTTGAAGCTCCTGTGTGAATGAATGGAGAAAAAGCCAAGCATTGCTCAGCATGACATGAAAACTGCACGAACAGAATCAGCAGTCAAATCTGAAAAAAACAAACAAACAAACAAACAAACAAACAAACAAACAAACAAAAAACACTCAGTTACAAGTGACCTTTTCTCTACATGCAACAAATATAAAGATCATTGTAACTACACTGACTTCATCATTCACTGACTATATTTTTTCTTTCAGAAAGTCAGGTTTCAGTTAACAGGCTAACAAGAGTATCACAGACATCCTTCTGCCAGGCCTTGTCATCCCAATCTTCTTCCTTGGGAATCCTGACAAGAAGGGGTGTAGATAAGAAATATAATCCCTCAAGTCTATCTCGGAGTTCCACCAGGACGCTGCAGCTCCTCAGCCCTTCTCTCGAAGGCTCAGTTCATCCACATGTGCCTACAGTCCTGCTCTTTAGATCCAGACTCAGAGCTCATTAACATACGTGATGCATCAATGATAAACAACAAGAGATAATCAGTTACAACAACAACACAATCAATCCCACAACTGCCCTCCTCTCCATTCCCCACTCCGTCCCAGCCTTCATGAAGAAGACCCCAAGTTTCCCAACCGCATTTGGTCAGGGGAGCAACTCATCCTCTAACTATGAGGAGCAAGGAGCAGTTAGGAGCCGTGCTGCAGCGTTTTGAACTAGCTGCAGTCAGCCAATTGATGAAGAGGTGACACCAGAGTAGAGACTATTACAGAAGTCGAGGTGAGATGAGATGAAGGCATGGATCGCTTTCTCAAAATCTCTGAAACAGAGAAAGGGCTTAACTTTTGAAATTAGGCGAATATGAAAGAAACTGGTTTTGACTACATTTATCTATTTGTCAAATGTTAAATTGCTGTCAAAAATCACCCCTAAATTTCTTGCAAATGGTTTTTTATAATTTCCTAAGGGGCCAAGGTCATAATGGTCAGAAGGACCAAAGAGAATGACCTCAGTTTTCTGTTCATTTAGATTTTGAAAATTTAGAGCCATCCATGCCTTGACATCTTTTAGACAATCAAACAGTCCCTTCAGAGGATTCACAGATTTTCGTTTTAGTTGAAGGTTAATCTGAGAATCATCTGCGTAAAAGTGAAACAAAATTCCATATTTTTCAAAAATAGATCACAATGGGAGCATATACATTGAAAAAAAGACTGGACCAAGGATAGAGCCCCGGGGGACTCCGCAAAAAAGGGTCGTCTTTGGAGACAATTTATCCCTGAATCTAACAGAGAAAGTATGATTAGATAAGTAGGATTTAAACCATTCCAAAGCAAGCCCTTTAACTCTGGCACATTGTTCTAGTCGAGAGATAAGAATCCTGTGATCTACTGTGCCAAAAGCAGCACTGAGGTCTAATAATATTAAAATAACAGAGTCTCCCGAGTCGGTAAAAGTTAAAAGGTAATTAGAAACTTTTGAAAGAGCGGTTTCAGTGCTGTGGTGCGTTTTAAAACCAGATTGGAATAGTTCACCAATGTCGTGTTGGTCTAAAAAGGTCTGGAGCTGCAGAAGGACAATTTTCTCCAGAACTTTTGACAAAAAAGACAATTTAGAGATTGGGCGGTAATTTGATAGAACTGTTGAGTCCAGACTCTGCTTTTTAAGGATGGGTTCCACCACAGCATGTTTAAAATCAGAGGGAACAGACCCAGACTGAAGACTGCTTTTGACAATAGAAAGCAGACATGTACCAACAGTGTCAAAAACATCTTTCAGTAACCTAGGTGGAATGATATCCAGGGTACATTTTGAAGGGCTACTTCATTAAGTAATGAAAGGGATACTGGCTCGAAGAGATCAAAAACAGCCAAGGTTGGAGCATAAAAACCTGGGTCAGAAATGGGAGGAATAATGTGGGATCTAGTATCTACAATTTTATTAATGAAGAATTTCATTAGATTCTCACATGTTCACTGCTATATGAGGATCAGCAGTGGGAGGATTAAAAACTGAGTTTATAATACCAAATAAAATCCAATGTTTATGACAGTTGTTGGACACGATCTTGGAAAAGTATTTTGTTTTGCTGCTCTTACAGCTTTCTGGTAACTTGACAGGGATTCTCTAAGTGCCTCAAATGACACTTGGAGACGGTCCTTTTTCCACTGTCTTTCCGCTTTTCTACATGTCCGTCTGCGTTCCCTGGTGTCATTATTTAACCACGGTTGGGTTTTAGGTTTTAGATACCTAGTGGTGCAAGGAGCAATGGAATCCAGTATTTCCAGACAAGCTGAGTTGAACAGAGAAAGCAGACTATCAGTGGTCGAATGAGTGGTACTGTTAGTCGGTAATGCCTGATTTGATTTTTGTAGAAACAAGTCCTCTACAGCTACACTAAGAGCTAAAAGTCCGGGTAACTAAAGAACCAGTGCCAGGTGCCAAAGGACAACAATAAAATATAAAATAACACTAGTAACAGGAAACATGAGCTTAAATTACTTTTCAAAACATTTTCATACAAAAACTTGAAACCCTGAGTCCAAGACCAGAGATCTGTTTTCCATCAGAGCCATGGGCACACAGGTAATAACATGCTTCAGTATTTGAGTTGCTCATTGTATTCTAAGCGCCAGTCTAGCCTCCCTTTTTGGAGGAACTCATTTCAGCCTCTTGTATCTGGAGTCTCATTCTTTCAGTCGGAGGAGCTTGTCTCCGTAAGTGAAGTTTGGCATATTTACTGACCCGTGAATCAAAACCTTTGCCTTCCTGTTTACCCAAATTATTTGGTAAAGTTGCACCGCCCTGTCGGTCAATCTAAGGCTCCATTTTATCAAGACGATATTTAAACTGTCACTCTCCTTGAACCCAAATGCAATAAAGCAGTTCTTCTTTGCAGTCGTACCACCATCACACCTTTGTACTCCTCTGCTCCACAGTTTAAGCTCCACAGGAGAAGCAGATCTTAGATTTTAGCATAGTTGTTGAACGTGGATTGGTATAATCTGAGGAAATAAGCATGACGTTTCTTCATTCCAGGCCCAGAGCAGCTCCTTCCTCATGTTTGACTTTGTTCTGTTGTGCTTGAAATGACTCAGAGCTTCCTAAAAGTTTTATCTTAAACCTTGTGTGCTGGGTACATCCTCATTTTGTCCACCCCTGCACAAACGCAGAAACTGTGTGAGATCTAATAAAACAAGGATGAAAAGAGACAGAAAGTAACTCTCAGGCTTTGATGTGGCAGTCTGAGTACTGACATTTATTGTATGTGTGCTCAGTGTCACTCCAGCCTACGGGAAACACTGTGGATGACAGTACGTGGGCTGTGAGATGGGGAACTAATATATTTGAAACGCTAATGATGCCATCACAGCAGTATTTTCACTTTCAGAAAAAAAGGGTTTCTGGGTTTTTGCAAATGTGTGTATAAAAATATAACAAGGGCCACTTATCAGGAGAAACCAGGAACATGACGGCTGATATCTGACACTCGGTCTGCAGCCTGCTCTGCTCCTTCTGCTTCTTTAGCCCATCAGTCAAACAGTCAGAGCCACAGGGACATTCATGTTAAACATGTCTGTAGTTTCTAATAATGAGCTCAGTGTGTGTACAGTAACCCTTTATCACAGTTTTATTTCCCTGCTCTGTATGATGTCACAGAGAGGGGACCGGCCATGCATGAACCACACCTACCAGCTGCTTGAATTGTCTGTTTGGGAGCAAGAACCAATCACGCACTAGATGGACACGGGGGGCTAGCACTGACAGGTGATGTGAATAGTACTGATTACCTCTACATCATGGCACCTGTTACTTGGGGCGGGATCTATCAGGGAGCAGGTGAACATGTCCACAGAGGTGATGTGAGAATCAGGAAAATGAGCGAGCATGAGGATTTCAGTGACTTTGAAAACTTGTAGTTCTGTTCCTGGTTCTGCTGGAGGTTTCTTCCTGTTAAAAGAGAGTTTTTCCTTCCCACTGTCGCCAAAGCTGTCAGGGCTCTGTGTGCGGGCAGGCGGAGAGGAGAATCCAAATGCAGGACTCAGACACTGAACTGTAACTCAAACCTCAGCTTTATTGCTGGCATAAAACAAAAGATGAAACTGAGCAATGGTACTGAACATAAACTGACACAAAAACACACGGGCATGATCTGATGGTACGACGCGACACCGAGCACGGGAAAACACAGGGCTTATAGACACAGGGTAGTAATGAGGGAGTGGGCAACAGGAGGGAGACACAGCTGGGAGAGATCAGGGCTAACGAGACAGGGGGAACAAAGCTGCACACACTAACATAAGACAAAGACTTTCACAATAAAACAGGAAACATGAATCACTACTCAAAGACACGGACTCGACACAGAGGGGCGGACAGAAAATAATACATGAAACTCAAACAATACATGAAACCACAATTCCTAAAACATGGATAAACAGAAACATGAAACTCTAATAATAAACATCATCATCATCACAACAAGAGAATGAGAAAACAATCCAAAACACCAAGATAACTGAAACACAAAGTACCAGAGAAAGATAAAGAATAATCCATGATGCAAAAGTAAACCAAAACATAATAAACTCAAATTACTGGGTCTAACGTTTGATCATAACTGGTCATATGGTTGTTTTTGTTTTCTCTGTATTATTGTAGGGTCTTTACCTTACAGTATAAAGCAACTTCAGACGACTGCTGTTGTAATTTGGTGCTGTATAAATAAAATTGAACTGAATGTAACACACGACTGGATCAGAAAATCTCCAGTTCTGTAGGTCTGTGGGCGTTCTCAGTCTGCAGGGGGAGGGAACTATCAGAGCCATCCAAGGAAGGGGCGGCACTGACACAGCGACAGTGTCATGTGTGTTGAAGAGCGCTGCGTACAAAGCAGGAGAGACATTTTGTCAGGTCACCACTAGGGATGGGTATTGATAAGATTTTCACGATTCCGATTCCATTTTCGATTCTGTTTAACGATTCGATTCTTTATCGATTCTCTTATCGATTCTTTTTAAAAAAGGAGAACACTAAGGTCGATTAGCTTAGAACTTTGTGTTATAGTTTCTCTTTGAACAAGATAGAAATTTAGGAGTAACATGGCCTTACAAACCCAACAGTGAGATCTTAAGAGATCCACAGCCTATGGCTCTTCAATGGGGTGTCACAGGGTCCCCAGGAAAAAAAAATTGTAAATGTAAAATAATAAAATAAATATTCTTCTGTAGCAATAACAGAGTATAACATAAATTATTCTGTAGCAATTACACAAGAATATCCAGTAATGTCCCTGCCTACAATTAAACACATTCACTTACCAAAAATCGGGGCATCTGCTGTGGCAAATGGGTGCAAGCCTTTTACCACAAACTGAGTCACTGCTCGGTGACATTCGTCTATCCTGGACTAAAAGGAGATGCTACCGGTAGACTGCAGTGAGAACTGATAGCATCTGAGCCAGACTCTGTCTGTCTCTCTCATCATGGTCACCTAAATGCACAATAATGGCAGGTTTTGTAATAAGGCAGATCGGACTAACATAATATGCACTGTTAGTTTGATTATTTACCTGCCGCATTCCGGACTTTTACTTGTAGTTGTGAAAGTGTGTTATCAGACACCAAACCAGTCAGAACTGATAACACACTGTGATCTTTATGTTCCTGTGTGTCAAAACACAGCTTCATAACATCATTAGTTAAATGTGGGTTTAAATTTTTGAATTTCAGAATTCATTTTCTTTAAAAGATGAAAGATGAGAAATGAAATTTGCTACTGCTACTCAGCTGATTTATATCCTTATTCTTTCTGCTGCAGCAGCTGGCCAATCAGAGCTCCAGCTGCTGATCGGCAGGAATTTTTCGTCACATCTCTTAATTAAAGACGGCCGTCTCTGGATCAAAACATCACAAACAGGGAACTGAGCGTGATGTTGGAGGAAGAGTTGAATGAATGGTGACACAGAGTCACACATCACACATTTGATCTAATTGCGATATGTTTGTAAACACATCTGAGGGCTCGATTGTACCTGAGGAGACACTGGACAGCTTTGTCCTGGTTAATGCTGAGAACCTTCAGAAAGTTTTCTCCACAGTGAGACCCACCACATGTCTTTTAGATCCAATCCCTTCTTCATGCTTTAAAACACTTTATGGATTTTTTGAGGCTGAGCTTTTATACATGATGAATTGCTCTCTTCAGTTGGATGTCTTCCCTGCTGCCTTTAAAACGGCGGTGGTGAGGCCCCTTCTGAAGAAGAGCAATTTGGATTGTAATGATTTTAATAACTACAGACCTGTATCCAACTTTCCATTTTTAAGTAAAATCTTAGAAAAACTTGTTTTTACTCAGATTACTGATTTTCTCAATGATAGACAGATCCTGGAGATATTCCAGTCTGGATTTAGGGTGAACCACAGCACAGAGGCGGCTCTCCTAAAGGTTTTAAATGATCTTAGATGTAACTGGGACGCCCAAAAGCTCTCAGTCCTGGTGCTACTGGATCTAAGCGCAGCCTTTGATACAGTAGACCACGCTATTCTTTTAAACAGACTGAAACACATGGTGGGCCTCTCTGGTGCTGTACACAACTGGTTCACTTCCTATCTCTCTGACAGAACTTTTATGGTGAGTATGGATACATGCTCCTCTAAAATCCATAAAATGACATGTGGTGTGCCTCAAGGGTCGGTTCTAGGCCCTGTACTTTTTAATTTGTATATGTTGCCTCTCGGCAGTGTCATCAGGAGGCATGGAGTGAACTTTCACAGTTACGCTGATGACACGCAGCTGTACATCTCCGTGTCTCCTGATGACACCAGACCAATGGATGCCCTTTTTAACTGTATTTTAGATATAAGATCTTGGATGGCAGAAAACTTTTTACAGCTTAACCAGGACAAAACTGAAGTTTTAATCGTCGGTCCTGAGGCTCAGAGAGAGAAACTCTTGTCTAAATTAGAGGCATTTTCACTATGTCCTTCGCTACAAGTGAAAAACCTGGGTGTTACTTTTGACTCTGAGCTTGGTTTTATCCCACATGTTAAACATGTAACCAAAATTGGATTTTATCATCTAAAAAATATAGCCAGAGTCCGCCCAATTCTCTCTCGGGCCAACACGGAGATGCTGATGCATGCTTTTATTACCAGTCGCATTGATTACTGTAATGCCCTGCTCTCTGGTCTTCCTAAGAAGAATATTTCAACTTTACAACTTTTGCAAAACTCGGCAGCTCGTGTGCTGACGAAGACCAGAGGGCGGGCCCACATTACACCGGTTTTAGAATCGCTGCATTGGCTCCCCGTGTGTTTCAGGATCGATTTTAAAGTTCTTTTATTGGTTTTTAAATGTCTTAATGGTCTTGGGCCTTCTTATCTCTCAGATCTGCTTTTACCATACAAACCCTCGCGGACCCTGAGGTCCTCTGGTACTGGCCTTTTGATTGTCCCTAAAGTCAGGACACATACTCACGGAGAGGCAGCTTTTCAGTGGTATGGTCCTCGTCTGTGGAACAGCCTGCCGGAGGAGCTCAGGGCCGCAGAGAACGTACATGTTTTTAAGAACAGGCTCAAGACCCACCTTTTTAATTTAGCTTTCACCTAACGTTTATTTATTTTATGCTTATTTATTCTATCCTGTTATTTTATTATTAATTTAGGCTTTACCTAATATTTATTGATTTTAGTCTTATCCATTTTTTTAATCTTCTTACTCTATTTATATTTATATTTATATTGTATCCCGTTCTTATTTATTTTATCATTTTACCCTGTATATAGCCTATTGTGTCATATCTCCAGTGTTTCCTCGGAGGGCGCTCTCTGCACCGGGGCTGTGATCGACCGTGGCTGCTGGGTCTCTGGGGGTCCTCTCAGCCTGGCTGGGGGGCTTCTTTGCCTCCCTCCTGCTGTGTGCCCAGCCTGGAGGCTGCGGTCTGTGACCAGCTCCCGGTGCAGACGGCTCCCTGTTATAGTGTTTCCTCACTTAGCTCATGTGAACCCAGCCCAATTTTTACTCTTTAAGTGCGCGTGTGTGTGTGTGTGTGTGTGTGTGTGGGGGGGGGATATGTGTGCATTCACATCATTTATGTTAATGAGAGTGTGGGGAGTGAGTTGGAGGGTGGGGTGGGCTGCTTTTAACTATGTAAAGCACTTTGTGCTACATTTTTTGTATGAAAAGTGCTTTATAAATAAAGATTGATTGATTGAGGAGGTGGTAAACACGAGAGAAACCCCATGAAATCAGAAACCTGACGTTAGCGCTCGTGTTTGGCAGGTCTGCATTCGGTGAAGCATAGTCTGTGTTTTTCTTATTTGAACTCAATGTTGGTTCATGTAATGACTCAGAGGATAAAAAGGAAGCTGTGTTTGCGTCACTGCTTTGATACCAGATTTATGAAATGTTTTTGGTATTTTTGTTTTCATGTTACTGTTGATGGAGAGTGCTCAGCTTGTCTCATACAGATGCTGCTCAGGAGCGCTCTGCCTCTTTTGTGAACACAATGAGCATTTAAGGGCCATTTTCTTTCATGTGGAAGGATTTTACCCCTGTTCACCGCACTGAGTAGTTTCATTTGGAAGCGATGGCTGTACTCCTGAGCTGACGGGCTCGTCCGGTCACTGCTGGTCACAGCCACACATCCACCGCTCATCAGCAGTGATAATTCTGGACGTAAAGGTCAGGTGACCTCGTGCCCTTTCAAGTGCTGCTCCTGGGCACAAACCTGAGGACACTCTGAACTGATCGTGTGACGATCCTGGGCCATTTGGCCCAGCGTTTTGAATGTTAATATATTTTGATGTTTATGGCTTATATTTAAGTTCTTCAGGTTATCTAAGTTCTTTCCTGCCATGCCTAGGTTGTTGCTATAGTTCATTGTTTCTTAGATTTCCCGTGTCTTCTCCTCTATGTTTAAGTCTCCCTCGCCCTTCATGCGTTTCATGTCTGTGTGTCTTATGTTGTCAAGTTCATATTGTCATGTCTGCGTCTCATTATGTTTCCTGTTTTATTTTGAAGAGGTCTTGTGTTCTATGGTCAATGTGTTTAGTTTTACTCTTCCCCTGTGACATTGTTATGTTCATTTGTGTCAGCTGTTTCCCCATGTGTTTCCACTTACCCTGAACACCTCCTGTATGCATTTAGTCTGTGTGTTTACAGTCACTCGACGTCAGGTCACCTGTTGATTTGCATGTTCCTCGTCACTCCATACAGTCTGCCACAGTCAGACTGTGACAGATTGAACTGACACATTAAAATGCTGGCTGAACCTCTCCATCCTCAGTGAATCTATGAAGAAGCCTTCTGATTGGACACTCCTCTCCTTGTTTAGCATCGGTTACCATGGTGATTCAGCAGGTACAAAGAGAAAAGTCTGACACAGCTCAATAACGCATTAATCCCGTTGAGGGACCTTGTATGCATGTGTTTTTTTCAGTATTTGTATACTTTATGACTGGGAAGCGTTTTGGGTCAAATCCTGATGTTTTTAAATGTGCAACATTAATAAAATCACCTGAAAACAGCAGCAGGATGAAGCACAAGCAGTATGTAGAAACATTTTCACAGTGTGCACGTGCTTCTTTGTCGCTGAGGGTAAATATTATGTATTATAATAATGTCAGCACTACACAGACAGACTTCTCTGACTGAAAGACCTGAATAAAGTGAACGCTGTGCACATGTTCTTCCATTTTGTTTGTGTGTGTGCAAGATACATCTTTGGATGCGCTGGGACGCATCATCAATGATCTAACCTGGGGTCAATGGGTGTTTCTGATCTTTCAACATCGTCCAGGCGACCCAGCTAAGGTTGATCAGACCCAAGCACCAGCTGCCCATGGATCAGCCCTCTTTATCCACAGCCACCTTGTGGCCTTCTCTGTGGCTTCACATACAGACCAGATGGCCCTCTTCCTAGCCACTCCTGTTAGGCTCAGTTGGTTTGGTTTGCGTCCTGCAAAGCCTCTGCAGCCCACCTCTATTGGCTCATAGTACGTCAGGGCTCTAGACTAACTTTTTGCCATGGGCGTACCGGTACGCCTAACTTTAAAAAGTTAGGCGTACCGGCACAAAAGTTAGGCGCACACAAATTTTATAATAATTTATATAATATAATGTGTTTTTCTGGATACACTGTGCTTCTTCAGCATTCAAAGATTAATGACACCGTGTCAGAGCACTGGCTATGAATTTCAGAAGGATCAGGCCTTAACATAACAGAAAAGTTAGCAATAGTTCTTTTTCTATTGCAGCTACATCCACTTCTGTCGTGCCTAGGCTGCTCACTAGGGCTGGGTATCATCACTGATTTCTATAATCCATTCGATTCCGGTTTTCAAAGTCCCGATTCGATTCAACTTAGCCTCAGACAGTCAGAAATATTATAATTCTGATCATTTATCAGTACTGACTTCATCAGAATTGTGAACATCACAGCAGATGCCTTTGCGTGAAAGTAACTGAGAATAAAACACAGAAAAACATGAAGGAGACCTTCCTGGTCTGGCTTTTTATAGCAGATAACCTTAAAAATATTCTACAATGTTCTGCATATAAAGTTTAAATTTCTTCAGTATTGAATAACAGAAAAAATAGGCTTTCTTGTCCGAGGTCGTTTAAGTGAAAAAAAGAAAAGAAAAAGACAGCAGCCACAGCGCTGTAAACAACGGTAGACTGGTGGGTAATAAGGGAATGAATAATACAGAAAACAGAGACTGGAGACAGGAAACTGTTCTTGAAGTACAGAGAGAGATAGAGAGAGAGCTAGCTGTGCATGAAGTGTGATTTTAATAGTCGTGGAAGCAAAACAGCAAAATTCATGACGACATTGATCAAATGTGAAGCGCAGTTTGCTGCTTCTTTTGCTGCTTGCTCTGTGAATTTTGGTTGGAGAGACAAAACCTGCAGCTCAGAATCAGCGCAAAAAGACGTAAACACAGCACGGACCGGACGCATCAGGATCGCTAAGCTCCGACAGCGTGTCCGTCTACGGGCCGTCAGGTGAGAAAGCCAAGAAAGACAAAGTTGATTCTGATGCGTCGGTCCGTTCTGTGTTTACGTCTTTGTGTGCAATCCGTGTACCTGCTCTCATCTGCTGTTTGGTTGTTGTTGAAATGGTTTTGTGAGCTTTAATCTGACGTTTCTGGCAAAACACGGTTATATTTAAAAGTCGATTCAGGATTTAATGAATTGATATCGCTTTATTCAAGCTACTCACCTCCCACTTCCACCTGCACTTTCAACTGGACCACGGCCAATCAGAGAGGTCCCGCCCCTTATGATCTCTGATTGGTCTAGTCCACGATAGGGGCATAATGTGTGTCTGTTGTTGACCACAGGGAAGGTTGCAGATTTTTTTTTTTTTTTGCTACCCAAACAGTTGGTCGCACAGGTGCAACCAAAAAAAATTTTTAAGTCGCACCACTGAAAAATTTGGTCGCATTTGCGACCAAATTGGTTGCACTCTAGAGCCCTGTACGTCTTCCAGCCCCCTCCTCAGCACTTCTCTACTAACTCCTTGTACTTGGCATGTTTCCTTTCATTTGCTTCTTTCATATGCTCTTCCCAGGACACGGTGAGTTAGAGGACAATAAGCTGTTTTGCTGCCTCCAAGACAATAATTATGTCTGGCTGAAGTGATGTTTCAGCGATGTGCTGAGGGAATTTCAACTGCTTCCCTAGGTCAGCTTACAGCTGCTAGTCCGAGGTGTATAGAGGAGACCTGACCGTAATCTTCACTGCTGACAGGACCTCCTTTCCAGCTCTTGCCCCACACCTTACCAAGGCATCATATACAACCTGAACAAGGAAATGGAAACGATGGAAATCTGCCTTGATGATTTTTGTCCACGTAACTTTCCGCTGTAAGATATTCTCCCACTTTGTCCATACCTCCTTTTGCCTGAGCCCCACAGTCTTACTCGTTTGCTCTTCCTTCATGCCTGCTCGGACCTCTTCCTGAATTAGCTGGTGTCTCTCCTTCCCTTGGGCCTTCCCCACTTGGGTTTTTGGGAAAAGGCTTGGGTCTTTTCCCAAAGACTTCTCCCAAAGACCCAAGCCAGCTCTCCCAGTGGCCAACGTCCCCACCAGCTGCTCCTGCCTGAGGTGTGACTCTACCACCTCCACTTCTCTCTCCGCTCTCCACTTCCTCTCTGTTCTCACCTCAATACCACTTTCTGGTCCCTTGACTCACTATACTGAAGGACTTCTCTAGTGTGTGCCATCTTAAATTCTTCTGAGAGACTACTAAATGGGAGCTGTAAGGTGTTACTGGTTCCATAAAGGGCTGCACTGCTGAGGCAGCGGGGGAAGGCCAACCATTTGCGCAGAAAGCTAGTAATTCTCCTCTCGAGGGACTTCATAGCTGAGACTGGAACTGAGAAAACATGTAGAGGCCACGGGACATGCGGTAGGATGGAGTGCAGGTAAATCCAGGTCTTGAATCTACCTGGCAGGCCTGACTTGTCAACCTTAGGGGGCCAGTTATCCAGCTCTTTGGTGGACTTGTGGAAGGCGGTGGAGTCTTTCAGAGATGCTTAAAAAAGCTTCCCCAAACTCTTCACTGGTTGCTCACTGATGGAAGGGATGATCGTTCTAGAGATGGACCGATCCGATATTACGTATCGGTATCGGTCTGATACTGACCTAAATTACTGGATCGGATATCGGAGAAAAATAAAAAATGTAATCTGATCCATTAAATATCACGAAAGCACCTCACAAAACTTGCAACACGCCGTAACTCACCTCAGAACGTTAGCACGTCGGAGCAGTGTGCATCACGTGATAGAGCGGTTGTGGCATGCGGGACCTGTCGGTGGTCTGGATAGCATGTGGAGCTTCGCTAGCAACCCGGCATTTCATCTCCGACAAAGTTATCCCCGAGAGAAGTAAAGCAAGTGTGTAAGTTCATCTCTGAATGTTTGTAAAGCATTCCTGCCTTAAGCTTAACAAGCGACTGCCAGGAGACCGAGGCCCTGTACAGGCTCTTGGTAAATGCATAGAGGAAATTAATGACTGGTTGTGCCACAATTTTCTCCAACTAAACAAAAACAAAACTGAAGTAATAGTCTTTGGCGCCAAAGAAAAACGATTACAGGTCACCAAAGAACTTCAATCAATACATCTAAAAACCACAAACCAGGCGAGAAATTTGGGTGTAGTGATGGATGCAGACCTAAACTTAGAAAAACACATTAAGACAATAACAAAATCAGCTTACTATCACCTCAAGAATATTTCAAGGATAAAAGATCTGATGTCTCAACAGGACCTGGAAAAACTAGTCCATGCATTAATTTTTAGTAGGCTTGATTACTGTAACAGCATCTTTACAGTTCTACCTAAAAAATCAGTCAGACAACTACAGCTCATTCAGAACTCTGCTGCTCGAGTCCTCACTAAGACCAAAAAAGTGGGCCACATCAGTCCAGCTCTGAGGTCTTTACACTGGCTGCCTGTCCGTCAGAGGATAGACTTTAAAGTTCTGATGCTGGTCTATAAAGCTCTGAATGGTTTAGGACCAAAATACATCAGTGACCTCCTGACCCAGTATGAACCTTCCAGATCCCTCAGGTCATCTGGATCCGGTCTTTTATCAGTTCCCAGAGTCAGAACCAGACACGGAGAAGCTGCATTCAGCTTTTATGCTCCTTATATCTGGAACAAACTCCCAGAAAGCCTCAGATCAGCTGAAACACTCAGTTTATTTAAATCCAGGTTGAAGACTCACCTATTCTCAGCTGCATTTGAATAAAGCACCAAATCCACACTTTTAAGCTTAAATTTCAAAACTTACACTAACTACTGATCTTATCTATTTCTGATTTTATCTGTTTTGATTTTATATACTGTTTTGTTTGTTTGTTAAGCTTAAATTTCAAAACTTACATTAACTACTGATTTTATCTATTGTTCTGATTTTATCTGTTTTGATTTTATATACTGTTTTGTTTGTTTGTTTGTTTGTTTGTTTGTTAAGTGGGTTTAGAGCTCTGGGTAGCTCCCCAGCTGGGTCTAGACTTGGTCTAGAGAGTATTTTAAATTCAGGGAATTTAAAATAGAAAGTAGCTCGTCCACAGAAGGACTGGTAGCTCCCCTTACGATAAGGGTTCAGATCGCGCGAACAGGTGTGAAATGTGTGTGTTTAGTTAGTTTGTTTGTTTGCTTGTTTTAATCAATTTTAAATCATGCTTTTTATTTGTTTTTGTTTCTAATGTCTCTGTAAAGCACTTTGAATCACCTTGTTGTTGAATTGTGCTATACAAATAAATTTGCCTTGCCTTGCCTTGCCTCTTCTTGCTGCTACTTCAATCATGAAACTGCTTAATGATCAGCTGATCTGCTGATCATCTGCTCTGCACTACCCGACTCACTGGACCCTCTACAGTTCGCATACCGCCACAACAGGTCCACTGATGATGCCATAGCCCTGACACTACACACTGCCCTGTCACACCTGGAGAAGAGAGACACGTATGTGAGAATGCTGTTTGTAGATTACAGCTCAGCATTCAATACCATCGTTCCCTCGAAGCTAGATAGGAAACTGCAGGATCTAGGACTGAGCAGCTCCCTCTGCAGCTGGATCCTTAGCTTCCTGTCTGACAGACGCCAAGTGGTCAGACTGGGCAGCATCACCTCATCCCCCGTCACACTGAACACTGGTGCTCCACAGGGGTGTGTACTGAGCCCTCTCCTGTACTCACTCTACACCTACGACTGCACAGCCACTAACAACTCCAACATCATTGTGAAGTTTGCGGACGACACTACAGTGGTGGGTCTTATCACCAATGGTGATGAGACGGCTTACAGGGAGGAGGTCAGCGCCCTGACCCACTGGTGTCAAGACAACCATCTCACCCTCAACGTCGCAAAGACAAAGGAGTTGATAGTGGACTTCCGGAGGTGCAGAGAAGTACACACCCCCATCACCATCAACGGCGCTGCTGTGGAGAGAGTGAGCAGCTTCCGGTTCCTTGGTGTACATCTGGCTGAGGATCTTACGTGGTCAGTACACACAAACAAAACAGTGAAGAAGGCGCAGCAGCGCCTCTTCTTTCTCAGGAGACTGAAAAGATTCGGCATGAGCCCCCGCATCCTCAGGACCTTCTATCACTGTGCCATTGAGAGCATCCTCACTGGATGCATCACCACCTGGTATGGTATTGTTTACGTTATTGTATTTTGCACAACTCTGTTGCTTGTGAAGCTCGCACACAAGAATTTCACTCACATGTGCTGTACCAATGTACCTGCACATGTGATGTGACAATAAAAGTGATTTGATTTGATCGGCTTTTCTGTCGCGAGTCCGTCTCTCTGGTTTGTTTTTGGCTCACTTTGCACCAGAAAGAGGAAACCAGTGGCTGAACAACAGCAGCACGTTTAAGCTTGATAAGCTGTTGTTAGAATTTATTTAATATTACTTTCTACTCGAGGATCTTTTTCTACGTAGCTGACGGCTGGTAACTGTGCAGGGGCGGATCTAGCAAAGTTTAGCCAGGGGGGCCGATAGGGCATTAACAGGGAAAAGGGGGCACAAAGACATACTTTTCTTTCTTATTCTCATTTAAAATGTCTAGCTTTTAATAAATAATTATCCGAATCTTACACCCAAAGTTTTAATTTGATGTAAAATGAATAGAAGTCAATTACTGTATATAGTGACTATTAAGTCTAATATATATACCCTAGTAAGCTATAGTGCTTTTTCCTTTGGGAAGGTACCATCTGTGCAGTCTGCAATTTTGTTGAAGAAAGATGTTGAATCTATTTAATATTTCTTGAAAAATAATTGATTTCTGTGCATTTTTTTTTCACACTGCATCAAATTAAGGTTGATTACGTCGATTAAGCATCATGAGGTGGAGCGTGAGGGGTGGTTCCCTATTTTTTATTTATTTATTTTTGTTGTTGCTGGGAGTTGGAACCCTATTAGTTAGGTTGCTTAATATTTACGCTAAGTACTCTTTAAAATACCAGAATAGGGAGGATGGTGCAGGTTTAAGTTTATTAGATTGATCAGTATTGCTGAACTATGAAATATTTTTTTTTGCATACAGGTATAACAGAATAGCTTTAGTGTAGTTGTTGTTTTAAACTTGAGTATGAACTTATACAAAATGCAGCAAGATATTTAAAAAAACAGTTTTGTTGATTAAAAAACACTATATCGGATTCATATCGGTATCGGCAGATATCCAAATTTATGATATCGGAATCGGTATCGGACATAAAAAAGTGGTATCGTGCCATCTCTAGATCGTTCCAGCCAAGGAAAAACTGAATTGTCCTCCACTGTCCCTCTTTTTAACACCACAGATCTCGATTTGGAAGGTTTGAAACCCATCCTTGCCCAGGTGACAAGTTTTTAGAGACCTTGCAATATCCACCTTCCTCCTGGGACTGATGTTGTTGTAACATCCATAAGGGCTCTTCTGGGGGGCTGCAACACGTCAGACCTGGTTAGAGGACCACTGCATTCCACCTCAGCTGAATTGGCCACCATATTCATTGTCAGATCATCCCAAGGTCACATTAGAAAAACCAGAAAACATCCAAAACATGTGAAGAGAAACTCAGTGAGCCTCCAGGAAACGATGCTAAAAAACACCTTTCATTCCACTCAGTGGTGAGATGGACCGAAACTGACTAATGTGCCTTGAGTTTTCCTCTTTAGGGATCCACACTCCATCTGCATACCTCCACTGATCAACAATCCTCCCCCTTCGCCATATCACCTTCAAGATTTTCCAGAGGTGACGCCGGAGCTGAGGACAGCGTTTGTATATAATGTATGGCACACCACCGGGGCCTGGAGCAGAGGCTGAGTGAGCTGCCTTAACCACCTTCTAAGCCTCCTTCAGAATGTTTGGCAGATCAAACACTGATGTTGGGGAAGCTGGGTTAATGAGCGCTCTGTTGGATTTGAGCTCCTGTTCTCTCGATGGATTGCTTAATAAGTCATGCAGGAAAGCGTGAACTTACTCTGCTGAGCAGTCGAGCCGCCACTACGTTGATTGCCAAGCAGTTGTTTTCTACAACCAAAGGGGTTAACAATGAATGCAGTACACTTTCTTGACCTGTCTCCAGTTGCCAGTCTATTCCTTAGAATGTCACGAAGTTCAGCTAGGGCTTGTCTGTCCTCCTCAGTAGAACTTTGTATTTTTTCTTGAGAGTGCGGAGCTCTTGTCTCAGCTGGTGGATTTTAGCGGCTCTTTGGTTCATAGTCTAGTTGGGCTTGGTGTTACCTTTCATGACAAGGCCAAATCTCTCGGCAGTCAAAATCTCCTTTTGCTGTAGTTTGGATCAAGTTTATCATGTCTCTGTCAAACTGTAACCATTCGACTCCCTTACTGGCTGGGGCCAACTTTGTTGTGTTTACAAGCTTATATAGACTGAATCTGAATGTTATGTGCTTCTATGGTGCTATTACTTCTTCAGGCCAGAGGTGCCGCTGTGTAACAGGTAAATGAGGAGGAGAGAGAAGAAGTGGAAGTGTGCGATGTAAACAGTTTAACTAACATTAAAGTGTGCCTAAAAATGAGCCATCATCTCCAGTGTTACATAAAAACACAACACACTTGATCCGTTGTCGTTGCTGAACTATTCTGCTTGGATCTGGGGATTGCAGTGCGTGGAGGAACGAGCTCTGTGGGGTGACTCCTGGCCAGGCTGCACCACCTTCTCTTTCTCACTGCATTTCATTCTGGCCTGATGGACTTTAAGGCCATGTACGTTCTTACATAACTTGCAGCAGAAACATCTCATAGTCATGTCGTTAGCCTGGGTACATACCGCTTGGTCTGTCCAAGTGGCGATCTCATCCCCCGTCCCCCCTCGGGACCTCCTGGGGGTATCTTTCTGAGGACTGTTCTGTAGCTGGGGTGCTAGCCCATCCTGCCCTGGGTGCTGTCTTTCCGTACTGTCAGCTGTCTCTCTAGTAGTAACCAAACTATTCTTGGTTGTCACCTAGTCCCTTCCTAGGTGTCACTGATTATAACAGACTTCCATGTGCAAGTTACATATTTGGATGCTTTTGATTTAGATAAAGACAGCAACTATAGCTGGCTCAAGCCGCCTGTCACGATGCCCCAGGCTCACATTAGAAAAACCAGAAAACATTCAAAACGTGAAGAACCTCAGACCCGAGAGTCTGCCACTGACAGTGTTGGGAAGGTTACTTTTAAATGTATTCCACTACAGATTACAGATTACATGCCTCAAAATGTATTTTGTAACGTATTCATTTACGTTACTCA
The DNA here is from genome assembly GCF_965226115.1 of Aulonocara stuartgranti. Classification (NCBI taxonomy): domain Eukaryota; kingdom Metazoa; phylum Chordata; class Actinopteri; order Cichliformes; family Cichlidae; genus Aulonocara; species Aulonocara stuartgranti. Next base: position 41,069,526 of record NC_138945.1, on the reverse strand, counting down.
ATGAGAGTAACGTATTCTGAATACTTTGGATTACTTAATATATTATCATGCTTTTACAACTACATGAATGTCCTATTGCTGTGTGATTTATTACTATTACAGAAGGTTACTCGCCATACCAATACCAACTAGATTTTTAAATCTTAATATAAATGAGTAATAGTAGGTGGACATTAGGTAAGGCTGCACTTTTTGCAGCGATATCGTATAGAAAACTATTCGGCGCGTATATAAAACAGGTCTGCGGCTCCGAACCGTAGTAAAGGGACCTCTGGCTAATACGTCGGGTTCTGTGTCCAGCTCGTAGCCGAAAACTAGCTTTACTTTGTTTTCTGTGTCAACTTTGCTAGCGAGAGACAGAGAGAGGCGTTGAAAGACTGCTCCAATGGAACTTATTGTTTCGGAGGAAAACACGAACACGGTGTACAGTCGAGTCTTAATAGCTTACTTACAACTGGGCTCGTCAGGCACTCCTTTTGGTTGCAGTGGCTATCATTATATTTCCAACTTGTACTTTTCAACTCTCCTTTTTTGTGTGTGCACATAACGGGTATAGGGCTATATGCCTGTAACACTCTGCCTATTGCCTTCATATTAAATAATTTTTTGAATAATAATTTTAAACAATATTTCTTCACGTCATAATGCGAGCCGCAAGTAGGGGTGACATGGGCGTGAGATTGAGAAACAGGCATTAGAGCCTCTTAATGTGTGTTTTGTTTGGGTTTCCACTGGAGTGTGTCGAGGAAAACCTGTTATTTTACTGTTACTTGGTTATCATTTACAGGCACTGTCATTATTTCATCATTACTTCATTAGTCTGTATTACTTATCTTCAGTTTATCATGTATCATTTATTGTTTATTTCAGAGCACGTAGGATAAAACCCATTCTAGATGTAATACTCTATCATGTGGCGAAAGCACCTCTCGAGCTAGAGGGTCCAGTTGGGCCTCCTGCAGTCACTTGCAGGCTTACACAAACATGCACATACAGAGTTATGTAAAACACGCACGTTCACATACACACTTAATAAGAACAGAAAGGTCGTCTTAGGACAGTCTCTCTGAGAGCTACACTATCACAAAATGCACAATGTATTACACACTTGTTTTTCTCTAAAGTAGCAGTTGATGTCCATATAAGGAGAACTTTTTGAGTGCGAGGAACTGTTATCATTGCCAGTAAGGTCTAACTGTGTGACGTCATAATGACTATAAAGCTTTCTGTCTTTGTGCAAACGAAGAAGAAGTCCGGCTCTTCCCACACTGTAATGTGTGTTTTAATAAAATGATCTGTGCTGACCCAAACTATATCCCAGTCGTAGTCTCTTCCTCAAAATCCGAACCATGACAAGTGGAATTACCACAAATAGAAAGGGGACAGCTTAACATATGAAACAGGAAAATCCCGGAGTGTAATCCATTTATTTCAACAAAGTAACTGTATTCTGAATATTACCTTTTTAAACGGTAACTGTAATGGAATACAGTTACTAATATTTTGTATTTTAAATACGTAACGCCGGTACATGTATTCCGTTACTCCCCAACACTGGCCACTGAATAATATTACTTCATTTGTTTAAATGTGTAAAGGATACTTTGGATCAGTATATTTTCAGGGTAATACAATAATAAACTTGATGAAGGCGTGAATATTTCACTGAGGTTACAGGCCCTTCAAGTTGGGCAAAACATTAACAACTATGTTGTGTCCACTATGAGGTTCCAACTCTGAACCTCTAACACTGGAAGACTGAGCTGGTAATCTATCTGTACAGCCCCCTGAGTGCCTGCTGCTCAGTTTATAGACCGGACCAGACAGATCCTGCTTTCTGAGGTGATCAGCAATAAAAAGAACTGAATGTGTAGTTTTTCCATCACAGGATGGAGGTTTGAGTCTCAGACACCCTGGACAGGTGTGTCCCCACCTGAGCCACAGAGCTGCTCTCTGTTATATGTCATCATGTTTAGATCATCCTACAGTAAAGCTAAAACACCTATGAGGAAGCCATGAAGCCCACTGAACACCTGAGTTTGTGTTAGAGGCAGGAATTGAAGCCTCAGCCTCTCTCATTGTAAGACAGATCCTTATTAACAGGTGTTCTACCCATCAGCCTACAACCACACTTGGCTCCCCTCCTGAAGTTCAGCTTATAGCTATACCAAGATGCTTGAGAGGCCTGTGTGTGTGTGTGGTGTGTGTGTGTGTGTGTGTGTATCAATCCAATCAAGTGTGGGAAACATCAATTTGGGAAAAACACAAAAAGGTGAAACAACACAAATTACTTCACACAACAACGCATGTACTAAAGGTGAGTCCACATTATTTTGTGTCTCCGTCACTCAGTGTGCTCGGTTATAAAGCACACCTGTAGCCCATCCTCCTCTCACTCTGCCTGCAGGTGACACAGGTATGTGGGAAACAGACTCACCTGGGGAGCAGCTGGTAGCAGCACTGTGCTCTCCTGGTGGTTGAACTGCTGTTTTTAAACAGTTTTAATTGTGACTGCAGGTGTGATTTTACAAACATTCATACATTATATGTTCAAAAGGGTTCGCTGGTCTGCCTTCACACACACTTGAGCAACATCCATTCTTATTTCATTAACATATTATCAGCTCCCCATTGCAGCTATAGCATGCTTTTGTTTTGAAAAAGGAAACTAGCGCAAAATAGGAAAAAGGCTAGTTAGTAATGTGGGTTTTACTATACGGTAAAAGGTATGCCTTAAGCAGAGAGAAATGTAGTTTCCTGTGGTACCTGGATGACAGTGGCACAGGTTTGTTAATGTTTCCTTTACTGTAACAAGTTATGTGCGATCAAAATGCTGTTTAACAGAGTTTATGTGTCGTTGTAAGCTAGTGAGGTAATATAGTGAATGGGGTGAACTTTAGTAGTGTCATAACGGTGTTTTAGTTTTCCAGTGAATACTTTGCAGCCTCACCTGATTTATTATGTAGGGTTGAGATATGAAACATATTCTGCATAGATACATGATAAAAAGCGTACATTTGATGTGCATGTTATAGTTTATGTGTGTGCAGGAGAAATGTTTGTCACCTTAATATTTTAATTTTAAGGAAGTAATATTTTTGCGATTTGTTTTTTTGTTCCTAGCTCTGCTGGTGTTTTCATCAATAGTCTCAATGAACCACATCTCTAATAAAGTTTCTGTGAATCATCAGTTTAAGAGACCGTCATTCAGCCATGGATAGTACACTCTGTGTCAAGTTCTTCTGCATCAAACTGAGTCATCCAGGTCTTTATGGAGCTTCTTTGTGTATTGGTGTGCAGCCATGTGGGAACAGGATGGAACCATCCCCAAACTGTTCCCACGAAGTTGGGAACATGAAAATGTCTAAAATGTCTCGGTATGCTGAAGCATGAAGGGTTCCTTTCACCGGAACGAACTCCTGAAAAACACCCCACATCATAATCCCTCCTCCACCAAACTTTACACTTGGCTCAGTGCAGTCAGACAAGTATAGTTGTCCTGGCAACCGCCAAACCCAGACTTATCTATCAGAGTGCCGGATGGAGACGTGATTTGTCACATCAGAGAGTCCTGTGGTGGTGTGCTATACTCCATCGGATGCTTTGGCGATGTAAGGCTTGGATGTGGCCGCTCGCCATGAAAACCTGTTCCATGAAGGTCTTCTTAGACTGCTGTCCACAGAGGCCAGCAGGTGGATGAGGGAAGGGGAGGCAGGAGGAGAGACCCGAGGCAGCCACCAGTCCGAGTGTCAGGTGAACTGAACTTCAGGTAAGAAGTTATGACCTGCAGTCCATCTGGGTCAGATATAAACCAAGTTTAGGTGTAGTTTATTTTCGTTGTGCTGACTTTTTACCCTCAGTTGCAATAACTCATACTGCGTTCTAGCCAGCTTGACGGAGTTTTTATACAGGTGGGTGCTATGAAGTTACTGATAGTGAACTTTATTTTATTCATAAGGTTAGTTAGTAGAGTTGCCAACCAGAGGCGGAGCCAGACATTTGAAACACCCGGGGCTTAGCCCAAAAGGATAGTATGCATGTGGGATTTTTTTTCCCTTGGGGGGGGGGGGGGGGGGGGGGGGGGTAGAAATGACTGAAAGATTAATTGGCTCTGTTTTGAGTTTTGTTCAAAAAAGAATGACTTCATATAGGGAAAAATATATATCACATGTGCAGAACACCTTAAACTAGTTTTTTAATTAAGCAGCAAGGCAGAACAAAATCAGGGCTGTATCAAGACACGAGGACTAAACCCCAATTCAACCAGACCAAGAACTGATCCAGAATTAAAACAGGACTACAACAGTTCAAAATCAGCACTACTTGGGACTTAACCAAGACAGAACCAGAATCAGAACTAGATGATAGTAGCACTAAAAATCATCATAGACCTGCACTACATTTATTTTTTAATTTTACCAAAGTACAATATTTAGATTGAGAAAGGTTTATATAATTATTTAGCCTTGTTGTGCAAACAAGCCTTCATAACTTAATAAATATAGAATTTGAAAAATAACAAACCTAAAAAGAAACACTAGGTATGAGATACATGAGTACCTATGATACGGTGATACTTTTGGTAAACAACCATTTGACTAACATGTGTGTCTCACCTGCTCTTGTTCATCTCTGTTCTGTCCTCATTCTCCATCTCCCTCTCTGTTCCTCTCTCCCTCTTTGTGCTGACAATCATCAAATATACAGATATTTACAAACTCTTCAGATAAAAACACAAACACTTTTTTAATTGTAACATCAAATCAGACTAAATGTTTATTTTTTTAGATTGATAAATATAAAAAACATATTTGTTAACTTTAAGAGTAAAGAGAGAAATCGTCTGTATTTCTTAATTGCAAATGGCACCAAATTGTATTCAAAATTGAGCCACACTTATGGAGCTCCACAGTTCTTTTCCTGGTGTTTTGGTTGACATCTCTTGATTTTCCCATGTCACAGAAACAGGCTCTGTGTTTTGCCTTATATGCATCCACAGCTGTGCCACCTGTTTACTCACATGGACTCTACTAACCTATCAGAAGCTTCTTCAGCTCAGAATGGAATCGTCTGGAGTTTTCTTATTAATTAACAATAAACTTAGTGTACATGTACTCCTAAATTTGATGAAAGTGATAAAAAACAGAAAGCTCTGTCTCTCTTTATTGTGACATTTAACTAATTCAAAAGATATTTCAATATTTATCTAAAACAAAAGTTTACTCTAAATTGATGTTGTGCAGTAAAAATGTTTTATGTTTTCTCCCTAAAGTGTAAATATCTGGTTACAAATGTAAATATCCTGCTGTGTCCTGAAATCCCTCTTGTTTTGCATACAAATATACTGAACAACATACAAAGCATAATATATAAAATAACATTTACCTGAGTTTTTCTTTGAAAGAACCCTCTAATGTCCATTCTTATATTTCAGTACATAACTGAAACCGATTTAGTCGGGGAGGGTAAGAACTGAAAATATGAAATAAACACACGTAAGCTAAGAATCTCTAAAAAAAAAATAGCATTTGTTCGGCTTTTCATTTCGCCATTTGTTGATTCACTTGAAGAGCAAGTAACGTAATATTGGTCAAGTGATCAGTTTGATATCAATCTTTCGTGATGCACCGTCATATTTACATTATTTGTACGGTACGAATGATTTGCTTTGGTACCTGGTCAAACTTAAGCTCTCCTTAGTATGGCTGGCTCCGTCTCTCCAACAGCGCACTGACGGGCAGCAGCTGCCCCGCCCCCTCGCTCAGTCGCTTAGTGCCTGAGCTTGGATCATACCAATATCAGGGGGGGATTCACGCACAGTCGTAAATTCCCACAGTGTGCACTATGTGCTTCGAATATTGTGTGTACTTTTTGTTTTATACAGTTGTCAGCCAGGCATCTAACTATGAAAAAATTGCACTCCAAAATACCCCGGGCTTCTGACAAAACAACCCGGGCTTAAGCCCAGTAAGCCACCCCCACGCTCCGCCCCTGTTGCCAACGGCTCCTTAAAAAATGGAATGGTCCCTCATTCAGAGAAAATATTACACGTTTCGTATTGAGCTGAGAAGAGACGCAGTTTGTCCCGGACTTTAGTTAGAATGGAAAAAGACACAAAGCTGGAGTTATTCTGTCGTTACGCTGCACTGCTGCCTCTTCTCTCATTCTCTACCCCTGCCTCTCCTTTTGCTACTTCAATCATCGGCTTTTCTCTCTTGTTTATTTATCGCCCACTTTGCGCCAGAAAGAGGAAACCAGCGGATGTCGCGGTAAACAACAGCAGCACGTTTAAGCTTGATCAGCTGTTGTTAGAATTTATTTAATATTAATTTCTAGTATCAGCTGATGTTTGCTGGAGCCACAGCTGTAAAGCTGCTGGTCATGATGTCGGTTTGGATATGTGGTGAGAGGGACACATGAAGATGAAACCCGGAGATGTCCTTACTGAATCATCAGAGCTGAACAGGTGATGGAGAAACAGGTTTACCTTTTAGGTGACATGAATGAGTTGAAGGGAAGTTATGAACTGTTTCTGAGAGACAAATAACACCAGGATCCTTTTTTATGTAGCTGACAGCTGGTAACTGTGCAGGGGCGGGTCTAGCAAAGTTATGCCAGGGGGCCAGGTAGGATATTAACAGGGAAAGGTGGGCACAAAGAAATACTTTTCTTTCTTATTCTCATTTAAAATATCTCGCTTTTATTAAATAATTATCTAAATCTTACAACCAAAGTGTTTATCTGACGTAAAATGTATAGAAATCATACATATACCAACAAGACAGTGTACATATGGAAAAGATATATATAAATCTTATAAAGTTTGTACCTGTCTTGTGTGAAACTTGTATGAAAAGCATACAAGAGTAAAAACAGATATAAGATCCCTTGAAAAATTATATAATGAAACTTGTATGTTTTGGATATGTCGAGGAGGGAAATTATTTTACTGCTATTGTTAAATAATTGTCATTGCATTAATAATATAATCTGCAGCATGGATATTGCATTCCAAGGTTTAAACAGTGTCTCTTTCAGAAAGACTGAGTTGCAGGCTGACAGGAAGTTGTATGCAGAAGTGAAAGCAGGAAGTTATTTTGAGCCGCAGGCTAAGACGAGGCTTTAACAATGTAACAGATAGCTTTAAGAAGGCCTTAAGCAGCTATGACTATTTTATACACAATGCATATCTGTGCTTATTAAAGAGTTGGAGTTCGGTCAATTAATTGGGGGTCGGAAGCTTTGTTCGGCGCGATGTTCGGACAATCTATTGTGCAAGTGACTTGGAGCCATAGAAGGAATCGCAATACATGCTTACAAAACACTTATATATCAGATCATTTTATATTAAGGTTTTAGTAGAGGTTCTTGGTTAAAACATTTATTTAGTAGAAGACATACACATAGTCTCAGTGAGCTTCTGGTCTGGTAAAAGGTCAGAAGTGCAACAGGTGAATTGAGAAAGAGCATTTGAGGACGAGACACAGACAGTAGGTGAAGAGGTGACACAAAGAGCATGTGAGGTCAACACACACACACACACACACTTTAAATTAGATTTATTTAGAGGAAGAGGTTAGTTATGTTTGGCTGTAACTGCAAAATTGTCTTGGTAAAAGAGGAACCGTTTCTTGTTGTCTCGGCAAGAAAGAGGAACAATTCATTTTAAGATAAGAACGGAAAGTACCAAGCCATGAAAATAGAAGATGATTTTCTAGGTGAAAAGTCATGATGATGCTGATCTGATCTATGTATAAAATGTATCTGTGACGCATGAAGGGGCGTCAGTAAACAAACCCTGATGCTATAAAATATCTGTTCATGCTTTGATTAAGTCGAAGACTACTTCCTGTCTGCGTACAGAGTTGTCTTCCCACACGTGTGTTCATTAAAATCATCGTTTGACTTCACCCGGCCGGATCGGTGTGGTTATTCTTCGATCACCTCTTGTACCCTTCCTCAATACTGAATCTTAACATTTGGGGGCTTCGTCCGGTTATTGAGGAGGGTGAGTTGGAGGTTTAGACGGAGAAATCCGGGGTCTTAGGTGGTCTGACGGGCAGACATGAATTCCAGTGGTCTAAGTGAGTGGGCATAAGCCGGCTTATCCAAAAGGTAAGGCACTACCTGTTGAATTATTTCCAAAGTGTGCCAAATTGGACATGATAAAATTTAAGTCTACTCACTGAAGTTACTGGTGCATGTCTGTTTTGATTTTGATGAAAAATCTCATGAGTTGAAGCAGTTAGAGTTCTGCTAAGAAGAATGAAGAAATGAAAGCAGTAAAGTCTGCTAAAGCAGTTAGAGTCTGCCAGGAAAAGTTTAAATAATGGGTTGAAGTCCCAAAGAAATTGAGTTAGAGTCTCAAGTAGTTTGGTAGGGTATTTGGTCATTTTGTGGGTTAAAGTCCCGGTTGGTCATTAGGTCAGACCTCTGTGGGTCAATTTGTGGGTTAGAGTCCCCATTGTCCATCAGGGTCGATCTGCCTCAGTTATACACTTGTTTCGGGTGTTGATTGTTGTTTCAAAGTATTATAAATTATTCTAGAACGGCAGTTCGAGTCTGCTAGGAAGCGCAGAGCCCGGAGGTTACGCTCCCTCCTTGTCGTGGACGCGCGACATTGACCTCTCGGCGAAGAGGGTTAGTTCAGTGTGGTTTAGCTGTGGGGTACAGGGCATCCCGGAATTAAGCTAGGAGTTAGAGTCTCCTTACCGTTTGCAACGGTATCTGCGCTTTTTTGGACAGGAGAAGTTGGTCTTCGGGCGTGTAACTTTAACTTAACACTTCAAAGTTTGGGTTGGTTGACGCTTTTAAATTGAGTTAGGGATTTTAGAAATGAGGCCAGAAACAGTTAAAGTCTTGATACTGGTTAATTGGTCGCAAAAAACTCAGGGAATTTATCCGCTGGGTGGTTATGTTAAATTTGTCTAAATTGTGTAGGCGCTAAAGCTGACAGATCTGACAGTAGTTGTAAATATAAGACGTCTTTGTAAAATAAGAGATCTCTGTGTGAAAGGAGTCTGAGGCAATGCTGCTGCTATTTTTAGACGGTGTGTGTGAGTGAAAATGCAAATGAGTAAGCAGTGAACTGTTTAAGCCACAGTTGGTTTTACAAATACTGCTGCAAACATTGTTGAGTGTGTGTTTCAAATGCCATTTATGTTTATTAGAGGACTATAAATAAAGTTTTGAGTTGCCGTAGTGGATGTATAGTAATTGACTGAGTTTGGATGTAGATATATAAATATATTGAGTGCACTGTATATACTTAAGACTAACACATCACTTTCAGTAGTAACTTTTCTCCAGCATTAGTTGCTGGTGTGTTTTATTTTTTCAATCTCTTGTGTGTGCGGTGAGAATTAATAGAGGTTTCAATTTTTGTTTGTTTGTTTTTTACTTGCTTTTTTGATTATGACAAGCATGTCTAAAATACTCTTAGGAAAGTGTGTTGAGTTATATTCCTTAACTCTAGTCACAGTTTAAGTGTGAATGTGGTGACTAGAAGCTTTGACATGATGAATAAAGGTGTGAGAGGTATTTCTTGGGTGATGTAAAGTAGGACGTTTTAAACTTTGAAAGTGTTTTTAATTTGAGAGAGGCATGAGTGATGTTATAAGAGTTTAGTTTATTTAAAAGGTGTGTGTGAGAGGATTATGAAATCATTGTGTGAATGATGCTACATTTTAGGTCAAAAGTTAGTAGAATTACAGAGGGTTTGTAGATTGTAAATACAAAATAAGTTTGATTAGCCTGGAGAAACAGCAAAGCAGTTTGAGCTGCTCTGAGCAGCTGCGTGCGGTGTGTGTGTAACAGGAAATGGTGTGGGTGACAGGAAGTTTGCATGCCCATATAAGGTGATGTGTGAACAGAGGAAGTCTGAGAGAGAAGTGTGTGTGTAGGCAAAAGGCAGAGTGTGTGCGTGAAATAAGGGAGTATTGTTTTTACATCAAGGTTTAGTAGAGCTAAAGTAGAACGTCACAAACAAACAAAAGAAGGTAAAATGAAGAGAGAAAATAATGTGGTTCCCTGACCGGGAGAGAAAATAACTGACAATTACATTAATGAATAGAAAACACACATACACAAAGTGCCATATGTGAAATTATTCTAGGAAGGAGTCAGAATTGAGATAGCTTATTATAGAGATAGTTTAACATAAGATGCAATGAAGGAAGCAGCTTACATTCCTTTAATTCCCAGAGCCAGTGTGTTCCCTCCCCTGCCCACTTGGGCCCCGTATCAGGCGAGTATGGAAGGCTGGATAGCCCATGACGGGTAAGATCCCACCTCGAAACCCTGGGACAACCTAAGGCAGGCACAGTCACGATTACTCTCGGACCTGACGGGTAAGACCGCTGGGCTAGGGTGGAGGTGGAAAGTGGCAAGTGGAGCCCTACCTTCTGGCTGAGGACAAGGAATGCTGCTATTTAAGGTAGGATATCAGAATTTGGGTTAGTAAATTTGGGGAGGAGAAAATTGACTGTTTAAAGGCAAAATTATGAAGGAGTCTGACACACTGTAAAAGCACCATATGCAAATTCACACACACAAACAGGAAATGCATTAAACTTATAAAGACAAGACAAGCTCATGGAGTTTAATGCATAGACACTGATTAAACCTGGCTAAGAACACAAACATAGGCAATGAAGAACAGCTTGCTATTTTGTATGAATGATACAATGGTGTGAATGTTTAATAAAATACATTTGAGTTTGTAATTGAGGAATAGAATAAGCCATATGACAAAGGGAGTTATGAAAACGAAAAAGGGATTAAAGTAGTTTTAAAAAAGAGTGACTTAGGAGTGCTCTCGTACTGAGTGATCAACACTAGTGATCACTGTTGGAAGAAATAAAATGATTTAATGAGTTGGGAATGTTTAAACATATGTTTCTGTTGTTACAGCTTCTTGAGAGATGATTCAGTATGCAAATTAGCTGGAGTGTGTGTGTGACTGTGACTTTCAGGAAGAGGAAGCATAGCAGAGACGAGAAGTGCAGATTGGGGTAGGGAATTTATAGTTTAGTGATTATATGATGTCGTAAGGGGTCTTATGTTGAATTTAAGAGTATAAGGGGGTGATTTTTGTTTGCAAATTGTGTGGTTTTAATGAGACTTTTGGTGTATTGAGGAGGTGAAATTATGTGGTGGCAAGATTTGTGTGTTTAAGGTTGTTGTGGTGATGGGTTGATTCTGTCAGGTAGGTTGTTGTTGTTGTTTTTGTTTTTAATAGGGGGAGTTTTAGGAAACATGGACATGTCTAAAAAATTGGGCCCATTATTTTGTAACAGTGCACTTAAAGAAAACCTGTCAGGTGATTTTGTTTTGTTTTTATGAGCTAACAATCAGCTCTATTTTTCATTTCTGTTTTAAGCAGGCCTGCAACAGTGAATAACGGCGCTGAAAATTCTCGGGAAGAGCAAATATAAGGTGGGCTTCCCAGATTATAATTGGCTGAGGAGAGCTACCTGTGGGGACTGATCAAGGTCGTAAGTCCCTGTAAAAAGGATTTTATGCGAGTCAATCCAGTCCAAAAGCATGAAGAAATATTTTCCTATGGAAAATAAAAATGACGGAGCTCATTTTGCTGAGGGTGGAGAATCTGACGCGGGAAGCTCCACCATTAGCAAATACATGGTGTGACTGCATGTGAGTGAGGATGAATTAATGTGGACAAACAATTTGTTTTTACCAGAGAAAATTTCTGTTTTGTTTTATTAGGTGGGGTTAGATTATGGGATTATAGTATATTGTTGGGAGAATGCCAAATGCTAAAGGGGAAATATTTTTTGATGTAACTCAGTTATCATTGTTTGAAGAAACACATGACTGATAACTGTTCTGTTTTAAGTTTATTTTTATGACATAGATTGGATCATGAGTGGGGAAAACTGAGCATTTTTAGGTTTGGTATAGTATCTTGACACATGAAATGTATCAAGATAAAGGGGGGTTTAGGGTTTAATAATTTAATTGTTTAATAATTTAGGATCATTTTAGGACCTTTTGGGTTTTTGATCATTTGGATATGGTAAAACTGAAACTGTTATTTTTAAGTTAAGGTTAAAAGATTAAAAGTGAACTTGTCACGGTTTGCGAGGCAAGCCGTGTGGAGTTGTAGAAAAGGACCCAAAAGGCGGCAGCTCTGGCGCAGGTGAATATTTATTTACAACGGTGGGCACAAAACAGCACTGGTGGAAAAAACAACCTAAACTGGGTAAGCTAATAACACAAACCAGAAACGAGACGCAGGGAGACCGAGGGGAAACATGGAATAAACACAAAGAGAGACGAGAGCTCATAAATACACAGAGGGGCACAAGGGGGTAAGAGTCACAAAGGGAAAAAACACTTAGGGAACACCACAACAGGACACCTCAGAAAACCTGGCCTAAATAAGGAGCGAAAATACAAGGAACCAAGAATGCTGGGCCAACATGGCCCAGGACCATGAATCCTGTTTAGAAGATACAATGCCGGTTTTTCAAAGCTGTGAATAAATCTTAGAGGGAAAATTAGTGAGGGTTGAAGGGGTAGAACAGCTTTGATTTTTGATCTTTAGAAGAAGTGGTTATAATGTAGGCTTACACATACAGATATTACATAGGAGGTATTTTTAGGATAAAGGGGGAGCTTATAAATAGAAATGATTTTTATACATATTGCATTTTGTGCTTTTAAAGGAGTTGTGGCTCAAATTTGTCTCTGGAGGGTCACGAGCCTTTGGCTAGCGCTATGATTAGCCAATCTACTGTGAGGATAATATGAGTTCATGAAGGATTGCACACGCTTACAGACACAGAGTTAAGAAACACACATGACAGTATTGATTCCAGGCAAAAGGCCTTAAATTCATTTAGCTTTTAACTGAACTTAAAGAAGGACCAAAGAGGAAGGAAAGCATATATTTTGGTTAGGTCTGATAAACTAGAATTAGGAGGTATGGTTACATTAAAAGGAGCAAAATGAAATAAAAAGGCTATACCAAAACAGGTGATAACATAGGAAATGTGAGGTTTTAAAATGAAGTTAGTGTTAACACATAGGAGTTGTTTCAAGGCAGCATTTAGCTATGATGAAATGTATACAGGAGTAATTGCTTATATGCTTAAACTTAATTGATTAAAGTGGTTGTTTTCTTTTGGAGTAGATTAACTTGCAGCAGCGACAACTTGTGCACAGGATGTTGATGATCAGATAAGGGAAAATAGAGCGAGCAACTGGACGTGAAAGCAGGGCTTAAAGAGTTTAAAGTGATGAGGAACATACATAAATACAAGTCAATAAGTTAAGAGCATAATTAGGATCATGCTTTTGATTAAAGAGTCCCAGATAGGATAAGTTAGGGAGATGCAAGAAAAGGTGTTTTGTTTCCTTTGCAGAAGATCTCGGCGACCACAGGAGGGGCGAGGATCCTGGAGATCTCGAGGTTCGAGACCACCAGAGAAGGGTCTGCGTGAGGACACAATGTATTGTGACCTCTGGTGTTCCAGAGGTCAAAAGGGGGAGTGTCGAGGAGGGAAATTATTTTACTGCTATTGTTAAATAATTGTCATTGCATTAATAATATAATCTGCAGCATGGATATTGCATTCCAAGGTTTAAACAGTGTCTCTTTCAGAAAGACTGAGTTGCAGGCTGACAGGAAGTTGTATGCAGAAGTGAAAGCAGGAAGTTATTTTGAGCCGCAGGCTAAGACGAGGCTTTAACAATGTAACAGATAGCTTTAAGAAGGCCTTAAGCAGCTATGACTATTTTATACACAATGCATATCTGTGCTTATTAAAGAGTTGGAGTTCGGTCAATTAATTGGGGGTCGGAAGCTTTGTTCGGCGCGATGTTCGGACAATCTATTGTGCAAGTGACTTGGAGCCATAGAAGGAATCGCAATACATGCTTACAAAACACTTATATATCAGATCATTTTATATTAAGGTTTTAGTAGAGGTTCTTGGTTAAAACATTTATTTAGTAGAAGACATACACATAGTCTCAGTGAGCTTCTGGTCTGGTAAAAGGTCAGAAGTGCAACAGGTGAATTGAGAAAGAGCATTTGAGGACGAGACACAGACAGTAGGTGAAGAGGTGACACAAAGAGCATGTGAGGTCAACACACACACACACACACACTTTAAATTAGATTTATTTAGAGGAAGAGGTTAGTTATGTTTGGCTGTAACTGCAAAATTGTCTTGGTAAAAGAGGAACCGTTTCTTGTTGTCTCGGCAAGAAAGAGGAACAATTCATTTTAAGATAAGAACGGAAAGTACCAAGCCATGAAAATAGAAGATGATTTTCTAGGTGAAAAGTCATGATGATGCTGATCTGATCTATGTATAAAATGTATCTGTGACGCATGAAGGGGCGTCAGTAAACAAACCCTGATGCTATAAAATATCTGTTCATGCTTTGATTAAGTCGAAGACTACTTCCTGTCTGCGTACAGAGTTGTCTTCCCACACGTGTGTTCATTAAAATCATCGTTTGACTTCACCCGGCCGGATCGGTGTGGTTATTCTTCGATCACCTCTTGTACCCTTCCTCAATACTGAATCTTAACAGATACTTACTAAAACAATATATGAAAGTGATGAGAAAGTGGCCACTTTCATGAGTTAAGTCAGTTTTTACTATTTCTTTTCCATATGGGACTGTCACAACAGCATTTGTTTTCATTCAAAGTCTTTATGGTTTTAATACCTGGTGGGCCGGTCTGTAGTCAAAATGCCCGATTTTCCGTCCCAGTCCAGCCCTGCAGGTTAATACTGGCAGTGTCACTATGCCAGCTGACTGTATTTCATCATCAGCCAGTGTTGTTCTTTATCAATATTACCAAAGTTTACCATAAGGCAGCATAGAAAGTATTTACTTGCTTTCAGGTTTCATTCAAATGTTAGTCTTTTCAGTTGTTTCCCCACTTTTTTCCTGTTTCAAAATCAAACACCAGTTTGTGAGAAGATTATCTTCTTTTTTTAATAGGCAGATAAAGTTTTTACATTGGAACTGGCTAATTTATCAATTGTTTGTTACAAATCTTCATATTTTAATATTCAAAAATGTTTTTTCCCAAAACATATGTGCACTATATGTCAGTAAAAATACCATGCAAATATTGCTGTCCTTGAATGCTGAGTAAACACTGACTGATTGTATCTCTTGTACTTTATCAACGCAGTATCTAAAAACTTTGCACCGTAGTGGTTAAAATCTCATTCTAATAAGAGTTAAAAGCGCATTCGGTTATTAGGTTTATAGGGTTATTGAATTATGGTTAACGGTTGGTAGAATTTTTTTTAAACATTATCTGCCAATTACATCTGCCACCCTTCTCCAAATCTGTGCCCCTACCTGCCCCCCCCAACAAAAATTTTCTAGACACGCCACTGACAGCAACAGGTATAACCTTAACCATATAGAACTGTTGTCCAATCAGAAGCTTGCAAACAATAACAGCACACAGTCTGGTGTCAAAAAAGGAGATAAAGGTTTTAGACTTTAAACTTTTGGAAAAATGTCTGTTTTCTTGTTGTTATGTAAAGGCAGAGACAGAGTTTTTGATCAACCTGGACAGAGTTTTTCAAACACTCGGTGTCACTGATCTAAATCACATGTTCTGTGTGGATGAAAAGCCAAAGCTTATAAAAAACAACATTTACTGAAATATCCGTGTACATGTGAAGACTGTACATGGAGTACACAGTACGCAAATGCGGACAGAAAGGCAAATACAGAGGACCTTTAATGTGCACCGGACTGTTGAGGCTGTCATGCTCATAGAGCTGAGTGGCAGCAGTCGTTTCTAGCTTACGTTGGTACTGTGCAGTGTTTGCTGTGCTGGTGAACATCACAGCGCGTGGAAGGTTAGAACTGTACACTCTGCCTCACCGTCTCTTCTTCTTTACTTTACGAATCCTCGGCTCCAGACGTGGAAGGTGAAACGAGGAGAGATGTGACGTTTGTATCTGTGGATACACAAGTCAGCGTGAGCCCCACACTGACACTGCATCACTCACTGTGTGTTAGTTTGTGAGTCTGTATGTTGGTGTTAGTGTGTGTCTTTGTGTGTCTGCAGTAAAAGTGTGTGTGGTGCTGGATTAGAGCCCAGCTGCTGATGTCAACTGTTGCGGCAGCCGAACACAGAACGCCGCACCACATCACAGCGTCGGAACAGCAACATTGCCACCACCATCCATACGGATAAATTCCCAGCGTTCCAAATAAATACAGATTGGAACAAACAGATTTTGACCTCAAGTTTGCATTCAGAGCAAAAAGACCTGCATTATTTCATCCAATGAGATTAGTACTGAAAGAGTGACATCATCATTTTTATAGTATATATGGTTAGTGGGTTAAAGCTGTTTATCATCAGTATTCCAGGCTGATACCAGTGCTTTGTCATGGATTTTTTATTTATACTATAAGAAGTAGCGAAATGTAAAGCTAAAGGCAGCAGGACCACAAAAGTCCTTCACTCTGATTGGCTGTCACTTCGATTGATTGCCTCGGGTTGAGGAAAGTTTAATCCAGGACCAGCGCAGTTTGTGTCGCTAACAGTATAGGTTGTTAAACTTTGTTGACATTCCAGGATCTCTGTCAGTACATCCCAGCTGGTTTCCTCCTGTACGGATGACCTGTGAGGAGCTTAGCTAGATTTAAATATGACTCCATTGACTGTCTTGCCAACACTTGCCGTCCATTCTTACCTCTTACTCCACTGTGTCAAAATTTCAAACCTGTGACTGAAACTTTGATTATCATAACGAGGACAAAGTCACATGAGTTTGGTGGATGTTGAATTAAAATAGTGTTTTCAGTGCTCTGTGAGAGAGCATATTAGCTTAGTGACACTCTCAGTTAGCTTCAGGTAACTGACCACATTACAGTTCAATTCCTTTGTGAACTCCTGACTGACTTATTTAAATTTTATGCACATATGTTATGATGGTGTACAAAGGATCAAAAGCCATATTCTCATAGGCCCTCCTGATGGTTTACTCATTCTTTTATTAGTACACCGTGACCTCATGTAAAACAGGCTGATTGTCAGTAAGTCCACCTCCAGTGTTGGGGAGTAACGGAATACAT
This sequence comes from Aulonocara stuartgranti, assembly GCF_965226115.1. Taxonomy (NCBI): domain Eukaryota; kingdom Metazoa; phylum Chordata; class Actinopteri; order Cichliformes; family Cichlidae; genus Aulonocara; species Aulonocara stuartgranti. Next base: position 41,052,432 of record NC_138945.1, on the reverse strand, counting down.
GTACCGCCGTTACGTATTTAAAATACAAAATATGAGTAACTGTATTCCGTTACAGTTACCGTTTAAAAAGGTGGTATTTAGAATACAGTTACTTTGTTGAAATAAATGGATTAAACTGCAGTATTTTCCTGTTTCATATTGTCGCTGGTCAGGATTGTTTGGGTTTTGTTTGACAGCTATGTTCTGTTGTTCCAGGCGGCAGTGTTACGGTTGCCATGGTTAAAGGGTGACACGGCTCTCTTTGTGACTGTGTTTCCTGGGTGAGAGAGCGCCTTTTTGTTGTTGTTGTGCTAAGCTTATAGGCAGAATGTTACAGACATAGCCCTAAAGAATGTAGCCTCATGGGCAGTGTAGTCTGTGCTGCAGGGAGAATGGTCTGCCGTTATGTGTCTGTGAGCGCGAGGAGGGAGAAAAAGGAGAGTGGAAAAGTATGAGTTGTCATCGAGCAGAAATGGGAGCTGGAAGCAGGCACGTGCAGAGGGGGGGGGCTAGAGGGGCTTGAGCACCCGCCCCTTTCCTGATGGGTGCCCAAGGTGCCCTTTTGTTGAGGCAACTTTTTTAAAAAAAAAATTATTATTATTTTTTTAATGTGTGTGTGCGTGCGGAGTCCTGTCTGTGCCCCTCAACAATAATATTTAACTATTAATCACAGTTTTGCTAAATAAAAGGATCTGGCTTGCATCAGTCACATGATCACATTTAACCAATGATCGCCCTTGACGGCAGAACGCGCTGGTTACGAGCCGGGAACGAGCTCACAAAGAGCACGCGCATTTTTTCCGGTCCGGAGCTGTAGGAGAAACACAAGTTAACTCAGAGACACAGACTGATGCGACAAAACCAGTAAGTAGGTGTACAGCGTAAACTGTAGTGTATAGCACCCAGGAGTATTAGCTTATTACGTACACGTTGGTAAGCTGTCTTGTTGCAACTGACAAACTGAAACAAATGAGCGTGCTGTGTGTGCAACAGCGTGACAAACATTACCTGTCCTTTTATTAACTGCACAGGTAGTGCTGGTCATAGCTGCTGGCTACCTGTGTAAGGCTGTCATGGGTCTGTAGCTCTGTCACCGTTTTAGGGAACATATTTAGTTTTAAAGTATTTAGAAACATATTTAGTTTTAAAGCAAGTTACAGGGCTTTTCCTGCCTTTCTGGAGGGATTATATTTCACTAAAAAACGATCTAATATGCATGTCCACATAATTATGCATTATTATAATTATAATATATTAAAAACACGCTGTATTTTAAAGAACATACATTAAGAAGCAGATTATATTAGATTTATATTTTAAATAAGACAAAATGTGGATTTTACAGCAGTAAAATTATTGTATATCTACAGTTTAAAAATGTAATAAGCTTTGCCCCTGCACACAGTGGATAGTGAAACAAATGGAATCATCATAATGACATTATTTCATATTTATTACTTCCCTCTCCTCATTGCTTTATTATTGTAGCTCTAGTAATAAATAATAATAAAAAAAGATTCTGGATCAGCACCATGATGCCCATAGTATATACAGTATTCTGAAGAAGGTCTAAAATGTCCCTGTGTGTGCGTGCATGTGTGTGTTTTATTTAGATGAATTTAAAAAAAAAATATTACTCATGATATAACATTGTCCAGACATGGCTGGTAAGGACATGAGGAGGAAACAGCAGGAGCTGTGTGAGGCTACTACAGGCAGTGCTATAACATTTTTCTGTCATCATTTTATTATAGATTAAGTGTAAGAGTTGTTAGGTGTGGATAATTAGATTATAGTTTATTGCAATAGCAAGTTGTGCCTTGTTCTCAGATAGACAGCAAGTGGAGAGTGATATATGAAATGATGGGATGGAAGGAAGAAGAGAAGCAAAGAGTGAATCACAGGCAGAGCCTAAATTATTTCTCACAGTTTTTTGCTGCCTTATGGTTCCAAGCGCTGTCACCAATCTTTGCATTTTGTTATTATCTCATGACACTTGTTTAATCAGCTACCATCTCTCCTATGGACTTTTTAATGTTTACAGTCTCAGATCAACACAGCCCTGCCCTCCAGCACTATCCACAGCAACCCCTCAAGAGCAACATTGTACCCATCAGGTGAAACATCGGCTACGTTTGCTTTGCCTTGTTGCCCATATTAGATTCTTGATGAATGCGTGTTATTGTTATTCAGCCTGGTTCAATGTGCCCCTTTTTAACTTTGAGCACCCTCCCCTTTAAACCTCTCTAAACAGCCCTGGCTGGAAGCATGTAAATATAATAATAACCACTGCAGCCAAGAAGAGTGCCTGACAAGCCCAGTTGTAAGTAAGCTATTAAGACTAGTGATGGGTTGGTCGCGAACGAAATGGCTCTTAGAGCCGGGTCTTTGAAGTGAATGATGCGAGCCGGCTCCTTGGGAGCCGTGGGTTTTTTTTTTTCTTTTTCTTGCCCTCTCATTAACCTTTTTTCTAGCAGGAGGGAAAGGGAAAGAAATAGTGATGGGATTTCCGGCTCTTTTTAGAGAACCGGCTCTTTCGTTTCGGCTCACTAAAAAGAGCCGGCTCTTTCGGCTCCGAACCAGCTCTTCAGGTTGTTTTGTTGCTTTAATTAATTTATTATTAACAATAATAAAAAATTATGCACAAAAGGAATTACTAACGTAAAAAGTGGTTTTATTTATATATGTTTATATTGTGGAGGTAAGCATCAACGACACAGAGCTCTCAGTTCTCACTTTATTCGTCTCCAACATCAACTGCGCATATCGCGCCACAAAACACAGGAACACACTTCCTATACACTGGGTGTGAGTGGAGCCCTCTAGTGGTCCGCCACACATGCCCCCCCCGAACACCCAGCAGAACTAGTCCAGGACCCAGGGCTTAAGCAAACGGCCGGAACGGCTGAACTGGGGGGGTGGGGAAACGACAGAGGGCAACCCAGCCCGGGAGCGAGGCTGGCACTGGCGGCCAGAAAAAGCTGCAGACGACTCTGACTCCGTTGATTTTGGGTCGCTCCTGGGGAAAAAACAGAATCCATCAGCCCGGCGGCAGGTGGGCGGCTGCGGCGAGGGGCCTGGGCCGGGACCACCTGATCCTCTTTCATAACATGTGCAGGCTTAAGTCTGTCAACAGAGACAACTTCCTGCCGACCGCCAAAGTCCAAAATCAAATGGTTGTTGCCTGGTTTAAGAACCCTGTATGGCCCGTCATATGGTGGATGCAGCGGAGTCCTATGGGTATCGTGCCTGACGAAAACGAAACGAGCAGAGTCCAACGAACTCGGAACAAAAGTGTCAGGCAGGCAGTGGTGCACAGGACCAGGAACAGGAAATGAGTCTCTTGGGGGGCGAAAAGGCAACAAAGAGGTATCGAAACATGGGGGAGGGCTCTCAGGTAAGAATTCCCCAGGGACCCGGAGAGGCTGGCCGAGGACCAGTTCAGCCGGGGAAACCCCGAGGTCTTCTTTAACCGCGCTACGCAATCCCAGCAAAACCCACGGAAGACGGTCGACCCAGTCGCCACTTGTTAAGGAAGCCCGGAGCGTGGCCTTAAGTGACCGGTGAAACCGTTCGCACATCCCATTAGCTTGCGGGTGGTATGCTGTGGTGCGGTGGACCTTGACTCCCAGGCCGTCAGCCATAGCAGACCAAAGCTCGGAAACAAACTGGGGGCCCCTGTCCGAGGTAATGTCGGCAGGGGGGCCGAAACATGAAACCCACGTTGACAAAAATGCCCTGGCCACCGTCGCCGCTGTCGTGGACGCCAGGGGTACCGCCTCCGGCCACCTGGTTGTGCGGTCCACCACAGTCAAAAGGTGCGTGAAACCCTGGGACTGCGGCAAGGGACCACCCAAATCCACATGAACGTGATCGAAACACCTACCCGGGACACGGAAAGGTTCGAGGGGTGCCTGTGTGTGCCGGTGGATTTTCGAGCGTTGGCATGGGATACAAACCGCCGCCCATTCTTTCACCGTCTTGCGAAGGCCCGGCCAAACAAACCTGGCGCTGACCAGCTTGACCGAGGCCCGGACACCGGGATGAGAGAGGGCATGCACCGAGTCAAAAACACGACGACGCCACGAACGGGGAACCACCGGGCGAGGGCGGCCGGTGGAAATGTCGCAAAGAAGGTGTGGACCGCCGTCCCACACCGGGGTGTCCTCAAGCACGAGGCCCGTTTTTGTTGACTGAAGGGCAAGGACGTCCGGGTCAGCACGTTGCTCGGCGGCCATGTCAGCGTAGTCGATGCCAACATACACCGGAGAAACCAACACACGTGAGAGACAGTCAGCGACGTGATTGGACTTACCAGCCACATGCTGAATGTCTGTGGTAAACTCTGAAATGGCCGCCAACTGGCGCTGCTGGCGTGCGCTCCATGGGTCAGAGACCTTGGACATCGCAAACGTCAAAGGTTTGTGGTCAACGTACGCAGTAAAGTTGCGACCCTCGAGGAAAAAACGAAAATGTCGTGTCGCGAGGTGCAGGGCCAGCAACTCCCTGTCAAAAACACTGTACTTGCGTTCGGCATCCCGGAGCGTACGACTGAAAAAGGCGAGCGGTTGCCAGAGACCTGAAACCCGCTGTTCCAACACCCCACCCACTGCCACGTCAGAGGCGTCGGTGGTCAACGCGATCTCCGCCGACGGAAGCGGGTGGGCCAGCAGGGCGGCGTCAGCCAGCGCAGACTTGGCTGCGGAAAATGCACGGACGCGTTCTGGCAGCCAGTCAACCGGATCTTTGGCTGTTTTACCCTTTAAGGCAGCATAGAGTGGCTGTAGCAGGTGGGCAGCTCTGGGGAGAAAGCGGTTGTAAAAATTTATCATCCCCAAGAACTCCTGCAACGCTTTAACCGACGTGGGACGCGGAAAAACCGAAACGGCCTGGACTCTGTCAGGCAACGGAACCACACCTTCAGCGGAAATGCGGTGCCCGAGGAAATCCAGAACAGGCAACCCAAACTGGCACTTGGAAGGGTTGATGATCAGGCCGTGCGCAGCCAAACGCTGGAAAACCTGGCGCAGATGGGACTCGTGCTGGTTCGCTGAGCAGCTGGCCACCAATATATCGTCCAGATAAACAAAAACGAACGGCAGCCCACGCAAAACGGAGTCCATCAGCCGCTGAAAGGTCTGGGCGGCACCTTTCAGGCCAAACGGCATGCGCAAAAACTCGAACAAGCCGAAGGGGGTAATGACAGCGGTTTTAGGAACGTCTTCGGCGCGCACGGGAACCTGGTGATACCCCCGCACCAAGTCAATTTTAGAAAAAATCGATGTTCCGGCGAGATTGGCAGAAAAATCCTGAATGTGGGGGATGGGGTAACGGTCATTCTCCGTGGCATTATTTAAACGGCGGAAATCTCCGCATGGCCGCCACCGACCGTCCGATTTGGGCACCATGTGAAGCGGAGAGGCCCATGCACTGTTCGAACGCTGTACAATGCCAAGGCGCTCCATGGCTGCAAACTCTTCCCGAGCGACGGACAGTTTCACGGGGTCGAGGCGGCGCGCACGCGAACACCGGGGGCCCGACCGTGGGAATATAATGCTCAACCCCATGCTTCGTTACCGTGCTAGAGAAATTAGGGACAGACAGCGATGGAAACTGTAAAAGCAAACGCTGAAAAGCATCCCCGGAGGTCACTACATTAGCCCGAATCAGGGGCTCGGCGGCCCGAGTAAAACAGGGTAGCGAAGAAAACGAAACAGCATCGATTAAACGTCTGTTAGCAACATCGACAAGCAGTCCATGAGCACACAGGAAATCAGCACCCAAAATAGGTACAGAGCTAGCGGCAACAACAAAGTTCCACTGGAAATCCCGGCCATGAAAACAAACAGTCACCAACCTTTCCCCAAACGTTTTGATGGGAGAGCCATTAGCTGCAATGAGCTGCGGCCCACAGTTCGCTGCTAGTCCGTCGGCAGCGGTAGGGGGAAGGAGGCTCTTCTGGGAGCCGGAGTCCACGAGAAAACGTCTCCCGGAGCGCGAGTCCTCTATGAAGAGCAGCCTTTCTGTATTGCCAGCGGTCGCGGCTGCTACGGCGCGCTGGCGGGTCCGTTTCCCTGGGCCGTGAAAGCGCAAGGCGGCAGGCAGCGACGCGCTCTGTCGCCAAAACGCTGATGGTAGAAACAGATGCCCTTTCCGCGGTGCCGGCGTGTAGCAATCCCTGCCGTCAGCAAGGGGGCGGATGCTCCGGGGGAGGCAGGTGGAGGCGTGGAAGGTGCCGCCGGCATGTCCGTAGCCAGGGCGTGAACGTCGAAAGTGTGGCTAGCCAGGAGAATGCGATCCGCTTCTTCAGCCAGGGAGCGATAATCCTTCGCAGGCAAAAGCGGAGAGTTCGCGAGGACAGCTCTCACGGCGGCCGGTAGTTGGCGGAGGAAGAGGTGGGCGAAGAGGAAACCACCGTCATCTGGCCCGAGCAACGATAGCATGTTCTCCATGAGCTCGAGCGCAGTACCCCCACCCAAGCCTGACAGGTTGAGGAGCTTTTCGGCTCGTTCAGCGTCGGAGAGGGCATAGCGCCGAAGAAGCAGCTCTTTGAGGGCGGCGTATTTCCCTTGGGCGGGTGGGTCCCGGAGGAGCGCCATCGCGCGACGGGTGGCCAGCGGGTCAAGCGAGGCCACCACATGGTGATACTTCGTGTCGTCAGCAGAGATGCCGCGAAGGGCGAACTGAGCCTCCACGTGTACAAACCATGACGGGGGGTCATGGAGCCAAAAGTCCGGCAGTTTCAGCGCCACAGCAAACGTACCTGTAACAGGAGGCGGAGGTCCGGCGGCCGCTGATGTATCCATAGCGGAGTCTGTGTTATCTGCGGCCCGTTGCATGCTCGAGTCAGGGGTCACCAATGTGGAGGTAAGCATCAACGACACAGAGCTCTCAGTTCTCACTCCTTCTTTATTCGTCTCCAACATCAACTGCGCATATCGCGCCACAAAACACAGGAACACACTTCCTATACACTGGGTGTGAGTGGAGCCCTCTAGTGGTCCGCCACAATATATAAATATATGCGGTGGCCCCTAGAGACAAAACACGTACAAACTCCAAAAAGTATGTACAAACTCCAAAACACATTTCTAGCATGAACTGAACTTCCAAAACAGAGCTACCTAGATCACTTAAATGACACAATTGAAAGCATGAAAGCATATGTGTATTGTTTGTGCATTTATACACAAGCATTCATATATAGTCAAATAATAAAAAAATAAATAAATGTTCATTTACCTGTTATTACCACACACCAAATCCGGTCGTTGGTACTTGCTGACTTGTGTAGCCACTAGGTAACAAAAGTTCAACACTGCACCCTAGCATCCTGGAGCACTTCTGTTGTCTTTTGTACATGTTTTGGAGTTTGTACGTGCTTCGGAGTTTGTACGTGTTTTTTACGTGTGTTGGAGTTTGTACGTGTTTTTAGGTGTTTTGGAGTTTGTACGTGCTTCAGGGTTTGTACGTGCTTCAGGGTTCGTAGGTGATTTGAAGTTTGTATGTGTCTGTAGGGGCCACCGTAAATATACTTTTATTTATTCACTCCACATAAAATGTAATAAATAAGTCATATAATACACAAATCAACTATTCACATTTCAACTTTTAACTATTTAAATTTTCAGCTTTTTCCTTTTACAAATTTAAAGTGAAACAACACAAAACAATGCAAACCACAACACAATCAAATATAAATTATAATATGAAAACAAAAAGAACATGCATATTCTCTGTCATATGGACCTGCATGAATAAAATTTCTGAATCCTTTATCATCTGCAACCGAATATAGTTGTGGATAATTACTATACCTTTCTAATGTGACGTTGTTGTCCCTGGCTCTCTTTCTCTCTCTCTTCCTCCCGCTCTCAGTGTTGCCAACTCCTCAGTAAGGAAAATCGCTATTGGTTGTCCTAAAAGTCGCTAGAAGTCGCTAAATGATGTCATCGCCTAATTTGCATAATTGGTCATACTTATCTAATTGTAACCTATGTTGTTGGAGAGAGAAATAACATCGTGGAAGAGACATAAAGTGAGTAAAAAACGTCCTAAATGCATTTAGAGTTTATTTAGAACTACAAATTAAATTTCTTTTAGCAATTATCTTTTTTTTTAATGTCACAATTCCAACCCTGCTCCAACCCTCCGGCAAAAGTGACCCGAAATAGGCACTCTGGTGGAGTTACTTTGTGTGTGTGTGTTTATAAGTAGTTTTAAACCTTGTGATCCACAAAACAGCATAAAAAGAGTAAAAGAAGAACTGACTGCGGTACAGCACCCGCTGCTTGTTGAGAGTAAAAGCCATACGCACTTTCACGTCTTTTTTTAGCGACTTTTTTTTAGAAAAAAAGTCGCTAAGGGGTCTGAAAACTCGCTAAATATAGCGACAAAGTCGTTAAGTTGGCAACACTGCCCGCTCTGTTCCTGTGCTACTGAGTGTAACTACCGCCCCTCCCCCCTCTTCCCAGCGTAAAGCACAAGGCTCGCATGCTGAGTGAAGCGAAAAAAAGTGAAAGAGAGAGGGTGAGAGAAACAAAAACAAAAACAAAACCCACGGCTCGCGATAAGGAGCCGGCTCCCGTCGTTCACGTCAAAGACCCGGCTCTAAGAGCCATTTCGTTCGCGACCGACCCATCACTAGAAAGAAAGAGAGCCAGGAGCAACAACAAGAGACAACATCGTCACATTGGAAAGGTACAGTAAAGAAAATGAGTGACACCAAGAAAAGTAGCAAAGTCTGTAACCATTTCAATGTTATTGACAAAACAAAGGCAGAGTGTAGAGTCTACAAGAAAAGGATATCATATAGAGCCGGCTCCACAAACAACATGCACAGGCACCTAAGAACTGTCCACCCATCAGTGCAATGGGAAGATAAAACGCAGTCAGTTGAGTGTGATATTAATATTTCTAAAAAAAAATTTAATTAAGAGAAAGGTATTTCCAAACTTTCCCTTAATTAAAGATCTGGGCGTTCTTTTTTCCCCCATATTTTAAGTTATATTTTATTGTGTTGTTTCACTTTAAATTTGTTTAAAAGGAAAAAGCTGAAAATTTAAGTAGTTAAAAGCTGAAATATATGAAATGTAAATAGTTGGTTTTTGTACTTTATAATTTTTTTTTTTTTTTTATGTGGAGTGAATAAATAAAAGTATATTTACAGTGGCCCCTAGAGACAAAGCACGTACACACTCCAAAACACGTACAAACTCCGGAGCACGAGCAAGCTCCAAAACACAACAGAAGTGCTCCACGATGCTAGGGGCCGTGTTGAGCTTTTGTTACCTAGTGGCTACACAAGCCAGGATGTACCAACAATCGGATTGGGTGTGTGGTAGTAACAGGTAAATGAAGTTTTTTTTAAATTATTATTTGAATATATATATATATGAGTGTTTGTGTATTAATACAAAAACAATAGAAATATGAATTCGATTGTGTAATTTAAGTGATCTAGGTAGCTCTGTTTTGGAAGTTCAGTTCATGCTAGAATTGTGCTTTGGAGTTTCTAAGTGTTTTGTCTCTAGGGGTCCCCATAAATATTTATTTATGTAAACACACATAAAGAAAACCACGTTTTTTTTACATTATTAATTCCTTTTGTGCATGATTTTATATTGTTGTTGATAATTAATTAATTAAAGCAACAAAACAACCTGAAGAGCCGGTTCGGAGCTGAAAGAGCCGGTTCTTTTTAGTGAGCCGACCTGAAAGAGCCGGTTCTCTAAAAAGAGCCGGAAATCCCATCACTAATTAAGACTCGACTGTACACCGTGTTCGTGTTTTCCTCCGAAACAATAGTTCCGTTGGAGCAGCCTTTCAACGCCTCTCTCTGTCTCTCACTAGCAAAGTTGACCCAGACAACAAAGTAAAGCTATTTTTCGGCTACGAGCCCGACACGGAACCCGACGTATTAGCCAGAGGTCCCTTTACTACGGTTCGGAGCAGCGGACCTTCAGTAATAGTAATAAATCACATTCATGTAGTTGTAAACAGCATGATAATATATTAAGTAATCCAAAGTATTCAGAATACGTTACTCTCATTGAGTAACGTAACGGAATACGTTACAAAATTTGTTTTGTGGCATGTATTCTGTAATCTGTAATGGAATACATTTTAAAAGTAACCTTCCCAACACTGTCCACCTCAGTGTTTATCTGCAGTCCATCTGTCATTAGCATACTTGACACACTGAGTGACTTTTTATTGTGACCTTCAGATTATTTTGACTTTGTTTTAGTAACACCAGCGATGACAGGAGTCAGCTGAATGCCGTTTAATGGGACGGACAGGCAAACACAGGAACCTCTTCGTCTTCAGAGAAGACGCTAAATGTTCACAGCTTTAACACAGAAGTGTTTCTTTAGGGAACATCTGGAGGAAGATTTAATTTAATGCAGAGTGCTGACATTAATCCTGCCGCTGACTCACTAGCTCTGACAGCCACATGAAAGATGTGACGGCAGCTAACATTGATGCTGATTATTTTACATCAGCTAACTTCTTCATAAATGCTGACAGGCCGTCTGAATGGCTTTGGGTGTCAGGTGGTTCGGTGCTTCTGGTTTTCCAGAATGAGCATATGATGCTTCTTGTTAACGGGAGGGCATCAGGGCGTGTAGATGGCCATTTCTGCTACTGACCACATTACGTGTTTATATTCAGAGAAGTATCTCATCCTTTTAAATTAATCATGGAAACAGGGTTTAAAAGGCACAGTGTAGCATGAATAACGAGCATGCCTTATTCGCTGTGACAGTTACTGTTATGACTGTTGGCTGACTTGGAGAGAGAGGGGGAGATATTATCAGCTCATTCCTGTTTCATGTTCGTGGACGTGATTTGTTTTCATGTAATACATTACTAGCGTTTAGAAACATGTCTTGGTTAAGGTTGTGCATTAAAAACCGCAGGTTTAGATCTGTGACAGAAAATTGTCACATGTGCGTTCAAATATACCTGCTGTCACGTCTTTCAAAGCTGTGTTTTCTCGGTTCATGCTGCCTTTTGAAATGCATCGCTGAGAAATTCATGAAAGCAAAAGAATGATTGAATTTGTGACTTTTTAATGGGACCAGGCTTAATGAAGACACTCAGACACGGACTTTATGGTCTGTTCATAAACATTAATCGATGTAATATCGCCCATGCATGCATAGGTCGTGCATGACATAGAGCATGTGCACGCCGTAGCTGTGTATGTCTTACAGCTTCTGCTGGTGGAACAAACGGTCCTCTGTGAATATCTGTCTTTGTAGCTGGGATTAAAATGGAAAAGTAATGTCTGTGGGTTTGAAGAACTTGTGGGAGAATCTTGTTTCATCCTCCTGTGCTGTCTGTATCTAAAAAGGTTCCCAGTGTTCCCTTTTAATGAGCCCTCGCTATAACACGGGGGCTGATGGGATTAACTCTGATCTCTGGTTTGCATACACTCAGTGTGAATCAGATGAACATGGTCGACAGTTTGAGCTCCTCCTGATTGCATTCATTATTTCGCCCGGCTCTCATCTAATCCAATCTAATCTCTGTGGGATTTAGAAGCTAATCCCGAGACATGTGGCAGCTCAGAGAGTCCAGGTATAAAGCAACATGTTTAGCCATAAAGTTTGGTGAACGCGTCAGTTAATGTTATCCTCACACATGTCTGAGGGTCACTTCTGTGCACCTTTATGGTGAAAGTTGTCTGCAGACAGCTTAGTTCATGTATTCTGTTTGCTTTTTAGTTGCTTTTAATCAGCTCTTATTGACATTTTCCAGTTCTTTAAATTCTGATTTAATCTTGTATTTCTTAGTTTTTGCTTTATCATGTATTCTTTTTATCTAAAAAACCTCTGTACAAGGTGCTGTATAGATAAGACCTGACAGCACCGTGGTATTTCTAAAGTCATTGTGTCGCTCGGGCTCCTTAATATGTGACAGAGTCATGCTTGTTATGCAGAAACCATGCTGCTTACTCTGATCACATCTGAAAATCTGTTTGTTTGTTTTTTTGAGAGTACTGCAGGCCGGAAATGTTGTAATAACTAAATTAAAAGTGATCATAGGTATGGGCTTCATACAAAACTCAAATTAAATGTATTTATTTATGATATTTTCCTGAGATCTTAACTTTCTCTCATTTGGGATTGTACATTAGTTATTTCTGTTGTTCATCTTCAACATGTCTTGGAAGACAGGGGAGAGATTACACTATAGGTGAATGAAACAGAATAAAGATAAAAACCAGTGACCACGACTTCAGCCGAGAAACTGTGGCTTTGTCCTGTTTCTGCAGGACATCTGTGGTGAAATGGTTTGAGGAGCAGCCCCTTCAGTCCCATAAACACAGGAAGGAACCAGGATCTCCTGAACCACCTCCCAGAACAATCCAGCAGTGAGCTATGGATCCTGCTGCTCTGCAGAGCAGTCAGTGTCCCCTTTTATTGTTCAAACTGTAGCTGTGAACACATTGGGGCACCATCAGGTCATCATCAGGTAAGAGTCTTTCCATCCTGTCGTCTGTCCACACATCAGAGAGATCTATGTTGAAAATCTTCGGGCTCAAGGCTCAAGGGCACGACCAACCAACAAGCAGGAGTGACATCACTGTGTGATCAGTACTTCCACAAAACTGAAAAAATGAAGCTCATGTGAGGTCACTCACATGCCTGCTTACCAAGTGTTAGTATGTGAGTGAAGTTGGCCCCCCCACCTTCTTCAAATCCAACAAAAGTGGTATCAAACGTTTGTGCTACGTTTGTGCTGGTTTGTGCTGCAAAAAGTTTCGTTTGTGCTACTATCATTTTAAAGATATTAATAAAAATTTCTAGAGGTCATCAGAGGTCAACCAGCCCCCCCACATTAATTAAATCAAGAAAAATGGGTGTCAATCAACTGTGCTACGTTTGTGCTGGTTTGTGCTGCAAAAATTGTCGTTTGTGCTGCTTCTGTTTTAAAGATATTAATGAAAATGTAAAGGTCAAAAGGTCAACCAGCCCCCCCACATTACCCATATCAAACAAAATTGATGTCAAACGTTTGTGCTGCAAAAATTTTCGTTTGTGCTGCTATCATTTTAAAGATATTAATAAAAATTTCTAGAGGTCATCAGAGGTCAACCAGCCCCCCCACATTACCCAAATCCAACAAAAGTGGTATCAAACGTTTGTGCTACGTTTGTGCTGGTTTGTGCTGCAAAAATTTTCGTTTGTGCTGCTTCTGTTTTAAAGATATTAATGAAAAGGTAAAGGTCAAAAGGTCAACCAGCCCCCCCACATTACCCAAATCAAACAAAATTGATGTCAAACGTTTGTGCTACGTTTGTGCTGGTTTGTGCTGCAGAAATTTTTGTTTGTGCCGCTATTATTTTAAAGATATTGACAAAAATTTCTAGAGGTCAACCAGCCCCCAGAGACCAGGACTATCACTGTCCGGGCCAATTAGAAACCATGGCTCACAGGTCAGGTTTAAATGCTCCTAAGGTTGAAAAATGCAAGCCTTCAGAGCCGGGAATTGGGTGAGTCTAAGAACAGCAAGGGCAAACCTGTCACGTGGCATCAGCTATAGCAAAGCTTCAGCGACAGCAGAGATACAGTACTTGAGGCAGTGGCAAGGAATACAAACCATCACAGACTACAAGCCCACTCTGCAGACCGTGGTGACACAATCCCCAGACAGTGTGTGGAGATCCCTTTCCAAAATCAGTACACGCAAAGCTCCAGGTCCTGATAACATCCTTGGACAAGCACTGTCAAACTCACCTCCATCATTATTAAGTTAAGTGCTTTGAACGGTTAGTCATGCATCAAATCAAATTATCGCTTTCCCCCAACCTGGATCCATTTCAGTTCGCATACCGGTCAAAACGCTCAACCGATGATGGAATTTCAACTGCCCCTCACTCAGCCCTCACACATCTGAACACTAGAGACTCATATGTCAGAGTGCTGTTCATAGACTTCAGTTCAGCATTCAACACCATCATTCCCCAGCAACTCATTCACAAACTGGATCTGCTGGGGATCAGCACCTTGCTGTATAACGGGCTGCTAGATTTCTTGACAGGAAGACAGCAGACAGTACGGGTCGACAGCAACACCTCCAGCCCAAGAACACGGAATACGGGGGCTCCCCAAGGATGTGTGTTGAGCTCCCTTCTCTTCACTCTGCTGACCCACGACGAGATCTACTACAGGGGTGAAGTTAACCATCTGCCAGAGTGGTACAGCAACAACAACCTGTCCCTGAATGTGGAGAAGACCAACAGCGACTCTACTTCCTCTGCAAACTGAGAAGCACAAGAGATTCAACTCCCATTATGAGCACCTTTTAAAGAGGCACAGTTGAGAGTATCCTCACCAGCTGCATCACTGTGTGGTATGACTCCTGCATTGGGTTCTGCAGGAAAAAATGAAAATGGGTAGTAGGGCTGGGCGATATATCGAGTTTTTTAAAAATATCGATATATTTTTATACGAGATATAAGATGTGACAATATCTTTTATATCGATATAGTCTATGTTACATTATAATTATAGTTGTGGAGCCACAAGTTTGCCTCTCTTTCATCCGCTTTTGTCTTTACGCAACATTACTCGGCCTCGCCTCTCCTTCACTGAACACAGCTCCCCCTCCTCCCCCATTGCTTCACCTGCAGGCAGCGACAAGATGGACACGGCAAATCTCCGTTAACGAGTTACTGCGCATCGCCCCGTGCGTGGGGCTGGACGGCGTCAACGTGTTAATGAGCTAACCACGCTAACGAGCTAACCACGCTAACGCCATGCACGGCCTGAAATCCTTTCATTTTCTCAAAAATCGACAGCGCGCATTATGTATGAATCTGGTTGTGCTTGATGACCGCAAACCGATTTTATGTGCTACACGGCGCTCAGCAATCTGTCAAAAAATATTTTAGTACTTTGCTAAGCTACGGAGCTGCAGCGCTTGATGGATTGTCGGAGCATTACGGCTACCGAGGAGCCTCGCGGAGTGATACGTACTGTGCTTCAACGTAATATTACCGTATTGTGTGTGTATAAGGACCATAAATGGCACCTGTTAAGAGACATGGTTACGAAGCGGATTTCAAACTCCAGGCTGTCAGTCACGAACTTGGGAACAGAGCAGCTGTGAAATCTGCCCTTGTTATTATGCTCAGCGTCTTTTAGTTTACATTTTGGCTGCACAATTGTGAGCTCTTTGTTATGCACAAAAACAACATTGTTTTCTTTTATTTATGGAACATTATTATTTAATAAATGCTCATAATTTATTTTTGAGTAGTTTTTTTCATGTACATCTATGCTGTATGTTAATAAAAGTGCCCGTGTGACATCTGGGACACAGCTTTGACTAAGAACTCTCTTTTTGTTCTTACCTTCTGGCTTTAAAAAAACATATCGAGATATATATCTTATATCGCCATCCAGCTAAAAAATATCGAGATATGAATTTTGGGTCATATCGCCCAGCCCTAACGGGTAGTGAAAGCAGCCAAGAGCATTGTGGGGACCTCTCTTGCCTCCCTCCCCAGGAGATCTACTGCACCTGCCTCATCTGGAAGGTCCTCTCCATTACAGGTGACTCCACTCATCCCTTCAACAGCGTCTTCAGTTTGCTGAAGAGCCTCCGGGCCAGAACCAGCAGACTGAGAGACAGCTTCGTCCATTGGGCTGTCAGGATGCTGACCATCTCTGAATCGAGAAGGGGGGCCCAAGAGTACATCTTTTGCCATCTTACAATGCTGTGATTGTAGCCATTCCCCACTTTCTGTGAATGGTACTCATGGCCATTGATCGGTAGGCTTTGATTAGTTGTCATTGATCAATGGTCATAAGAATTTGCATAATAACAATCATGGAACTAACCCCCCAGCACATTGTTCATTCAGTGGCGCTAGTTTCCTTCACTATGCAAATGTACTGTTTATAAGGTTGGGGAAACCTGCAGTCAGCTGAGACTGAAGAAGTCACTTGGATGAGTGACGAAACGTTTCTCCAACTGAAAATGTCCAGATGAACAGAATCAACCTTTTGGGATTTACTTACCTGGATGATTAAGCACGCATCAAGACGTTATTTTATTAAAAAATTTAAAATGTTAGCAGCACAAACAAACATTTTTGCAGCACAAACCAGCACAAACCAGAACAAACGTTTGACATCAATTTTGTTTGATTCCATTAATATGGGGGGGCTGGTTGACCTCTAGAAATTTTTGCTAATATCTTTAAAATAATAGCGGCACAAACAAAAATTTCTGCAGCACAAACCAGCACAAACGTAGCACAAACGTTTAACATCAGTTTTGTTGGATTTTGGTAATGTGGGGGGGCTGGTTGACCTTTTGACCTTTACCTTTTCATTCATATCTTTAAAACAGAGGCAGCACAAACGAAAATTTTAGCAGCACAAACCAGCACAAACGTAGCACAGTTGATTGACACCCATTTTGTTTGATTTGGGTAATGTGGGGGGGCTGGTTGACCTCTGATGACCTCTAGAAATTTCTATTAATATCTTTAAAATGATAGCAGCACAAACGAAAATTTTAGCAGCACAAACCAGCACAAACGTAGCACAGTTGATTGACACCCATTTTGTTTGATTTGGGTAATGTGGGGGGGCTGGTTGACCTCTGATGACCTCTAGAAATTTCTATTAATATCTTTAAAATGATAGCAGCACAAACGAAAATTTTTGCAGCACAAACCAGCACAAACGTAGCACAGTTGATTGACACCCATTTTGTTTGATTTAATTAATGTGGGGGGGCTGGTTGACCTCTGATGACCTCTAGAAATTTTTATTAATATCTTTAAAATAATAGCGGCACAAACGAAAATTTTTGCAGCACAAACCAGCACAAACGTAGCACAAACGTTTGATACCACTTTTGTTTGATTTGGGTAATGTGGGGGGGCTGGTTGACCTTTTGACCTTTACATTTTCATTAATATCTTTAAAACAGAAGCAGCACAAACGAAAATTTTAGCAGCACAAACCAGCACAAACGTAGCACAGTTGATTGACACCCATTTAGTTTGATTTAATTAATGTGGGGGGGCTGGTTGACCTCTGATGATCTCTAGAAATTTTTATTAATATCTTTAAAATGATAGCAGCACAAACGAAACTTTTTGCAGCACAAACCAGCACAAACGTAGCACAAACGTTTGATACCACTTTTGTTGGATTTGAAGAAGGTGGGGGGGCCAACTTCACTCACATAGTGTTAGTGGCTAATCTAAACTTCCTCTTTCCCACGCTGTCAAGCTGATTGTAACATCATGAGTCTAGTCCAATCAGCTTTCTGCCAGCCTTCTTCAGATCAATCAGCCTTAACTTTAAATCGTACTTTAAATCTCATTTTGCAGCTGTCTTTCTCCCTTACAGTTGCCTTCGTGCAACCCACCTCTTCCCCATCACCGCCTCTCATCACTCAGGCTCCATCCAAGCCTCCACCTTCATCTCCACCACCAGCGTCTAGACTCCGGGGGATCCTGCCCTAATCCCCATCACCGCTGGGATTTCGTTCTCCTGTGATGGGCTATCGGGCCAAATACCTCAAATTGAATTCTGTACGTCAGCAAATTATGTTTAGTTTGTTGTAATGATCTCGCTTCACATTACTGTGGACGGTGAATATAGCACTACTTGTAGTCTAGCAATATTCTACCAACAATGCTGTCCACTGTTGTGAAAGTGTCTCCACAAGTGGGGGCAGTACTCACTGATATGACAACAACAATATCGTATCTTTCTCAACACAAAAGTGTAAAATTAGCAATAAAAAATGTTTAAAATACAGACAAGTCGTTCTTTATGTTAAAGTCCAAACCTGTGTTTAATTAGCAGTGAGTGTGTTGTGATGATTAAAGATTTAAACTTGTAGAGGCACCAAACTCAGAAACATCAGATTTTCTACACAAACTTTCCCGATGGAGCTTGGGAGAGACCGGCAGTTTAATTCCATCTCATAGCCGGATCTGTAGGACCTCATGGCTCCTGGATCGTAATAAAGAAAAGGCCGTTCACAGATTGTGAAAGATTGCATGTTGGCCGTCATGCATGATGTGATAAACGATGACAAAATTAAAATGAATATAACATGTGCTGTCAGAAACCTGAGACACTGGGATGGTTTGAACTGCAGATGTGTTTGAAATGCTGTTAGAGGACCTGCTGAAATCTGACGTCACGTAGCAGGAGATGACTGATAATGCTTGGTTGTGCATGTAAGTCTGTTTTTCTGATGGCAGATGCTTCTGAGAGGAACTGCTCAGCTAGCTGCAGCGTTTTCACACACAGTGGTCTGAATATGATGCATGTGATGGAGGTGCTCCATCCACGGCAGGCAGTTTCTTCTACTAACTCGACATCAAGCCTCCATCATCGTTTAATCTGCACGCTGCTGCGGTCTGCTGACCATCGCGACCATCAGACACACACTACATGCTTCATGGCTAACGTCTGCTTTCTGAGCAACATATTCCAACAGCTGAAGTCACAGATGTGGTGACACATTTGACTGCAGGGTTGTTGTGGACGTGTTCTGCTCACAGAAGAGATGAAAACATATTAGTGATGAGTCATGCTGTCTGAGTATGTCAGTAAACGACTCATTTACTAATATTACTTGTGTTTTATTCTCTGTGTTGCTGGGTGTTGAGTCTTCTTTGAGTGTTGCTGGAGAACGTGACGTTCTTGTTTTGCCAGGTTGTGTTTATCATTCAGACCTGGGCCACTTTTGGAATTATGATCCTTGCTTGTTGTGGCTCAGGCTGTGTGATAACAAAGAAATCCCGACTTCAAAGGTACCGAGTGTCCGGACTGAAAAAGGGAACAGGATCCATCAGCTGATGGTTTAAATCCCTTATAGCTGTAGTGGATCTATATCTGTGCCCCTCATGACATGTCAGTATTTTTTAAACTTCTCCACAACCTGTCCGTGATGTTCACCAAAACCAAACACAACATGGAAGAATGGAAGACATTCAAATGACAAACTAATGAGCAATCTGTTGCACCTAGAGATTTTACTGCCAACCCTCCTCTGCAGACCTCCTATTAAATACCTGAGCTCTCAGCATGAGTCCAGACACCCTTCAGAGGCCATTCATTACTGCTGCGTGTGTCAGTGATTATAATATTTCAGTCATTCTCTACATCTCAGCCAAAGGTGAGGGCAGGAATGTAGATCCATGAGTAACCTGACAGTGTCACCCTTATGCTCAGCTCCCTTTCAGGAACCTGAAGTCTCCCTGACCCAGAGTGGACAGTCCACCCTCTTCCACTGAGCCTCAGATTAGGATGTGCTAATTTTTATCCCAGTCATTCTCCCTGCTGAAGACCACCAGGCCAGGGGACACCTGTGAAGCTAATAATTCAAACCATCATAAGGGCCCCTTTGCATGTGGAGGCCCTAATTCTGCCATCTGTGCTTCCTTCTAACATTATTATGTAGATGCAGTCCAACATGCACAAAATGACCAGCAGCCTGAAACCACCGGACGAGTGCCAAATGCCCCGGGTAGTTTGGAGGACACAGTAAGGACTGTCAGACCTCATTCTTTATGAGCAACATGTCATTAATGCTTATTTTCTACATGCTTCCTGTTTGGTGATTGATCACCACGTCATATCAGTGAGAGGCTGTTCCATCATCATATGCTGCCCTGACACAGAAGCAGCGTTTCATAATGAGCAGCTCTTAGAGCATTGAATATTTATCTGATTTATTTGCACTGCTGAAGTTTGAATGTCAAAAACTCCAGAGAGACCTGGTCACCAAGGAGTCCACGCTGACGCCTTCCGCTCTGCGGAAAAGCTCGGCGATCATCTGTCCACCGGAGAGCTGGAGGCCCGAGAATGCACACCATTTACCCACAAATGAATTTGTCAGGACCGAGTGATGTTATTGATCGTTGGGCTGATGAAGAGGAGCTTTATTGAATGTGAATGTGATTCGGGGACAAGTAGCGAGAGAGTGAAGCCGAGGAGGAGGGGCGGTGCTGTCAGAGAAAGAGACATTAGTGACTCTGACAGCTCAGCGAGAGAGGAAGATGTGCAGAAAGAGACGGAGGGAAAGAGACGCGAGCCGAGCTGACAGCCCACAATCAGCTTCGGTGTGAAGCAGAGAGCATGCTGGGAGCCACAGCGCTGCGCAGACAGTACTCTGTCAACACAAACAAAACACGAGTCTGTCAGCTCACACAACACACTAATTTGTCTGTCACAGCAAATACATCAGCTTAATTACAAAGTTTACTGACAGCGAGTCAACAGGTGCAATACTTCCACTGTCATGTCTGTTCATAACATTAAGAGCACTGCAGCTTATTTTACTCACAGCTCATAGAGGAAGATGCGCCTTCAATAAACAGTCACCCCGCCTCACTTTGGCCAAGAAGCTGATGGAAGACGTCTAGTCCCTGTCAGGACTCTTGCTGCAGCATTTTGGATTAACTGAAGGCTTTTCAGGGAGTTTTAGGACATCCTAATGATAATGAATTACAGTAGTCCAGCCTAGAAAGAATAAATGCATGAACTAGTTTTTCAGCGTCACTCTGAGACAGAATATTTCTAATTTTAGAGATACTACGCAAATGGAAGAAAGCAGTCTTACATATTTCTTTAATATGTTTTCTCTGAGCTGAAATAATGCTTCCAGAGTATAATTGGCTGTTTTTGACTACTTTTGATTTGACCTCTATATTTCACCTTTAAAAACTGTTTATCTTGCCTTGTTTGGTATAATTCTTTTCAGCACAACCTCAAATATCTGAAATTTGAGTTATTTTTTCATTTTGACATACTGTATTAGCACAATTGATCTAAATTCAGACAAAAAACTTGAGTGGAAAAAAAAGTTATATTTTTTACTGTAAAACCCACAAACATGTTTAACAAAACATTTTCAGTACTTGAAATGCAAATAGAAATTGTACATTTCTAAAAGTTATGCGCAAGTTTTGCAAACAACAAAGTTATACGTTACTATTTACCTAAAAATGCAGCCAAGGCCTCAGGCGTTTTTTATATAACCATTTAAAACTATTTAGAGAACAATCAGGTGTTCTGTATCAAAAAAGAAGGCACACAAATTATTTGTGCCACTCCAAAAAATAGTTTGTGTCTACTAAAAGACAGAGGAGAACACCACAGGCCCAAACCCTGCAGGTCTGACAGCAGGAGGTGTATCAGTCCAGTTTTCCACGTGGAGACAGCATTTACACTGCAATCTGTTTTTGGTGGAATTTTTTTGGAGCAACTGTGACATTCATTAGTAGAACTGACACACAAAACAAAACGACTACACTACAGACTAACTATAGCCTCCAAACACGCCAAACGTCACAAATCTCTCATGTATCAAAACTCACTCTCTCTTTGTCTGTGAAGGTTCTCAGTCATTCAGGTCATCGTAGTCAAAGGAGCTTGCAAAGAAAAGCGTCTGGACTTCTTTAAGTTACTTGAAGACGTTTCACCTCTCATCCGAGAAGCTTCTTCAGTTCTAAGGTCAAATGGTGGAGAGTCCCAGATATAAACCTAGTGGGAGTAACCCCCCACAGAGGGACAAAAGGACCCCCTGATGATCCTCTAATCCCCTGAGCCAAGGTGTGAAACTGGGTGTGGGTCCCAATCAGCCAGAGTTTCGGGTGAGTTCATTGTGAAACCTGGCCCCACCTTATCATTCGAATTCCTGAGATCAGATGGCCCAGGCTGTGAGTGGGCGTTAAGGCGTCTGGGAAGGGATCTCAAAACTGGATTATAGATGGCAGAGAGTTGGTGTCGTAAACCCCCGCCTCTGTTCAAAGATGGTCGCTCACAGTGGACATAGATGGCTTCTTTCACTCCTCTTTCAAACCATCTGTCCTCTCTGTCCAAAATGTGAACATTGGCATCCTCGAAAGAGTGTCCTTTATCCTTAAGATGCAGATGGACTGCTGAGTCTTGTCCTGTGGAGGTGGCTCTTCTGTGTTGTGCCATGCGCTTGTGAAGTGGCTGTTTGGTCTCTCCAATGTAGAGGTCTGGGCATTCCTCGCTGCACTGTACAGCATACACCACATTGTTAAGTCTGTGTTTTGGCGTTTTGTCTTTCGGGTGAACCAGTTTTTGTCTGAGCGTGTTGCTGGGTCTGAAATGCACCGGGATGTCGTGCTTGGAGACAACTCTCCTGAGTTTTTCTGATACACCGGCTACATAGGGGATGACAATGTTGTTGCGTCTGTCTTTCTTATCCTCCCTCACTGGTGTCTGGTCTTCTTTTCTGTGCCTCTTTGCTGACTTTAAGAACGCCCATTTAGGATAGCCGCACGTTTTGAGTGCTTCCTTTACATGTGTGTGTTCCTTCTTTTTTCCTTCAGGCTTAGAGGGAACATGTTCTGCCCGGTGGCGTAGGGTCCTAATTACTCCAAGTTTGTGTTCCAGAGGGTGATGGGAGTCGAACAGGAGGTACTGGTCCGTGTGTGTGGGCTTCCGGTAAACTTCGATGTTGAGGTTGCCATTCTCTTCAATGTGCACAGCGCAGTCCAGGAAAGGCAAACAGTTGTCCTTTGTGTCTTCCCTGGTGAACTTGATGTTTTTATCCACAGAGTTAATGTGCGCAGTGAAGGATTCCACTTCTTTTGTCTTGATTTTGACCCAGGTGTCGTCTACATATCTGTACCAGTGGCTGGGTACTCTTCCTTTGAAAGAGCCAAGAGCCTTCCTTTCCACTTCCTCCATGTAAAGGTTGGCTACAATAAGTGACACGGGGGAGCCCATGGCACAGCCATGTTTTTGTCTGTAAAAGCCTTCGTTGTACTTGAAATATGTAGTGGTGAGGCAGAGGTCTAACAGTGTGCAAATCCGATCGGGTGTGAAGTTGGTCCTGTCCTCCAAGGAGCTGTCTTCTTGTAGTCGTTTTCTGACAGTCTCCACGGCCTCCGTGGTGGGTATGCAAGTGAAGAGAGAGACTACATCAAAGGACACCATGGTTTCATCTGGATCCAGGGTAAGTTTCTGGACCTTGTCGGTGAAGTTCTTGATGTGGTGTGGGGTGTTCCCCACGAGAGGAGCAAGGATGGTAGCAAGGTGTTTAGCAATGTTATAAGTGGCTGAGTTTATGCTACTGACTATAGGTCTGCGTTGGACCGCTTCCTTGTGGATTTTAGGAAGTCCGTAAATGCAGGGTATGGCATCCCCTGGGTAAAGGCGGTGATATGTAAGGCGGTCAATAATTTTGTCCTTTTCAAAGTCTTGAAGGCAAGCTATAACTTTCTTTTTGTAGCTGCTTGTGGGGTCTCGCTTTAGGGCTTCGTAGGTATTGTTGTCACTGAGGAGAGTAGTGATCTTTGTGTGGTAATCTGTAGTGTTTAGGACCACGGTGCACCTTCCCTTATCCACGGTGCATCTCCCCTTGAAAGAGGAGTGAAAGAAGCCATCTATGTCCACTGTGAGCGACCATCTTTGAACAGAGGCGGTGGTTTACGACACCAACTGTCTGCCATCTGTAATCCAGTTTTGAGATCCCTTCCCAGACGCCTTAATGCCCACTCACAGCCTGGGCCATCTGATCTCAGGAATTTGCATGATAAGGTGGGGCCAGGTTTCACAATGAACTCACCCGAAACTCTGGCTGATTGGGACCCACACCCAGTTTCACACCTTGGCTCAGGGGATTAGAGGATCATCAGGGGGTCCTTTTGTCCCTCTGTGGGGGGTTACTCCCACTAGGTTTATATCTGGGACTCTCCACCATTTGACCTTAGAACTGAAGAAGCTTCTCGGATGAGAGGTGAAACGTCTTCAAGTAACTTAAAGAAGTCCAGACGCTTTTCTTTGCAAGCTCCTTTGACTCACTCTCTCTTTCTTTCTATCGCTCTCTCTCTCAGCGGTGTCACTCCTAAAACTTCCCCCTCTTCCTAAACAACCAAATGTCAAATGTTGCCATATCATTTTTTTGATTGGTCGACATGGTACTGTAGCACTTACGTGGAGTTTCATAAAGTACCAATGGATAATTACCAAAGTAATAAGTAATTTGGGCTAGTATCAGAAGACTGAGAACGACTCTTAGAGCTCTGGTACACGAATGGCAGAGAAACCAGACAAACACAGTTATGTGGCTTTAAAAGTACTTTAGTGATGTTAAGCCTTGTAAAAGAAATTTGTAAACAACACAGTATTACAACAGGTTTTAACAGAATGTCAAGTATAAAAATTTCCCCCAAAGTAGCAAAAAAATAGAATTAAATAAAAATTGTGCACAAGTAAAAGAATTAGTCTCTTTTTTAAGTCCAAATGGTACCGGTGGGGCCCATGACAAACAGGTGTATTCCAATAGAATTCGTCCGACAAGGAGTGTGTGTGTGATTGTCTGTCCTACCGTACTACTTGTACAGTAGAGGATTGTAGTCCATCAATGTGCAAATGAGTGTGCGTGTATATGTATATCGTCTCCTAGGATCTTGGGTTGGCTCGCCATCCAGTGAACACTGGAACACTCTGGGTTCTGGAATCGCTGACCTGGTCTTTGGATTCGTCCCATATAAAAACCTGACCTATAAACAATGGCCAAATATATGTCACCTGCCCTTTAAGGATAACTCTCACAAATTAAACTAAAGTAGTGTCACAGTGCAGTAACTACTATTCAGATCAGCTATCATCAATTCAATCATCATCAGTTCAGTCACGTTGTACAACATTAAAATATCAAGTTTCAAAGGTCAAAGTATCAATATCCAAAATTTCACAGTATCAAGGTTCAATACTTATTTGTAACCTGCAGTAACATTAAAGATTATCTACAAGGTTGCAAACATTCAGGAATTATAGCCACCATATAATTCACTTTCATTGTAAACATTAATTACATCCATCAAAATAAACTCACTGTACATATATATCTTATCACAAATAAATAAGTATATTACCCCTTTTAAGAAATGGAATAATATGCAAATGCTTATCAGAAATTGAACAAAGTGCAAATAATCAATTTCAATAACACGTAAACACAAGGACTGAGTCCACAAATAGGAGTATTAAAATAGACGTGCTTAATCCCGCTTGTACCATAGGCCTACTAGTACAAGTGGAAATACACTAAACATTAACTCCAAGTGTTCAATACTGAGTATTGTAAGACAACTGATTGACATCAAAATTTAAACAGGAAGCAGGATAAAGTCTGCTTACAATTATCTCTCATAAAGTTATTTTTAGCTGCTTTAACCATTTACAGCTTTTCACATGTTAATGACTTAGTTAATGATCTAACTAGCATAACAACAGTGCGTTTCAGAGACATCGAACAACTGTACCCACACTCCGCACATCACGTGTCTGATTAGCCACATTTAGCTTACCGCCGTCGAGTGGATGCTCAGCATTTATGTGGAGCCACAGCTCAGTAAACCTTCCGGTTTCGCTCTGCCCTTGACAACAACAAGTGCAAATACATAATTTGTGAAAAATATCAGTTTAGATGGTATTTTTTTTAACTCGTTAGAGGTTAATTTCTCCAGCTTACCGATAACAAAAGTTTTAGTCCGTCTGCTCTGTTCGGCTGTAGAAGCAAGAGACTGAAAACTTGGGAGCTGGTACTAAGGAGGGACAAGAGCTGCCTAGAGCTTCACCGATTGGCTGACATGCGAGGAGTGGAGTAAAACAATAGGCTTTCATCAGAGCTCATCAACCCTCTGAGAAAACTTAACCCTTGTTTGACCAGAGCATATCATATATAATCTGCGTCCCTTCTATGTTTAAATAAATATTTTGATCTCATTTCACTTTCATTAACAGGGACAGTAAGAACAGGACAATGAACATTAAATGTTTAAATTTTTCTTCTCTTTTTTTGTTTGAGATGATTTTAGGAACTGGGTTACAGTACATTTTTCCACTAATACGGAAGGGGTGTTTTTTCTTTTCTTTGCTGTCAGTAGAAAACGCCGTTTTTACTGTTTCTTCCCGCTATAAACACCACTGTTTTATTCAGAGAATAACATCATGTGTATTTTTCATCATAACTCTGGTTTTACGTTGCCTATCAATACAGTTTAAAAACTGGTATATAATTTGTCACGTCTTTGCTTTCACAGAAACATAGCTCAGCGACAGAGTCCACGACACTGCCATTCAGTTACATGGGCTCAGCGCATTTTGTGCCGACAGAAATGCAGCTCTGTGCGGTAAGACTTGAGGTGGTGGCTTGGCCTTGTGTGTCTACATCAGCTTGGAATGGTGCAAGAACTCAGTGCTAGTTTCTAATTACTGCTCATCGCTTGTAGAGTTTATGAATGTTAGATGCAGACTTTTTTATGTACCTCGGGAATTCACCGCTGTGCTCATTACAGCAGTGTACATCCCACCCAGCGCTAATACTAAGGAGGCGCTCTGCGAGCTGTACGGGGAGATCAGCGAGCTCGAGAACTCACACCTCGACGGACTGTTTATTATCACCGGAGATTTCAGCCACGCAAATCTCAAGCCAGTGCTTCTGAAATTCCATCAACACAGAGAATCGCACTGGATCTTGTTTACACAAACATTCCCAGCGCTTACAGAGCGAAGCCCTGCCCCCAACTCGGACACTCAGACCACTTGTCTGTTATGCTAATTCCGGCATACAGACCGGTCGTCAGACGCTGCAAACCGGTTCTGAGACAGGTGAGAACTTGGCCTGCAGGAGCTCTGTCTGCTCTTCAGGACTGTTTTGAGCACACTGACTGGGACATGTTCGCGGAGACTGTAATGGCGACCACACCAACTTGGAGGAGTACACATCATTGTGATCAGCTACATCACCAAGTGCATCGATGATGTCACTGACACCAACACTGTTCTGGCTCCTTAAGAGTCACCCCTCACGTTATGTAGTGTTATATAAGTTCATGCAATCTTTATTCGTTTCTGGCACACTGTTCATTTTTATTTTGACATTCTACCGGAAGTGCTACTTCTCATTACTTCCTGTCTAACGGGAGAAGGACAGTTTGCTACTCCTGTGCCTGCCTATGCTGCCTCTTAAGCCAGCACAGTCTGTAAGTTGGCAGTAATATTGTGTTTTACCAGTGAATGTTTAGCACTAACTGCCGTGTGTTGTTTGCGATATTTAAGAAAGTAAATTCACTCAATGATGTGCTTTATTAGTCATTAGCCTAGATGCTAATTAGCGCTAGCTAACCGCTAATGTTAGCTTGTTAGCTTGTTTCGTTCTGCTTTGCTTTGCATAGTAACAGGTCATAGCATTTTCTAATTCTAAGAATGTTTGCTTATGTCAGCTCACACGGGATATTTGTGTTTGTTTACAGTCTCACCTACGGTGGCCCCTAGAGACAAAGCACGTACAAACTCCAAAACACTCGCAAACTCCAAAACACTTGCAAACTCCAAAACACTTGCAAAATCCAAAACACATGCAAACCCCAAAACACAACGTAAGTGCTCCAGGATGCTAGGGGCAGTGTTGAGCTCGATTTGCGAAATAAACGGCAAGTTTGTCTGTATGGGACGGTCTAGTCTCCGTCGCGCTTCCCAGGTTGCCTAGCAACCATGATACTAACCGCTGGAAACGTGTCATACAACTTGATTTGACAGAAATGAAGGAGAAAATATTTTGTTCATTTGTTTGTTTGTTTCTACAAGAGCTTTGTGTGATTTGATAAGTATCTGAGGCTGAGACCACAGGATAGTAAAACATGATTTTTGGGCTTCATTTCTGTACTGAACAGTCATTTAAGATTAGTTAGTAAATAACAATTAGCTAATGTTGTTCATGAGACTAAAGTCATATCACTTTGGTAATGTAAATATAATATGGCCAATATTATAGTTATTATATTAATCATTATTAGCTATTACAACAGTGAACATGAACTCTGTGCCAAATACTAAGCCTCAGTACAGATTCAAGTTACAGTTATTTATATGTCTTATCACCTTAAATATTCACTCAAAGACAAGTATCTTTGACAGTGCATATATAGGTGTATCATATATAAGAGACAAATGTTGTTCCTTCAGTATATTGGCATTACAAAATTTGGCTCAATGCTTACATATATGTGTAAAAAGAAAATGTACAAGCTGTGAAAACTGTTTCTGATAGAATGAAGAGTAGACTGATATATGAAATATTCCTTTATTGGGTGAGAAAATCAGACCATGTCATAACTGCTTTAAGTCATACAGAATAGATATCAGAACCTTAAACAGGCTGACTTCTGCTAAATGGGTCAAACTGGGCAGAAAGTATACAAACACATAACATCCTTGTAGAATATGATGTAACACTATAGGTCAACTTACCTCAGAATATATAAAGCATATAAACAATTACACCAATATGATGCAAAAAACACAGCAGTGCTACTAATCAAAAATACTCAAAGCTTCATAGAACTGAAATAAACATTTATTTTTAGCTCCATTCTGCTGCTGATACATACTTTAGGTTTCTGAACATTAAACTTGTTGCTGCCTTTCATAGTGTGTAACTTGAAGGCCCTGAGTACTTTCTCCCACACTGAAAACACTGGAATGATCAAATTATTTGAACATTACCTAATAAGACTGATTCAGGACAGACAATTCGTTATTCTAAACTTTTCCAGCAGTCCTTCACAAAGAGGGAACAGTCTGTCTATTCTCTCCATCTGTCAGCTGCTGCTGGCTCTTCCTCCTCCTCTTCCTCACACACTGCTGAGTTTGTCCTGGTGGATCATCAGGGGTGCAAAGCCTCACAGATGATGTGCAGCAGTGGGTCCCTCAGTCTGTCCTCACTCTGGACACTTGCAGTTGTCACACATGGAAATCAAATGTGTGATAAGCTGCAGGATTCAAACACAAGTGTAATTTATAAATACATGTTCATACTTTTATTACACAATCAGAGAGAAAGAAAAAGAGAGAGTGCAGGACAGACAGACAGGTGACAGTCTCAGGTGTATACACTGCCTTGACTACACAAGAAGAGTTCCCAGATGGTACAGTGGACACATGTGTGACTGCTGTGATTAAAGCATCTTTCTTTCAGCTTAACGAGTGAACCGTCAGCTCGTTCAAACACACGTTAAAGTCCGTTTGGCTCGACACCACCGAACAGAGGCAGCAATATAACATAGCTAACATTAACAGTGCAGTGAATCCTGCTTGTGCTGTGATATTCAGGACTGCAAACCGAGCAGCATCACTGACTTTCAGCTTGTTGTGTTTGTGGATATATGACTGACTTTAATTATCCATAAAATCATCAGATTCTCTGTAAGATTAAAGTTAACTATTGAACGGCGTATATTTTGAAGTAAAGGCTTTAAAACCAAGTTAGTACAAACATCGCTAATGTCACATAACTTTCCCGACATGTGGCCAACAGTAATGTTTTAATGTTCTTCATTATAAAAACATTTGCGCTTAAATAAGTGACATAATATTCAGTACTTACTTCTGAAAGTTTACTCTTCGGCAGCTCCGCTTCCGCCATTTTTTTCGGCAAAATTATCCACACCACCGCCACGCTATGAAGTCTGGGATATGTTGGGCCATGAAGGCTACACCGACCCATCCTTAAAATTCAGGGAGATTAAGGACACATTTGAGGGCCACATTTCGAGCAGCCTTTGAATTGGGACAGCCTTTGTCGTGTCACTGTGACTTAATCGGCCTTAAAATGTGGCCTTTAAGGCTGCAGACCCTGAATTGGGATACAGCCCAAATCCGGTCATTGGTACTTCCTGGCTTGTGTAGTTACTAGGTAACAAAAGCTCAACACTGCCCCTAGTGTCCTGGAGCACTTCCGTTGTGTTTTGGAATTTGTATGTGTTTGGGGGTTTGCAAGTGTTTTGGAGTTTACATCTGTTTTGGAGTTTGCAAGTGTTTTGGAGTTTGCAAGTGTTTTGGAGTTTGCAAGTGTTTTGGAGTTTGTACGTGCTTTGTCTCTAGGGGCCACCGTACTCACCATTCATCCATTCATGTATTTCAGCAAAGCCATGCTATGCATCCAATCAAATAAATCCACCAGAAAGGAACAACGGTGTGGTTTTTCTACATGGGATGATGGTTGTCTATCTGCCTAGTTAAGTGCGAGGGCAGAAGAAACACTATCATAACACGCTCCAACCAGAAACCGTGGATGACCGCAGAAGTGTGTGAGCTGCTAAGGATCCAAGACTCCCCCTTCAGAGCAGGCGACAAGGTGGCCCTGGGAACAGCGAGGGCCAAACTGTCTTGTGCCATCAAAGCAGTGAAGTGCGCGCATGGCAGTAGAATTCACAGTCACTTCCAGGACAGCTGTGACACTTGGTGCATGTGACAGGGCATCCAGGCCATTGGTGCTGGACGATATGACAATATATATTGTGTGGACGATAGAAAAGTGGCTACCGTGCCATTTGACTTCTATCGTTTCTAACCTAATTTTATAAATTATTACATAAAATATATCATTAAATAGCCTGTGGCAAATATGTTAGTGTTGTCTTGTCACTATACATACTCTAACTTTATGCAAGAGAAAATAAAATATAAAAAAATGATATTTTTCGCAAAGACACTCCGTCTTGTGGTTTGGTGATGCTTTATGTGCACCCGGATTTGCGTCATGCTTTACTGTAACTCAAAACGATTGATGCAGGACAGGTTGCAGTTTCATGCCTGGATATGCAACAGGCAGAGACAGCTACCTAGGCAGCCCAAGAAGAAGCACTTTCACTGAAAGGAATCCAGAAAATCCGAGCTAAACCAAGTTGTGGAACAACGGGAGCAAGTTGGGAAAAGAAAAACTATAGCCAGCCGTAGATACAGCAGTCATTCACACAAGGCACGTCGTATGAGAAAACGTCCCAGCGCCATAAACAAATCACAGGAGCCATCTCGTATTGCATTTGTAAAGGCATGGCCCCTGTTTATGTAGTTGAGAAGGACAGCTTTCGTGACCTCGTCAAAGCGTAAGCACTTCAGTAAAGTCGAGTTGCTTTGCTTATATGACACATGTCGGGCCAAAGTAGAGAAGGATATTTGCAGTGTCGTGCATTATGCCTTGACTACTGACCTATGAACGAGCAGAGATACGCAGCCCTACATGAGCGTAACCATCCATTTTATTAACAAAGACTGGACCCTCTGCGCTCGCTGTTTACAGACTGCGTACTTTCCAGATGACCACACTGGAGGCATGGTAGCCAAAGGTATGAGTCTGCCATTGGTACATATTTAACGTGCATAAAGTACATTGTGTGCATATATACGTGCATGTAATATTAATATATATATATTAGTTTTAACTAACATATGATATGCATGTTAGTAAAACAAATATTTTCGGCTACTGTGCTGGCTGTAGTAATTCCGAGTGACCCCTAATTAAGAATTAATGTGTCTAGGTCTGAGAGATACACTGGAGTCATGGGGATTGCAAGAATGCCACCTTGTCTGTGTCACCACGAATAATGCCACTAACAACATCTCTGCAATGGAACTGAACGAGTGGGAACGGCTACAATGCTTTGGCCACTGCCAAAGTGTAGGAACCCCGTCAAAAACCTGTCCATTATGCTAGCAGTGTCCAGGCATTCTTTTTTTTTATTATTCATATCGCGCCCCGTCTGTAATGGCCCCCCACTTTGGGAACCTCTGCTCCAACTCAGCGGCAGGAAACAAAACACACAGTCCAGCAGCTTCACGCTGAAACTTTACCGTGTCATGTCACTAGCTTACCGACACTTGTCTTTCTGAAAAGTCTAAACTCACTGATAATACATGAAAACAAGCTAACTTCTCCGACTGCTCTGTGTAATTCACGCACTATACTCTGCAACCTTGTGGTACTTTCACAGACCATAACCCCGTAGGAAACTAAAGTTTTCACAAGCAATTCACAACATAAGAAAGATAACTTATTTCAAACAACATGTTAAATCATTTTACATGAACTTTGACTTTTTAATAAATAATCAAATAAACAAAATAAATTTATCTCTTTGCTATTTATATTCTTAGACTTTACCTATCTTTTACTATTTATGCAACTTTTAACCTGGGTTACATTCAGAATACAGTTACTTTGAGATCGCTGCAAAAAGTGCAGCCTTACCTAATGTCCACCCTACTGTTATTAATTTTACATTAAGATTTAAAAATCTAGTTGGTATTGGTATGGCAGTAGCCTTCAGTAATAGTAATAAATCACACAGAGACAGATGAGACAGAAGATGGCAGGCCTCTAATAATAATAATAATGTGTTAGTCCCCGTAGGAAAATTACTCCTCTGCATTTAACCCATTCACCCAGTGAAGCAGTGGGCAGCCACCAATGCAGCACCCGGGGAGCAGTGTGTCGGGACGGTGCTCAGGGGTACCTCAGGGTAGCTGTTCAGTGGAGTCGAACCCCTGACCTTCCGAGCATGGGGCAATCCCTCTACTTACTGAGCTAAACCTGCCCCGATACTCTCTGCAGTGGCTGAAGTCTGTGGTGTAGAGGCTGAAGACGAAAGGGTGGAGGACGGTCCCTTGTGGTGCCCCTGTGTTGCTGATCACCTTATCAGACACACAATGTGGAAGAAACGCATATTGTGGTCTTTGTCAGGTAATCAACAATCTAGGACACGAGAGAAGTATCCATGACATGGGAAGTCAGTGCCACAGGCCTGTAGTCCTGGGGGCCATTGAGTACAGGAACAGGAACAAGGCATGATGCCTTCCACAGAGCTGGGACCCTATGCAGACTCAGACTCAACATGAACAGTTTATGAAAGACTCCACAAAGCTGGGGGTCTCAAGGACACGGGGACCTCGTCTGGTCCAGCAGACTTGCCCGAGTGGAGTCTTCTCAGTTGTCTTTGAACCTGGTCATTAGTGAAAGTGATGGGTGGGGGAAGGGTGTCAGGACGTTTAGAGGTGGCAAAGGTGCAATGTGGAGAGTGAGAGAGAGAGTGGTGTGGTTGTGGATTGCAGGCTGACTACAGGTAAGTCAGTATGGGGGTGAGCATTAACTGCAGTGTCGAATCTGTTGAACAACACAACTCATTACCTCTGTCCTCACCAGAGATGGGCAGTAACGCGTTACAAGTAATGCATTACTGTAATCTGATTACTTTTTCAAGTAATGATTAATATAAGGGATTACTATTGCCAAAAAAGTAATTAGATTGCTGTTACTTTCCCGTAAGCACACTGCATTACTGCGTTACTAATCTGTCGTTATTTTGTTCGTGTGTCTCATGAAAATGAGTGACAGCTTTCGTGACCTTTCAGGAAAAAAGAAAAATGGCTAATAACCAAACCACTAAGGTGGCGGAAAACTAGCACCCACCAGGGTGTAGAGCAACACACCGGTGGGAAGGTCACAAGGCTCCGACAATGTAGAACTCGGTCATCAAGTTGGTGAATGCTTTGAAGGGGAGGTTGATTTGGGTGCAGTTATTGTCCCACGTCTAAGGAGCTTGGAAAGAAAAGCGTCTGGACTTCTTTAAGTTGCTTGAAGACTTTTCACCTCTCATCCGAGAAGCTTCTTCAGTTCTAGGGTCAAATGGAGTATCCCCCCAAAGAGGGACAAAAGGACCCCCTAATGATCCTCTACTTACTCACATGAGCCAAGGCGTGAAAACGGGTGACCCACCCATCCTCTTTGGGGGATACTCCCACGGGGTTTAAATCTGGGACTCTCCACCATTTAACTAGTGGTGCAACAGATCAATTCGGATCAATTTTCAGATCAGCAAAAAAAGAAAAAAGACAAAAATTTAATATTTACTTATTTACTCATTGAAGTATTTTTTGCCT
The DNA here is from genome assembly GCF_965226115.1 of Aulonocara stuartgranti. NCBI lineage: Eukaryota > Metazoa > Chordata > Actinopteri > Cichliformes > Cichlidae > Aulonocara > Aulonocara stuartgranti. The sequence continues at coordinate 41,018,695 of NC_138945.1, read as the reverse complement.
GTTAAAACATTCAACTCAAGACTCATTCCACGCAATTATTAAAAAAAAATTATGGTACAATATAGGGCAGTACAGGGCTTTGTATCTACCACTCAATTCAATTTTATTTATAAAGCGCCAAATCACAACAACAGTCACCTCAAGGCGCTTTATATTGTAAGGTAGACCCTACAATAATACATACCGCTCATTATATCGCATTCTGCTGTGATATACTGAGCTGTCACGGTCACGTAGCTTTTCGTTGCCCTGGAGGTCCACCCATTTGTAGTAGTTAGGGCAACAGAAGATGCCTGGGACAGTTCAGCCACAACTTAAATCTTTTCCTGCTCATACATGCTTGGAACGATCTTGCCACTAAAGTGGACGCGAACGGGATATCATAGCGTGGCTCAAGCACGTTCATCATAGTTTAAACCCCTTGTTTTGCACAACGGAATACAGCCTCCCGTCTGCAGCTAAACACCCCAATAGCTTTTGTAATAGCTTTAGCCCGGTCGGATTGGGCAGCAAAGGGCTGCTTAAATACTGCAAACTCCTCTGCTCCTCCACTTGGATCGCTAGCACTGGCCATAACTATCGCTTGACAGACCCACCACGCGCACCATACGCATACTTTTTTCCTTCTTTTTCGAATCTTCGGATCACTTGCGTGCCGAACTGTGGAGTGGGATTGGTTCGGATTACGGATCAACTGTGATCCGTTGCACCACTACATTTAACCCTAGAACTGAAGAAGCTTCTTGGATGAGAGGTGAAAGGTCTTCAAGCAACTTAGAGAAGTCCAGACGCTTTTCTTTCCAAGCTCCTTAGACTAGGATGACCTTGATGACTGAGAACCTTCACAGACGTTATTATCCCATGTTTACTGGACACTGGGTCCACAACAATCACAGAAAGCTCTTTTCAAAACAACTTTTCTCATCTGGCTCTTGGTGGCGGCCAAGAGCCCTCTCCCTCCCTTAACTTTCCTGCTTGGCTTCTCTTGTCCTTGTCTAGTCTTGTCTAATTCTCAGAGACTCTCTCTGTCTTGTTCTCTAAATCAAGAAATGTTGGATTTGATCATCAAATTGGGATTACATGACATGCAGGAACGTTTGCTGGACACACGATGGACAGCTGGGAGAAGTGGCAGGTCGTGTGCCTGGCAATACTCTCAATGCAGGACATTGAAGGCATCTACCTATTCGGAACCATGATAACGGGGTTCTTGTTGATTGGAGCTGGCACAGTCCTGGCTTATCAACGACTAATGGAAGCGGTTACACCTTCTCAAAATCCCATAAGACTGGCCAAACATCCAGAGGCCCCAAAGTGGAGGATCTCCTCCATGCCTACTTCATTTGAACATGGTAAAAGAGCTTTTGTCCATTTAGCACCCTTTGCCTGGAACAAACTGTAGAAGGAATGGAAAATGACTGAATTCATTTCATTAAGTGCTTTTAAATCTAAACTACAAATCCTTGAGGCCAAGTCCATAACATGCAACTGTTTCAATTAGATTGATTGTCATTTTAACTGACTTTTTTTATTTTTATTTGAATTTTATTGAATTTAATTTTTTATTTTATTTGTATTCTTTCACTTATTGTTGCATGTGTGTTGTTGCTGCCTGTGTTTGAGTAATTTCTGTAACTGTGAGACATCTACTGCTGCCTATCTTGGCCAGGTCTCCCTTGAAAAAGAGGTTTTTAATCTCAATGGAATCTTCTTGGTTAAATAAAGGTTAATAAATAAATAAATAATACGGCCAACTCACAGGGGGAGGTGAAGCAGGTGGAGAGGCGCAACGTGATGATAACCCAACTACATTCGTGTTTCGGCCGTGGTCACAAAAAGATAGGCAAAATGTGTTAAAAGACGTTCCCCCTCTTAATGAAGGTTTCATACCCTGGAGAGATGCGGTAGAAATGATCAGAAGACAGTGGTATTTAAATGGTCATGAAATGCTCCAAGTAATACAAGACATACTAGGTTTAAAAATGGGAACGGTTAGGGGAGATTTCACAGGTAGCGCCGCTGATGGAACGCCCTTAACACCTGTAAGTCAAGACCTAGAAACCGCCGTCGCAAATTTATATGATCGCATCAGAGTACGGTTAGCTCCAAGGTCTGACTATGGCAAAATTGGCGAAGTGAAACAAAGAGAAAATGAAACAGCGTCCGATTTTTTAGATCGCCTGTGTCCGGTTTTTAGGCAACATTCAGGAATGGATTATAATGAAGGTCCCGACGGTCCTTACCAACAGCAGCTAAAAAATGCATTCCTGAATGGCCTGCTACCCTCAGTGAAATTCCACGTTGAAAAACATTAGGTTATAATGAATACGGGACCACTAGCTGACGCATTGCAACATGCCGAGCATGCGCTCTGTGTAATAAAGAAAAAAACTGCAAGCACAGGTACTTTCACATTAGATCCAGAAACAGGGTTTATCGCATTCTCAGGAGGATTTAGAGGTAACAGACAGGGACAGAGGAGAGGAAATAGAGGCAGAGGAAGAGGAGGATTTAGAGGAAAGGGCCAGAGATACGTAGGACAGACAGACTTACGCGAAAGAAGTGAAGTAAGAGATAATACGTGCTGGAATTGTGGCAAGGAAGGGCATTTCGCCAGAGATTGCAGACATAAAACAGAAAGCGCTGAAACCACTTGTTCCTGCTGGAGTTACATTCTGTGACGACACAGAAGCAGCCGACTTCTGGCAATATTTAAATGAATGACTAAATGAGAAAAAGCCAAATGAAAATGACAAAAGTGATGCAGAAGTATTTAATGTCCATCAATTAGTTTCTGAAGTAGAAGGCAAACCTACGCTGACAGTATATGTGAATGGCAAGCCAGTGCAGATGTTATGTGATACAGGAGCGTGTAAAACTGTTTTGAACAAAAAACCACAGGAAGTACAATTCTCAGAAGATACTTTAACCCTTCTGCCATCCTTTAAAAAACTCACACCCATCACCCTAGGGACCATTCTCAGCCACGCCATAAAAAGACCATATAGCCATATTTTATTCCACTTTAAATTAGCCAACCTTGTAAAACTACTTCTCCCTGAAATATTCATGTAAAGTTTTAATTATATTTTCGTTGTTTTAACCCTTCAAATCCCAGTGTTATTACATGAGCGCCCTGTGTTATAAGCCCCAAAAACCAAAAAACGAAACTAAATATTTCCACAAAAAACCAGTTGAAGTAATATGTGATTGTCATTATAAGTAGGCCTTTAGATGGACCAAAGATTGGCACCAACATACATTTTGACCTGCCATTATTTTTTTTGCATTTTTTTTGCAATTTAAAAATTAAAACTTCAAGGCCCTGAGTCTTCATTGACATCCAAGAAAAGAAGAAAAAATAAAATCATATGATGATAATTTGGGGTTGAAAAATAGCGTTTATAATGGAAGTCAATGGGCAGAAAATGGTCCCCAGGGTGATGGGTGTGGGGATTTCTGCTGCTCAGCCATTTTAGGCTGATTTAAGGAATTCACACTGGAATATTAACATTGACAGGTAAAAACTATCCTGTGGCAAGTTTGGTTATATTCCACTGAACACAGTGGAAATGGCAGCCATTTAACACATAGCAGTGGCACAAAAAGGTCCCAAGAAGGCAGGAAGGTTAATAGTAAAATCAGCATCAGGTCACACTACAGTGCAACGACTGACAAAACCTTTATTTTTAGTATTAAGAGACAGCGGCAGATCATGCAAAAATCAGTGCATCTATGACCCGTCATGCCCCGTGAATCTGTTAGGAAGAGACGCACTAAAAAAACTAAAGATAGGAGTAGTGCCAGGAGAACAAGGCATGCATGCAGAACTAATGCTAAATGATGAAGAAATAGAAAGCATCGAACCACGCCCAAATGGTTATAAAGCGGGACCAGAGCCCCATTACTACTGGACCCTAGATCTTCCCTCATTAGAGCCATTACAACAAAACGCCAAAATGTATTTGCCACCTAGACTAGGCCCACAACGTTTAACACTGCAGCACCTCTATGTCACAAAAAGCGGAAATGCAGTGTGCTCAGTGATACAGAGCGAGAAAATTCAGGAAGTAAACAGGATGCCAAACCCACATGTGTCAGTGGCTCATAATGATAACACAGACTGGAGAGACTTAGGGCGGGTCCTCAGAAGTGTAGAAACTGACAGTTATGAGAAAACAGGGGAAGCTCAGGAAGGATGGCTACAAGGCAGAAGGACAAAATGCATGCGTTACACATTAGGATGGATAATGACAACAATACCCACAACTCATCTATCAGACGGTGCAAACGTCTGTATGACACAGAATGATAATGAGTGACATTCATTAACAATAGAAAAGTACCCAGAGCTAGAGCAATTACCTGATGAGTTATGGTCTTCAGGCTCGACCGACGTAGGTTTGATAAAAAATGCAGATCAAATAAAAGTGGAAACAACTACTTCACATAGACCTGTAAAACCACAATATCCATTATCTAAAGAAGCTATGGAAGGCATTAAACCTGTAATCGCGGATATGGAACAAGCAGGAATTTTAATCAAATCAGATAAAGTATCATGTAACACTCCCATTTTTCCAATAAAAAAGGCGAATACAGGAAAGTTTCGTTTGGTACATGACCTTCGTGCTATTAATAGCATTACAAAAACAGTACCACCAGTGGTGGCCAATCCACATACAATATTAAATCAAGTGACACCAAAAGAACAGTGGTTCTCAGTGATTGACCTGTCAAATGCTTTTTTTTCTGTGCCCCTGCACCCTGATTCACAGCATCTTTTTGGGTTCACGTTTAATGGTGAAAGATACACATACACAAGGCTACCACAAGGGTTTCAAAATAGCCCAACATTGTATGCCGAAGCATTGAAACAATCTATGTCACTGTGTACATTACCTGCACCAGGACAATATCTGCTTTACGTAGATGACATCTTGGTAACAGGACACACACAGGAGCAATGCAAAGTGAACACCTTAACTGTGTTAAAACATTTGGCTGAACAGGGGCACAAGGTTTCGCAACACAAACTGCAATTGTGGAGCCCAAAGGTTACATATTTAGGGCATACACTCACGGGAGAAGGAAAGAAACTACTAGATGGTAGAAAAGTGACTGTACAAAATGCCCCAAAACCTTTAACAAAGCAGCAAATGATGAGTTTCTTGGGTCTCTGCAATTTCTGCAGGACCTAGATTCCAAATTATGCAGCTGAAGTTCAGCCGTTACAAGACGTGATTTATGGAAAAAACTTGGCATTAAAGGATAAAATACAGTGGACTCCAGAGGCAGAGAGGGCATTTATAGATTTAAAAACCACAACCTGGTTTCAGCGATATTTTTGTAGATGGTTCAGCATCTAAAAGTAGTACTGGCCAAAACTGCGTAGGTTATGCAGTAACTACAGCAGACAGTGTGATTGAAGCAAAACCTCTTACACCCTCACACTCAGCACAGAGTGCAGAACTGAAAGCAGTTATAAGAGCATGTGAACTACACAAAGGCCGATCTATAAATATTCACACTGATAGCCAGTATGTTTTCTCAGCAGTACACAATTTTGCGAGAATTTGGCAAAATAGAGGTATGGTCACATCCACAGGTAACCCAGTACAACATGGGGACCTACTGAAGACTACTGGAAGTGATCACCTTGCCAAAACAATTGGCACTTTGTAAATGTGCGGCACATCAAAAAGACAACTCTGTTGTCACAAAAGGAAATAACTTTGCAGACCAAACAGCAAAGCAGGCTGCACAACAAACGATAACGCTTCTAACATCCAAACGTTGTACACAAATACCACTTGACGTACTAAGAGACGAACAAAAAGCTGCAACAACCACTGAACAGAACAAGTGGCTGAAATGTGGAACACAGCTAAAAGATGATTTAATGGTTTGTGATGGAAAACCAATATTACCAAAGTCTCTACACAAAACAGCAGCCTTAGTGACCCATGGTATAACGCATGTGTCAACAGGAGGGATGTTAAAGATAATTAATACACATTTCTACACTATAAATTTTGAAACTTCAGCGAAAGAATTTGTAAGAACATGTCTAATCTGTCAAAAACACAATTCACAAGGAAATTTAAGACCTAAGAGAGGCCAGTTCCCCACACCACCTCATCCATTTCACACTATCCACATGGATTTTATTGAACTGAATGAATGTCAAGGATCAAAATATGCTTTAGTGATTATAGATGTGTTTTCAAACTGGCCAGAGATATATCCAGTAAAAAAGGAATGATGCAATCTCCGTTGCAAAATGTTTATGTAATCATTTTATTCCCACTTATGGCATTCCTTCATTGATTAGATCTGACAATGGCACACATTTTGTCAACGAAGTTATCAGAAAAGTTTCAGAAGTATTAGATTTTAACATTAAAAATCATTGTGCATACCATCCTCAGAGTGTAGGATTAGTAGAAAGAACTAACGGCACTATAAAACAAAGACTGAGGAAATGCATGGAAGAAACAAAAAGACCATGGCCAGAGTGCATAGGTCTAGTAAAAATGTGGATGAGACTAACTTAGGGCTCCCAAAAATTGACACCATTTGAAATAATTCATGGGAGACCTTTTCCACTACCAATAACAAGTGAACCAATAGATAAATCTGTTAGAGAGCCAACTTTAGCAGAATGGATGGTAAAGCTACTAAAAAACCAGGACATTGTGTTGAACAATAAACTGCCATGTGATTCCTCTCCAATCTCTTGCAGATTAAAGCCAGGCGATTCGGTCCTTATACGAGTACTCCAGAGAAAGAATTGGAACTCACCCCGGTGGGAAGGTCCATACCAAGTACTCCTAACGACGCCAACAGCTTGCAAAATCGCTGAGAGGCCCTCTTGGATCCACCAGAGCCATTGCAAAAAAGTGGAAGTGAGTGACAGCACAACCTAAAGTCACCACCACCCCGACTCTTTGGTGATCTACAGGTGAAGGGAGGGCTGATCGGGTATGTCCCGCCTTCTACTTCTCGCCTGTAGTCTACTCACCAGAGTAAATCGGTGTGTCTGGTCATCATGAAGATTATTCTGTTTACCACCTTGGCCCTGCTGCTTACAGCATGGACCCTGATGCACGTAAAGGATCAAGAAGCCAACCTACATAGAAGGGCATAGACATATGACAACTCGCACCTGGCTGAAGTGACACAGGACCACATCCATCCCTGGATGAACAACGCCTGGTATAGATACATATATAATCGCACAGAAGGCAAAGATTGTTATATATGCTCACACATGCCTGCTACAACACAGCATGCTACATTATATGGCAGACCTATGAACATGACTCAAGTGACATGTGCAGAAAGCTTTGCCAGTCTAGGTTATCAATATTCAGGAATTCTCTTAAACCACAGCGACCCCCTGACTATTGGACTTCGAGATGGCACCTGTGACCAATTGTTTTGGGTTAACTTGAAGGTTAAACAAAGACATGAAGCACTGCATTTCCCGGTGTTCCTAGACAATCCAATAAAATGGGAGCATCTGAGATGTTATCGCCAGACGATAGGAACCATTGATTTAGGGACCACCAGGAACTGTGTAGGAACGTATACACATACACTTGGTGGCCCAGTGAAGAACAACAGTCCATCTAACGGTACCTATTGGGTACAGGGAATGGCATGGTTATGTGGACAGCGTGCCTATTTCATACTCCCAGAGCAGTGGACAGGCACATGTGCCCCTATATTCATCTCTGACCACACATTCAAGATAACGGCAATCAAGAGCTTCCAATCTACGAGAAAGAAACGAGAAGCCCAGCAAGTGGAGCCACATGATTCCGTGTGGGGCACTGACGTACCGAAAGAATTTAAAACATGGACTACTGGACAAAAGATTGTCCATGCAATATTTCCATGAATTGGAGTTGGAAAACATGCCCTGCGTATTGAAACTCTAGATTATCGTTTTGGGCTGTTTTTAAATGCATCGACCACCATCAACAACGAGCAAAATCAGGAAATTGATGCCATAAGAATAACTGTTATGCAACACCGAGTTGCTCTGGACATGATCTTGGCAGAAAAGGGTGGACTGTGTGTTTTGTTCAATACAACTTGTTGCACATACAGTGGGGCAAAAAAGTATTTAGTCAGCCACCGATTGTGCAAGTTCCCCCACTTAAAATGATGACAGAGGTCAGTAATTTGCACCAGAGGTACACTTCAACTGTGAGAGACAGAATGTGGAAAAAAAAATCCATGAATCCACATGGTAGGATTTGTAAAGAATTTATTCGTAAATCAGGGTGGAAAATAAGTATTTGGTCAATAACAAAAATACAACTCAATACTTTGTAACATAACCTTTGTTGGCAATAACAGAGGTCAAACGTTTACTATAGGTCTTTACCAGGTTTGCACACACAGTAGCTGGTATTTTGGCCCATTCCTCCATGCAGATCTTCTCGAGAGCAGTGATGTTTTGGGGCTGTCGCCGAGCAACACGGACTTTCAACTCCCGCCACAGATTTTCTATGGGGTTGAGGTCTGGAGACTGGCTAGGCCACTCCAGGACTTTCAAATGCTTCTTACGGAGCCACTCCTTTGTTGCCCGGGCGGTGTGTTTTGGATCATTGTCATGTTGGAAGACCCAGCCTCGTTTCATCTTCAAAGTTCTCACTGATGGAAGGAGGTTTTGGCTCAAAATCTCACGATACATGGCCCCATTCATTCTGTCCTTAACACAGATCAGTCGTCCTGTCCCCTTGGCAGAAAAACAGCCCCATAGCATGATGTTTCCACCCCCATGCTTCACAGTAGGTATGGTGTTCTTGGGATGCAACTCAGTATTCTTCTTCCTCCAAACACGACGAGTTGAGTCTATACCAAAAAGTTCTACTTTGGTTTCATCTGACCACATGACATTCTCCCAATCCTCTGCTGTATCATCCATGTGCTCTCTGGCAAACTTCAGACGGGCCTGGACATGCACTGGCTTCAGCAGCGGAACACGTCTGGCACTGCGGGATTTGATTCCCTGCCGTTGTAGTGTGTTACTGATGGTGACCTTTGTTACTTTGGTCCCAGCTCTCTGCAGGTCATTCACCAGGTCCCCCCGTGTGGTTCTGGGATCTTTGCTCACCGTTCTCATGATCATTTTGACCCCACGGGATGAGATCTTGTGTGGAGCCCCAGATCGAGGGAGATTATCAGTGGTCTTGTATGTCTTCCATTTTCTGATGATTGCTCCCACAGTTGATTTTTTCACACCAAGCTGCTTGCCTATTGTAGATTCACTCTTCCCAGTCTGGTGCAGGTCTACAATACTTTTCCTGGTGTCCTTCGAAATCTCTTTGGTCTTGGTCATGGCAGAGTTTGGAGTCTGACTGTTTGAGGCTGTGGACAGGTGTCTTTTATACAGATGATGAGTTTAAACAGGTGCCATTCATACAGGTAACGAGTGGGGGACAGAAAAGCTTCTTACAGAAGACGTTACAGGTCTGTGAGAGCCAGAGATTTTCCTTGTTTGAGGTGACCAAATACTTATTTTCCACCCTAATTTACAAATAAATTCTTTACAAATCCTACCATGTGAATTCATGGATTTTTTTTTCACATTCTGTCTCTCACAGTTGAAGTGTACCTCTGGTGCAAATTACTGACCTCTGTCATCATTTTAAGTGGGGGAACTTGCACAATCGGTGGCTGACTAAATACTTTTTTGCCCCACTGTATATTGCAGACAATGTGCATTCTGATAATATGACAAATGCTCTACAATTACTTAGAAATGTTCAACAGGCACAGGTAACCGATTGGGCAAATTCACAAAGTAATTGGTGGGATTGGTTTATGAGCGGCTCATGGAGAACATTGATGTTTAAGGTTTTGATGTTTTTTGGCCTAATACTTATCATGTTTTGTATCTTTACTACATGCATTATCCCCTGTGTAAGAGGAATGGTATCAAGGATGATATCTCAATCTCTCGTTGCATATATCACTGTGCCAGACAAGGAAGAAGGAGAAGACGATGAGTATGAAACTAATGTGATGAATGATTATGTTTGAATGATATACATTTTATGACGACCAGACCGAAAGCACTCACAATGTAGGGTCTGTGTCTGAAACACATTGATGTATCTCTTTAATTTCAGCTACAAACAGGAGGGAATGTTGAAAGATTTTTAATTTTGTGAATTGTGTTTAGTTGTAGCTTCATATAAAGGAAGAAGAGCTTGTGAATTGAAAATACCACAGGAAAAGGGAGTGAAAACAGATGTGCAGAGGAATGCTGTGACATACATAGTACCTCCTTTGTTAACAGGCAAGCTAACGGTCTCTTTCTCCTTTTATGGAAATGTTTTTGTATTTTGAACATGTCACTCCTACTTCCTTGAAGGCTCAAGTATAAATAAAAGGATGTTCTGAATGCCCTGGGCGGTTTTTCTGTGTCACGTCTGCTGTGCACACTCTGGTGTAGAGCAGATTAGATCGTGGCCGCCCATGCGCATGTAAAAAAATAGATATCTTAGTTGTGAGTTTCTTTATCTTCTAAACAACTTTCTCTTCACAATCATCCATTAATCAACCAGCATTTAACAAACTTTATTTTGAAATGAAGCTTTTTGACATTTATTCACTGATATTTGGTCTTCATTTCAAGTCTCCATTAGTGGGAGCATTTGCTGATTTAACGTTTCTTCTGTTTACATCAAATTCAATGAAAATCAAATCTAAGTGTGAATTGGAGTCCCCAATAAACAGATACTATAGAAAACATGGAGACTGTAGAATATTTACATTGGATATGCTTATTTGTTCCCTTCAATAAAAATCAATCAGTTCATCAAATAAAATCAGTCGTTGATCGACTCAGTTTGATTGACAGGACAGATGATCAGAGGTGCAGAGTTTTTACCACCATCATTCTTACAGGGACAGAAGAATGGGTGGAGTTTGTGAATGAAGGAGCAGCCAGTAAAGGAGTGGATAAGACCTGCAGCACCTACATCATAAAAGGAGACCAGACCCTCCTCATAATCCACAAACACCCCCACCATCTCAGGACCAGACTGAAGACAGAGGGGGACTGGAGGACCAGCAAGAGCTTTGTATTCATTTCCATTTCTTAGCCACACAGTCCAGAAACCATCCTGAGGAGTCAGTTCGATTTTTCCCTTCCTGTTGATCGACTCTCTGGCCACTCCTAAATCCCAGTCAGTTTTTCCTTTAACCTGAACCTCAAAGTAAAATCTGCCTGAAGAGAAACTCTGCTTTCCTAAAACATTAGGGCATGGAGAAAATCTCTCTGGGTTGTCAGGAAGTTTCTTCCTCACATCACCACAGTGCACTTGTTTTTCATCATCAGACAGGATGAGTTTAGAATTTGCTGTATCCGGATCCAGAGTCACGTCCACTGCATACTGCTGGACCCTCTTCAGCTCAGCCTCAAACAGCTTCTTCTTCATAAGTTTCCTGAGCGTCTCCTCCAGCTGAGCCACAGCTCTCACCACAGTCCCCTCGTATGATGGTGGACGGACGCTCACTCCTCTCCAGTCCTTGGTGGGTGGAGCAGCTTTCATGGACGAGAAGCTTTGGAGTAGGTGGAGGTGGTCTTCAGAGCGTGACAGCTGCTCCACCTCAGATCTTCTCTTCTTCAGCTCAGAGATTTCCTGTTCCAGATCTTTGATCAGACCATCAGCGCGTTTCTCTGTTGTTTCCTGTTTGTCTTCAATCTCCTTTATGAGCTCCTTCAGGCCTCTATCGACAGACTTCTTTAGAGCAGTGAAGACCTGAACACCTTCTGCTTTCTGTCTGTCTGCATCACCTTTACTCATCTTCACTGACTCTTTGATCTGCTGAATCTTCAGTCGTCTCTTCTGGATCATCTGCTGAATTTCAGCCTCTGTCTTCTCCAGCTCTGCCTTCTTTCCTTCATATTCGTCCTTCAGAGGAACAAACTCGTGGTTCTTGTGGTCTAAAACAGAACAGAGCATGCAGACACATGTGTGGTCGGTCTTACAGAACAGCTCCAGAGGTTTATCATGCTTCTTACACATTCTGCCCTCCAGGTTCTCCACAGCATCAATCAGCTGATGTCTTTTCAGACCTTTCTTTGTCAGATGAGGCTCCAGGTGAGTCTGACAGTAGGACTCCTGACACACCAGGCAGGACTTCAGGGCCTTCAGTCTGGTTCCAGTGCAGATGTCACAGGGAACTTCTCCTGGTTTGGCAGCTTGTTGCTCTGAGCTACTGCTGCTGGCCTTCTGCTGAACTTCACGTCTGAACTGAGCGACCACCTCAGAGAGCAAAGTGTTGATCCTCAGCTGAGGTCTAGTGTAGAAAGTCTCTTTACACATAGGACACTGACACATGGCATTCATGTCCCAGTGCTGAGTGATGCAGTTTTTGCAGAAGTTGTGTCCACATGGTATACTGACTGGATCAGTGAACACATCCAGACAGATGCAGCACAGAAACTGATCTTCAGATCGTAGATTGCTCACAGCAGAGATGTCTGCACTCTGACGGAGAAAGAAAAGAAACACATTTTATATAAAATTCACTTTAAATTTCATTTTAAAAAAGAGAGAAACAAATTTCAGTGTTGTGCTCTTTACAAAACCAAGCAAATTTGAACCTAAAAGTGTGACATGTCAAAATCAGTTTATTCAGAATGTCTGATTTTAAAATTCTCCAAAGATGAACCTTTTACACACACACACACACACACACACACACACACACACACACACACACACACACACACACACACACACACACACACACACACACACACAAATTGTGCTCTGTGGTGCTTCTGAGAAGAAATGACTGACACAACTGGGATCAATTCAGTGAGTTTCTGAAAACGTCAGGAAGGACTGATGAAAGATGACACACAACAGAGCTGTACAGTAACACAAAACGAGTATATAAATAAAAACAGTCAGCCGTTTATTAGGAAGTTGTTGGAAGGGTTTCTCCGCTCACAGCTAGTGACTCCTGGTGACGACAGTGCCTAGCCTGATCCAGATACAGTGCTACTTGCTAAGACTGAGGACTCTACCAAAGTGGTACATCACTAACTGGCGTATAAACAAAACAGAATACCCAATGATGACATTAAAAAAAATCTCTTGGCATTCTGACCATGGAGGTTTGTGTTATTAGAGAATGACAGGAAACAATAATAAGCTTGGTGGAGGAAGTAAAGCCTTGAGACTTTGAGAACAGGAGGAATATGGCACTGGACATTGTGGAGTTTGAGCAATACTACTGAATGAATGAGATCATAGTAACTGGACTAAAAATGAAGTAAAGTGGCAGTGACAATGACGGAGAGTAATCATGTGTGTGACCTGACTAAATACACACAAGGGTGATTAGGGGGAGTGAAAACACATGGGGAAACAGCTGACTGACATGAACCTAATGACGGGACAGGGGAAGTGAAACTAAATACAATGAACAAAGAACACAAGACTCCTTCAAAATAAAACAGGAAACATGGTGAAAAATACAATAAACAACGGAATAAAACTAAAATACACAAGCCACTGGGTCACAGATCCAGTACTGTGACACTTTATTTTCCTAAGAGCCTTTTTGCCTAGAACTTTACAAGATCAACAGGACCCTTAGAGCCTTCATCAGGAACTCACTGGGGACGTGGCGCACAACACTAGAGGCCAACTTAAAGTCAATAGCACACATCACCATGTACACATCACCACCATGTATTTCCCATGTCTACTCTGTGCCTTTCCCATGTCAGACGTTTCATGTCTCTATGTTCCCTGTGTCTCCACAGTCAGTCGTATCTCGATGTTGCAGTTTCTACTCTTGTCTCTGTGCTCCATGTTTGCTCTGTTTTTCCCTGTCTTGCATTTCCTGTTTTACATTGATAGTTTCATGTCCTGTGTTTAGTATTTTGAGATTTGCTTCCCCTTTGTCTCTTTATGTCAGATTAGTCCCAGCTGTGTTTTCCTCCTCTTTCCCATTCTCTCTTCACTCCCTGGTGTATGTAAGCCCTGTGTTTTCCTCTGTCTGTTGTCGCGTCGTACACCATCTTTCAATTCAATTCAATTCAATTCAATTTTATTTATATAGCGCCAAATCACAACATAAGTCGCCTCAAGGCGCTTCATAGATACAGAGAAAAACCCAACAATCATATGACCCCCTATGAGCAAGCATCTTTGCTGTGTGTTTCCTCCGTTTCCTAGTCCTCTGTTTCCCTGTTTAGTTCTTTAGTTTCCTAGTTCTTTAGTTTTATTTTTATGTTTTTTATTTCTAGTTTTTTGTTTTCTGTATAAATGTAAATGGTAAATGGCCTGTATTTGTATAGGGCTTTTCTAGTCCCTAAGGACCCCAAAGCGCTTTACACAACCAGTCATCCACCCATTCACACACTGGTGATGGCAAGCTACATTGTAGCCACAGCCACCCTGGGGCGCACTGACAGAGGCGAGGCTGCCAGACACTGGTGCCACCGGGCCCTCTGACCACCACCAGTAGGCAACGGGTGAAGTGTCTCGCCCAAGGACACAACGACCGAGACTGTCCAAGCCGGGGCTCGAACCGGCAACCTTCCGATTACAAGGCGAACTCCCAACTCTTGAGCCACAATCGCCCTTGTGTTGTAGTATTATGTCCAGTAATAAAGCTGCCATTTTCATTTAAATTGAGTCCTGCGTTTGGGTCCTACATCCTACCTGCCACACAGCACAGCCATGACACTCAGTGAGATCATTAACAAGACTGCATACGGATACCAACTGTGAATTGGAGAAATCACCAGCCATCTTTACATGGATGACATCAAGCTGTGTGCCAAGACCAATCGAGACATCGATTCACTGGAATGTCATTCAGACTAGAGAAGTGTAGTTGGATGGTAAAAAACAGAGAGGGAATATAGTCAGAACTGAGGAGATCGCACAAGAAGGTAACACTGCAGACACTGAGGACAGCTACAAGTACCTGGGAATCCCACAGACAAATGGGAACTATGAAGAGGACACTAGGAAAGCCGCAACCACCAAATACCTGCAGAGGATCAGGCAAGCGCTGAGGAGTCAGTTGAGTGGTAAGAACAAGACCTGGGCAATCAACGCCTACGCCCTGCCGTGGTTTAGATACAGCAGGGCGTATCTAAACCACGGCAAGTTGGCCAAAGGAGGAGATGGATGTCACTGACATCAAGACAAGGAAGCTCCTGACATTGCATTGAGGGTTTCACCCCAAATCCAGCACCCTGGGACTTTACACTAAGCATAAGGAAGGAGGCTGGGGACTAGTGAGTGTCAGTAACATGGTCCAGGATGAGACAACAAACATCCACAGTTGTGCTTCGTTATTTACGAAGCACAACTGACCATGTGCTTAGTAAATACCTCAGGTAGCAGAAACCAAAGAAAGAAGAGAAGCAAGAGGAGCCACCATAATGGAGGCTCCTGGACAGTATGTACCACTGGCAGACAGAGGAAGTGGCTGACATCCAGAAATCTTACCAGTGACTGGTCAAAGCTGGACTGAAAGACAGCACAGAGGCCCTAATCATGGCAGCACAGGAATTAGCTCTTTGTCTGGGATCCTGAATTTGATCAGCAGTTCATGAATGAGGTTTTGTTGATGTAACCCTTATTTAACTTACATTTAATTTCCTGTTCCTGTTTTTATTGTTCATGATAATAAAATAAAGTAAAATAAAAATTCTGAGATTCACTGATTTACTGATATTACAGAAGAATAGCTCTGCTAACAAGCTCTACTCACTCAGTAACAAACACACTGTATTTAGTCTGATCATTTCCCAGTAACATTTAAATTTACAATAATTGACTACACAGCAGTGGGGAGTAGATTTCATCACAGTGCATGTCTTTCTGACAGTGCTCTAAGTTTAAGAATATAATTCACCCACTGTTATCTTCTTCAATGCCCTGTACCAACATAGAGCAGAGCAGCTACCTGAACGCTACCCCAACAGAGGTCGATTATCTTGTTTATAACTTTACCTCCTCACTACGTATGACTCTGGATACTGTAGCTCTGGTGAAAACTAAGGCCTCAAATCAGAAGTACCTGACTGCTTGGTATAATTCTCAAACATGTAGCTTAAAGCAGATAACTCGTAAGATGGAGAGAAAATGGCATGTCACAAATTAAAAGATCATGATTTAGCCTGGAGAAATAGTTTGTTGCTCTATAAGAAAGCCCCACGTAAAGCTAGAACATCTTACTATTCATTAATGATTGAAGAAAATAAGAACAACCCTAGGTTTCTCTTCAGCACTGTAGCCAGGCTGACGAAAAGTCAGAGCTCTGTTGAGCCAAGCATTCCTTTAACGTTAACTAGTAATGAGTTCATGAACTTCATCGCAATTTTTTTTTAACCATTAGAGAAAAAAATACTCATAATTATCTAACAGATGTAACGTCATGTACAGCTACTTTTGTTGATATTTATTTAGACTCAGCTGCACTCACCGCTGTTGCTGAGAAAAACCCAATGGACTCCAGTGAGTCTTATTTTAGAAACAAACAGGACTCAACTGCAGCTCTGCTGCTGCTCTCTCACACTTTCACTTCTGGAGAATGACGTTGAACTTCTCGTCTTTCAGTTGTTGCTCCGCCTCTATCTGCAGCTATGTGTCTGTGTTTGCTGCCTCTGCCTTTACAGGAATTTATACTTAGTGACTTTATGCAGCAGGTGGGAGGAGTGAAGAGTGGTGTGTGGGTAAAGTTCACACAGTAATGAAGGCCTCAGGTGATCAGAAGAAACTCACCTGAATTTCCTTTTTCCGCAGCAGACTGAGAGCTTCTGGTGGACACTGAAGCTGACAGATGTTTCTTCTGAGCTGAAATGATGCTTTAAATTGAATATGAATGGTTTAACTACTGCCAGCTTGATGGCCTGTGGTACATAGCCGATTATTAGAGATAGGTTGATCATCCCAAAAGGTTGACTCTGTTCATCTGGACGTAGCGTTTTCAGTGGAAGAAACGTTTCATCACTCATCCAAGTGATTCTTCAGTCTCAGCCGACTGCAGATTTCCCCAACAATATAAACAGCACATTTGCACAATGACTGAAACTAGCACCACTGAATGAACAATGGGCTGTCAGGTATGCAAATTAATATGCAAATTGTCAATTTGCATATTGATGCAATGTTCAGATAAACAGAATCAACTTTTTGGAATTTACTTACCTGGATGATTGAGCATGCATGAAGACATAGGTTAATCATATTTAAGATTGAATGACCAGTAATGGTCAAAACTTTATTTGTGAAGAAGTTCATGAAGTTAACGTTAACTAGTTACTGGTTAGCGTTAAAGAAATGGTTTGCTCAACAGAGCTTAACAAAAGATCTGGCTGTGGTAGGCTCGTGTCTAGGACTTGGCCATGGTGTGTAAGGCCCGGCTGTGAGGATGACTGTGCAAAGTTTTCCCTGAGTTCTTGTTCAGAGCAAAGCTTCAAGGTGAAGCTGATGGTTCAAATTTGATCCTATTTTGAGATACTGGGCTCCATCTCCTGCACACTGTTTATCTACTTATTTCTGTCTGTGCCAGGTGAGCTGGCGTTCCTCTAGCAGGCCAGTTCAGGCCGGAATAGGAAGTTTAAGTTTGGTTGACTTTCCCAGCTCCTACCTCCAGGCAGCCTGGTGTCTGATTTGACTGGTCTATTTCTGGCTTTTAGCATTCAAGGACACAGCCTGCGAGAGCATGTCTGTGTGTGTGTGTGTGTGTGTGTGTGTGTGTGTGTGTGTGTGTGTGTGTGTGTGTGTGTGTGTGTGTGAGGCAGAGTTAGAAAGATGAAGGGAGGGAGGGAGGAAAGGAAGATGCTAGAGCCGTGATGAGCTGGACATCATCTTCTAAAATCAGTTTCGTGTTTACAGCTTCGAAGTACGTCTGACACACCTGTGTGCGATATGGCCCCAGTTTCCTGTTTATTAGGGTCACCTAGCTGAAACTGAACCTCCTCCATGAAGGTTGCAGGCTGAGAGTAAATAATAAAAACCACTGTATGCAGGTTTACCCAAAGTTTATACAGCACTACAGCTCCCTCTTTGTTTCACTCACAGGTCCAAGTTTGACTGCTTTTAATCATGTTGAGTTGATTTTCTATCTTTTTGTTGTCATTTTGCATTTTTTTAATTCACAATATACATTTTTGGAGGTGTTTAGTTAACATAATTGTTTATTGCTATTTTTGTGGTCATTGTGTTTGAAGCTGTTGTTGGAGGGTTGAAAGCTCGGAGACTTAACCTGGCCTCAGTGTGGCTGCTGCAGGAATTGGAGATAAAGAGCGTGTCTGAATGAGGCGTCGCCTGCTCTCGGTGGTATTTTACAGCTTTTAGTCTGTGCTGCAACGTCTTTTAGTCGATCAGTCTTCTGTTTCAGTTCCCATGTCCGTCACTGGTGGCTTGAGGCTGCAGACACGCTGACTTCCGTGCAGGAGGCTGCCAGATAAAGTTGCTTAATCCGTCACCTCTGATAATGCAGCCTGTAGCAATTGTTCAGTTAACAGGTGACATTTTCCCTTCAAACGCACTCCCACTCCTCCTCCCCCACCTTATTTACCTCAGAACGCCACAAAAGGAGAGATGCCTGCATAATTAACTTGCCGGTTAGGCGGCTGATAATTGCCGCTACTTTGAAAAAGCTGTACAGCTAAATGATCAGCGGTGTGTGTGTGTGTGTGTCTATAGGTGGAATCATTTGTCACAACGCACCAGAGCTGCTGTTGTTTCTTCTAAATGGAAGAGGAAGAGATAATGGCAGCAGGAAAGGGCATGTACAGGCAAACATGACTGTTTAAAATTAATCTTCACACAGAGACATTTTAAATGATTTTCAAACAGCTCCATGATGACAGCATGTGTGGAAGAAAGCTTTGCAGGTGTGGTTTGCATGCAGAGCAGAGTTCAGCCTGAAGACTTCAGACGAGGCAGGTTGTCAGTGGCTGACAGGTAATGACACAGAAACACAGCAGCGATCATGCTGACAGATTTGGGTGAAGCTGAGTCACTTCCTTCACTCCGCATTCTTATTTACAGCACTGAGTGAAAAGTTTCAGTCACTAGTTCCAACGCTCTGCACCATCAGGTAGGCATCTGATTTATTCTCCAACAGGATGATGATTCAAAACATCCAACCAGAGAAGAACAAGGAGCTCCACCAGATAACAGACAGAGGAAAAATCTCAGCATCAGTGAGTCAGACTGGGATACATACATAGCTGGACTGGCCATCGGGCATACCGGGCATTTGCCCGGTGGGCCGCTGGTGATTTTTTGTTTTTATGGGCCGATGGATTTTTTTTTTTTTTTTTTTTTTTAGGAAGGGTATATATAATGAAAGGTGTTGGATTGGCCAGTTGGTCATGATCGACTCTGGGCTGGACCAATTACAGCCGAGGAGGCCGGATGCACCCGCCCCCTTGTTTAGCAATCACGTGATTTTCGCGCATTGCATGCCGGGAACTCGTGGCAAAACAATCCAAGTACCGCATCAAATGCAAGCATTTGCAGCACCGCAAAACGTTCATTCTCCGGTTCCAATACCTTCTTGTTTTTTCTTTGCCGCACAAAAAGGGTATGTACAAAACAAAAGGAGAACAATGCCGGTCCGTACAAAGACAGACTCGACGAAAAGACAAAGAAAAGATACGAGGAAAAAATCAAAGGAGTGAAAGGGTCAGACCCTTACGAGCACACAGAGTGGACAAAAGACGTTAGCGTGCTGCCCAACTTTCACCACGCTCAGATTTATAATCATACGGTTCTTGGAGTGAGTGCCCACACTCATGAAGTTTAGAAACTTCAGGTCACTGCAACAAGCCCAGGTACAGTTTACCGACGGATGGGTACAGGACCTTGAAATGCACCGTGTAGAACGAAAGACCATCGTACGAACAGAGGTAAGTTTACCAGTCTCACAAATCGTCGTCATAAATACACATTCGTTAACCGTTTATTAATATAACCTTTGAGCTCAACGGTAATTAATTAGTAGTGGAAATAATTTCTGGTAGCATTACAGAAATGTAGCAGTGACAATAATATTGTATGCTGTAATCGTACTGGACAATTAGTGATACAAACCAACTGTTTTATCCTGTGAATAATAGTATATGTTTTTGTCAATGTACCATGGTAATAACAGAAGCGAAACGCAATATTGTGTCAGGACAATTCACTATTTATGCACAATAAACAAAGGAGCATAGCGCGACAATTTCTGTTCAGCGCCAAACTTGCTTGTAACCTATATCACCAATTATGTTAAGAAAAATGACGCATTAACTACTACAAAACTCTGACCTTTGTGGGAATGCTTGGAGCAGACTAACATGTGAGCTGGAGTGTTCTGAGACGTTATATTTGGTATATCCAGACCATCCGTCGGCTCTTACTTCGGAAACATTGCTTAAAAAATTTCTCTTTAACGATGTAATCCGATAAAAAAAAAAAAAACGATCTCTTTACCCGTCGGCTTCCCGTGGCTGTCATGCGACCGCCTATTGCAGTTAATAATACAACAGCTTCTTGACATTTTTTGGGTTTCTTTTTATCGCTGTGTAACTGAGTTCAATTGAAAGCCTGCGTGCGCTAGTACCTCTTGCCACAAGTTCCCAGACTCCTTTGCAGTTTTACCCCTGAATGACGTCACATTTTCAATCTTTATCCTGGTGGGCCGCTCTCTAGTCAAAATGCCCAGGCCGATTTTTTGTCCCAGTCCAGCCTTGGATACATAGACTGAATTCATGAGTCCACACAGGAAACATTGATCTCACCTCTCAGGTTTACCTGGTATACGCCTATATATGACACGCAAAATCAGAACTTCATGAAGTACCAGCAGTCAGTAGATGTGAAAATCATCATTCCACCAGAGGTCGAAGAGAGGCTTCAGTGTCTGCAGGTCCTGACAGGTCAACAGCCTGCATCCACACTTCAAAGCCTCCACCCACAGTCAGGCTGCAGTTCGTACGTGTGAACCTCTGAGATGTTTGGATGTGGGTCTCTGTGATGAGATGCTCGTGGTTGCAACAGGGTGACATTAATGATGTCCCATTGGCTGAGCTGCTTCTGCTGTTTGGTGTAGGTGATGTAGAAAAAAGAAAATAGATCCCAGTGAAAATGGGACATTCAATCCAATACAACTTTATTCATAGAGCACTTCAAAAACAATAATGTAGTTAACCAAAGTGCTTTCAAGGTAAAAGACAGCATGAAATACAAAATATGGACCAAAAGGAAAAATTGAAATAAAATCCATCCACTCTTCATCCAGGGCTCTGGAGATGATCCCAGCTGCAAACAGAGAAAATTTTTAAAAAAAGGACTAGTGGCTAACTCTGCTACTTACCTTCACTTCACCTTCAGTTTACCTTCTTGCTTCAGTCTGAGAGACCTTTGTGAGCGTGTGCACTAAAAACTTTATATCAAACAATTACATTTAAACTTGATTCTTGACTCACAACCAGTATAAAGAGGCAGAACTACACTGTTAAAAAAACCATCTTAAAAAAACAGTAATATTCCGGCAGCTGGGGCGCCAAAATACTACCGTAAAATAACAGAAAATAACTTTCTCATGAAAACACAGTTCTTTTCAGTAATGAAAATAGAGTTTGTTGTGCTAATTTGACATGGGATTCTGCCTTTTCCAAGTGCCTTTAGACATTAAATTAGGAACATTTTAACGTGATCGAACAATGAAATTACCTATAAACAAGGTCAATGAATGTGGCAATATGAATCATAATACGTAAATGTACAGAAATATACAGTTAACAGTTGGTTTAAATAATAATGGAATGCATGAAGAGTCTTGACCACGGACACAATACCGAGAGCGTCTGAGCCGGGGCTCGAACCGGCAACCTTCTGATATTTGTATAGGGCTTTTCTAGTCCCTAAGGACCCCAAAGCGCTTTACACAACCAGTCATCCACCCATTCACACACTGGTGATGGCAAGCTACATTGTAGCCACAGCCACCCTGGGGCGCACTGACAGAGGCGAGGCTGCCGGACACTGGCGCCACCGGGCCCTCTGACCACCACCAGTAGGCAACGGGTGAAGTGTCTCGCCCAAGGACACAACGACCGAGACTGTCCAAGCCGGGGCTCGAACCGGCAACCTTCCGATTACAAGGCAAACTGCCAACTCTTGAGCCACGATCGCCCTAAAAAGCAATGATAATAATACTTATGTGATGTAACACAAGCTTATAGGAATCATGTTATATACTTTTCCATAGCATTACATTTGAATTCAACAGTTCAATCTTTCAAATAATGGACAGATATTTGTGAAATCACGATACATTTGTGAATGTATTTTCATTCAATCTAAATATGCATATGTACATTTAATAATTCTGAAAATTATGTTTTATTACATTACAGTGATTTAACATTAATTTACATTTGAAATGTGAAATCATTTACGTAACTTTAATGATATCCTAGAAGAACAGAACAAAACTGTAAAATGCACAGTAAAATACTTTTATATTAGGATTTTTTCCTACAGTGCAGCCATACCCGCGACCTTGTGGTTGTTAGTTCACATTCATTGGCCGATGCTTAGCGTCATGTTATTATGTGTCCCATCATCCAATGGCATGTCACATTGTTTTCATGGCCACACCCTCACCCCAGGTGCAGAGGCCTATTTCTGTTCAGGAATGTTGGGAATACTTTGAGATTTATAGTAATTGCAATTCCTGCCTCTACATTTATTTTTTTAAATATATAATTAGGACAGTGTGGCCGTGCAATGTTTTATATGGGTTTTTTTTGTTTTTATTCCTATCAATTATATTTTCACTTGTTACCTCTGAAAATTGAATCAGACCTAGATTACATGAAATTTTCAGCAAAATTATAATTCAAATACTCCTTTAATTATTGATTATTCTCATTACTTTTCGATCATTTTATATATTTTTCCATAGTATTACATTTGAATGTAACAGATCATTCTCTTACATAACAGACAAATATTTGTGAAATTATGATACATTTCTGAATGTATTTTTACAATCTGAATATACATATGTACAAAAAATATATTTAAAAAACAAGTAAATTGTTTTTTACTATATTTACAGTGATGTTATGTTATTTTACCTCTGACATGTAAAATCACAGTCTACTTATGTAAATGTAATGATATTCTAGAAAGACAGTACAAAACTGTAAAATATACAGTAAGATACAGTGTAGACTAACGTCCTCACATCTGTGTGTTCCTGTCAGCAGCATGCTGGATCAGCAAAGCCTGGGGAGCACCAGGGTAAGGCGAGTGGTCACAGCTGCATGTAAAGCATAAAGGCTTCACTTCTCTCACAGGCAGTGCCAGAGAAGGCAGACGGATGGAGTCCACTGCAGGCCGGAGGAGAGAGCAGCTCAGTTTGGTGCTGGGTGAACTCAGTGAGTTTCATTGGGCTCAGCTCCAACAAAACTTCTAAAGCAAAGTTTCGGTTCTGACAACAAATCCAGCCTCTGCGGAGCCACCAGAGAGCAGAAACCATGAAGCTGAAACACTTTCATTCACACAGTGAATGTGTGAGAGCGTATCTGAGGTTAAACTTGTTATTTAGCCTCTGCTGTGTAAGCTCCTTCTCAAGATGACATAAATCTTTACATTACTTGTTCAGATAATAACAGCCTCTCTGCAATTCCTCGCCTCCCTGGAACTCTCGCTCCACGAGCCGAGCTGAGGTGATTATGCTGCAGCGTCTGGGGACCGTGAGAGGAGACAAATTAAAACTTTGTGTTCTGCAAGCCGGCTTCGTTAACAGTAAATATGACGTTTGCACTGTACAGATCCACCAGATGAATGGTTCCAGTCTGCACACACAGACAAACTCAGTGCTGGGCCCAGAACTCAAAAAACACTTTGTCATTTTAGTTGTGAGAGGAATCAACTGCCAGGGTCAGTGTGAAAGTCCAGGGAAGAGCAACAGAGAGCAGGAAACTCCAACAGGAAACCTTTCTTCAGCTTTCTTAGAAAAGTTCAGTGTTGTTTAAATATAATTAAGGAAAATATAAGTCTGTCCCTTCAAAGAACACACTTCATTAATACTACTGTTACCAATAATGCTATTTTTCATTAATGCGTCACATTTCAAATCAGGACCTCACAGTACGCAGCAAACTTTTGAGTGCAGTTAAAGTCCTACACAGCAGCTTGTTCTTATGCTACGACGATGATACTGTGAAGTCATGTTAATGCACCAATATTACTTTGAAATCTGCTGAAATTTAACAGTAGATTTTTTTTTCTCATTCTTCTCACCCCAAACCAGTCATGGTACATTGCTGATGTCAAAAATATTATTGAAATACCACTAACTGTGTATCTGAGCGCAGTAGCCTCAGACAGTTAAATATAAGATAAGATAAACCTTTATTAGTCACACACATGGGATTTTTTTTTCTTTTTTTCAATTTTCTTTTTTCTTTTTCTTTTTTTACATATTATTACAAATAATAATCAAGGAAAAACTTGATCCAGAAAAAGACTTCAAGGACAGAAAAGTATTACAGAAAATATCTGGAAACTAGTAAATGTCATGGCGGGGTATGACGTGTATTTTGTTTAACTGACCCAAGAGCAGACACTGAGAGAGGAGTTGCAGGTGAAAAAAAGGTGAGCCTTTAATTTGGCTGATGGCACATGAAAAACAAGTAAACTAAGAAAGCTATGAGAAAACTATGAAATACTATGAAACACTATGACCAGACTGTAACTGTGGTGGGGATAACAGACAACCTGACAACTGCATACAGAAAACAGAGGACGGGATGCGGGAAGTGGGAACACATGGGGAAACAGTTGACTGGCATGAACCTAATGACAGGACAGGGAACATGAAACTAAATACAATGAACAAAGAACATAAGACTCCTTCAAAATAAAACGGGGAACATGGAGAAAAAGTACAATAATCAATGAAATAAAACTAAAATGCACACAACACTGGGTCGCAGATCCAGTACCATGACAGTAAACTCACAGACATCCAGCAGGGGCAGCACTGAGTCAGTCCTGTTGTATTGCTGATAATGTTTGCACTCCGTGCTTACTGTCCCTTGTGGTCCACCGTAGTGGCAACGGGGAGTGTTTGCTGTCACGAAAGTGGGTGTGTTTTATGTTGAAATGGACGAGCGGCAATAAAGATAATGGTGGCTCACGAAGCAGATTATGAACACGTTATTCATAAGTTTGAGACAGAATATTACATGGTGTCAGAGTAAATCGAACTAAACGCCCACCGACAGAGCGAAATGGATTCGTCGGGAGTTCCTGCACCACGGATGGACTGGGATTCAGCCAATCTTCCCGATGCCTGGCGGAGGTTCGTGCAACATGTGAAGCTAATGTTTAGCGGCCCGCTAAGCGGCAAGCCCGAGGAGACCCAGTGCAGCTATCTTCTTCTGTGGGTAGGAGAAAGAGGCAGGGACATTTATAACACATGGCAGCTGTCTGATGAAGAAGCTAAAAAGCTGACCACATATCTCGACAGGTTTGAACAGTACCTCATGCCGAAAACGAACACCATTTTCGCCAGATACAAGTTTAATGAAAGACTCCAAGGTGAAGGGGAGTCATTTGAACACTTTGTGACCGAGTTAAAGTTACTCGTCAAGCAGTGTGGCTACGTTAACAGTGATGAAATGGTCCGAGACAGGATTGTCTTTGCAACCAGTTTACCACAAGTCAGAGAAAAGCTGCTGAGCCAAGGGTCAGATTTGACTCTAGAAAAAGCCATAGACATTGCACGCTCCTATGAGATCGCACGAGAGCAATTGAAAGCCATGGTTGACCCACACACGAGCCTGCAGGGAGCAGCGCCCGCGCATGCAGTATCCGCTAAGCGCCAGAGTACGCAGCAAAAAGATAGGAGGGCACCTCATTATAATAAGATGGGAAAAGTGTGTGGAAGATGTGCACGAGCACACAGCCAGAAGGAGGAGTGTCCTGCAAAAGGGAAGAGGTGCAAAAAGTGCAATAAAATGAACCACTTTGCCAAAGCATGCCGTTCACAAGCACCACACCAACCCAACCCAGTGTACTCTATTAACCCTGACACTCCAAGCGATGAAGCGGAGCTATTCATAGATTCCATAACAAAGTGCAACGAAGGGGAGGCCGATGAACAGGCTTACGCCGACGTAGAAGTAGGCTCACTGCATCACACCGTGAGTTTTAAGCTTGACACAGGAGCCACTGCTAACGTCATCCCTGCCCGATTGTTTAAGAAGTGTTTTAAGCAGGTTAGCTTGGCACCGCCCACACGCACACTATCTGGCTATGGAGGAGAAAAACTCAACATCAAGGGCACATGCCAGTTGAAGTGCAGGTGGAAAGGCATTCACAAGATGCTGACATTTGACATAGTAGACACTGCAGCACCCCCCATCCTAGGGTTGAGAGCATGCCTGGATCTAAACCTAGTCAAGCTGGTCATGTCAGTACAGATCACAAATGTCATGGAGGAGTTTGCCGATGTGTTCGAGGGCATAGGGAAATTCCCAGGAGAATGCGACTTACACATTGACCCAGACGCCATGCCCGTTGTGTGCCCCCCCCGGAGGATCCCTTTCACACTGCGGGAACGACTGAAACGGGAGTTGGATGACATGGAGAAAAACGGCATAATCATCAAAGTAAAAGAACCCACAGAATGGGTAAACGGACTGGTGGTCGCAGAGAAGCGTACTGGGAAGCTCAGAGTATGCCTCGATCCTCGCGAATTAAACAAAGCCATCAAAAGACCTCATTACCCGCTTCCAACATTGGATGACATCACACCAAAGCTGGCAGGAGCACAGTACTTCAGTGTCATGGATGCTCGCTCAGGCTATTGGGCCATCCAACTAACCACCAAGTCATCGCTCCTCACCACCTTCAACACGACCTTTGGCAGGTACCGTTTTCTGCGCCTTCCTTTTGGGATAATATCAGCACAGGACATTTTCCAAAGGAAAATCGATGAGACGTATGAAGGGCTCAATGGAGTGGCAGCCATCGTGGATGACATCCTCGTGTTTGGCAGGACAAAGGAGGAACACGACGAGAACCTCCGTGCCATGCTTGAGCGCACACGGGAGCGAGGAGTACGTCTCAATCCAGAGAAATGTGTCATAGGCGCCACAGAAGTGAGCTACTTTGGACACAAACTCACCCGGGAGGGCATCCAGCCAGACCCAAAGAAACTGCAGGCCATAAAGGACATGCCACCTCCTGAGAATAAGAATGAGCTTGAGACAATCCTTGGAATGGCGAACTACCTGTCCAGATTCGCACCACGACTATCAGAGGTGAACGCACCGCTGCGTCAGCTGCTCAAACAAGACTCAGAGTTCATCTGGGATCAGACCCACGACAGAGTCTTCCAGCAAATGAAAGATCTCATAACCAGAGAACCAGGCCCCATACTGGCATACTACGACACGACCAAGGAGCTACGGCTACAGGTAGATGCATCAAAGTATGGTTTGGGAGCTGTGTTAATGCAGGACGGACATCCAATAGCATATGCTTCAAAGACACTGACCCTAACAGAAGTCAACTATGCACAGATCGAAAAAGAGCTCTTTGCAGTGCTGTTTGGATGCAAGCGTTTCCACACGTACATATACGGCAGGAGAGTCATCGTAGAGTCGGACCACAAGCCGTTGGAGCACATACTGAAGAAACCAATCTCTGTAGCCCCTGCTCGTCTGCAGCGCATGCTGTTACAGCTGCAGAGATACGACATAGAGATCGTGCACCGGCCCGGAAAAGACATACCTGTGGCCGACACACTGTCCAGGAAACCATTGCCCGACCAAGACAGCACGCTGAGTGAAGGCATGGAGGACCAGATCCACTCGGTGATAAACAGCCTCCCAGTAAGTGACAAAAAACTCTCAGAGATACAGGCTGCAACAGGATGCGACCCGCAGCTCACCCTGCTGAAGCAAACTGTGCAGGATGGCTGGCCTGAGGACAGAAAAAAATGCCCCAAAACCCTTTTGGACTTCTGGACTTTCAGAGATGAAATTTCACACTCCCATGGCATCATCTTCAAAAGTGACAAAATTATAGTGCCAACAGCCCTAAGAAACAACATGCTGGAGAGAATCCACACTGGGCACATGGGGATTGAGAGGAGTAAGCAGAGAGCAAGGGACGCCCTCTTCTGGCCAGGCATGGGCAAGGACATAGCTGCCACGGTGGAAAACTGTTCCATATGTCAGGAGAGGCGCGCGGCGAATCCCAAAGAACCTCTCATCCCACACCAGATCCCTGAGAGGCCATGGCAGGCAGTGGCCTCAGATCTCTTCACATGGCGTGGACGGGACTACTTGGTAGTTGTGGACTACTACAGCCGCTAGTTTGAGGTCGAAAGGCTATTCTCTACCACTGCAGGGTCCGTCATCAAAAAGCTCAAGGCCATATTCGCCAGACATGGTATACCAGAGACGCTTATCTCAGATAACGGCCCACAATACAGCTCTCGAGAGTTCAAGGATTTTGCAGTCACATGGGACTTTGTCCACACGACCTCAAGTCCTTTGTACCTGCAAAGCAACGGCCTTGCCGAAAGAACAGTCAAGACGGCCAAATCAGTTCTGGATAAAGCTCATGCTCAGGGAGTAGATCCCTACCTGTCCCTATTGGAGCAAAGGAACACGCCAGTCGACAGCTTCAGGTCACCCGCGCAGCTCCTCATGAGTCGACGTCTACGCTCAGTGCTTCCTGTTACCGGATGCCACCTGGTACCTCGCATCATAAGCCCGACGGTTGTGCAAAAAACACGGATGGAAAGACAAGAGCATCAGAGGCGTTACTACAATCGCAGCGCCACACCACTACCGAGGCTGCAGCAGGGGGACCACATTCGCTTTCAGCACGAGTCCGGAGCCTGGAAACCGGCTGTCATCATCCGACCTGCAGAGACTGCCCGCTCTTTCGTGATCCGCACTGGCGAGGGACAGACTATACGGCGTAACCGACGGCACCTGAGAGGCGCCAAGGCGTCACCGGCACCTTCAGCACCAACATCCGATCTGGTAACCCAGCCAGATAGTGCGGCTCAACAACAAGCAGAGCCCCTGTCACTATCTAGAGACACTACAACACCAACCATGGACACTAGCCCTGCACTGACCACCAGATCAGGACGAGTGGTCAAACCGAGGGTTATTCTTGACCTGTGATGTAAAGGGTGTAGGCGGATCGCTGCCCTAACAAAAAACAAAAAGGAAACATGTCAAATGTCCATGTACTAATGAGTGCATATCCCACATCGCATTGTTGTTGTTAGTTTAGGCCGCAGTAATTTTACACATGGCAATGTTGAAAAACTGTTCCTTATCCTCAGGTTCGGGATGTTCTATTTTGAAATGTATACCAGCTGTGTCACTGGTGGGCATCTAAAAAAAAAGGGAGATGTTGTATTGCTGATAATGTTTGCACTCCGTGCTTACTGTCCCTTGTGGTCCACCGTAGTGGCAACGGGGAGTGTTTGCTGTCACGAAAGTGGGTGTGTTTTATGTTGAAATGGACGAGCGGCAATAAAGATAATGGTGGCTCACGAAGCAGATTATGAACACGTTATTCATAAGTTTGAGACAGAATATTACAAGTCCCTCATAGACTTACCTGCTGAAACTTTACAGTAGAAATAACCATGTTTATACCCTGATACACAAACCTACAGAAACTTTCAGAGATCACTGCGAGTAACAAAAACAGGTATGAGGTGTTTTCTT
Source organism: Aulonocara stuartgranti (assembly GCF_965226115.1). NCBI lineage: Eukaryota > Metazoa > Chordata > Actinopteri > Cichliformes > Cichlidae > Aulonocara > Aulonocara stuartgranti. Next base: position 40,988,907 of record NC_138945.1, on the reverse strand, counting down.
ACAGCTTGTGGTGTTCCACAGGGCTCTGTTAACAACCCTCTACTTTTTAATCCACCTTTAAATTATATTCTCTTTTGGCAATGCACAAAGGTGTCCTCCTTCATAAAAGCTCTATGAGTGCAGAATTGTGGCTTAAAGTCTACATCATTAGGGCCATGGCCTCTCTGACTGACAGGTGGATGGTGACACAGGTGGCTGTAGCTGCTAGCTGTCTGCTAGCATCAGCTGAACTGGACCTCTGGACCGTGTTTGTGCTCTTTGGTCATTTTTAATAAGATATTGTGACCAATAAAATGGCTGCTGTGAGGTTACTGTAGCATCTGAGTGATGCTACAGTAAGTGAATTCTACATTTTGAGTGAATTCTACATTTTGGTCCACTTGGTCATTTCTTTGATTTCAGGCAGGTTTGTAGCCGTAAACCTGTAAACCAGAGCCCAGCTGCAGTTCTTCTCACCAATATAGAGAAGATTTCTGCATTAGTGTGTGACGTTAAATTCACACTGCAGAGCTTCTCACCGCTCATCAGCAGATAATCCAGCTCCTCTGCTTCTGACTAACAACATCTCCTTTCAACTGAGTGCCACAGGGGCCAGCAGCAGGATGAGTGATGGAGCATGCAATTCTTTGCATGCTCCATGGAGCCTTCCTAGTTCTTCCGCTGCCAGAGATTTGACATGAAAGAGCTGCTGTGCTTTCACACTGCATGTGGACTGAAAACCTCAGTCCTCTTTCAGAAGCAGTGGGATGATTTTTGCACCATAAAGCCGTCCGAGCAAAAACACCAGTTAACACAGAGAGCATCAAACAAACACAGTGCTCTAAAGCTGACTGAATGATGCAGGTTTAAAAACAATGAAAGGTTAATGCAGTATTGAAGAGGACTTCATCATGTCTGGTCCTCTCATTTCAGATCATATACGAGTAAAAGAAGAAATGACCTCTAAATAGAGTCTCGTGCACATCACCTGCAGTTCAGCTGTACAATTGTTAACATCTGATTATGAAGAGAAATGCGATGTATAAGCCCATCAGCAGCTTTCCTGTGGGTGGTGTGTGTAGGTGGGTGGTTGTGGTGGTTGAACGCAATTCAATCAGGAGGCTGGTGCTCTCTTCACACCCCAAATCAAAATGGAGGATGCAGTAAAGCAGCTCATGGTGCTGTGACAGCCCTGATACTAACAGAAGGGAGTGTTACGGCCGAGAGGGCCCGGCTGTGGGTGTGGACTCAAATGCAGACACAGAGGGAGGCAAACGGGCGTGAACACAGTGCTTTATTTACAAGTGTCTAGTGAAATTACACAACAGGAGACTATGAATGCTATGAATTATGAAATGCTATGAACTGTGAACTGTGAGGCCAAACTGTGAACATGAAACTGAGTGCTATGGCTAGGTGCTGGATTTCACGGATGGAAAAAAGGGGCAGCGGCTTGGATGGAGGTACGCAGTCACTATAATGAGAAGAGACAAGTAGTCAGTGGCAGTCCAGTGAATCACAGCTGCAGGATTAGGCTATGGAGGTTAGGGCTTACGCGTTGCAGGTTTAAAGTGTCATGCGAGGAAGGGGTGTCCAGGGGGTTCCGGGTGAGGAGTGTCCAGAGAGGATCCAGAATATGCGTGGAGTGAGGGACTTGGCAGGGAGGCAGGCAGGTGTAGTCCGATGGTGGAGAGGAAGAAACCAGGTGACAGAACCAGCGTCCAGGCGGAGATGAGAGTAGTTCGGGAAACGTGACTGCCAGGTGGGTCCTATGACAAAGAAAAACACGGTGAGGGAAAAGCAGTAGTTGAGGGTTCTCACAAGGGGTTCGCAGCCTAGCACTGACATGGGTTAGCAGAAGATCTGGCAGAGGTCTGTTGTGAATGCTGGTCTTATATGCAGGTGACTTGATTGGAACCAGGTGTGGAAGCTGATTGGAGTCTCTGCCTGAAGGTAGAACCCAGCGGAGTGGAAAAACCCCGTGCTCACCCGGACCATGACAGGGAGTTTTACTACAGTCAGAGCCCATAAAAATCTCGAGCCCCCCTCTCACATACATGCACCTCCATTCATTTTACTTCTTGTGAAACAGGAAGTCAGACAATGGGTTGTCTCAGATGAACTGATGGCCATCCCTGCACTGAAGATGAGGAGCGTTTGAAGACCATCATGGCCACTCAGGAAGATAAAGGCTTCACTGCCGTCTCAGTACTCGAATGACTGAAGTGTCGCCCACGCAGTAACCTGAGTGTGAGCTTCAAAGCAGCTCTTCCTTCATCAGGGGAACTTGCAGAGAGCCGGGCCCAAAAAAATCTGCAGAGACAAACTCACAGCTGTGACACTGATGATGAACATGGTTCATGTGGCGAGGCACTTTATGGGAAAGACCGACACCGACAGCTCGTTCACCTCTCAGGTCTAAACCTGAGAATACTTTTAGCCAGTCCTCACCTGTTACCTTTGATTTAGTGAATTCTTCTGCATCTGTTTACAGCAGAAATGTCTTCATTTATGTAAAGTTCATTCCGAGGGGTCACGTGATTGGTTGATGACAGCCTAGGGAGTCGTGAGGCCTCTGAACCGTGACTCATGCACAGCTGAATGAGGTGAGTGAGGAGTGGGTGGAGCTGAAAGCAAGCAGGTTGTCTAAAGTCACCTAAGGTGAGTCTAATGGGGGTCAACTGTGTTTTTGCATTTGTGCGCATGAAAGCATTTGGATGAAGGCAAATATATGGACTACATGTTTGAGAAAATCCCCTTCCTTCAGAATGTGTTGAAAGCTGTGATGATAATCACATATAATTTTGAGTATGACGGCAGTTCATAAGAGCTGAGATATGCAGATATGCCACATTAAAGGCTGCTGGTGTAGAAATCCTTGAAGCTGGTGATGAAACCGGAGTGGTGGAAACAGATATCAGCTGCTCCTCAAGATTCTCCCGTTTTACACCATGTTCTCTACAAAATAAAAGCCCCGGCAGCATGTATCTAACTCTCTGTGACCTCGTGACTCGTGCTGGAGTGTTTGCAGCAGTGATATCTGCTCACACACACACACACACACACACACACACACACACACACACACACACACACACCCGACACAAACAGCTGTGGTTTGTCTACCCTTGCAAACCCATTAAATCCTCTCAGAAACACAAGAAACATTTATTTTTCTCAGAGCTTGTGCAGCCGCTCAATTTCCCATTATTTCTCAAATATGTGCCGAGCTTAGTTTTATTTATTTATCTCTGGTGTCGAGTGTGAGATTGACCTGAACTCCAGTCTTATCTCAGATTGATCGCTGCTACGATAACCCAGCCTGGGTGGCTATTGACGGTAACGCCGCTGCTTTTCTCTTTCTCTTCCTCGATTATTTTTTCGCTCTCAGTTTGACTTCTTCTCCTCGTCGTCCTTTCTCCCCTGCTGTCTCCCAGCTCGCCTCCTCTCCTCTCTACTTATTTCTGACAGTTGGACAGGTCTCTAAGATGCCAGAGCATTTCACACAATGATACCCATTTACAGCGAGGAGTGCTCATAATGACTTCAAATCATCTGTAATGGCTCATAATGGGCACTTCTATCATTCCTCCTGAAGGCATTTCAGACATGCACTCTATGTGTGTGTGTGTGCATACATTCTGACTGTATACAAAGTTGGTCCATAAAAATAAAAGCCTCGGCTGGCACGTGCAGCATTAATGAATCGCTTGCTGTCCTCTTGCACAAAGGTGTGATCATGAGGTTCTGAGGACAGGTTCATAAAAACTCAGTGTGATGTAAATTTGGTCAATCATCTTCTCTTTAACTTCCATCCACCCATTAAATTCCACTTACCTGAAGAGTGGTTGGAGCTGGAGGCTAAGCAGGTATTCCAGATGTTCTTCTGGGTTTTTGGAGGGTCCAAGATGGCGCCTGCGTTTGGCTTTGCCGCTTGTGCCGCTAGTACAGCTCGCCGGTATAGTTTTATGCTGGCCGCTATTGTCGCCTGCAATATTATTTTCCACCAATATTTATGATCGGGGCATGCTGTTGTATATTAAAGACTCAATGGAGAGCTACTTTGACAGCTGGGACAGTTACAGGAAATTTTTCCCTCCACCTTTTGTGTGTTCCTCACCTGAGTGCACGTTACCGTACATATCGGTGGGATTCAAAATGAAGAAGAGAAGGAGGGGAACCAGGGCCGGTGTCCAGGTGCAACTGAAAAGGTACCGAAGATTAGGTTCTTGGATGTCGGAAGATTCCCGGTGCTTACGACCACTTCATCAACTGTCACCTGTTGCCGACGCTACACTTGAGTTCCCAGCCCGGAATCTATGGTCTGATGGCTCCAAGTTCACCTTGCGTCCGTCGTCCGACCGCCGTTTTGATGGCAGAGGTGATGTACTACCATGGATATTAGCTTCAGCTAGCCCTGAAGCATAACAGGTGTAGAGGTGCGCACAGGTGTTTAATTCGAGTGCCACTGCAGTCAGCTATTGAGTGCACCAACCAAATGTCATTGATCAGGTTTGCCCTCCTCAACATTCGCTCAATCACAAACAAATTGTTTATTTTAAATGATTTTTTTTTTTTTTATCAAGGAATCTCTCAACTTCATGTGTTTAACTGAGATGTGGCAACAAAACATGGATTATATACATCTGATGGAAATTTGTTCGACTGGCTCCTCCGGAGTCTTTCTAACTGAATTTAACAACCTCCTGTCATCCATTACTAAATTAGAGAAAGTTGTAATGTTGGGAGATTTTAACCTTCATATTGATGATGCATCCTGTAACATGCCTGCGGAATTCATGACTATCACATAGTCTTTTAACTTTAGGCAGCATGTTTCTGGTCGCACACATATAAAGGGTCACACATTGGCAGTGTTGGCAGTGTTCCTGTTTCATTTTGTCATGGGTCAGGACTGTTTGGGTTTTGTTTGACAGCTACGTCCTGTTGTTCCAGGCGGCAGCGTTACGGTTGCCATGGTTACAGGGCGACACGCTCTCTCTCTCTCTCTCTGCGACTGTGTGTTTCCTGGGTGAGAGAGCGCCTTTTTGTTGTTGTTGTGCTAAGCTAACAGGCAGAATGCTACAAGCATAGCTCTTTTTTTTTTTTTTTTTTTTTTTGCCTGTCCCGTTTGGCTCTTTTGCCATCAGAATTGTTGTTTAAAGGCAAACAAAGATGCCCAACAGATTTACTTTACCAAACTGACCATCCCAGCCTTGCCGTAATGGTCCATTTGATTCACCTTTTATTGTTTATTTTATTTTCACTTACTGAATACGGGACAGACTTGACTGGGGGAAAGAAGGGGAGAAAGAAAGAGGGAAAGAGAAACAGCTGAGAAGAGGGACGGGGGAGAAGGGCAAAAGACAAAAACCAACAGAACGGGCAGAGAAAAAAAATGCATATATCAATCACCTGGATCACCTGCTGAGAAAGAAAAAAGAAAGCAAGCAGAAGAGAACAAGAGTAATAGAATAAACAACATCACAATGATATATGGGAATATGACAGTAAATACTAAATATTAAACATTATTGTGCAGCACATAAGATCAACAGAACACAGTGTGCTTTGAGGTAGGAGCCAAAAAGGGTGTAGTTTGTGGGTGTGATCACCCGTGTGTACACCTGTGAGCATGGACGCGCTTGTTTTTTTTTTTTTTTTTAAAAGGTTCCTTCAGGTTCCTTCAGTGCCTGACGAGCCCAGTTGTTTTGTTTCTTTGCGTCCCGTTTGGATCTTTAGCCATCAGAATTGTTGTCTTAAGGCCAAGAAAGATGCCAAGCGGATTTATTTTACCAAGTGGATCATCATGGCCTTGCCATATTGGTCCATTTGATTGACCTTTATTATAATTATGAATTTATTTTATTTTCAGTTGCTACAAACGGGACAGACATGACTGGGGGATAGGACAGGGAGAAAGAATGAAAGAAAGAGAGGGAGAGAAAGAAAACCAAAGGAGAGAAGAGACGGTGAGAAGGGGGGGAAGAAAGAAAGAAAGAAACAAACAAACAAAACACCTGGGTCACCTGTATGGAGAAAAAAAAACAGAAAAGAAAGCAAACAACAAAGAGCAACATAATAAAAAAAACAGCACCATCACAATAAACTAGCTAGCAGTAGATATCAGTAGATACTAAATAATAAACGATATTGTGCAGCACGCAAGATAGACAGCGCACAATGTGCTTTGAGGCAGCAGCCAAGAAAGCTGTAGTCCGCGTCTGTGTACACCTGTGTGCATACCTGTGTGGATCAGCATGCTTGCATTCCAAAGGTTTCTCCATGTAACGATCTGCTAGGGAGTGTGGGGGAGCCACAGCCCCGTCCTCCAGGGTATGAAGCAGGTATGGAGGAGATCAAAACTCCAGACATCCAGAGGCCCCAAGAACACAAGAGACCAAGGAAGACCAACAGAGGGGCAGCCGCGCCACTGTCCCAGAAAGAGCTGAGGAGAGTCCCAGATGAGGGCTCACTCAGCAGCCACTGAGCAGAAGCCAGGGGGAGTTGCAGTGACGCGCCCGTGAGCTCCGCCAGCAGCCAGAGCTGTGCCTGAGTGACCGAGCCCCAGGCTGAGAGGCCGGGGGCACCCCACCTCCGAAGTGGCCCGAGCGAGCCCCAGGCTCCAGGCCCCGATAAGCGGCCGCCAAGGAGTGAGCCGGTGTGTACCCGGACGCCCATCCCCAGACACAAAAAACCACCAACGCACCGACACCTGAGGGGGTCCGCCACTGGCAGGGGAAGTGGTGGTGGTGGGAGATAGGCCTCCAAACCTTGGAGGGCCTGAGATGTCCCCAGAGAGGTGGCGCCTGACACCCAACCTGACATATAGACACAGACATACAGGCACACACAGATACAAACATCCATTCCCACCCTCATGCTCTCATATGCACTTACTCCACACTCAGCCAACGTGGAGACAGACATAAAGAGACGCTGTACACACGATCACACTCCCCAAGCGTACTCTACGAACCGGGTCTAGGTACTGTGGGGATGAACAAAAAGTATTTTACCAGCATAATATAATCTGCAGTATGATCATTGCTTTAACAAGGTAATAGATAGCTTTAAGATGGCCTTAAGATGTTTATGATGATGCTAACTTTGTATTTCAGGTGCAGTTATAACCATTTTATACATATTGCATATCTGTGCTTATTTGAGTTGATGTTCAGGTTCTTTAAAGGTCGTAAGCCTCACTGACGTGACTGTTCAGGTGATACATGCTGAGGGAAAACTAGAACATAGAAGGAATTGCAATACATGCTTACAAAACACTTATATCAGTTTATTTTATTATCTTTTATATGTTCATATTCTTGTATTAAGGTTTTAGTAGAGGTTCTTGGTTAAAACATTTATTTAGTAGAAGACATACACATAGTCTCAGTGAGCTTCTGGTCTGGTAAAAGGTCAGAAGTGCAACAGGTGAATTGAGAAAGAGCATTTGAGGACGAGACACAGACAGTAGGTGAAGAGGTGACACAAAGAGCATGTGAGGTCAACACACACACACACACACACACTTTAAATTAGATTTATTTAGAGGAGAGGTTAGTTATGTTTGGCTGTAACTGCAAAATTGTCTTGGTAAAAGAGGAACCGTTTCTTGGTGTCTCGGCAAGAAAGAGGAACAAGACAAGAACTGAAAGGTAGACAGGAAGGGCTAGCCATGAAAATAGAAGATGATTTTCTAGGTGAAAAGTCATGATGATGTTGATCTGATCTATGTATAAAATGTATCTGTGACGCATGAAGGGGCGTCAGTAAACAAACCCTGATGTTATAAAATAATTGTTTGTGCTTTAGTAAGTTGAAGATCAATTGCTGTGTTCAGTGATCTTCCCACATGTGAATTAAAATCTTCGTTTGACTTCACCCGGCCGGACCAGTGTGGTTATTTTTCGATCACCTCTTGTACCCTTTCTCAATTCTTGAATCTTAACATTTGGGGGCTTCGTCCGGTGGTTGAGTAAGGGAAAAAAGTGGAGGTGTGAGCGGTGGTCCGAGGTGGTCAGACGGGCAGACATGAATTCCAGTGGTTGAAGTGAGTGGGCATAAGCCGGCTTATCCAAAAGGTAAGGCACTACCTGTTGAATTATTTCCAAAGTGTGCCAAATTGGACATGATAAAATTTAAGTCTACTCACTGAAGTTACTGGTGCATGTCTGTTTTGATTTTGATAAGAATCTGAGGATTTAAAGCAGTTGGACTGCTGGTAATGATTGAATACGGTTGGACCGTTTAGTAGGTTAGGGAATTTGGTTATTTTTTGGTTATAAGGTTGGACCTGCTTCAGTCTTACACTTGGTTGGGTGTTTTACTGTTGTTCCAAAGTATTATAAATTACTCAAGAACGCCAGTTGGACTGGTAGGAAGCGCAGTGCTCAGAGGTAACGCTTGCCAATGCAAAGGACGCTTATGCATTGTCCTCGAAGAGGGATAGTCAGTTGGTCACTGTGGAGCTTGGGGCACTCCAGAATAACTAGGAGTTAGAATCTCCTTACCGTTTGGAACGGTATCTGCGCTTTTTTGGGCAGCAAAGGTTGGACCTTGGGTGTTGGACACTTTTAAATTGAGTTAGGGAGTTTAGAGATGAGGCCAGAAACTGTTGGACAGATACTGGTTAATTGATCGCAAAAAACTCAGGGAGTTTATCGGTTAAACTGTTATGTTAAATTTGTCGAAATTCGATAGGTGTTAAAAGGTTTAAAATCTGTGCAGTTGTAAATATAAGACGTCTCTGTAATAAAAAAGATCTCTGTGGGTCGAGTCAGCAATGCACTGACTGCCTGCTGCTATTCTTAGATGAAGAGTGTGTGTGCATGCAAATGAGGCAGCAGATGCAGAGCGCATGAGAGGACTATGCTTTCGGTTTTGTGTGTCATTGAGCTCTATAACTATTGTTTGCAAATGTGGATAAATGTCTGCGATTAAAATGCTGGCTTAGTAAATAATAACATTGTAAATATATGAAAGGTGATAGCGTTTCAAAATAGAATATAAGAATTGTTTGTGTTTAAAACCAACGTTTAGGTAAAGAAGATTTAAGGTGGATTTGAAGGCATAAACAAAAAATAAAAGGGTTACAGTCTGCAAGGGTTGTTAATTCATGAGCTGACTGGATGCAGAGTAAGTGGAGTGGTCATCCTGAGAGGATTGAATGATGCTCTAACTCTGTGGTCAAGTCAGACATAGGCTTTAAGCAACCATGAGCCACTAATAAGCGTGACAAATTAATGAGTATGTGTAAATTGAACTTGTTAAATAGCTTTGATAGGAGTAACTCAATGAGCACGCAATAAAGTGGACTTTTTAGGGGCAGTTTATCACTGACACCATAAAAAGCAACTTAATTAGTAGTTCAATAACAAATTGTAAAGATAACCTTTGTTATTTGATAAGAGAGAGAAAATTCAGGTTACATATAGTGAATAAATAAGGAAATGTTAATCTCTGCGTCATTCCACACTGAAATTTCAATTGTAGGGGATCATTTGGAGGTGAATTGTGTAGGACACGGGGAGACAGAAGAATCTCCCCATGAGTTTTCAGTGTGCATAGAAATTGAGGAGGCTGAACTGGAAGCCTGCCTGGGTCGTTGTTTTTGTTTATTTGAGGGTCTGCTGGAAGTTTGTGAAAACGACCACCTTGATATGTGGGAGCCTTCTCGGGCAGCGATTTTTTTGTTAAACCTGTGGCAGGCTGTGCAACATGGAGAAAGCTTTGACATAATGTCATAAAGGTGATTTCTTGGTTTTAGACTTATTAGTACGGGACAAGTTGAGGGACCCTTGAGGGTGTGTTGTTGTAAAGTATATAAGGGACGCGCAGCGCCGTTAATGGGTTTAAAATAAATGAAAAAACACTAATCCGAGGAACTATTGGAGAGGTAAGTATACGGAGGTGAGCGCGTTGCGCATAAGGGTTGCTGGTGTCATATATTAACACTTTGAGGGCGAATAATTTTGATTGAGTGTCAACGCTTGAGAACGCGAGGGCAGCGTCTAAAGTGCTGGGTTAAACTTTGTGTATCACCGAGCAGGGGAAGAGGAGCCAGTGGTTGCGAGAACAGCGAGACGAAGACTGAAACCGAAAGTTAAGCGTGTCTGGGTGACCTAGACCAAGAAGGTAGAGTCGACCAACGCCATTGGAAGAGGTAAGTCTGTGTTTCAGAGAATGGCTGACAGCTTGGGTGCGACACCTAGTGGGAAAAGGGGATGCAAACCTCTGAAGGATCAGCTTGAACAGCTTAAGAAAGCTATTCGTTTGGCTTCACCTGGAGCATTAAAAGCAGCAGAGAAAGAGTGCCAAGCGATGGAGGTTGAGGTAAGTAAACTTATTACATCCCAACAGAAAGGGCTGGGTGATAAAATACCTCTGAGCTTGGTGTTAAAAACTGAAGGAGAAGTGTACGGACAAATGCATGAGGCCCTACGTGCGTCCATAGAGGCATTAACGGCATTGGAGGTTATAAAGCAGAGAGTAATGCAGGGAGGGCCAGAAGAGGAGAATGAAGACCGTGCGACGTCATCAGAAGAAGAGGATGATAAGGAGGACGAAGATGGAGGAGCTGAACCTCAACCAAGTACAAGCCTAATTTTGAGGAAAAGAAGTGTGAAGAGAGACCAAGCACAGAGACGGCCCATATTTAAGAGCTCAAAGAGTAGAAAAGTGAGTTTTGAACAAGGAGCTCCTGACCCTGGTTTAAGTCTGCCTCTAATAGCAGGTCCAAAGAACGAACCAGTTTATCGCGCCTATAAGGTGAGAGATTTGGAAGCATTGGTTAAACAACTTCCACCAATAACCAAGGGAGAACATTGGGAAGGAGAAGAATTAGCGCTGGGCGATTTTCGCGCTTTGGCCGGACGTTGTATGCTGGGTGGTGGGTTAGCAGATGTAGAGCAGATAGCTCAAACAACCAGATATGCAAATGACCTGCAATACCATGAGGTGCAGGGTGACTTAGCAGATGCAGTTCGGGAGAAGTACCCAACTCCTAACTCTGGAGCCATTCCAAAAATTATTTGGGATCCCAAAAACACACCCAGAGAGTGTTTAGCTAAAGCAAAGGAACAATGGTTGTTAGGAACAGGAATACATCCGGGGAAGGAGGGTGAAAGTAGAGCGTGGTTTCGTTCGGCAGTGCTGGCAGGGCTGCCCAACCAGGTTGCAGTTGACTTGGAAAGGAACCCAGATTTTGCCGTTGCAGACTCGGTGCAGTGGGATAGACATGTGACCCACAGACTTCAGCGGGAACAGGATTTGACGAACAAACAAAAGAAAGAGTTAGATGAAGTACAGGCGCAGCTGCTTAGGCTGCAGCTGGGTGAGGCTCGCGAAAAATATAATGCGAAGAAAAAAGAACTGAAAGAACTAAATAAGACTATAATGGTGGCAAGGTCTCAGCCCGATCCTGTGCCTGACTGGCCAGATCAGGATCCGGGTCTCTACCCTGATGACCGTTGGCCCGCCAATGCACCAAGGCAGCGTCAACCAGTAGGGAATTGGGGGACCGGTGGACCGCAGAGAGGGCGTGGTGGATCCGTGAGGGGAGGACAAAGGGCTCGGAATCCGGGGAATCCTGGCAGAGTGTCTTGGACTGCGTGTCTGAGATGTGGAGCAGAAGGACACTGGGCCCGAGATTGCCCTGAACCGCCGCAGAACTATCAGGGGCGAGGCTATCAATCCCAGGCACAAGGAGGCCCAAGACAAAGAGCTGCTTACAGGGGAGCACATCAAGCTCCAAACCCGAATGCAGCACCAGCCCCCCAGTACCCAGTAGCCGACTGGGGCTGGGAGGGGGAGCAATACTGACGGAGCCCGGAGAAACCGAACAGTGTGGGAACGGCAGAACCCATGCTGTCGATGACCGTGGAAGGCACTGAATTGCCCTTCCTGGTGGATACTGGAGCAACATACTCAACATTGAAAGACACACCAGACAGTGCAACACTCTCCTGTCACACAGTTAATGTGGTAGGCTTTTCCGGGATTCCAATGACACTGCCATTGACGGATCCAGCATTGACACAGCTGGGAAAACAGACTTTGAAGCACCAATATGTGGTGTCCTCACAGGTGCCTGGAAAATCTCATGGGCAGGGACCTGCTTGTGAAACTGGGATCACCTTCAAAGACTCAATATCTAGTCCAGAACTCTGAACAACCCACTGCCGAAATCTACTGGGGGAGGCTAGTGGAAGAAGGCATTCTGAGACATTATCAGCTGTGGAAACCCTGGATAATGAGCCTGGCCGTCTATTCCCCTCCGCGAGATCCTTTCCACGTTACACTCTTTTATGATAGGGAAGATAACGATATCTATCGGGAACAGTTCCAGTCTGATCTTGAGGGACAGACGTGGAATGTGCAAACACATAACATTTATGTTGGACCAGAAGGTGTGGCCGCGGCTGTGAAATTTACTGATGAACAACTGCCTTGGTACAATGTGGGAGAGGATTTAGCCCCTCACATTACATTGGCGGTCCACGAGGGTCATGGGCCAAGAGATCTGGGACCAATGGTCAAGCGGGCGCTGGACAACGCATGCTGGCAAAACACCCAAATTCCAAATGTCTGGTATGCACCAAAATGTAAAATATATCGCATAACTTGTTTGTCCAACGATGCAGTGATCTTAGAACATAAAGAAATCTCCAGAATACATGGCAGGGAAAGAATGGATCATCTTGATGCAGTAGCTGAGCTCTCAAAATTGCCTGGTACTTTGTGGTCCGCAGGGCCCACAGATGTAGGTCTAGCTAACTGTTCGCCTGTCCTGTTCCAGCTGAAGTCTGACATACCAATTAACAGACCACAATATAAGCACAAAACTGAAGCAGAAGAAGGTATAGCTGAAACCATTGAAGGACTGTGGAAGGCAGGAGTGCTTGAGCCCTCATGGTCATTTTGGAACACACCTATTTTGCCAGTGGAAAAACATGGGACAGGGAAGTACCGTATGGCACATGATTTGAGAGCAATAAATGCCATGCTGAGGACTGACACTGTGCCTGTACCAAATCCCTACACGGCTCTGACCGAAATTACTGGGGACCAAAAGTGGTTCACATGTATTGACCTAGCGAATGCATTCTTTTGTCTCCCACTGCACGAGTCACTCAGAGACATTTTCTCATTCACATACAGAGGCCGCAAATTTAGGTACACACGCCTACCACAAGGCTTTGCACTCTCACCAGGAATTTTTAATCAGGTGTTGAAAGAGGCATTGTCCCCATGTCAACTGCCAGGGGGCTGTACATTAATACAGTATGTTGATGATCTTCTTATTGCAGCCCCGTCAGCAGCGGCCTGTACGGCAGCATCGCTCGTGGTGTTGAACAGATTGGCGGAGTGTGGCTTCAAAGTGAGCAAAGAAAAACTGCAGTTGGTCCGGCCGGAGGTAACATTCCTGGGCCGGGTGATCGCACACAGATCAGTGGGGTTAATGAACACACACAGAGACCAAATTCTGACACATCCAAAACCAAGAACTGTGAAGGAGTTGCTTTCCTTTCTTGGCTTGACAGGTTACAGCAGGCAGTTCATTCCGAACTATGCGGGTAAAACGGCCCCTTTAAGGGACCTGATCAAGAAAGTTGGTGTTCGAAATCTGAAGGCTGAATTGCCTTGGACGCCGGACACAGAGACAGCGTTCATGTCGCTAAAACAGGATTTGTCAAGAGCCACAGATCTGGCCACACCTAACTATGATGAGGCATTTTATCTTGATGTTTCAGAAACAAAGGGAGTTGTGAATGGTGTGTTGTTTCAGAAAAAAGGGGGAGGTAGGGATGTACTTATGTATGTTAGCATAAGATTAAATTCAACAGAAGCAAGGCATCCCACATGCACACAACACGCAGCAGGAGTAGCAAAGATAATTCAGAAAACAGCACATATAGTGAGGGAACACCCACTGAAAGTGCTTACTACACACAGTGTAGTGGCCTATGTGAACTCACAGGCATTCACAATGACTCCACTGACGCAACAAAGGTTGAGCAAAATTTTAGAGGCGCCAAATTTGATATTCACACATGAAGGAATAAATATGGCGGACCTAATGGGGTCAGGAGAACCACATGACTGTATTAAGAAAGCCCAAGTTGAAGGAAAAATCAGGGAAGACCTAAAGGCAGAGCCCATACTTGGAGCTGAGGATTGGTTCACAGATGGATGCTGCCACAGAGATGAAGAAGGATTGAAAGCCGGCTATGCAGTAGTCTGTAGAGTAGGAACTGAGTTTCAGGTGAAAGAAGCAGGAAAAATCGAGGGACAACAGTCGGCCCAGAGAGCTGAAGTGATAGCCCTAACTCGAGCCCTGAGGTTGGCTAAAAACATGAGAGTGAACATCTACACTGACTCAGCATATGCGTTTGGAGCAGCTCATGTGGAACTGGTTCAGTGGAAGAGAGCCGGGTTCAGAACGGCCACTAATGCACCCATCTGTCACAAAAAGGAAATGGAGGAACTGGAAAAGGCCCTGGAGGACCCAGACGAGGTAAGTATTATAAAATGCAAAGGCCACTCACAAGCAGACAGTATGGTGGCAAGAGGAAATCAGAAAGCTGATGAAGCCGCAAAGGAAGCAGCGGGCTACAAAGGACAGAGACAACTGGTGCAGGTAACCCCAGAAGAGGAGGTTAGCACTAACAGCATGGAAGAAGTTAGACAGGCTCAGGAGGAGACATCCCCAGAGGAAAAGGGGGTGTGGGAAAACAAAGGAGCCTGGCAAGATGGCGGTTTGTGGAGGGGGCCAGATGGGCGTCCCGCTTTAACGGCCAAAATGGCGGAACAAAAGGTGAATGAGGCTCACGGGCTTGGTCACGTGGGAGTGAAACAGATGGAGAGAAATTTGTGCCGATGGTGGCATCCTGATTTGAGAAGGATGATACTGGAAAAGGCCAGAACGTGCCTAATTTGTGGGGCACACAACCCAAAGCCAGCAGTAAAACCTGAAGCTGGTAAGTTTCTCATGCCAGAAAGGCCAGGAGAAGAGGTCGTGATTGATTATACCGACATGATTGATACAGGCCCAGGTGGGGTGAGGTATTTGTTGGTGTGTGTGGATGTTCTGACTGGATGGCCCGAAGCATGGGCGACCAAATGTGAAGATGCGAAAAGTGTGATTAAGTGCTTAATCAATCATTACATTCCAAGGCATGGGTTTCCCAAGAGAATTAGATCAGACAATGGTACTCACTTCAAGAATAAATATTTGCAAGAGGTAGAGAGGATGTTGGGAGTGCAACATAAGTTCGGGACGGTCTATCATCCTCAATCTCAAGGAAAGGTAGAGAGGATGAACCTAAATTTGAAAAACAAGTTGGCTAAAATTTGTGCGCAGACAGGGCTAAATTGGGTCGCAGCCCTGCCCATTGCTTTGATGACCATAAGATGTTCTGTTAACCAATCCACAGGTTTCACCCCTTATGAGCTGCTGACTGGGAGACAGTTTCCAGCACCCTGGACAGTGGTCCCGGTGGAGCAGCCCAGGACAAGCAACAGGTCTCATGCAGAATATTTTAATGAGTTGAAAGCTCTTGTGTCCAGCTTTACAAAACAGGTCACTTGTGAGAGACCCACGGGGAACGGAGAGGTCCCGGACGCAAAGGCAGTGTGGCTGAAGGTCATTAAGCGAAAGTGGAAGGAGCCCCGCTGGACTGGTCCGTATGAGGTGACCGCCCGGACGGCTACAGCAGTCCAGCTGAAAGGGAAAGGCGACACCTGGTACCACTGGTCGCAGTGTGCACCCGCACACGAGAGCTTGGTGGAGGAAAATTCGTCTTCAAGGAACGCAGGTGTCAAGGAACAGAGGCAGAATAAACCTCTTCACCTGTGTAACGGGCCGACCAGTAGTCCACCTGGAAGGCCGAAGAAAGAAGAGCAGCCTAGGAGGAGATCGCCGCGCCTACAGAAAGGGGTGGTTCAAATAAAAAGAGTAAAAAAGGGAAAGTGGAAGGGGCTTGTTCTGTCAATTATGTTGTCTCTATCTGTATTGGTGGGTATTTTGGTGACCTGTGGTTGTTGTCTCATTCCTTGTGCCCGAAGGTTGGTAGAGAAAGTGATTGTAAAGGCAGTGGACCCTGGGGCGGTGGCCCCTATGTCCATGATGCCGATGATGGATCTGGAGGTAGCCGAGTGGACTGAGGAGTGAACAACAACCTGTGTATCGACCTCTGGTGTGCCAGAGGTCGTAAGGGGGAATTGTGGGGATGAACAAAAAGTATTTTACCAGCATAATATAATCTGCAGTATGATCATTGCTTTAACAAGGTAATAGATAGCTTTAAGATGGCCTTAAGATGTTTATGATGATGCTAACTTTGTATTTCAGGTGCAGTTATAACCATTTTATACATATTGCATATCTGTGCTTATTTGAGTTGATGTTCAGGTTCTTTAAAGGTCGTAAGCCTCACTGACGTGACTGTTCAGGTGATACATGCTGAGGGAAAACTAGAACATAGAAGGAATTGCAATACATGCTTACAAAACACTTATATCAGTTTATTTTATTATCTTTTATATGTTCATATTCTTGTATTAAGGTTTTAGTAGAGGTTCTTGGTTAAAACATTTATTTAGTAGAAGACATACACATAGTCTCAGTGAGCTTCTGGTCTGGTAAAAGGTCAGAAGTGCAACAGGTGAATTGAGAAAGAGCATTTGAGGACGAGACACAGACAGTAGGTGAAGAGGTGACACAAAGAGCATGTGAGGTCAACACACACACACACACACACACTTTAAATTAGATTTATTTAGAGGAGAGGTTAGTTATGTTTGGCTGTAACTGCAAAATTGTCTTGGTAAAAGAGGAACCGTTTCTTGGTGTCTCGGCAAGAAAGAGGAACAAGACAAGAACTGAAAGGTAGACAGGAAGGGCTAGCCATGAAAATAGAAGATGATTTTCTAGGTGAAAAGTCATGATGATGTTGATCTGATCTATGTATAAAATGTATCTGTGACGCATGAAGGGGCGTCAGTAAACAAACCCTGATGTTATAAAATAATTGTTTGTGCTTTAGTAAGTTGAAGATCAATTGCTGTGTTCAGTGATCTTCCCACATGTGAATTAAAATCTTCGTTTGACTTCACCCGGCCGGACCAGTGTGGTTATTTTTCGATCACCTCTTGTACCCTTTCTCAATTCTTGAATCTTAACAGTACCCTTGCCCCTGGAGGGGGGAACTGCACCCAGACCCAGGTGGTGTTACCCTTTTCCCTGCGGTGGGGAGAGGCAGACCGCCCCGACTCCGCAGCAGCAGGGAGGCCCCACACTCCAGACCGCAGTCGGACGGCCAACTCCTCCTAGCCCCCCCGCTCCAGCAGGCTGCAGAGAATGGGGGTGAGAGAAGACTCCAAACCTCCCTCCACCCGCTCATTGTAGTGTTGATGCATGTGTGTTCTAAGGTGCAATTAAAACCCAGGAGGGCATGGAGCTACCTGCCAGAGAGCAGCAGGTAAGCACATGGTCCCTCCTGCTAGCCCTCAATGTCTACGTGTATTTAAAATTGAGAGGTGGGCAACGACGCCAGGGGTGAGGTGTACACCCTGATGGTAATTTGGACTTCATGTATCGTGCCCACCCCCAAGATCCTATATGTATGTGTAATGAGGGTGTGAGTAATGTGAATGTCTAAGTTGTGGGATAAAATTGAGGCAGAGGCAGCCAGAAGGAGACAGAGGGGGGGGGGGGGGTAGCCTCCTCTGCACCCTGGTGACATACCCCTACTCCAAGGCCCTGCATGTGTGGGTGGTTGTGGTGGAGTGGGAAGAGGGAGGCAGCTGGAGATGGGGAGGGAAGGAAGGGAGGGGCAGGTGACCCCTCCCTGGGGCCAGCTCCCCCGCTGACCCCAGTAGGCACCCCCATACTCCGCGACCCGCCAGGGAAAGGGGGCCCAGGCCCATCCAGACCGGGGCCCAGTGCAGCAGCGCCCCCGGCCCCACAGAGCCCGGGACAGTCCACCCAACCCCACCACAGAGAAAACTGCACCCACCCCACCATCCACTCATCTTCCAGACTACATGAGACAATAGACGCCCAGGCTGAGATCTTCCTCCACCTCTCCTGTATCTCCCCCTCCTGCAGAGAGTTCCTGAGGAGAGGAAAGCTCCTGCAAGGTGTGACAATCTCCCCCACCAGTTGAAGAGCCCCCCAGGTGGCTCGACGCACTGGCGGCACCCTGCGCCAGGGATGGGCCCCCATGCACCCACCCGCCCACAACCCCGGCAACACACCAACCAGGACCCAAGGCCCCGAGGCCCAGCCAGGGCCCCAGCCCAGAGACGGAGCGCCCCCAGAACCTCACGCCCATCCCGGACCCACCCAGACGAGCCCAGTTGTAAGTAAGCTATTAAGACTCGACTGTACACCGTGTTCGTGTTTTCCTCCGAAAACAATAAGTTCCGTTGGAGCAGACTTTCAACGCCTCTCTCTGTCTCTCGCAAGAAAAGTTGACCCACACAACAAAGTAAAGCTATTTTTCGGCTACGAGCCGACAGGGACCCCGCCGTATTAGCCAGAGGTCCCTTTACTACAGTCCGGAGCCGCGGACCTTCAGTAACAGTAATAAATCACAGCAATAGTACATTCGTTATAAACAGCATGATAATATATTAAGTAATCGAAAGTATTCAGAATACGTTACTCTCATTGAGTAACGTAACGGAATACGTTACAGAATACATTTTGGGGCATGTATTCTGTATTCTGTAATGAAATACATTTTAAAAGTAACCTTCCCAACACTGCACATTGGATCTTGTTTTCTCCTTGGGTTTAAATATAGATGACATTCGTGTGGAAGATGTCCATGTGAGTGACCATAGCTGCATATATTTTAACTTGTCGTTTTATTTGGAGCCTCTGGCTCCCAAAATAATGATTGAAAGGCGAATTATAAACCAGAACACCGCCAAAAGATTCTCTGCCATGTTTGACGCTGAAATGACTTATAATGATTTGGACTCCCTTGTCTCATCCTTTAATAATCAGTGTAATTCTATTTTAGACATAGTGGCACCTCTGAAAAAAAGTACTGTGCTATGTTTGAAATCTCGTCCTTGGATAAACGAAAACATTCGTAATTTCAGGAGATATTGTCGCAAGTTAGAACGTCTGTGGAAGGCTTCCAGGCTTGAGGTTTATAGGTTACACCTTAAAGAATCTATCCTCTTACTAAATGACATGTGGAAAAATGCCAGAACAGAGTATTTTTCACACTTCACAGCTTCAAAAAAGAAAGACCCTAAATGCTTGTTTAAAACAATTAAGAGTATTGTTTCTCCTGATGCTCCTTGTGCACCAGTTCACTCAACGTCTGAATGCAATGAGTTTATGAAGTATTTCACATATAAGGTCACTGCCACCAGGTCAAATATCTCTCTATCATCTTCTAAATATCAATCTTACAATTTGCTCACCTCTGATACTTGGTCCTCTTTTACTCCTGTTACATTACAAGACATCAGAGTCCTGCTTTGTCATATAAAACAGACTTCCATCTTCACTTTTCACTAGTGTGTTTGATTCCACTCACCCCTGTATTGTGGAAATGATAAATATTTCTCTTCATGCTGGCTCAGTTCCCAGCTTCTTTAAACAAGCTGTTGTTGAGCCAATATTAAAGAAACCCCAGCTGGATCCATCTCGTCCTAACAGTTATAGCCCAATATCCAAATTGCCTTTTATATCGAAGATTTTAGAAAAAGTAGTAGTAGAACAACTTAACTATTTTCTGGATAAAAATACTGTTATGGACACTTTCCAGTCTGGTTTTCGTAAAATGCATTCCACTGAAACGGCCTTACTTAGAGTATCTTGTGATATTTTGATGGCAGCAGACTCTGGAGCGTACACAGTTCTGGTCCTGTTGGATCTCAGCTCTGCTTTTGATACTGTATCATGTATCATGATAAACAGGTTCAAGAACTTGTTTAGGATTACTGGTGTTGTTTTAAAATGGTTTATGTCATATTTGTCTGGGAGATCGTTTCTTGTTTGCATGAGTCATGTGACGTCAGAATCAACAGTTTTACCATGTGGGGTACCTCATGGATCTGTCCTTGGTCCAATTCTCTTTATACTTTATATATATCACCTAGGCCAAAGTATTAAGCACTATAAAAATATCTCCTATCATCTCTATGCTGATGACATTCAACTATACTGTTCCTTCAGGATTTCTGAGTTTTAAAAATTGTCTAATTTAAGTAATTGCCTGACAGAAATCAAGCAATGGTTAAATGACAATTTTCTCCAACTAAACTCTGATGAAACAAAAAATCTAATTATTGCTCCAGACAACATGGTCTCAGAAATTAGGCAGCATATCAGCTTCTTAGACCCTTATGTAAAATCGAGCCTCAGAAACCTCGGTGTCATATTTGACAGCTCGATGTCACTCAAGCTCAAGCTGGTCCGAAACTGGTCTGAAACTGTTTTTATCATTTATGGAATGTTTCAAAACTCAGACTAATGGTGTCAAAGCCTGAACTTGCGATAATTAGTCATGCTCTTATTTCCTCCCGTTTAGACTACCGCAATGGTCTTTTTACTTGTTTTAACAAATCTGCCTTAAATTGTCTTCAGACTGTGCAGAATGCTGCAGCACGTCTCTTAACAGGCACCAAGAAAAGATCTCATATTACTCCAGTTTTAGCCTCTCTTCACTGGTTGCCTGTAAGTTTTAGGTTTCATTTTAAAATTTTAGTTCTAACCTTTAGGGCCCTACATGGTCAAGCTCCCCAATATTTATCTGACCTGCTGAAACCACATTCATCTTCTCGAGCTTTAAGGTCATTAGATCAGAGACTCCTGGTGGTACCGCGCACACGTTTTAAAACTCGTGGTGATCGGGCCTTTCAGGCAGTGGCACCATTGCTGTGGAATTCTCTTCCACTGTCTCTATGCTGCACGGACTCCATTGATTCTTTTAAAAAACAGCTGAAGACATTTTTATTTAGAAAAGCATTTTATTAATTTCCTCTTATGTTGTTTTTATTGTTTTAGTGTTTTACATTGCTGTTTTATTTTCTGTTACATTGTTTTCTATTTCAGTTTTTTTGTGTTGTAAAGCACTTTGTGATTTTTATCTGTGAAAAGCACTATATAAATAAAATTTACTTACTTCTCTCCAGAAGGAGACATGCAATGTCACCGACCACCTCATCTGGCTCCTTTTCAACACGGAGGAGCAGCTCAGAGCTCCTCCTGGATGTCTGACCTCCTCGCTGTATCTCTGGTCATATTTTAGTTATGTTGATGAATATAAACTGCTTCTGTGTAAACTTCTCCGTGTTTTAGGATGTACTCCTGTTTTTCATGGCTGGTCTTTCTGGGCCAACAAGATCAGAAGATGCGTTCAGCCTCTACACCTTTACCAGGGTCCTGCTGACAATTTGGAAAAGAGTCACTGTTTCCATGACATGTAACATAACAAATGAAGGCATTTAAATTATTTTTTTTAAAAGAGAGTCCTTAATATTTAAATTTTTAAGTTTAGATTTTATTTTTGTCTTTATACAAATAGATTTATCCAACAGCGCATGAAGTCTTTAGCTGTGGCTTCTTCTGCACATAAGCGCCATACTTGTTCTGCAATATTTCCAAAGAACAGGATCCTGTAATCTGGAAGGTCTGAGACTCACGAGGAATAACTGAGTTCATGCTGAAATAACAGCAGCTCACATGGCAGGAGAGACAAATCACGCTTCAGCTGAAATGTTTATCACAAAGCAGAGAAAGACTGCAAGTGAAGAGCTCTGAAGAGAAAAGAAGATGGTAGATGCCTCATGTAAGAGGAGGATGAAGGTATTGTAGACTCTCAGCGAGGCGCAGCGGGGAGTGAAAGTGAGCCTTGAAAGCAGGAGAGCCGTGTCATGATACTTGACAAGACCTTGATGGGATCAGCAACTTTGACGTGGGCGGTAAACACGAGAGACCAGATCCAGCCTGCAGCTTCGAAGGCAGCAGAGAGGAAGGAGCTTTGTTCCATCTGTGGAGTCGAAGTGACAGCAGGCTTTTTCTGGTTCTAGCGTCCTGCAGCGAGCGCTGCTGAACAAGTCAGACTCCGGGAAACAAAGAGCTGCAGACAAGGAAGTGTGGAGGTGTTCGGAGGGTCGGCCTGCTGACAAATACCTGTTCAGATGTCATGAGAAGAACTTTTTATGTGCCGCTTTGCCACGTCTCATGTTAGATTTCAACTTTTGCAAAGGAGGAAGTGTACTTTTTTAATCTAGGCAAGGTTTGATGGTTGCAACGTGAATCTATCCAACGCTGGAGAAGCTCAGCAGCTCGTAACTACTGTAACAATCATTAATTCAGTAAGTGCACTGCTCCATTCACCTCCAAACACCTCCAACATTGTGGGCAACACTTTTTCACTTTCAAACAGCCGAGGTTTGTTTCACTATCACTGGTGATCACTTCAGTCACATCAAGTTTAAGTCAAATTTCCTCATAAGAGCAACAAACATACAAAGTCTTGGATTAATCAGAAAGCAGATTAAATTAAGCCAAAGACTTGAAATGATAGTTTAAGTCGTATTCAGATGAAGCCGACATGTTTTCCTCCATGTCGCATGTTTCTCTGCACACCTACACTCTTTTTTTAACGAAGCATCAGTGTTAATATAACGAGA
Organism: Aulonocara stuartgranti; assembly: GCF_965226115.1. Lineage (NCBI taxonomy): Eukaryota > Metazoa > Chordata > Actinopteri > Cichliformes > Cichlidae > Aulonocara > Aulonocara stuartgranti. Next base: position 40,966,263 of record NC_138945.1, on the reverse strand, counting down.
CATGCATGTCTTTGTACTCGTTAGCGTTCCTTTGAACAAAAATCAAACACAGTTCAAAGGAAACAGAAGTGCAGACTTGTGACTTAAACGAGGTCACTGACTCAGCTGACCCAATTTCCTCGGGTAGAGCTCCAGGACCCGACTGCAGACGTTCTGTCTTCAGCCTCGGACCACAGAGTTTACAGTCGTGCCAAATGTAGAGCTTAAAGTACGTTCAGCAGACAAACTTCTTCTGTTCCTCGAATGTCTTTTTCACACAGCCTGCAGAGCAGACAGCAGCAGCTTTAAGAATCGATCACTGCTGTTTTTCTGCCGAGGCCCTGTTCAGGTGAACCCAGTCCGCTGGGTCAGGAAGAGTTTCACGCTTCAGATCAGAGTGAGTGACGTTAATAAAGGTTTTCAACACCTTTGATTATTGGGTAAGAAACTTCGGAGTTCAATAAGCTGTTAGTGCGCTGCAGTTTGTCAGACACCATCAGCGAGCGCTAACAGATGGAGGCTGCTCTGTGCACCTCCGGCAGCTGCAGAGGGTAAAAAGGCCGTGCTGGAGTATATTAAACATTTATTACCTACATACACATTCGCTGCCCATTACCTGCAGATTGGTTCAAGCTGTGCAGAGTTCCAGCGCCTTTCTTTCCACCTTTTATTAGACACACATCACCAACGTGGCCGAGCTCCCAGCAGTCCAATTCAAACTTCCATAAAGTGAAAGCAACGTTCGGGTTTCTCTCCTCGTTTAGAGACCGTGTGAAAATGATCCGAGAGAAAACAGGCTCATAAAAGAGAAGGAGAGTGTGACTTTCTCAGGAGTGCAGGAGGCTTTTCCCTCATATTTAATTTCACTCTCGAAAAGAAAACCAAACAAATTGTTCTTTGATTTTGATGGATGTCATTGATGACAGACTCTTAGCTAATATATTAAACTTGGTGTTATGGCTGTGGACAGAAACTACAGAAAGTAAAGGACATGACTCTCCCGATGTGAGCCGAACTCCAGAAATCCAGAAAAATAGCAAAAATGTCATTTTTACATTGTCTGAGCTTCAGCAGCATGCTTTAACTCTCTGATATAACACATCACATTAGTGCTCACAGTAACTCAGGAATTTAGAGGTGACAAAGAAAAAGTATATAATTTTGATCATAAAAGATAAATACATCAGAAGACTTCAAACAAAAGCATTTAGCATCATTTATTTATTTATGCACCTCTCTGAATTCAGTCATTAGTTATTATTCCTCTCAGCATGTCTTTGTCCTGTCTTCATCCCCTTACGATTGCCCCTCCCTGAGCCTGGTTCTGCTGGAGAATGCAATGATTTTCAAAGCTCATAAAACCAATAAAATATCGATTTATGAAATTTTCTTTTTTGCTTGTATTTATATTTAATAACTATATATTATAAAAGCTGGAGTGTATACACTAGTAGTGCTTTATAAAGGACACTAAATGCTTCCTAAAGGTAGAAGACTACAAGGTTAAAGCAGCAGTGACATCCTGGAGTGCCTCTAAGTTGTGCATCAGTCTCTGAGTTAAATGTGCAAACCTGTGAAATCTGTAGGCTCAGCTGGTGTTCGTCAGGTGCATCAGATAATCCCCGGTGTAGTCGCATGTTTATTGGTATTTCTCCTCACCTTTTTATTTTCACATCCATTTTTATCTCCAATAAACCCTAATTGAAATGATCATCCATCAGCGGCGGCTGGGTTTGACTGTGGCAGCTGTTTTGCTGTAATCTATTTTTCATTGTCTGCGAATCGATCGCGCTCTCTCTCTCTCTCTCTCCCGCTGCTGTCGCTCGGCCCGGGTGTTAACAGTGTACTGTGATGTGCATGTCCTCGGCCCTCCGAGTGTTTCCCTGAGCCTCACAAACACAAACAGCAGATGTGTGACTTGATTTGGAGAGCCGTGTCTTCCGGCGGCTTATCTGCTGGAACAAGTTGTAAATGTGTGTTTAACAGCTGCCTGCATCCACGGCCGAGTTAATATTCATCAGACACATGTTCTCCTATTGAGTGATAACAAAACACGTCGTGCACGCACAGCCACGACTGGAAAACATTATCAGAAACTGCAGCCGAGGCTCAGCTGGTCGAGCTGCTCGGCCACTAATGGCAAGACCAGCAGCTTCACCCTGACTTGGCCCCAGTTAAATCTCAGCAACAGGCAACTTCCAGCTGAAACATGAGGCCAGTGAGCCAGCTCCGAACCTGCAGTTCCTATGACGTCCAGCAGAGGCAGCAGTGAGTCAGTCCCTCAGACTCCCATGTTAAAAATTTACAGAGGAAATAAACATGTTTACAGGATGATACAGATACTTTACTCCTTCATAACATCTGTACAGGGGGAGAATGTTTTCAATGCTCACCATTTGCATTATTAGGGACGTGGCCTCTTTGACTGGCAGGTGGCTGTAGCTACTAGCTGTCTGCTAGCTTCAGCTGAACTGGACCTCTGGACCGTGTTTGTGCTGTTGGAGCGATTTTAATGACATCATCTGGCTGCTGTGAGGTTACTGTACTAACAGACTGTCCAAGTAGGTGGTGCTCTAGATTAGGTGAGTGAAATTCAAGGATTTTAATTAGATGTCACTGATTAGCAGGTCTCTGTATCTGAGTGTTCCCATAGACTCTGGCTGTGTCCCAATTTAGCGACCGCACGCTTCGAGTACGCATTTTGAGACATATTACGTCACAGCGACCCGACAATGGCTGTCCCTATTCGAAGTGTACTCCAAATGCGCCGTTGATTTCCCCAAATATCAAGCGTGGTCAGGTGCATGCTTCGTGGACACATATATCCCACAAGTCATAGCGCAGCGGTGGGTGTGGATAATTTTGCTGCAAAATATGGCAGATGGCAGAAGCTGAGCGGCCGAAGAGTAAACCTTCAAAAGTAAGTACTGAATATGATGTCACTTATTTATGTGGGAATGTTTAATAATGAAGAACATTAAAACATTACTGTTGGCCACATGTCGGCAAAGTTATGTGACATTAGTGATGTTTGTACTTTCAGCGTTTACTTGGTTTTAAAGCCTCTACTTCAAAATATACACCGTTCAATAGTTAACTTTAATCTTACAGAGAATGTGACGATTTTATGGATAATTAAAGTCAGTCATATATCCACAAACACAACAAGTTGAAAGTCAGTGATGCTGCTCGGTTTGCAGTCCTATCACAACACAAGCAGGAGTCACTGCACTGTTAATGTTAGCTATGTTATATTGCTGCCTCTGTTCGGTGGTGTCGAGCCAAACGGACCACGTGTGTTTGAACGAGCTGACGGTTCACTCGTTAAGCTGAAAGAAAGATGCTTTAATCACAGGAGTCACACATGTGTCCACTGTACCATCTGGGAACTCTTCTTGTTTAGCACTCGTAATAACACAAACACTAAATCCTCCTTCTCTTGTGCTGTTTTGTAGCAGTGTATACACCTGAGACTGTCACCTGTCTGTCTGTCCTGCACTCTCTCTCTGTTTCTTTCTCTCTGATTGTGTAATAAAAGTATGAACATGTATTTATAAGTTACACTTGTGTTTGAATCCTGCAGCTTATCACACATTTGATTTCCATGTGTGACAACTGCAAGTGTCCAGAGTGAGGACAGACTGAGGGACCCACTGCTGCACATCTGTGAGGCTTTGCACCCCTGATGATCCACCAGGACAAACTCAGCAGTGTGTGAGGAAGAGGAGGAGGAAGAGCCAGCAGCAGCTGACAGATGGAGAGAATAGACAGACTGTTCCCTGTTTGTGAAGGACTGCTAGGAAAGTTTAACATAACTAACTGTCTGTCCTAAATCAGTCTTATTAGGTAATGTTCAAATAATTTGATCATTCCAGTGTTTTCAGTGTGGGAGAAAGTACTCAGGGCCTTCAAGTTACACACTATGAAAGGCAGCAACAAGTTTAATATTCAGAAACCTAAAGTATGTATCAGCAGCAGAATGGAGCTAAAAATAAATGTTTATTTCAGTTCTATGAAGCTTTGAGTATTTTGGATTAGTAGCACTGCTGTGTTTGTTGCATCATATTGCTGTAATTGTTTATATGCTTTATATATTCTGAGGTAAGTTGATCTATAGTGTTACATCATATTCTATAAGGATGTTATGTGTTTGTATACTTTCTGCCCAGTTTGACCCATTTAGCAGAAGCCAGCCTGTTTAAGGCTCTGATATCTATTCTGTATGACTTAAAGCAGTTATGACAGGGTCTGATTTTCTCACCCAATAAAGGAATATTTCATATATCAGTCTACTCTTCATTTTATCAGAAACCGTTATCACAGCTCGTACATTTGCTTTTTACACATATATGTAAGCGTTGAGCCAAATATAATGTAATGCCAACATATTAAACAAACAATATTTGTCTCTTATATATGATACATCTATATATACACTGTCAAAGATACTTGTCTTTGAGTGAAGATTTAAGGTGACAGGAAATATAAATAAATGCAACTTGAATCTTTGACACAGAGTTCAAGCTCACTGCTGTAACATATCCTGTAATATTTCTCCTTCATTTCTGTCACACAAAGCTGTATGAAACGTTTCTCACTGTTAGTATCATGGTTGCTAGGCAACCTGAGCAGCACAACGAAGGCTAGACCGTCCCATTTCACAAGCCTCTCACTTCCGCACTTCTCGTACTTATAGTACGCACCGTACGTAGTACGCGTAGTGCGCATACTTCGAAGTGTGCGGTCGCTAAATTGGGACACAGCCTCTGTGGGTGCAGACTAGTAACCAAAATAGCTGTTAGCTAGCTGATAACGGTCACTTCTTGATAACTTTAAGGCTTCATTACCTGCAGTGGAGGATGTGATTATAGCTACATGTCATGGTGCTGGGTCTTTGACCAGCATTTTGAGTTTCATGCCCATGTCAGTTCTGTTTGAGTTCTATGTCCCCCTATTTAGTTCTTGTCTTTTTAGGTTCCCCCATGTCTGTGTCTTCCCCGCTATGTTAGTTATAGTGTCATGTCTTCAGTGTGTGAGTCTGTCATGTCATATCCCCTGTGTTTAAGTCTCTCTCGCTCTTTCTGTGTCTCAGTGATGTTTTTGTCTCCCTTTATGTCGCACTCGCTCCCTCTTTCCTCCTCTTGTTTACATGTCTCCCCCATCTGTTAGGTGTGTTCTCCCTAGCCCCTCATGCCCTCTGTATGTCTCCATAGTTATGTTCGTGTCTTGTCTCCCAAGACAGCTGTGTTCCCCATGTGTTTCTACTCCCCTTGTCTCCTCTCTGTGTATTTAGTGTGTGTTTTCAGCCATTCATTGTTGGGTCATTTGTTATGTTCACTTTGAGTTTCCTAACTTCCATGTTTCCTGGCTTTCAAGGTTTTTATGTTCCCGTTGTCCCATGTTCAGGTTTTTATCATGTTCAAGATTTGGTGTTCTTTTTGTCCCTTGCGTTTAGCCTTTAGTTTTTCTCATTTTAGTTCCAGTTAAGTTTCCCTTTAGTTTCTACCTGCCTTCCGTTTGCTACCTTTGTGCCACAAATAAACGTCTCGCCGTTTGTTAAACTCTGTCCATGTCTCGAGTGCCTGCATTTGGGTCCGCAAAAAAGAAATACAAAGTCTGCCACTGCAGACCTGTGATACTACATCAGTCTTTATCAATATATCAGGGCTTGCCCTCCACTCAGCCCTGGGAGTTTACGTGTGAGCCACTAGACAGTGATGGCAGATGATTGAAGGTTGAATCGTGCAAACACTGACTGCATAAATGCGTCAAATGGATTTCAGAGCAAAACCAACCGAGGTGGCTTTGGACCATTTGCAATTAGTCCCCACCCTGCTCCATAGACACACCAAGAATCCCTCTCCACACACTTTAAGGTGCTTTCCCTACAACCGGCTTCAAGAAGACCAAACAAACGGTGGGGTTACTGAAGGCCTCAGAGTGCCTGTGGAGGTGGTCTTCAGCTCTGGGCTGTTAGAATTCCCACAGCAGCTGTTTCTGATAATAAATTTAACATTCTTCCAACTGTAATCTTAGAGATTCAGACTGTCTCTCTGTGAATCTTTTCCCCGCTGTGGTTCTAGCATGCCATCACAGCTGACAGCACATTTCTGCACGTGTGTGGTTACTTCACTGGAATTTGTCATTGCTCATGCTTGGAATCTGTGCATGCTCTGAGTCACCAGCAGGAAACGCTAACTGTGACTGTGTGCAGAGAAGATGTGATGCGGTCTGAAAAACAAGGTCACTGCTCTCTGCTGTTACCTTTTGCTGTGTGCGGCGCGCAAACATGCAAACGGGTTTACACAGGTGACATCACCGTGAAGAAAACAGGGCTGGAGTGATGGCAGGCAGCGAGGCAGAGGACAACTGAGGAGGTGTGATGATGTCAGCAGGAGATCGTGATTGGCTCAGATCACTGCGGTGTCTGTGTGTGTGTGTGTGTGTGTAAGAGGGAGAGTGGGATTTTGTGCACTTCCTCTCTCCTCTATGAGCACATGCCAAAATAAGCTCATTACCATCACAGGAGCCAAGGCTGGAATTCAGAAATTCATTAGCTCAACCATTTGCATAGCCTCACTTTCCTCTCAAAGTGTGTGTGTGTGTGTGTGTGTGTGCTTGGCAGAGCTGGCTGCAGGCACTCAGAGCCTCTCCTACCTGCTCCTCGTCATGGCTCCTCTCCTGTGGCTGAATTAAAATGCTCCCCCTCACTCAGCTGAAGGTTCGGGCTCCGCTGCGATTCATGTTCAAAGAACTGCGGTCTGAGAAGCAGAGACTGACAATTACTGCAACAAAGGCATGACCGACAGGGAGAGCGGCTTTAATTGAGTTAAAATTGAGTTTGTGAATAGATCATTGTGTTAATTTTAGAATAAATACAGTTCTTTTCGAGGAGGGTGCACTTCAGCGCAGGAGAGGGGCGATATGAAATCTTTCTCATGGCCCTTTTTCCTCCTCTTTCATTTCTCCTCCTGCAGCATATTCATTTTCTGACCCGTGCTTATCTGTGATAATACCACGATCTGTGCTTGCCTGAGGTACAATACCCGAGACTGAGCTGAAGGAAGTCTGAGATACGGAGCAGGAGTTTGTTTTCATGACTTTACCAATAAATGAAGGAAAGCGGTGAAGAAATCTGCTCTCTGATTGGCTCTTCCTGCCTCCAGGAGCTAGCTATGTGCTGCCAGTCCCTCCAAGAGGATGCTGCAGGCCACACAACTTATGCATGACAGCCTGAAATAATATGTAGAGTCAGACTGGCTCTCGATGCAGATGTATAAAAAGAGCTGATTGTGCAGATAACCCTCTCATGTATTTACCACCCTTCATGGGCCACATTTACTAAGCAGGGCAAAATAACCAGTGAGTCCCTGGTTACAGCTGCCAGCTGTGATCACACAGAGTCGATGTTCAGCTGCACGTCATTTACTAATCAATTGTTAATCATAATCATAAAAGCATATAAATGAAGGTCAAAAGTCATACACGTGTACATTAAATGTATGGCTGCAGTGACAGACAGAGTGGCTTTATTGGAAACGTGCTTTAGTAACTCACAGGCTCTATTGTCAGACTTTAAACTGATCAGCAGCATTTTAACATCACCTAAAAGAACGAACCATAATAACAATAATCTCTGTACAATTTTCTCTGCGGATTTCTTTAGTAACACATGGAGACTGTCTGTGTGTTTGTGCGTGTTGAGTTTGTAGGTCCATCACTAAAAACAGTGGGAGCACAGTGCGCTGTTGACAGTTTCAACCTTGTCTCTGTGACGTGTGCAGGCTGCCATAGAAGTGACAGGATGTTGAACCACCAGCATCTGCCACCATATCAAGCACTGAAAATAATCTGAAATAATACAAAAATGCTGCAAAATTAGCTGGAAATTGTCACAGATGTTAGCATATGAGTGTGTGCTCTTGATATAAATATTCCCTCCCTTCTTTTGTTTCAGGTGTGAATGAAACATGCAGTTCATTTTGGTAGTTAGTGTCCGGTTCGAGTCAGAAAGGACGGGAAGCAGGGAGGGTGCCACAAGTTTTATTTAAAGGAGCAGATCACCACAGATATGCTAAAAACACTTTCCTTTTCTTGTACAGGGACAGCCTGCTAATGTGGACTTGAGCACTGCAATCCACAGAGTAATGCCTTAAACTCCTAAAAGTAGAGCCTCTGTTGATGGTTCACACTCCAGGAACTCTCTGTGCTCCGGTGTTGTCTGCAAAGAAAAGTTCCCGTGTTAATATTTCAAGGTGTTTCAGGTGTATGTTTGAACCCTAGCTTCAGGTACTTATGTTAAGCTTCATGCTGCACAGAGGCTTTGTGGGGTTGTGTGTTCAGCAGCAGGCGACATGTCACGCTCTTTGTCGTGTTTGGCTGCAGATTAAACTCCAGACTCCACAGGAGCGTTCAACCTTCCAGCACTGAGTTATCGTGTCTCCTGAATGTCCTTGAACCTCTCAGGTGGTCCAGCCTGGCTCTGTGAGCTTCAAATGACTGGACACGAATCAGTCGACGCACATGCCTCTGTATATCTCCTCAGCTAACAGCAGCGTGAAGCTCAGAGACGCAGCGACAGAAACATTTATGAATATGTCCCTAAATCTGTGTGCCAGATGTTTAATATCTGAGCTCTAAGTGCTTTTATTCAGGGGGGTGTTACTTTCAGCTGCTTCACCTCAGCCGGAGCTCCACACATCTGAGTTTGCAGGGTTTTTTATTGGTGTGTCCTCCCGAGAGGAGCAGACACTCCTCAAACTCTGTGTACCAACTGCTGAATGTGGAATATGAATTTGATTGCAGTTCAGTCTATATGGAAGTGTTTAACCTGGCACAGACGTTCAGCTCACAAACTTCTTCAATCTAAAATCTTCAGTGTTTATAATAATTTGGCCTTTTTAAATGGACTTTTTGCTCTTTATGAAATGAAAATATTAATAAGATGTAGTAAAAGAAAAAAGAGATTTTCAGTTAACTGACTAAATATATATATATGTATATATATATATATATATATATATATATATATATATATATATATGTACACACTAGTGATTAAATAAAGAAAAATCATAAATAGGAATGTGTGTGTGTGTGTGTGTGGGGGGGGGGGGGGGCAGATGGGATATTGCACAGGAATGAGCAGCAGTAACAGTACAAAAGTTTTTGTTTTTTGTGGCAGTTGTTACAGTATTGCACTTTTTTAAAAAATATATAAATATCAATAACGTGGAGTGACCAGTGCAGATTATACAGAGTACTTGTGAAGCTGCAGGGTAGCTTCTGAGTGCGTCCTGTGGACTGTGTTGTGTGTGTTTAAGTGTTGTGGTTGAGGTTTCGTATGGCTTAATGGTAGAAACTGTTTTTAAGTCTTGTAGTCCGAGCAGACAGGCTCCTGTAACGTCTGCCAGATGGTAACAAGGAGAAGAGCTGATGTGCTGGGTGGCTGTGTGTTAGGGCCGAGAGGGCCAGGCTGTGGGTGTGGACTCAAATGCAGACACAGAGGGAGGCAAAACGGGCGTGAACACAGTGCTTTATTTACAGTGCCTAGTGAACTTACAAAGCAGGAAACTATGAATGCTATGAACGGAGAATGCTATGAACTGTGGAAGCTATGAACTGAGAACTGTGAGGCCAAACTATGAACATGAAACTGAGTGCTATGACTAGGTGCTAGATTTCATGGATGGATCCTGGGAATGGAAAAAGGGGCAGCGGCTTGGATGGAGGTACGCAGTCACTATAATGAGAGGAGACAAGTAGTCAGTGGCAGTCTAGTGAATCACAGCTGAAGGATTAGACTATGGTGGGTAGGGCTTACGCGTTGCAGGTTAAAGTGTCATGTGAGGAGGGGGTGTCCAAGGGGTTCCGGGTGAGAAGTGTCCAGAGAGGATCCAGAATATACTTGGAGTGAGGGACTTGGCAGGGAGGCAGGCAGGTGTAGTCCAATGATGGAAAGGAAGCAACCAGATGACAGAACCAGCGTCGAGGCGGAGATGTGAGTAGTTTAGCTTGGGAAGTGCGACTGCCAGGTGGGTCCTATGACAAAGAAAACACGGTGAGGAGAAAAGCAGTATTTAAGGGCTCTCACAAGGGCTTGGCGGCCTAGCACTAACGTGAGTTAGCAGAAGATCTGGCAGAGGTCTGTTGTGAATGCTGGTCTTATATGCTGGTGACTTTATTGGAACCAGGTGTGGAAGCTGATTGGAGTCTCTGCCTGAAGGTGGAGCCCAGCGGAGTGGAAAAACCCCGTACTCACCCGGACCATGACAGCTGTGGTCCTTGAAGATGCTGTGTGCTTTACGGAGGCATCGCTGGAGATAAATGTCCTGAATGGCAGGAAGCCTTGTGCCAGTGATGTGCTCTGCTGCCTTCACCACCCTCTGTAGTGATTTACGGCTGCTGGCAGAGCAGCTTCCGTACCAAACTGTGATGCAGCTCGTCAGCAAGCTCTCGATTGCACACCTGTAGAAATTTGAGGTGATGTTGGCGTTCATGCCAAACTTCCTCAGCTTCCTCAGGAAGTAAAGCCACTGGCGAGCTTTCCTGATAGCAGTGTCTGTGTGAAGGGTCCAGGAGAAGTCCTCTGTGATGTTGACTCCAAGGAATTTGAAGCTGCTGACCCTTTCGACCTTGACACCGTTGATGTGGATGGGCTGGTGTTCCTTGACTGGTCGTTTCCGGTAGTCCACTATCATTTCTCTAGTTTTGCTGATGTTGAGAGTCAGGTTATTTTCCAGACACCACTCGTACAGTGCCATCACCTCCTCTCTATAGGCCGTCTCATCATTGCCTGTGATGAGGCCTATGATGGTTGTGTCATCTGCAAACTTGATGATGATGCTGGACACGTGTTTAGCAACACAGCAACACAGTCGTATGTGAACCAGAATCAGGAACGGATTAATCATCACCTGCCTGTCCTCCTGCCCACCCTTGGAAACCTTCTCACCTCAGGTTGTCAGAGTGTTTTTTCCAATCAGCCGCTCACTCTTCCTGTACGTTCCCCAGGAAGCCTGTGTTCACTCCACCCGCAAGTAAGTGCTTATCTCTAGTTTTCCTATCATTACCTCGTGTTGTTTACCACTCTCTGCCCCTCTAGTTATACTCTTATGTTACAAAGACCCCTGTCCCGTGCACTTCTGTTCTGAGCCCACCTTGTGACGCTCAAGCCCAGCCAGAAATTAGTTGCTGTTTTCAGTTCCTGCCCTTGAGTCCACCTTTTGTGCCGGCCTTGTGTCAGTTAAAGTACTTATACTACCCGCATACAGTTGTTACAAGTGTTATGAAGGAGGAAATTATCTTTAGAGAACAAGCCAGTTTGTGTATCAGGCTGTAAACATGTTTATTTCTGCTGTAAAAATTGAACATGGGAGTCTATGAGGACTGACTCACTGCTGCCTGTGCTGGACATCAGAGGAATTGCAGGTTGGTCAACACATAATCTCACAAGTACACTTCATCTCTTTGGCTTTCCATACATTTAATATATGTAGTTTTATAGCAACAGATCAAGTTGCTCTGTAGTTTCTCGCCGCTCAACATTGTTCATGTTACTGAGCAGCGATTTGTCCCCACACACCCACATGTTCCTGCAGGGCAAGGTGTATAATGGAGCTGAGTCACAGGACAGCCTGAGGCCACATTAACCTCAAAGCATCAAAAAGATTATTATTATTATATCATATAATTTTTCCTGTACTTTGCCAAATAGCTTTGTCCTCCATTAGGAACTTCTCTCTGATTTCAGAGCTGTAACTGCTATGTAATTTGACTTACAGTCACAGGAGAAGGTTTGGCCAATCACAGAGTAATTCTTCATGGAGCGGACTGGTTAAAATAAGTGAATCTCTGTAATGACTTCTTCAAAAGACACTTGGAGTCAGACGTTAGAGTTAAGAAGATGAGAGTGGAAATATGGGCTGTAAAAGTTCACTTGTCCTTAAAAAAAAGTCTGGTTGCTGCTGCTGTGAACTGTACATCGAACACACCAGCCTTCACAAGACCTTAGAAGAAGCATGAAGCTGGGCGATGCTTACAAAGGATTTCTAAGGATCTCCATGTGCATCTATTCATAATGACACAAACTGGAGAAATTTGAGGACTGTTAACATCAAGGTCCAAATCGCTGGTTTGTAGAAGTACTGAACAAGGATGGGGTTAATGGAATAAAACATTACAGGTAACGACTGCTCTCCATAAAGCAATCCAGCATGTCAGAAATGTTGTTCTGAATGATGTTCTGTGGACATCTCAAAACAAACACTGTATTTAGCAGAAACACAGCTCTGCACATAAAACCAGCTGTGAAGCATGGCAGAGGCACCATCATGGTTTGTTATTTTAAAAACAAGTATAGAAATTATCCTGGAGAATATCACAGAAATATCATTACCTGAAGCTGATGCTGGACCTACTGGAGGTTTCTTCACTGCTCATCACTGATCATCTGAATGTCGAGGTTTCTGCTCAAAGATTGAAGGGACCTTCATCTTGTTGTGATTTTGAGCTTTATATATAAAAAAAACCAAAAAAAACTGAAAATGCAACATATGATGTCATGTGCTAGAGCTGGAACATGAAGCCAGTTACTGAGTGTACGTAACCTGCAGTTCCTCTAACATCCAGCAGAGGCGCCGCAGTGGGTCAGTCCCCATAGACTCCCATGTTCAAACGTGTACTGTAGCCCATCTCAGCGGGGATGGAGGCGGTACACCCGGCACAGGGGAGCTGTCTGGGCTTATTAATTTGGCCAAATTCTGGGTTCTCCCTTTATAGAAAGAATGTTGGCACACACCAAATTGGTTTTGAGTTTCCACCAAAGGGAGACAAGTCTGGACTGGGAATAGTTTTATTGTTAGGGTTTAATTTAGTCAAGCTTAAGAAACATTTTGGTTTATTAAAGGGCCAGAAATAACTTCTGCTAAGTCATGTAACACAGACTTAATCATGTTTATGTGCATAAGGCCCCCCCTAAGGCCCCACTCTGAACCAGGGAAAATACTGTGGACTGTGTTATTGCAGATGATCCTGCCCTCATGACCTAATACAAACATTTCCCAAAGCTTTAGTTAAACTGAAGTGATGTAACAGCAAGCTCAGACCGCCTGCATCCTCCTCATAACAGGAAGCAACCGTCCTTGAAGGAACGTTTTGTTTTCATCACCCTCCAGCAGCTCTCAGCTCACACACCAACATGAAATTTTCTCTTCAGTCTGAGAGCTGTTTGAGTTATCTGACAGTCAGCTCTGTTTGCTCTCAGGGCCGGCTGTTGTCGCGTCACTCAGACTGTCTCTGAACAGTGTTCAGACTGTTGGAAGAATACGCTGTCATCGGCCTCTGCAGCACAGCTACGTTATCGTTTCCTCTTGTTCTCTGAATCAGGACCACACAATAAAATCCAGCATCAATATCTGGCATTATGCTCTACCCGCCTCCCTCACATTTACCGTGCACACACACACACACACAGAGCCATCAAGGATATGAAATGCTTCAGCAGAGCCTCTGTCAGTGCGCCCCAGGGCGGCTGTGGCTACACTGTAGCTTGCGATCACCAGTGTGTGAATGTGTGTGTGAATGGGTGGATGATTGTGTATAGTGTAAAGCGCTTTGCAGGGCCGTGCAGAGAGGTTTAAAGGGGCGGGTGCTCAAAGTTAAAAAGGGGCACATTGAAACAGGGTGAATAACAACAACACACATTCACCAAGAATCTAATATGGGCAAAAAGGCAAAGCAAACGTAGCCGATGCTTTACCTGATGGGCAGAGGTGTGGACTCGAGTCACATGACTTGGACTCGAGTCAGACTCGAGTCATTAATTTTATGACTTTAGACTTGACTTGAAAAAATGTTCTAAGACTTGTGACTTGACTTGGACTTTTACACCAATGACCTGGGACTTGAATTGGACTTGAACCGGTTTACTTGAAAAGACTTGATATTTCACCCCAAATATAAAATTTAACATGCATATTATATAGAGATTGAAAATGTGACGTCATTCAGGGGTAGAACCGCAAAGGATTCTGGGAACTCGTGGCAAGAGGTACTAGCGCAAGCAGGCTTTCAATTGAAATCAGTCACACAGCGATAAAAAGAAACACAAAAATGTCAAGAAGCTGTTGTATTATTAACTGCAATAGCCGGTCGCATGACAGCCACGGGAAGCCGACGGGTAAAGAGATCGGTTGTTATCGGATTACATCGCTGAAGAGAAATTGTTCGAGCCATGTTTCCGAAGTAACAAAGACGCGACTGGATTGCAGCCATTCAAAGACCAAATATAACGTCCCAGAACACTCCAGCTCACAGGTTAGTCTGCTCCAAGCATTCCCACAAAGGTCAGAGTTTTGTAGTAGTTAATACGTCATTTTTCTTAACATAATTGGTGATATAGGTTACAAGGAAGTCTGGCGCTGAACAGAAATTGTCGCGCTATGCTCCTTTGTTTATTGTGCATAAATAGTGAATTGTCCTGACACAATATTGCGTTTCGCTTCTGTTATTATGGTACATTGACAAAAACATATACTTTTATTCACAGGGTAAAACAGGTTTTTTGTATCACTAATTGTCCAGTACGATTACAGCATACAGTATTATTGTCACTGCTACATTTCTGTAACGCGTACCAGAAATTATTTCCACTACTAATTAATTACCATTGAGCTCAAAGGTCCTATTAATAAACGGTTAACAAATGTGTATTTATGAAGATGATTTGTGAGACTGGTAAACTTATGATAGGTACGATGGTCTTTCGTTCTACACGGTGCGTTTCAAGGTCCTGCACCCATCCGTCGGTAAACTGTACCTGGGCTTGTTGCAGTGACCGGAAGTTACTAAACTTCACGAGTGTATGCACTCACTCCAAGAACCGTATGATTATAAATATGCATATAAATATGCTAAGATGAGATAGCTGACTTCATCTAACTAGCAAATGTTGTCCAGGCTACGTTGGTGATACAGTTTTTTTTAATGTGTATGATATTTTTGTCATGGGATTTTAAAGCTGGTCCTACAACCGCATCCAAGAACAACATGCAGCTTATCTCAGAACTGTCGGTGAAAATTATTCTTGGAGCTAGGTTTAATTGAGCTGCATTTTAAAGAGGTGCAATTTCACAATTTGTGTATATTTTCTAAGTTCACTATTTTGTCATGTGTTGAGAAAAACACAGATTTAAAAATTACATGGTCTAATATTTACATTTAGCATAACTGCAACATGCTTTTCTCTTCTTTTTTTTTAAAGACTCGAAAGGACTTGAAATTCAAAATTTCAGACTTGTGACTTTACTCGGACTTTTACACCAGTGACTTGAGACTCGACTCTGACTTGCCTGACATTACTTGAGACTTGACTTGAGACTTGAGGATAAAGACTTGAGACTTACTTGAGATTTGCAAAGCAATGACTTGGTCCCACCTCTGCTGATGGGTACAATGTTGCTGTTGAGGGGTTGCTGCTGATAGTGCTGGAGGGCAGGGCTGTGTTGATCTGAGACTGTAAACAATAAAAAGTCCATAGGAGAGATGGTAGCTGATTAAACAAGTGTCATGAGATAATAACAAAATGCAAAGATTGGTGACAGCGCTTGGAACCATAAGGCAGCAAAAAACTGTGAGAAATAATTTAGGCTCTGCCTGTGATTCACTCTTTGCTTCTCTTCTTCCTTCCATCCCATCATTTCATATATCACTCTCCACTTGCTATGTGAGAACAAGGCACAACTTGCTATTGCAATAAACTATAATCTAATTATCCACACCTAACAACTCTTACACTTAATCTATAATAAAATGATGACAGAAAAATGTTATAGCACTGCCTGTAGTAGCCTCACACAGCTCCTGCTGTTTCCTCCTCATGTCCTTACCAGCCATGTCTGGACAATGTTATATCATGAGTAATAATTTAAGAAAATCCATTTACATAAAACAAACACATGCACGCACACACAGTGACATTTTAGACCTTCTTCAGAATACTGTATATACTACGGGCATCACTGTGCTGATCCAGAATCCTTACATTATTATTTATTACTAGAGCTACAATAATAAAGCAATGAGGAGGGGGAAGTAATAAATATGAAATAATGTATTGATGATGATTCCATTTGTTTTACTATCCACTCTGTGCAGGGCAAAGCTTATTACATTTTTAAACTGTAGAGATACAATCATTTTACTGCTGTAAAATCCAAATTTTGTCTTATTTAAAATATAAATCTTATATAATCTGCTTCTTAATGTATGTTCTTTAAAATACAGCGTGTTTTTAATATATTATAATTATAATAATGCATAATTATGTGGACATGCATATTAGATCGTTTTTTAGTGAAATATAATCCCTCCAGAAAGGCAGGAAAAGCCCTGTAACTTACTTTAAAACTAAATATGTTTCTAAATACTTTAAAACTAAATATGTTCCCTAAAACAGTGACAGAGCTACAGACCCATGACAGCCTTACACAGGTAGCCAGCAGCTATGACCAGCACTACTTGTGCAGTTAATAAAAGGACAGGTAATGTTTGTCGCGCTGTTGCACAGCACGCTCATTTGTTTCAGTTCGTTCGTTGCAACAAGACAGCTTACCAACGTGTACTTAATAAGCTAATACTCCTGTGTGCTATACACTACAGTGTACGCTGTACACCTACTTACTGGTTTTGTAGCATCAGTCTGTTTCTCTGAGTTAACTTGTGTTTCTCCTACAGCTCCGGACCGCAACAAATGCGCGTGCTCTTTGTGAGCTCGTTCCCGGCTCGTAACCAGCGCGTTCTGCCGTCAAGGGCGATCATTGGTTAAATGTGATCATGTGACTGATGCAAGCCAGATCCTTTTATTTAGCAAAACTGTGATTAATAGTTAAATATTATTGTTGAGGGGCACAGACAGGACTCCGCACGCACACACACATTAAAAATAATAATAATAATTTTTTTTAAAAGTTGCCTCAACAAAAGGGCACTTTGGGCACCCATCAGGAAAGGGGCGGGTGCTCAAGCCCCTCTAGCCCCCCCTCCCCCCCCTCTGCACGTGCCCGGCGCTTTGGGGTCCTTAGGACCAAGTAAACCGCTATACAAATACCATTTACCATTTACCAGACCATAAGGACTTGGTTGTTGAGAGCGAACAAAGGGAACCTCACCGGGATAACGTTTTGTGAGCTCTGCAAACAAAAGCTCATTGACTTTTGTCGCCTTCTGTCGCCCACATCGTTCAGAGGTAGTTTAAAGCTTGAAGAATTTGCCAGCGCCAGACGGAGTATGAGTGCACTACTTGCACTGCGGTGTTTCCATCTCCACGCTGTGCAGCGTTATATAACCAGCAGAGCTGATGGCTGATGTAGGTGGTGGTGTGCAGGTCATTCAGTAGCCTCAGGAATTCAACGCATGCCTCCTGATTCTTGCCCACTAATGAGATTGGCTGTGTCTGCAGGAAGTAGCGGTCCTTCCTGAGCGTGTAGGAGGCTGCACTGACATGAGCTTATTCTTACTCACACACGGCAATCAGTGTTTGCTTTTAGCTGGATTTGAGTTTATATGTGAGGTAGATATGAGCGTGTACTGACCTCACACTAGTGTACAGAGTAATACGAGCTGTAATTAAAATACATACATCATCAGACCTTTCAGTTTCTGGAAACTTGAGCTTGCCTCTTGTGTTGCCAGTTTGATTCTTTTGGTGATGCTGGATTGGCAGTGAGGCACAGCTTTTACTTTAGAAACTTAGTAAAGTTACTAAACTAGCAGGTAGACAGCAAGTCTTTGCAGACAAACTGACATCGTCTGTGCCATAGCTAGCTGTCTGTAATGTATGCTAGCATTATCCACAGGAAGCCTGACGTCCTGCTCTGAAAAATCTCTCATTCTGAATATATTTCCAGGAAAGTGATGCAGTTTTCCTCTTCAGTGCAAACTTTTTTTTGGCACATTAAAAATTTGCAAAGATTTGTATTTTTTTTTGCAGGGTAACCAAGGCAACAAAAGCCTGGAGTGACCCTTAGCATGACTGCATAAACATAAACAGGAAGTGGTGGATGTCTCCTGACACCCTGCAGGTGGTATCCATTAACAGGTGTGTTTGTGCAGCTGCTGCGTAGCATAGTGTGTCAAGACCCCAGCCCTCCCCCTCCCCCACGGTCCTCCTTATCTCGTGGCTGAGAGCCGTGGTGTCTCCTCCTCTGCTCTGAGGCCCGTCTTTTCCTGCCTTTGTTCTCCTGTCTAATCACTCCCCCCCCCCCCCCCCCCGACCCCTCTCTGCTTAATACCCCCACCACCTGTACCCACCTCCCCTCTCTATGTCACTTTCAAAGTATTGCTGCGTGTGCCACTTTGTGAATCTGAGGAGATGGCACCAACGAAGCGCCTTTTAAATGTTTTCTAGAAGCAGCTGATGTGCTTTTCGTTCTGCAGAACCTCCTGTCACACCTGCAGTGCCTGACACAGTGGAAAACCCAAATCATATACACAAAGAACAATAAAGAGTCTGAGTCAAACACTTGACCCAGATCAATCCATCACCAGCGCTTATTGTGAGGGGGCGGTTCAGAAAAACGCCACAACTCCTTCTCTGGGGACGAGGTGATGCTCACAACACCAAATGTTTATCCGAGCAAACACACGAGCACAAACCCCAGAAAGCTCTCTGAATTCACAGGAAACACACCAAATGAGAGAATTCTTTTAGTTCCTGCTACTTTTAGACGGGAAGAAGGAAAAATAAATCCCACTAATAACAACGATGTCTCTGATTCCATGTCTAATCTACCTGCAGTATTTTTCATTGTCAGGCTGATTTAATTACTTTAGGATTTTCCACTCCAATCTGAATATTTCAGTTATTTCTCTCACTAACTCATCGTGGACTACAGGAGGAATGCTGACCCACATCCACCCATCCACATTAAGGGGACGGCTGTGGAGCGTGTGAGCAGCTTCAAGTTCCTGGGAGTCCACATCTCCGAGGATCTCACCTGGACGACCAACTGCTCCAAGCTGGTCAAGAAGGCTCACCAGCGCCTCTTCTTCTTGAGGACTCTGAGGAAGAACCACCTGTCCTCAGACATCCTGGTGAACTTCTATCGCTGCACCATCGAGAGCATCCTGACCAACTGTATAACAGTCTGGTACGGGAACTGCTCTGCCTCGGACCGGAAGGCGTTGCAGAGGGTCGTGAAAACTGCCCAGCGCATCGCCGGAGCACCACTTCCTGCCATAAAAGACATCTACAGGAAGCGGTGTCTGAAAAGGGCTGGGAAAATCATCAAAGACCCTAGTCACCCATCACATGGACTCTTCACCCTCCTGCCCTCTGGGAGGCGCTACAGGAGCCTCCGGACTAAGACCACCAGGTACTGGAACAGCTTCTTCCCCACAGCTGTCAGACTCCTGAACTCTGCCTCCTGACATCTGACCCACGTTAAACTCATGGACTGAACATACACACACCCACAATGGACAACTGTACCCTCAAACACAATAATAACATGGACTGAACCACCACTCACAACCACTAGCACTTTATATAGCCTCTGTAGAAACTATCTACACCCTCACTTATCTTAACTGCACTACTGTATAGCTCTGTGTAAATAATCATTCTGTACATTCGATAATCTTTAATCCTACAACTGTTTACAACTTGCATAGTTCCCATTTCTGTATAGCTGTATATCCCAGATTCTGTAAAGTTATTTATTTCATATTCTGTATAGTTTTTCATATTTATATCCTGTTCATATCCTGTACATAGCTTGTACTCACTACAGCCTGTACATACTTATAGTTATAGAATATTCACAACATACTTCATACCGTGTACATTATAACATACCATAATAGACCCATTTCTGTAATATACTCACATATCTATATTATTGCTAATATATATTGTAATATATCTATATCACTAAAGCACTTCTGGATGGATGCAAACTGCATTTCGTTGCCCTGTACCTGTGCATGTGCAATGACAATAAAGTTGAATTCTATTCTATTCTATTCTATTCTATTCTATTCTATTCTAACTTAAAAACTTTGAACACATGCATGCAGCGCTGTGTGTCTGGGTCATCTTTCTCATACTTAGATCAAACGTTAGACAAAGATAACCATAGTAAATACAACATGCAGGTTTTAAATCATGATTTCATTCATTACGGGAACAAACGTATCCAAACTTGCCTGCCCTGTGTGCAAAAGTAACCGCCCCCTAAACCTATTGACTGGTTGTATCCTTGGCAGAAAGAAGTGCAATCAGGTGTCTGTCCGTTAATAAATGGCATCATCATTTAAAACATTTTCTTTGTCCGATATTTGATGTAAAACATGAGAGTGTGACAAATATGAAGTAAAATCAAAAATCAGGAGCAGACAGTAAAGCCTCAGAACACGAGCCTCTTATTAATTAGGAGAGTCAGAGAGTGATGTGCTAATACAGCATGACAGGATAGTTTTAAACTTGAATCTACTTTAGTGTAAAGGGAAATGTGCTCTTACTGAGTAAATGTGATGCCTTTCCTGTGTTACAATGATCAGAAGGAGACTCTGTGCGTCATCATCCACACTTAGCCGACTTTCTGTTGAGATGTGGAAAACGTGCAGTCAGTAAACGCCTCGCCTTCATGTGCCTGAATGATGGATATATTCCTGCTGAACACATGGAAACAGATCCTGGGGAAAACAGCAATTTCTTCTATGATTATTTTTTCAGCAAAATGTATTCCACAGGTATGAAAGTGTTCTCAAGCCACCCGGCAGGAGTTAATCTACGTCTCCAGGATGACAGGATGCAATCATATTTCTGTTTTGCGGCTGGAGATGACTGACAGGTGAGTAGCAGGTACTGCTGCTGTGACGGCGGAGCAGCAGCTGACTGACTGTTAATGAGCTGTTACCCAAACGCTGAATTCCCTCTGCTGACACGTGCCAGAATGAAGCAATTACTTCATTTGTAACCCTGAGATAAACAGTGGGCGGAGATTATCTCGCCCTTCATAATGAATGGACATCCTTCACTATCGGAGTGCAAGAGGCATGGCACTCTCAGATGTTGTTTGCTCATGTGCAAGTCTGAGCACAGCTCTGTGTATCACACTTTCAGGAATGTATTCCCAACAGATCTGTTTAATATATTATATTAGTGACGTTAACATTGTCCACGCCAATCATCAACCACACAGACACTGCTGAGGAATGTCTCAAGAAGCACCGAGAAGTTCATCAAATACCACAAAGCCTAATCCAATCCAGAATCCCTGGGAAGCTCCAGAACAATTTTGATCCCACCTTATCCCACCTGGTCCCACTTGATCCCACCCTGCAAATGAAGGAGAGTCATTTTTACTCTGGTATTTTAAAATCATGTAACTGTTAAAATAAAATGCTGGCGGCGCGTTATGGAGTAGACGCGCAAACCACGAGGTCCCATTTATCTGTTAAATTACTTTATGGTTCACCTATTGTGGCCCAATTCAGAGATTTCTTAAGCTCTATTAAGAAAGTCAGCATTGTTTTAGCTGTTGTTCTTTCCGTCTTTTTGCCTTATCTCGAAGTGAAATGCCTCCTAAGCAGTCTGCTAAAGGAGTGCAGGCTAGCTGCTCAGGGACCGCTAGCAAAACTACCGTTGACCCAGCGACACTGCTAGCTTTCCGCGACATTGTCAAAGAAGTGATTCAAGAGGAAAATGACAACCTACGGGACGAAATTAAACGAGCCATTTCGCCCATCCAAACCACTCTTGACGAATGTACTGAGAAGTTGGGCGAACACGAAGAAGGCTTGAATAATCTGGACAAGCGGCTAGAAGTTATGGAGACATGTTTCGCAGATCTGAGTAACCAATACAAGAAGTTGCTGCTGAAAACTGACGACTTGGAGAATCGGGGAAGACGATGCAACTTGCGTATATTAGGAGTGCCGGAGGGAGCCGAACAAGGGAATCCCACTAAATTTGTTGCTGATCTGTTGCACGTTGTACTGGGTGGTCCCGGCAGTTTGGAGCAGGCTCCGATCCTGGACAGAGCTCACCGGGCGGCGGTTGCGCTGCCCACGGAGGGAGGGCGACCGCGGCCGTTCATTGTTCGCATTCATTACTACCAGGAAAAGGAGCGGATACAGCGCTTAGCCAGACAGAAAGGCCGGCTGGAGTTTCAAGGGAAGCAGATCTTCATCTTTCCTGACTACAGCGCCGACCTGGCCAGACGCCGGGCTGCTTTCAGCGAGGTGAAGGGACTACTACGGAAAAAAGACGGAGTTCGCTACGGTCTTCTTTATCCTGCCCGGCTTCGGATCTCGTTTAATGGAGAAACACAGGTATTCGACTCTCCTAAAGCAGTGAAAGATTTCATTGACTCCAAGTTTGAGTCATCTCCCGAATGACATTTCATAAGAACCACCGGGGACTTTCATACCATCATGACTATATTTTTGTCAATCAATAAACGGACGATCTTTGGTTTAGCTTAGTTTCATGTTCAATGTTCATTTAGAAATCTCAGATGTTGGTGAGTTTGCCCTTGTTTCCTGGGAGGTTAACTATATTCCAGTACTTGTCACTTAAAAGGGACTCCGGGGTCAGCTTTGATGAGAAGTGAAACAGGTCCGTATTTCGGTTACGGGTAAATGCGACGTGGGAGTTTTTCTCTTTCCTTCTCTTAATTATTTTACTCTATTGTGTTGGACTTTGTGACTTTCTAATTTGAATATGTTTTGGACTACATGTGTGATTCATAGTTCAGATGCTTCTGCTCATGTGGGGCTGTGGTTATGAATAAGGTGATTGGGACTCTTAATAGAAGCAGGGGAGCTTTGGGAAATTGGTGTGTGTCGTTTGGGGACAACACTGAACACGGGGTGGTGGGTGGGAGGGACTTATCTACTTTTTCTTTTCCTTTTTTTTTTTTTTTCTTTTTTTGTTGTATATTATTTGCTCAGATTATTTTTAACAACAACATTTCAGTGTGCACCCATGATAGGATTGGTACTTGCGTTTGGAACCGCCTTTTTCATCATGTACTTATATGGTGATGACTTCTGTTGATGACACTTCAACTGCTGTGAGTAATGGCTGCCATGTTAACTTTATTAGTTGGAATGTGAAGGGATTGAACCACCCAGTGAAACGAAATAAGGTACTCTCTCATCTTCTTTATCTTAAAGTACATGTAGCGTTTCTTCAAGAAACACAGCAGCAGTCAGAGTCTATGATTCTTAAATCTAGAGGAAGATGGTATGAGCACGGAGAAAAAGCATCTAAAATTTTAGCACATCAGCTTCGTAAATCAGAAGCAACTCGTATAATCCCTGAAATTAGGACTGAATCTGGACATGTCACCACTACACCACAAAAAATAAATGAGAGTTTCAAAGTATTCTATTCCAGTCTCTATGATTCTGAATCTTTAAACACGCCTGGACTGTTTGAGGCTTTTTTTGATGGAATGACAGTTCCGACTTTAACCTCGGCATTCAGAGACCAATTGGAGGAGCAAATTACAGTGGAAGAAATTAAATTGGCGATTAGCTCAATGCAGAATGGCAAATCCCCGGGTCCGGATGGGTATCCGGTTGAATTTTACAAGACCTTTAAAGACAGTTTATCACCTTTATTACGAGACATGTTCATTGAGTCATTGGTTTCAAAATGTCTTCCCCTAACGCTTCGACAAGCGACCATCTCACTCCTATTGAAGCCAAATAAGGATCCATTAGAGTGTTCATCATATCGTCCTATATCACTCTTAAATGTAGATTTAAAAATACTGTCAAAAACACTTGCTCTCAGGCTAGAGCAATATCTACCATTGTTAATTTCTCCAGATCAGACAGGTTTCGTGAAGGGTATGCATGGTTTTTTCAACCTGCGCAGTTTTTTAAACATATTACACACCAAGTCAACTACAACCCCTGAAATTGCCTTATTACTCGATGCTGAGAAGGCATTTGACCGGGTGGAGTGGGATTATCTGTTTTATACTCTGCATAAATTTGGATTTGGCCCTAATATCATTTCATGGATTCAGTTACTTTACTCCTCACCTATGGCACGTGTTAGAACAAATTCGTTATTCTCTTCTTATTTCCCACTTCTCCGTGGTACGAGACAAGGTTGTCCCTTATCTCCTCTTCTTTTTGCATTATCAATTGAACCACTGGCGATTAAACTGCGAGCTGACAGTTGCATTAAGGGTATCTTCAGAGGTGACCAGGAGCACAAAATATCCTTATATGCTGACGACCTCCTGCTGTATATGTCAGAGCCTTTATGCTCTCTTCCCCGTGCTCTTGCCATTTTTGAATGTTTTGGTAATATTTCAGGTTACAAGTTGAATCTGCATAAAAGTGAACTTCTCTGTGTCAACTCTATAGCCAGAAAGATTTCATTTTCAGGTTTTCAATTTAACGTTAAATCAGGGTATGTGACCTATCTGGGGGTTAAGGTTACCCACTCATACAAAGATCTTTATGAAAGAAACTTTGTCCCGCTGCTTAAAAATACTGAGACAGATCTTCAGAGGTGGAACAATTTACCACTGTCATTAACTGGCCGCATTAATTCTATCAAAATGAACATACTTCCCAAGTTCCTTTACTTATTTCAATGTATCCCATGCTACTTACCCAATAAGTATTTTATAACACTGAATAAGCATATCTCTGCATTTATTTGGAATGGCAAAAGTCCACGAATTCGTAAAGATTTCATGCAGAGGACTAGGCCAATGGGTGGATTAGCCTTGCCAAACTTTCAGTCTTATTATTGGGCAGCAAATATTCGTAATATGCTGTACTGGATGAGTAATTTTACTACAGAGACTCCAGCTTGGCTCCAAATTGAGTCATCCAATTGTGGCAAAATTTGCCTATCAGCTTTGTTGAGTTCAGCTCTCCCATTAGAACTATACACCTATAAACGTAACCCTTTGTTGTATGACTTGCTCAGAATCTGGGTGCAATGTAGGAAAAGGTTGGGGTTACACTTAATGTCAATTAAAGCACCTATCTGCTCAAACCATATGTTCCCACCCTCCATGATGGACTCTGCCTTTAAAATATGGGAAAGTAATGGCCTTAGAAATATCAAAGACCTTTTTGTAGATGGGATTTTTGCCTCATTCACGCAGCTCCTGAAGCAGTTTAATGTTCCTCGGCAACATTTTTTCCGCTATTTACAAATTCGTCACTTTGTAAAGAGTCGATTTCCTTCATTTCCGGAACTACCTGAGGAAACTTCTTTGGATAAAATTATTAATATAAACGTTCATAAGAGAGGGGCGATTAAAGAAATCTATGCTATACTATTAGATCTTCAATCTCCTTCTCTCTTCATCCTTAAAGCACAGTGGGAGAAAGACCTTGGGATGACTATAACAGATGAGCTCTGGCAATCTTTTCTCCAGAGGGTACACTCTTCTTCGATATGTGCCAGGCATGGGCTCCTTCAATTTAAGGTCCTACACCGATTACATATCTCCAAGGAAAAGTTAGCCAAGTTCTATCCAGGAGCTGACCCTCTGTGTAACAGATGTAAAGCAGAAACAGGTTCGCTCCTTCATACCTTTTGGACATGCCCCAATCTTCATATCTATTGGGTGTCTATATTTAACACTCTGTCAGAGATGTATAACGTTAAATATGATCCTTCTGCTCTAACAGCTATCTTTGGGGTGATACCTCAAGACATCACTTTGCCAAAATGCTATTCGAATTCTATTGCCTTTGCTTCACTTATCGCAAGGCGCCTTATACTTTTAAGATGGAAGCAGGAAGCTCCTCCCACACATGAACAGTGGCTTGCGGAGCTCATGAGGTTTTTACATTTAGAAAAGATGAGATATACATTGGCAGGTTCAACCACCAAATTTCTTAGGGCATGGCAGCCATTCTTGATGTACATGGAAACATTTAAAATGACCACCTTATCATGACCAGATACCATATCTCTATATCGCTATCATAGCTAACTGTACGCTGAATGTCCCTTATACATTTTATTTTTCTATTTGTTTGTTGTTGTTTGTTTGTTTTTTGTTGTTTTGTAGGGGTTTCTTTGGTTTGTTTGTTTGTTTTTTCCTTCTCTATTTCTGTTATCTTTTGGGGTATTGTAAATACTGAACAGCAAACTACTGTATGTTCAATGTTTTGTTGTTAACATGCTGCTGTGACTGAAAATAAAATTTATAAAAAAAAATAAAATAAAACGCTGGCATTTCATATTTCATGACTTGAGTTTATTCATATTACAAAGAAAAAGAGAGTCGACTGTGACTGATATGTAATAAATACTTAATAAAACTAAAACTGCATGCTAACCAAGATTCATTTTTTCCTTAAATTATTGTTTATCTTTTTTTTTTTTTTGTGTCCCGTTTGGATCTTTAGCCATCAGAATTGTTGTCTTAAGGCCAAGAAAGATGCCAAGCGGATTTATTTTACCAAGTGGATCATCATGGCCTTGCCATATTGGTCCATTTGATTGACCTTTATTATAATTATGAATTTATTTTATTTTCAGTTGCTACAAACGGGACAGACATGACTGGGGGATAGGACAGGGAGAAAGAATGAACGAAAGAGAGGGAGAGAAAGAAAACCAAAGGGGAGAAGAGACGGTGAGAAAGGGGGGGAAGAAAGAAAAAAAAAAAGAAAAAAAAAAGAAAAACAAACAAAACACCTGGATCACCTGTATGGAGAAAAAAAACAGAAAAGAAAGCAAACAACAAAGAGCAACATAATAAAAAAAACAGCACCATCACAATAAACTAGCTAGCAGTAGATAACAATAGATACTAAATAATAAACGATATTGTGCAGCACGCAAGATAGACAGCGCACAATGTGCTTTGAGGTCGCAGCCAAGAAAGGTGTAGTCCGCGTCTGTGAACACCCGTGTGCACACCTGTGTGGATCAGCATGCTTGCATTCCAAAGGTTTCTCCATGTAACGATCTGCTAGGGAGTGTGGGGGAGCCATAGCCCCGTCCTCCAGGGTATGAAGCAGGTATGGAGGAGATCCAGGCCCCAGATATCCAGAGGCCCCAGAGTACAAGGACCTGAGGAGGACCACCAAAGGGGGGGGAACCGTGCCACCCTCCTGGGAAGAGTTGAGTAGAGCCCCAAAGGAGAGGTCACCCCGCAGCTATGGAGCAGAGGCCAGAGGGGGTTGCAGTGGCGTGCCCGTGGGCTCTGCTGGCAGCCAGAGAGGTGCCAGAGAGGACCGAGCTTCAGGCCCAGAGGCCAGAGGCCTGAGGGCATCCCACCCCCCGGAAGGAGCCCAGCCGGGCCACAGGCGCCCGGTCCCGCCAATCGGCCACCAGGAGTGAGCCGGTACATACATGAGCGCCCAGCCCCAGACGACAAGGACCACCAAGACACCAACGTCTGAGGCCATCAGCCACCTGAAGGGAGTGTGGTGAGGGGAGATAGGCCTCCGTACTTTAGAGGGCCTGAGATGTACCCAGAGAGGTTGAGTCTAAGACCCAACCTGACATATAGACACAGACGAACAGGCACACGTGGACACAGACGTGCATTCCCACCCCATATGCACAACCAAATACTCGGCACTCACCCAACGTGTAGACAGACACAAATAGACTCTGCACAGACAGTCGCACTCCCCAAACATATTCTATATCCCAGGTCCAGGTATCCCCGCCCTCAGAGGGGCAAGCCGCACCTAGACCCAGGAGATGTAACCCTTCTCTCTGGGGTGGAGGCAAGTGGACCACCTCCTTACTGCAGTAGCAGGGATGCCCCGCATCCCAGACCCCAGTCTGACGGCCAGCACCTCCTCCCAGCCCCCCAGCCCTGACGGCTTACAGAATCGGGGTGGGTGAAGACCTCAAACCTCCCTATGCCCGCTCATATGTAGTGTTGCTGTGTGCTGTTCTAAAGTGCATTTAAAACTCAGGAGAGCATGGTACTAGCTTCCTCTCAGAGAGCAGCACGGCTCTTCCCGAAAACCCTTAGTGTCTAAATGCATTTAAAATTGAGGGTAGGGCACCAGCGCCAGAGGTGGGTTGGAGTACACCGACCATTCTCTGGATGCTGTAAAACGTGCCCACCCCCAAGGCCCTATATGTATGTGTTATGTGAGAGTGTGAGTAATGTGGATGTCTAGGTTGCAGAATAAAATTGAGGCACAGGCGGCCAGAAGGGGACAGAGGGGGAGTGCCTACCCTGCACCCTGGTGACATACCTGCACCCCAAGCCCTGCGTGTGTGGGTGGGTGTGGTAGAGTGGGAATAGGGAGGCAGCTGAGGATGGGGAGGGAAGAAAGGGAGGGGCAAAAAAAAAAGTATAATGCGTTTTAGAAATGGAACGGATTTTCTACCAGTTTCCTACAGTATTTAAGAATTAAATAGATGTTCCTATTCTATTTTAAGTTTGATCTCAAGGGAGAAGGTGATTTAGTATGGTAGCCCTTCCTTTTAAAGTCGCCAGAAGAAAAAAATAAATAAATAAATCAGTAGATTCTTAAACATATTTTAACTTTATAGTCTGTAATGAAATATTAGAGACTATAACAGACTATTAAAGACTAAATATTACAAACTGTCCCATGTAAAACCTCAGAGATGACAGGTTCTGCATCCAGAGATGTCATAGTAAATGTCATGATCTTTTTGATTTTATTGAAAATAAAACTTTATTGCTGCACAGAGCAGGTTTATTCAGCTGAATTTGAAATGTTCCCCATGAATGGAATGAAAACATTATATGCAGTAAAAAGCTGAAAAAGTGAGGAATGTGCTCTCTTATGTAAAACACTGAAATCCCTCTGCATCAATTTAAACACTTCCCATTTGATCTAATTTCAGCACATTCAGTGGAGCCGAAGACAGTTAATCACCACTCGAAGCTAAAAAACGAACATCTGCACAGCTGCTTTATTAATTAGAGATGCTGATAAATGAGCCAATCCTCACTTATTTAAAGATATCTCGTATCTTGTGAGGCAGCATTGATCAATCAAACATCTTTAAATCATCCCCAGCGTCTGTATCAGAGTCCACTTCCTCCTGTCCCGCCGTAGGCTGCAGATGAGAATCTAATGAAAGGCAGCAGAGAAAATGACTTTGTGTCTGTGTAATACACAGAGGTTAAATGGGGAGAAATTGGCTTTAGATTGAAGTGATTTGTGAGTTTTAGCCTGCAGTTCCTCCACTACTGCTGCAATAATTGAATTACTTCAAAAATCAGACCAGACTGAAGCAATTCCCACTCAAGATGCACCCTCAACAGGCGTTCCTAGGGAGATGCGTTTCTCCCTTCATCTCTTTCGTGAGAGGAAAGGCTTCAGAGGATAAGCGTGAGATCAAACACAGTACCCGTTAAACCACAGCAATTACACGATTCACCTGAGGGAGGAAGAGGAAGGACAGAGAGAGAGGGAGAGTGTGAGAGTAAGTGTGATGAGAACAGATTGTAGATTCAGAGCACCACTGAATTAAACAGCTTCTGGGAGACGGGGATTGTTCACGCAATGTGTTTTAATGAAATACGATTCACCGGGCCTCTAGTGTGGCTGCAGGTGTACATTCAGAGGGAGGGGGCGTCTGCAAGGGTGGCGTCAGCGTGACCCCCACGCAACAAATTAACAGTGAATTAAAGACTGAACTGCGGTTCAGTCAGCTGTTCTGAGAAGTTATGAAGACAATAACCACACACAGCAGCAACAGCATCGAAGACACTACCAGTCCCAGCACGTGCATTATAGGAAGGAGTCTAATAGGCAGTCCATATATCCAGGGATAAACCTGAGCAGCTTAGAGATACTTCCTGCTGCCATCAACATTCCATAAAACTTCACAACATATTTAAGGAAACTCCCTGTTTACATAGCTGCAAAACTCAGCACCAAGCCACCAAATGAGCCATTTGTACAGAATTGACATCAGAGGGAATGTGGGGAAGAAGGTATCCTCTGTTCCTCTGATGTCCAGCAGAGGTTCCAGCAGCAAGTCCGTGCCCACAGACTCCCACTTACAGACTGGTACAAAAACTGTCTGGTCTCTATAGATAATTTCCCCCTTGATATCAGGAAGAGGATGTTTTTAGAGCAAACTGATCATCTTGTGAACATTTGCTCTGCCAGCTATTTGCTGCTCAGTCCACACACCTGACCCAACAAAGGAAAATCAAACACAGAGGGAACGGTGTCAACATCAGCTTGACGGCCCAGCAAAACACCAGCGCATCTGACTCAAAAAGGCTCTCCTCCACGCAGTTTTCATTGATAAAGTGCTCCACAAGCCTGAGGATTACAGCTAACAAGTGGATTCTCAGTGCAGTTAGCTAACAATGAAGAGCTACTTCAGTCTCGGTCGTTGTGTCCTTGGGCAAGACACTTCACCCTACTGCCTACTGGTTTTGGCCGATGCCGCGATATGGCAGCCTCGCTTCAGTCAGTCTGCCCCAGGGCAGCTGTGGCTACAACTGTAGCTGCCTCCACCAGTGTGTGAATGTGTGTGTGAATGGGTGGATGACTGGGTGTGTAAAGTGCTTTGGCGTCCCTAGGCGGGACTAGTAAAAGCGCTATACAAATACAGGCCATTTACCATTTACTTACTGCTAAAGAGACAAAGAGTGGACAGTCTTTCCTTGTTTTTAACATAAAACTCATGATGCAGTAAGAGGCAACACAAAAGTGACCCCTATAAACTGCTCTTTAATTTTAATTTACTTGTTTTCCTTATTGGGTGTGTCACTTGTAAGCTAATATAAACTAATATAGAACTACTATCAGCGCCCAACCAATCAACTGAGCAGCATACTGACCAACTAACCTATCAATCAACCAACCAACTGACCAACCAACCAACAAACCTATCAACCAGCCATAGGACCGGTCAGTCACCTGATCGTCCCACTGACTAATCAACCCATAAATCAGCCAACAAATGACCAAGGTGGTGTTTCCCCTACTTTAAAAACGTTATCTTTAAAACGGCATTTTTAAAATCCAACTTCAGACAGTGACAGTTTTTTTGGAGCAGGGCTCCATGGTGTCAATTAAGCTTAATACATGTAGTGCTTCATGTCCTCTTAAACGCTCATTCAGCTGGTTGATCACAAACTTCCTGATTGGCTGATGGTTGTCCCCTCTCGCCTTCCTCCTTTCTTAAATTTGCACATGACAACAGTCACACGTCTCTTCGTGGATGTGATTGACTAGGAGGTATTTGAACAGCTGGCCCGCTGATACAGTCAGAAGAACCTGAAGCTGAAAACTTTTGAAAACAGTGGAGATGAGAGTCACTGTCCTATTCACAGATTCAGCAACACTTTGGAAACACTGAACATCTCCCAGAATTGCCCACATTTCCCAGAAAAAGATGAACTTCCTGCAGCAGCACAGGAAGTTTCATTCAGCCTCAGGAGCTGCTCAGACAGTTCAGCTCTGAAGTAATCCAGGCTGTTTTCTGTGCAGAGACCACTGTTTGCTTTGAACTGGTTGGCTAACAGGAAAAGACCCAGAGGTTCCAGTCAGGAAGCACCAGAGAAGCAGAAACAAGCAGCTTCCTCCCACAGGCCCCTCTGATAAAGAGTTACAGCATTCACCTGCTTTTATTCTCACTGTCTCTATTTACAGAATCACTACAGCACTTAAATACATGCATGTATACATAATTCAATTCTATTCTATTTATACAGCAGCAAATCACAGCAGCAGTCGCCTCAGGGTGCTTTATATTGTAAAGACCTACAATAATACAATAATATATACAATACATGGATACATGGGTATCCCTTCTGTTTCAGAGCACTTGTATGCTGAGTTTTTATGTAAGTTAAGTTTCTGTGGTGGAAGGGAATTAAGAGAAATGAGGACAGATTAATCAATAAATGGGATTCTGATTTCTGCTCTCAGCTGCCCTGCTCGGTGATTTCAATCCAGTCATTCTTCACTAATAATTACCCTTGAGCTGACCTCCGGCACTTTAATTCCCATCTCAAGCCTCATTTTTGTATTTTTTAGTGAATCCGTGAGTGATTTCCCTCCTCCTCCTAACCAAGTCTCAAATTCAGCTGCTGTGTAAAAATCTGATAGAGGGATGTGAGCTGAGCTGCAGCCCTGATGCTCATTAATGAACAGCTGTAATGTCAGCTACAGGAAGGAGCTGCAGCCTGGACGGCGCTCTATTTACTGAAAATTGAGGCAGAATTAGCTGCTATCAGCTCCACGGGTGTACAGACAACTCCCAGTGAATGTCTGTGGTCTCTGATTGGTCTCAGGACTCTATAGACTGTAAATAAAAGGTGGACCCAGAGCCTAGCAGCATTAGTGTATTTTGTCATGAACTGATTCAGTTGAGGACATGAGATGAGCTGTAGTTTTTGGAGGGGTCTGTGTGGGTTTCATTTTCACCTGTAGTTGATCAAATCAAATCAAATCAAAATTTATTTATATAGCACATATTAAAACAACAGTGTTGACCATAGTGCTTCACAGTCAATAAAATCATGAGACAATTAAAACAAACAATAAAACAGGACAACAAACAATAGGTAACAACACAACAAGCTAGAACAGCCAACTAGTTAGAATCAAAAGCCAAAGTAAAAAGATAAGTTTTAAGATGTGATTTAAAAGACTGGATAGACTCGGCAGTACGAATATGAACAGGGAGGTTATTCCAAAGTCTGGGTGCCACGGTTGCCAAGGCCCGGTCGCTTCTCGACTTCATTCGAGACCTAGGTTGTGCTAGGAGCCTGTGATTGGATGATCTAAGTGCTCTGTTGGGATTGTATAAGCGGAGTAGTTCAGAGAGATAGCTGGGCGCTAAATTCTTCAGAATTTTAAAAGTGAACAAAAGAATTTTAAAATCTATGAGATATTTAACAGGGAGCCAATGTAATTTGGCTAAAATAGGAGTTATGCGTTCATAGATTCTCGTACCTGTTAAAAGATGCGCAGCTGCATTTTGAATTAACTGAAGCCGGTAAAGAGAAGAGTGTTGGAGGCCTGAGTAGAGGGAGTTACAGTAGTCCAATCTGGATGTGATAAATGCGTGGATAAGCTTTTCAAGGTCCTTTAAAGGAAGGAACGGCTTTGCTTTAGATATCTGACGCAACTGGCAAAAGCTGTTTTTTACCACAGTGGAGACCTGTTTCTCGAGTTTAAAAGAGCCATCCAGGAACACTCCGAGGTTTCTTACAGTGGACGAAAGATGGCTAGCGAGAGGGCCTAGGGCATCAGCTAACTGGTCTAGTGATTTTGGTCTTCGTTCAATGTAAGAAAATTATGTGATAAACAAATTTTAACTTCATGCAAACAGTTGAACAGAGGTTGCAAAGAAGCAGACACATCGGATTTCAAAGGTGAATAAATCTGGATATCATCGGCATAACAGTGAAAGGAGATGTTTTATTTTCTAAAAATTAATCCCAAGGGCAACATGTACAAAGAGAAAAGAGCAGGACCGAGCACGGACCCTTGAGGCACACCACAATAAATAGGGGCAGAAGCCGAGGAGTGTTGCCCCACAACAAGAGAGAACGACCTCTCTGAGAGGTAGGATTTAAACCAAGATAAAACCGTACCTTTGAGACCAACAACATGTGCAAATCTTGATAGAAGAATGTTGTGGTTAACCGTGTCAAAAGCAGCAGTCAAGTCTAGTAAAACTAAAACCACGGAATAGCCAGAGTCAACAGTTAAACGAAGCTCATTAAAAACTCTAAGTAAGGCTGTCTCTGTGCTGTGGTGAGGTTTAAAACCAGACTGAAACTTTTCATTAATACCATTTGCATCTAAAAAGGCCTAAAGTTGTTTTAGAACTACCTTTTCCAAAATTTTGGAAATAAAAGGGAGTTTGAAGATCGGCCTGTAGTTAGTGAGACCATTAGGGTCAAGATTTTTCTTTTTCATAATAGGTTGCACAACAGCATGCTTAAAGACAGACGGTACACAACCTGATGACAATGATGCATTCAGCAGAGATAAGATACAAGGACCAATAACATGTAAAGCTTCCTTAAAGAAACGAGAAGGAAGAATATCATGCGGGGAACCAGAGATTTTGAAATGATCAATTACAGTTGATGTACATGTGCAAGCCGCTTTGCAAACCATCTCCAGCCCAGCTCTTAATCAGTGTCTCTAATTTGTGCTGGGGGTCCTGCTGTTGCTCTGCAGGGTGGTACGGAGCTGTTTGACAGAAGATAATTGAAGCAGAAATAAAAACTAGTTGACATTTTGTTGATTAACTAGTATTAATCAATATATAGGTTTTTTCCCGGCTCTCTGTAAAGTGTCCTTGGGGAATCTAAGTTGTTGTTTTTATTATTATTTTTATTATTGCATAATTTCATTGTGTACCTTTCCCAGAATTCATCTCCTGAAAAGTGGCAGATTAAGAAACTGGTTAGGGATCAGAGATTGAAAATTATTCATCACTCTCTCCTCCCTGCAACATTTGCAGGGAGGAGAGAGTGATACAAACCCTCCAGCAGAGTATTGGCTCTCTGCTGGAGGGTTTGTATCAGGTTCATCTCTCTGCATTCACTGGATTTATTATAGGATCCGTATATCGACCTAATCACTTTATCATTTCTTTTCTATATTAAGGCAAAGTTTGGCACATATAAAACTATAATAACTATGTCAGAGAGGCCAGAGGAGTGAGATGGAACCGCTGAAGATCACAAATTAAATCTGTGTTTTATATTCTCCCAGTAACTCATCTTGTTGACCCCACACTTGCTGTGTCTGTTGTTGTTCTGCTTTAATAACAGCCTTTTTCACTGACTTGAATGAAGCTGTGTAGGGACCATCAGAGTTTCCTCTCCGGTCCTGCCGCCCACCCTTCATCGCTGTACTGCCGTCCAGCTGAATACTGATGACGTGTTTCCAGTCGAGGCCATTTGACATGAATATCTTTTTAGGTCCAGCATGAAGGCTGATGCTTCAGCAGTATTTAATTTGCTGCTACCAAGGTGCTGTGTTGCATTTTTCTACTCGCCGATTATCTTCACAGAAGCAGACGAAGACATTGAAGATGCAGTTAGTGTTCAGGTCTGTGGACTCATCAGCTTTCAGCAAAGCAGAGATACCTGCAGTTTGCCTTGAACTAGCAGACATTAATGCCTGCTGATAGTCTTTTCTGGCACGTTTTTGTTGTGGACTGATAAATAAGAGCTCATGTCCTGGCTGAAACATATTTACTGGTTCATTCATACTGGTGCTGAAAACCACAGGGAAGTCCTGGATATGCAATCAGAGTCATACATGCTTTTTCTACTCCTGCTAAACAGTTTATATGTAAAAGATGGATAGTCATAGTTTGGGGTCACGACCATCTGTTTTGAAGCCAGAAGTAATGTTATTGGGATTTTTAAGAGAGAGCCAGAGAACCCTATTGTGTTGTACATTTCCTTGTTTTTCTTTATGCTGCCTGTTCTGACCTGTCTCCCCAATGTGATGTCTGTGTAATGTATGCATGGTTGGAATGGGTCCAATTTTGCTACAGGCAACTGCAAGTGACAAATAAAGCTTCATTATCATCAAGTAATTTGTTATATTACTTTTTCATTACTGTGTAAAATGACCTTACTGGTATAACATGGTGGTTTCTGTCTTGGATGCAGTTTGCGCTTTACCATCACACCCTTGTCCTTTTGTGTAATAAAACTCTAAGTAACATCCACATCTCCACTCCTGAAAAGGTGTGGACCATGTCACCATTTTCCTCCTCCCACACACAAACTGACATCAGCTGATTGTAGCAGGAAGAAAAAAACATGTTTGTTTGATGATTTTTTTTCTTTCTACATACTTTTGTAATGTAAAGTATTTACTGCATTACTGTGTTACTGATAAATGTAATATGTGTATAGGAATTTCTTTTACTTATGTATTAATCACATTATTTTATTGTATAATGCCTTGGTGCCACTGGATTATAGCATGTCTCACACTCATACTATAAGACAAATGGTGGGGGTCTAGTAAGGAAGTTGGGGGGAAGCAGACAACTCCTCAGGAAGAATCTTTTGTCTCTTCGAGGATTCTGGGAGTGTGAACCTTAAGGTGTGAAACAGCTGTGTACTGCCTTTTGTTCCTGAAGAAGGTATTTAACTGAGAGTCATGTTAGGCTCGGGAGACTCTGCTGACTGTCTGCCCCGCGGTCATGCAGGCTCTCCACCAACTTTGTTGTCCGTTCTTTGTGTTTTGATTAAAGAATGTTAGCGACCGCTCACCGCTCGTCTGCAGGCTTTATTTAATAGAAAACTTCCACAACAAATGATTACAGGAACACATAACATTGTAACTCATTACGTGCAACACTGGTTGCCACCATCGAACTGTCAGTCAATGAGGCCACGACCCTAATGATGCAAACGTTAAGCCTTAATACAGTTTAAAGAGGTGCGTTAGTCTGGAGGAGGAAACACAGATGGAAACGAA
Source organism: Aulonocara stuartgranti (assembly GCF_965226115.1). Taxonomy (NCBI): domain Eukaryota; kingdom Metazoa; phylum Chordata; class Actinopteri; order Cichliformes; family Cichlidae; genus Aulonocara; species Aulonocara stuartgranti. The sequence continues at coordinate 40,929,849 of NC_138945.1, read as the reverse complement.
CAATGGAAATGTGGATAGCTCAGTAGGTAGAGTGGTGGCCCCATGATCGGAAGGTCAGGGGTTCGAATCAGCCGTACCCCTTACTCAGGGGTACAGCTGTGGTACCACTGAGTAAGGTACCATCCCTACACACGGCTCCCCAGAGGACCGATCATAGATCCCTGTGGGACACCACGATGCCTCATTCTGACTTCTATTAATCACACTGATCTCTATGCTGCTTCCAGAAAAACTCTGAATTGGGTGTAAAATACTTAGGTCATACCGTTAGAGGCTTGTTATGTGTGTAGTCATGTTTCTTTAACACAAACACTATTTCTTTAACACTATTTTTAGTATATATAATAGATCTGCGCTCATTAAACCAAACTAAAGGGTATCTTCAGTTATTTTTTTTGACACTGACATCATGTCAAATATTTAGATGCTTTATCAAAAGGGAAAAGGGGTTAGCCTTAACCCTATCCTAGCTTCTGATGTACATTAGAAGAACTGCAAGTTTGGTGTAGTTCCTCTGATGGGAACCATAGACAATATAAAAAGATGGGCAGACCTTCTGTGATGTCACCCACTGGTTTCTGAAGTCCTGATTGAAGCGTTGAGATGAGCGTGTCCACCATCACTGTCATGACTGCTGAAACAGAAGTGAAGAGGAGGGGTGGGGCTGACTGTGAATCTGCATGCTCATTGGCTAGCGACTTGTTATTGACAACTTAATAACTAATGAGAATATGATTATACCACAGATAACCCTCCATTTTTAAATAATCATGGCCAAATTTTTATGAGTTTTTATTTAGTATTACCCCAAACGAGTAAGTGAGCACATAAACTCAGAAGGAAACTACAGAGGTCAGTTTTCAGAGTTCTATAGACAACAGGTTTACAGACACTTCTGCACTGGCTTTATTGGATAGCTTCCATGTGTTTTACAGTCTTTGATGGGGACTGACTCAGTGCTGGAGCCTCTGGTGGATGTTTAGAGATGTCTAGAGGAACTGCAGGTATTGATGGTTCAGTGCTCGCCTCATATTACAGGCCTGGAGGTTGATGTTTGATTAAAACCGAAATGAAATGAGCCAGAAGCTGCTTGGTGTGTCATGGTCATTTCACGTGGTTTGGCCTCTTTGTGATTCCATCAGTTCAAGCTTTGTAGTTTTCTAGTAGAAACTATGAACTCTGAGGTCAAAGTATTATGTTCTGAAGTTTAGCAACTGGATTCAGATTTGGAGTCAGCTTCAATTTAATGTTAGAGGAAGTGTAGCTTTCTGCAGCTGCTCTCTGTTTGTGCTTCACAAACAAGGCTTGAAAATTGTGGTTATTTTGCACTGGATAATGTGTGTTTTGTGTTGTTTTCTGCTATAAACTTCAGGGGTTTTTTATGAATAAAGCTTGGTTAAAGATGGGTGTTTGAGCAATACTCGCTGTACACCGCACACACCTGATAGAACACATTAATCACTAACATCAGCTAACATCAGGGTCGAGTCAGGTCGGCTCTTTCAGAGAGGTGACAAAGCACTCTGCTTCTCTTTAAAATACAGGAAGAGGAAGTTTCTAGAGTGTGTCTTTCTGAGTTGTGCTAAAGCCATGGCTGCCATTCCTCCCAGCTGACACTTGCGTCTTGTATGTATGTCTATGCACCTGTGTGTACTGTGTGTGTTTATGTCTGTGTGTGTGTGTGTGTGTGTGTGCACGGCGAGGATGACATTCCGTACCTGACAGTGATGATTAATTAATTAGTGATGAAGCAGAGAGCTGGGAAAAAGGCCGAGAGGCAGTGATGACAGAGGCAAGGAGGCGGAGCATGGACACTGATGTGACCGCAAGCATTCATCAGAAACACTTGCAGTAAGCAGGAGCCAAAATGTCAGCACTGCTGATAACAATGGAGGAAAACACCACCAGGAGAGGCACTGTCACTCCCGTGAGCAGCTGGAGGTGATGCAGGGTTAAAAGTTTACAGCAGGAATAAATGAGTTTACAGCCATCCAAGAAGGCAGAGCTCCACTTCAATGAGTGAAAATCGAAAATCGAGGATTTTGATTGGGTGTTACTGATTATATGCGTGATGCTCCCATACAACAGACTAATAACCAGGTGCCACCCATGGTGGTCAGATCTTAGGCTTGGTTTTTTCAGGGACTCATATTTTGTGTTTCACAGTTTTCACCTTTCCAGGTTCTGGTAAGTTTTATATCTGACATGTTTCTCTGATGTAGAGAAGAACCATCAGACTCAGAGTCAGTAATCACGTGTTCAAGCTTCCACTTCGGGACTTCTACTGGATCCCAGTTTCCGGGCTGATGGAGATTCCTGCCACATCAGAACTCCAGGCTGATCTCAGTTTTGGGTCCCCTGCTTTTTGAGGACTGACTGTAGACTGTGGATGGAATTAACAGTTTCCTGGTCATGGATCCAAGATGTTAATTTGATTGAGTCTGATTAAGTTCACCTGTGCCTCACCCCGCCCCTCTTGTGTGGATTTGTCAGCTGTGTTGTTTTCTGCCTGAATTTATCACATTTGTTCATTTAACCTGTTTTTTTTGTGATCACTGTGCAGCTCTTTGTGTGTGTGTGCTTGACTTCTTTCAAGTCCAGCCAAGTTTTCTCCAGCCACCTGTTTAGTTCTCACCTGTGAACAGGTACTCCCTGCTGCTTGATTCTGATATTTTCCTATATGAGAAGAGGTCAGAGGTGAACGTCAGGCCCCATGAGCATGATTGTGTGACGTAATGCCTTTAGGAAGCTGTGGACTCACCGTCTGTCCCAGACGTGCAGAAGGGGACGACCTACCAACAAATTTAAATGAAATATGGAAACTTGTATGTTGTGTCTTCATGCTAGTATTATTTGTGTTGCATGGACAAGGCTGGACTGGGACAAAAAATCGGCCCGGGCATTTTGACTAGAGACCGGCCCACCAGGATAAAGATTGAAAATGTGACGTCATTCAGGGGTAAAACCATGTTTCCGAAGTAAGAGCCGACGGATGGTCTGGATATACCAAATATAACGTCCCAGAACACTCCAGCTCACATGTTAGTCTGCTCCAAACATTCCCACAAAGGTCAGAGTTTTTAGTCGTTAATACGTCATTTTTCTTAACATAATTGGTGATATAGGTTACAAGCAAGTCTGGCGCTGAACAGAAATTGTCGCTATGCTCCTTTATTTATTGTGCATAAATAGTGAATTGTCCTGACACGATATTGCGTTTCGCTTCTGTTATTATGGTACATTGACAAAAACATATACTTTTATTCACAGGATAAAACAGTTGTTTTGTATCACTAATTGTCCAGTGCGATTACAGCATACAGTATTATTGTCACTGCTACATTTCTGTAATGCGAACCAGAAATTATTTCCACTACTAATTAATTACCATTGAGCTCAAAGGTTATATTAATAAACGGTTAACGAATGTGTATTTATGACGACGATTTGTCAGACTGGTAAACTTACCTTTGTTCGTACGATGGTCTTTCGTTCTACACGGTGCGTTTCAAGGTCCTGTACCCATCCGTCGGTAAACTGTACCTGGGCTTGTTGCAGTGACCTGGAGTTACTAAACTTCACGAGTGTATGCACTCACTCCAAGAACCGTGTAATTATAAATATGAGCGTGGTGAAAGTTGGGCAGCACGCTAACGTATTTTGTCCCTCTGTGTGCTCGTAAGGGTCTGACCCTTTCACTGGTTTGATTTTTCCTCGTATCTTTTCTTTGTCTTTTCGTCGAGTCTGTCTTTGTACGGACCGGCATTGTTCTCCTTCGTTTTGTACATACCTTTTTTGGGGGGCAAAGAAAAAGCAAGAAAGTATTGGAACCGGAGAATGAACGTTTTGCGGTGCTGCAAATGCTTGCGTTTGATGCGGTACTTGGATTGTTTTGCCACGAGTTCCCGGCATGCAATGCGCGAAAATCACGTGATTGCTAAACAAGGAGGGAGGGGGGGGGGGGTGCATCCGGCCTCCTCGGCTGTAATTGGTCCAGCCCAGAGTCGATCATGACCAATTGGCCAATCCAACACCTTTCATTATATATACCCTTCCTAAAAAAAAAAAAAAAAAAATCCATCGGCCCATAAAAACAAAAAATCGCCAGCGGCCCACCGGGCAAATGCCCGGTATGCCCGATGGCCAGTCCAGCTATGTGCATGGATGTGAATCTGCAGTCATGTTACTCTGACTCGTCTTTCTTTTGGAGTAAACACAGAAAATGAGGAAGCTTGAGGTTGCGCTCGGGTATGTCTCCAGGAAATGAACGCATTGTCTCCTGAAGTGATGTAAGTTTGTGTGTGGCTGCTGTTGCATACATGCATAAGGGGGGTTTTGATGAGCTCCAGATCGGGTTCTCCGGGGGCCTCGTCCTTCTGTCTGTGCAAGTGTTAATGAAGTTTGTGGCTCCTTCAGTTACACTGGAGGAGGAAGCGGGGAAGACACAGGATGGAAAGGGGCAGAACAGAGCCTCCCCAGAAGACAAAGGAGAAGATATGGAGCTAATAATCTTAGTAAATTATCTTATTTATGTGCAGAATACTTCCAGCCAGGCTCCTGTGAGCTGTGCGGTCCTCAGAGAGATGCCACTGATAATTTTCAGGTTCAGGAAATTAATATTTGGCAGGTAGTCATCAGCTGATGTGACGATATTGAAGAGGGTTTGTGTTTCTATGAATTACATCTCAGTTACCCGGCAAGCAGATTCACTGACAAGGACAGAGAGCGATGAATGATGCCTGAAACTTTTACCAAAGTATTATTTTTGATTCATTACAGCATGGACATTTCTCCAGTCAACTGCAGGGTGTTTTTATTATCATTGTTGTTGTTGTTATTTGTAACAGCTGGTAAAGGACATCCTCTGGAAATGAACCTGTTTTCTTTTTAGCACCTTGGAGAGTCTTTGTTCCAACTTTGGGCTTAATTTTCTGTTTTTGGAGCATGTTGAAGAACTTGGCATCCTTTTTGTTGGGGATTGTAGTTAAATGTTGATTTGTAACTGTTTTTGGAGCATGCTGAGGAACTCAGCACAGTTCCTCAGTGGGTTTAAGCTGTCCCAGTGTCTTCTATGTCTTCATGAAACCCCAGACTTGACAGTTCATGGTCAGATGATCTGCTGCAGATATCTTGTTTTTGTTATTGTGGAGAAGCAGTATGTCAGGTAACAATGGGATAATTCCTCACAGTCACACAGTATAGTCATAATCTAAAACATGTCATAATCGTCATAATCTAAAACATGAAATACTGCACGCAGCCAGATTTATACATAAAACTGCTCCTTCCTCCTTCTCACTTCCTGTCCTCCAACCAACAGCACACTAAACAACCTCGGCAGGGAAGTAATTGCTACCTCTCTCTCCATTCCTCACGCCACTCTGCGTACACTACGTTTGTTTGTCTTTCGCTGCACTTGTGCATGCTAATTCACTCATGTTTTCTCTGCAGGCGTTGCATTCCAACGAGTCTCTGTCTAACATTGTGTTTTCTCAGGATCGTCTCCGCAATTTAAACATTTTAATCGGGGAAAAAAAACGGGAAATCAAAACAAGCCTTTTTACCGAGTGTGTGTTCCTGCATCCGTGTGTGTGGAAGTGGGTCAGGAATGTTTGTGGAGTAGTGCTAGTTGGTGTGATTAATTACTGTGAGAAGAAACATGAATAAAACAACACATTTGACGGCACTTTGTAACGAAGCAGTTTCAGTAACGAGCCCCAGATATCACTAATGATTGTTCAGGGATATTAACACACACACACACACAGTGCTGATCATACTCTGACAAACTTTCCCTGTTACTCTCCTTTGCTGTTAAACAGTCTGCTTGCTTTACTGCAGAGACCTTTCAGGTCTGTCAGATGTTGAATTTGTGTTTTTCTAATTGGATCTGTCTAAACATGTTGGCATGCCTGAAATATTTCTCTAATTAGCTCACAAACATTTGGTTTTTCATTTTCTGACATGTCTAATTCCTGAAAATGTGGCTGCTGAAACATAAGCGCTGCTGTTAGTGCTGCTGAGCCACATCTGTCACACAGGATCAGTGAGTGAACACTCTGCCATCATGTTCAGCAGGTAAACGCAGGACGGTGTTAGGGTCCCTGGGTCGTTGACCCAGTGTTTTGTGTTTTTGGTTCTTTGATTTTGTTATTTCATTATATTCTTGCTTTGCTTTACGGGTTTTAGGATTATTCTTAGTTAAGGTTCTCTGGGTGGGGTTTGAGTTTTAGTGTTCTTGTTTTCTGTCTGTGTAATCCTTAGTTGCTGTCTCCCCTGTCTGCCCTGGTCCCACGTCTCTGTTCCCTCTGTTGTAGTGACTGCATGTGAGTCTGTGTCTTTTGTTCAGTCTCTGTTATGTTTCCTGTTTTACTTTGAAAGTCCATGTCTCATGTTAATGTGTCTGGTTTTGCTTCCTTTGTCTCGTTAGGCCTGATTTGCCCCAGCTGTGTTTCCCTCCTGTTACTCATTCCCTGATTGCTCCCGCTGTGTATTTAAGCCCTGTGTTTCTCTGTGTCCTTGTCGTGATCTACTGTTTATTTTGCTGTGTGTTTTGTCAGTCCACCAGTGTTAGTTTATTTTGAGTTTTTCCAGTTATGTTATGTTTGAGTTCAGCATTAAAGCTGTTTCGGTTTAAGTTTGTCTCTGGAGTCTGCACCTTGGGTCCTATTCCTCTCCGCACACAGCCATCACATAACAGACGGTGCTCCAAGCTTAATTATCCAACGGCCCACTTACAAATCTTTAAGAATGAACTGCTCAAAGCAAACCCATTACAAGGGGAAAAGTAGACTTCTTCGATCAGCTCTACTTATAGTAAACCAAATGTTAGTGGAATATTAAACTATTTTCCAGTTTCCCAGCTCCTTTTTTGCTCTGGAAAATCATCACTACACAATGATTTTCATGCATGTCGGCTGACATTAACATCAACATGAGTGACACATTGTGGGGGATCTGACCTGCTCTTTGTGTTGTGTCCTACTGCAGAAACATGACTTAATGTTTAAATTTGAAAACAAGAGACTGGAAATTTCAAATGGCAGGAGATGAAAAAAACAGTCCTCCAGGAAGAATAGAAAGTGATTCAGACGCAGCGTGAAGTGTCAAACATCACAGGATGCTTTGTGCAAGTTAATAGCAGGAAAATTAAGTGTTGGGTCAAAATGAAATGATGATTGAATAAAAGAATACACACAAACGTAGAGAGCACTCACATTTTAACTTGCTGATTGCTCTGACTTTTCTATGACCTCAAATAAATTTTCATCCAGAGAAAACTAAATGTTTGGCCACAAATGATGAATTTTGACATGTTTATGATTATAAAGCATTGTGTGCTCTCTGATACAAGATATGATGCATAATAAAGCATCTGGAGGCAACAGTTGTTGTGATTCAGGGCTAGATACATAAGGTTGAATTGATACAGTCGACCTTGTGTTCTGTAAGGATGTTGCTTTCACCTGTAGCACAGACAGCTAAACACCACTGCAGTCCGAGCATAGCACTTCCTGATGAGGGCGGTCTCCCCAGCATCGCACCAATGCTCACCCCACATGCACACTCTCAGATGGACGTCCTCCTTTGGTTTGCAAAGTCCTGTCTCGAACCCTCAAGCTGAGCGCTGATGGTGGGTCCAGAGATAAAAAAAATTAAAATCAATAGAAGTGTTTCAATAGGATCATAATTTCAAAATGAATATTTTGTTTTATTCAGTCAGATCTGAAAGCGACAACTGAAAACATGACATCAGCTGAGCAGGAACATTGCTCACTTCTTTTTAAAGCCAGAGGAGCAGATGATTCAACGTGGGGAATCCAGATCCTATCTGCACCTGTGGAATATGCCTGGACAATACAGAGGCCTAAGCTCTCCAACAGGACCAAAAATATCTGCTGAAAGACTGAGACAGCACAGGAACCAGCAGAGGTCTCAGGGCCACAAGCTTGGTCCATCCATCTGTCCATCTGTCCGTCAATCTTTTTCTGCTCATCCAAAGTCTGGTCGTGGGGCAGCAGCCTAAACAGAGAAGCCAGACCTGTCTCTCCCTGGCCACTACCTCCAGCTCCTCCAGGGGAACAGTGAGACATTCCCAGGAAAGCTGAAAGAGACATAAACTGTACAGTGTGTCCTGGGTCTACCCCAGGGGCCTAGTAGGACAGGGGTGGCTAACTACAGGCCTTGAGAGCCGGTGTCCTACAGGTTTTTGAAATCACCCTGAGTCAACACACCTGAATCAAATGAATAGTTCATTACCAGGCCTCTGGAGAACTTCAAGAAATGTTGAGGAGGGTTTGAGAAACCGTGTTTGCTGGACGGGGCCCCGTCACCTTCGCCTTTGCCTTCGCGGTCCCCTGCGACTGCTTAAAGAAAAGTGGTTATCCGAGTCGCAGCGAGCCGAACATAACGTGTTAGATTATGTTTGCAGTTTTAGAGAGCGTCTTTTCCGTGCATGTCAGTTGGCCCGTGAAAATTTGGAACAAACTCAAGGCAACATGAAAGCCCGGTATGACAAAAAGACAGTGGTCCGACATTTTGCTCCTGGTGAAAAAGTTCTGGTGTTGCTTCCTTTAGTTGGGTCTAGCCTTCATGCTCAGTTTTCTGGTCCCTATGAGGTGGACAAAAGGATAAGTGACACTAGCTATGCAGTAAAAGCTCCTGATCGAAAGAGAAAACTGAGGGTTTGCCACGTTAACATGCTTAAACGCTATGTTTCTAGAGAGGACTCGGCAGCCGAAAAAACCTCTCCCATAGCGCCTGTCTCTGTGTGTTCGGCACCACCATTGTATGTTTTGCAAGATGATGACTTGATTGACAAGAGCAGTTGTATGCCGTTGGCCCGTTTGCAAAACTCAGAAGTGTTAGAGAACTTAGAATCATTTCTGTCGCATCTGTCAGATTCCGCCCGCAAAGATATCCTTGATCTGATTGAAGCTAATTTGCTGCTTTTCTCTGACCATCCGCGGCAGATGTCTGTGCTCTTTCATGATATCGTTGTGGAAGTTGATAAGCCAATAAAGCAACATGCTTATCGAGTAAATCCAACCAAGCGGATTTTAATGCAACAGGAAGTCGAATACCTGGTTAAACATGGGTTAGCTGAGCCCAGTAACAGTGCGTGGAGTTCACCCTGTATTTTGGTGCCTAAACCAGATAACACCCCACGTTTCTGTACCGATTTCAGAAAGGTTAATTCAGTCACAAAACCTGATTCTTTTCCTCTCCCCAGAATGGAGGACTGCATGGATCGTGTCGGCTCAGCTACATACGTCACTAAATTAGACCTGTTAAAAGGGTATTGGCAATTCCCGTTAACCCCCAGAGCTTCCGAAGTCTCCGCGTTTGTAACTCCAGATCATTTCCTCCAATACACTGTAATGCCCTTCGGGTTGCGACACGCACCTGCAACATTTCAACGTCTGATGCAGAAGGTATTATTTGGAGTGAAAAACTGTGAGGCATACTTGGATGACATTGTCATTTATTCTCCAACATGGTCAGAACATCTGGAAACGCTCTCTGAGGTGTTCGGACGTTTTTGTGAATCTTCTCTCACATTAAACCTCTCTAAGTGTGAGTTTGGCAAAGCCACCATTACTTATTTAGGGAAACAGGTCGGACAGGGGCAAGTGCGCCCTGTTGCTGCGAAGGTACAGGCCATTGTTGATTTTCCTGTTCCGCAGACAAAAAGAGCTCTGCGTTGTTTTTTAGGAATGGCCGGTTTTTATCGAGGGTTTTGCAGAAATTTTTCTGATGTGGTTAGTCCCCTAACTGATCTTATTAGCCCCTTAAAGCCTTTTATTTGGTCTCCAGCATGTCAGGTGGCATTCGAATCTGCCAAAGCATTGTTGTGCAGTGCACCAGTGCTAGCTGCGCCGAATTTTGAGCGCCCTTTTAAACCAGAAGTTGATGCCAGCTCGTGTGGCGCAGGCGCTGTTCTGTTACAGGAAGATGGTCACGGCGTAGATCATCCCGTCTGCTACTTTTCAAAAAAGTTTAACAGACACCAGACCCATTATAACACCATTGAAAAAGAGGCTCTTGCCTTACTCCTTGCGTTACAGCATTTTGAGGTCTATGTCGGGTCAAGAGTGCTGCCTGTGCAGGTGTTTACCAATCACAACCCACTGGTGTTTCTTTCCCAAATGCGCAACTCCAATCAAAGACTTATGCGCTGGTCCTTGTTATTGCAAGATTTTAACTTGGAGATCAGTTACAAGAAAGGGAAAGATAACGTGCCCATAACGGCCCAACCCAACCAGCAGACCGTTCACTGTGTCAAAATAGTATGGTAATGTAAGAGCATGTAGGGGTGGACCGCCTTTTTGGTTGATCAGTTTTCTCCTGTTTTTGTTAGGCAGGGAGGAAAGTGATTGTCGTTTGGTTTCGTTCTTTTGAGTAGGTAAGTTGTGTTTATTCCTGAGATAGGTTACTTTTTGTTTGTTGTTTTGGCCTTGGGTTCACCCTGAAGTTATGGTATGCTCACTTCCTTTGTTTAACTGCACTTATTGTAAATAAATCACTGTCACAAAATATTAAGTGTGTGACGTGCTGCTTGGGGTTGGACGGGGATGGATCACCCTTTATGTTGTGGTCTGGCCGTGCCTAGACGGGCCATAACAAGGTAATTTAGCCATTTAAATCAGCTGTGATGGATCAAGGACACATCTAAAAGCTGCAGGATACCAGCTATCAAGGCCTGGAGTTGGCCACCCCTGTAGTAGGACATGCCAGGAGCACCTTGCCCATGATGCTGTCTAATCAGAAGGCTGAACCACCTCTACTGACTTCTTTTGATGTGTAGAAGTAGTGGCTCTGCTCGGAGTCCCTCCCAAAAACAAATTTCCCCCACCAGTATCTGTGAGCATTAAGGACTGATGAGCATTAAGGTCAGAGTGTTTTATGGTTCGCTTTGTTGCTTAATGGTATTAACTGTTAAATCCAAAATAGAAATCCTGTGAGTGTTCATGTGACCCGACATTGGAGCTCAGATTAGGGGAAAATCAAAGGTAAGGAGTTGATAATGAAGGTGGAAGATGCAGGTCATCACAGCTGAACAAGCTTTGACCAAAAACAGACACAAATGGAGGCTGTGGGTCGGTGTGTGAGCTGGGCCTGAGCTCAGCTTCTGCTTATAAAGAGCATGTTAAATACACATCTACAGCAAACTGGAGCATGACTGCTACACACTGTAACATGCCCCACTTTGTCGCCCGGCCCTGCCTGGAGATGTACTGGCAATCAGACACGCGAGTTTCCATCAGAGCTGGAAAAAACCCTTGCAGAGCTCAGCAGAGCCTGCTCCAGACAGGTGCTTTCTGCTTGTTCTGCTTCAACAAGCAAACAATGGCGACGCGGAGAGAATTTTTCTGTTGGAGGCTCCGATTTTTACATGAAATATTTCAGAGGCCACATCTCCAGCAGCTCAGGGAAGCTTTGTCAGCACGTGTTACAGCCTGCAGAGATCACCTTTGCAGCGTGTTGTAATGCTCAAATGTTTATGTTTTCCTGTTGCTGCTCATTTTAAAGATGAACATCACACAGCTGTTTCTGCACTCCTACAGCAGCTGCTTCCGGGAGATTAGCCTGGATTCTCTCATTAATGTTCAGTAACTTCTTATCTTTTGTCTTTAACTTTTATCCTCTTACTTGCGTTTCTGGACACAAATTTCCTCCTTTTGTTGTTTCCATGAATATGATTATTGCAATCCAAGAGTCCAAGAGGCCAAGCCCCTAATTGTGCAAACCTTAAGCCTTAATAGAGTTTAAAAAGGTGAGGTTCAGGTGTAACAAGAATATTAAAAAAAATTAATCCGCCATCACGGTCAACGCGATTAAAATTTTTAACACAATTAACGCATCTGGAGTGCAGAATGACTCAAAATCCCTGAAATGTTTCTGTCAATGCATTTCGGGCAGTTTGTCCAAGTAGAGTTACCTTCGCACATGCGCAAATGGACAGTTGATCTGGTAGTGACGGGCAGCTGAAGCAATCAACTCAATATGGAAGATAATAAATGCACATTGGCCCTCTCGATGGGAAATTTGAGTATTAATAAAATAACAAGATGGAACAGTCGACCGACACAAAGTATTATTTATGCACATTGTGCAAGAAGGAATTTTTTTTTCACCGAAGCACTTCCAGCTTAAAATATCACATTGACGCGAAGCATACGTTAGTCGGGGATGCTGCTAGCACTTTGGCTAACGTGTCACCCAGCTGGCGACAAACCACTCACAGAGCATCAGGGACTCAGTAAGTCTACCTTGGAAATATTGACTGACACCATTGCCAAGTGGATTGCAACAAACTGCAGACCTGTTAATATTGTTGAGACCACGTGCTTTACATAGCTTTGGTTCCTCGTTTCAAGGACTTGAAGTGCCTCCCCAAGAGTGACAGAGAGAGAGTTTTTTGTTGACATGAATGTTCAAGATGTTCAATAAACATATTAAGTGCATATATTTTCCCTTTTTTCTCGAGTCTGTTTGCTCATGCAAAATGAAATACGACTAATATACCATAAAAATGAATTATATTTAATCGTAAGTAAGCAAAATTAATCCACAGTAACCCTGTGATGATTCTGATTAAACATTTTAATTGTTTGCCTGCACTAATACATATTATATATTAGTGTATACTTACCTATTAGTATATAGGTTTTTAAAAAGTTGTATTTTAAAGGAGAGAACCTGTGTTAAAAGACTGAAGAAAACTATTCAAATTTTCTTTGAATTTAAGCTTACATTCTTTGTGTAAATGTCAGTTACGAGCTGAAATTGGTCAAACAAAGAAATTCATTAATATTCTGCCCATTTCTGTGTCCATGTATGTAAATCTGCACGTGCCAGTGCATATACTGAGATTAATTTTCACTCGCCTGAATGTGTATGAACTCGTTTCCTCGCTCTGTATTTAGATCATGAACAAAAATGACAATAAACTGTTTTTTTTTTCTGCTGTGCACGTTTCTGCTGCACAAAGCGATGGAGTTTGAATGTGACGAGAGATTAAATTCATTTGTAGAGTCTTAGCTACCACAATAAAGTCATGTCTGCCAGAGCGCACTCTCTCACTCATTGTGTGCAAGCTCACACAGTTTTAGTATATGTGGTCGAGGAAATCCCACCACTCAGTCAGCTTTATAAATATGTATTTAGAATACTAGTGGCTCTATTTGTCTGCCCTATATTCAATTTATAACTAAGAATAATCTGTGAACTATTAGGCAGAATGTAATCCCTCCTTATTCTCAGTCTATTCTTACAGCTGACTGCCTTCACAGTGCAGAGCAGGGTGGAGTATGGTACTTTATCTCTGCATGCTACACACCTGCACAGGTAAACCTCTGTCTTTATGAGCGTATGGTGCTTTATCCTGACTGCGTCATATGAAATATGAAATAAATTTATTTCAAAGTTATGTACAGAGGATGTTTTTGTCAGAGTAAAACTGTGGACCTACAACAATGTTCAGGTATTATTCAGTTTAAAAAACCATTTGAAAAATGCTTTTGGAAGAGTGTGAAACTAATAAAAGTGATGACCAATAGTATATATAAATATGTGAATGTATATCTGAATTAAAACTGTCATTGTTTCTAAATTTATACATAGATTTTGCTTTTTTACTTTTTTGTGGGGCAAGATTACACAAGCTCTGCGGGGAAGTGGGGTAATAATGAATATGGTAAATAAACAAAGTTGAGAAGGGACTGAGGAGCATGTACATACTTGCTCCTACTCCATTTTGGACTTGATAATTGAGCGGTTATTTCTTGTCACTGAAATTTTGTTTATTTTGTTTAAGCAGGTGTGTGTATGTGTATACATATGTGTGTGTATATATAGGCAGGTTATCTTCATCATCGTCATCGTCATCATATTTTAGCTTTTAGTCTCCACAACAAGCTGTTCTCCATGAGATGAATAAACATACCCACCCCTAATCTACTGTTTGTCCTGGTGGTGCTGGCAGCAGCCAGAGATGCCTGGACCTTCTTCACCCCAGCTAAAGAGACATGATATAGCCATTGAGTCCTGGTCATCTCCAGGATCCTGGTCAGATGCTGAACCCCCTCAGCTGCCTCCTTTCAGTGTGGAGGAATATCAGCTCCACTCTGAGCTGCACCAGGCTTGTTTCCGAAGAAGCTCATTTCTGCTGCATGTATCTGCAATCCCAAAGGTCATGGACATTTTTAGGGTAGGAATTTAGCTTACTGCTGCAGTGGCCACTTGTGCCTCTGAACACCCACTGGGAACAGGTTTTAGCACCAGCAGTCATGCTCTCCGTGGTTCTACAGACTCTGAACACCCTGAAATAACAGTCCCTTCTGAAAAGAAGGGAACTTTTTTTCTTTTTATTTCCAAACACTCCGTTTTTTATCACCATTTTTTTTTAATACTCTTGAATGATGTCATGGGAAGTGGCTATTCCAAGTAAGGTCACATCAAACACAGTAGCCACACTTTCAGTAGCCACAATTTCAGTCTGGTTTCCGCCCCAATCATAGTACAGAAACTGCTTTCTTAAGGTTATTAATGACCTTCTGATGGCAGCTGATTCTAGTCTTTTGATACCATTTCTCATAAAATCCTTTTGAACAGATTAGCATCCATTGGTGTTAGTCATTACCCCCATTGCCTGGTTCACCTCATATCTCACAGACAGCACTCAGTTGATCCGATTTATATCCCATTTTTCAAGTTTCTTTCCTGTTTCTGCTGGTGTGCCCCAGGGTTCAGTATTAGGGCCTCTTTTATTCATAATATCCATGCTCCCTCTTGGCCATATATCCTGAAAATATAATATAAATTTTCACTGTTATGCTGATGACAATCAGCTCTACATTTCTTCCAAACCTAATTCATCCCTTCCGCCTACCTCCCTCTCAAACTGTCTTATTGAGATTAGATCATGGTTCTCCTCCAATTTTCTCAAATTTAACAGTAATAAAAAAGAAGTTTTACTCATTGGCACGGCCTCTACCTTAACCAAATCTCAGTTTCTTCATTAATATTGAAAATCCCCCCATCCTTCCTTCCCCTCAGGAAGAGGGTGTCATATTTGACTGTACTCTTCCATTTCAGTCTCACGTTAATTACATAACCTGGTCTGCATACTTTCACTTAGGTAACATTAACCGACTGCGTCCCTTCCTTTCTCCCCATGCTACTGCCATCCTTGTCCATAGTCTTATTACTTCCTGGATTGATTATTGCAACTCCCTCTTATTTGGTCTCCCCAATAAGTCCGTCCATAAACTTCAATTTATTCAGAATTCCACAGCTTGGCTCATGACTCATACTCCCATGAGCGAAAATATTACCCCAATTCTTACACAGCTTCACTCGTTGCCCATAGAAGCTAGGATAAACTTTAAAATTGTAGTTCTCACATTTAAGTGCATCCATACCCTTGCTGTCAATGGAAAATTGTATTTAGTAGTCAGTATAATCTTTTAATGATATAAGTTTGCATATGGTAGAATACTGTATGTATTCATTTGTGTTTAGAAGTATATACAGTGGGGCAAAAAAGTATTTAGTCAGCCACCGATTGTGCAAGTTCCCCCACTTAAAATGATGACAGAGGTCAGTAATTTGCACCAGAGGTACACTTCAACTGTGAGAGACAGAATGTGAAAAAAAAATCCATGAATTCTCATGGTAGGATTTGTAAAGAATTTATTCGTAAATTAGGGTGGAAAATAAGTATTTGGTCACCTCAAACAAGGAAAATCTCTGGCTCTCACAGACCTGTAACGTCTTCTGTAAGAAGCTTTTCTGTCCCCCACTCATTACCTGTATGAATGGCACCCGTTTGAACTCATCATCTGTATAAAAGACACCTGTCCACAGCCTCAAACAGTCAGACTCCAAACTCCGCCATGGCCAAGACCAAAGAGCTTTCGAAGGACACCAGGAAAAGTATTGTAGACCTGCACCAGACTGGGAAGAGTGAATCTACAATAGGCAAGCAGCTTGGTGTGAAAAAATCAACTGTGGGAGCAATCATCAGAAAATGGAAGACATACAAGACCACTGATAATCTCCCTCGATCTGGGGCTCCACGCAAGATCTCATCCCGTGGGGTCAAAATGATCATGAGAACGGTGAGCAAAGATCCCAGAACCACACGGGGGGACCTGGTGAATGACCTGCAGAGAGCTGGGACCAAAGTAACAAAGGTCACCATCAGTAACACACTACAACGGCAGGGAATCAAATCCCGCAGTGCCAGACGTGTTCCGCTGCTGAAGCCAGTGCATGTCCAGGCCCGTCTGAAGTTTGCCAGAGAGCACATGGATGATACAGCAGAGGATTGGGAGAATGTCATGTGGTCAGATGAAACCAAAGTAGAACTTTTTGGTATAAACTCAACTCGTCGTGTTTGGAGGAAGAAGAATACTGAGTTGCATCCCAAGAACACCATACCTACTGTGAAGCATGGGGGTGGAAACATCATGCTATGGGGCTGTTTTTCTGCCAAGGGGACAGGACGACTGATCCGTGTTAAGGACAGAATGAATGGGGCCATGTATCGTGAGATTTTGAGCCAAAACCTCCTTCCATCAGTGAGAACTTTGAAGATGAAACGAGGCTGGGTCTTCCAACATGACAATGATCCAAAACACACCGCCCGGGCAACAAAGGAGTGGCTCCGTAAGAAGCATTTGAAAGTCCTGGAGTGGCCTAGCCAGTCTCCAGACCTCAACCCCATAGAAAATCTGTGGCGGGAGTTGAAAGTCCGTGTTGCTCGGCGACAGCCCCAAAACATCACTGCTCTCGAGAAGATCTGCATGGAGGAATGGGCCAAAATACCAGCTACTGTGTGTGCAAACCTGGTAAAGACCTATAGTAAACGTTTGACCTCTGTTATTGCCAACAAAGGTTGTTACAAAGTATTGAGTTGTATTTTTGTTATTGACCAAATACTTATTTTCCACCCTGATTTACGAATAAATTCTTTACAAATCCTACCATGTGGATTCATGGATTTTTTTTTCATATTCTGTCTCTCACAGTTGAAGTGTACCTCTGCTGCAAATTACTGACCTCTGTCATCATTTTAGGTGGGGGAACTTGCACAATCCGTGGCTGACTAAATACTTTTTTGCCCCACTGTAGTTGGTGGCATATTGAAAGAATGTCTCATCCTAGGAGGTCTGTAACATTCCAGGGTGTTCTGGCGTTCACCCCCACATCCTAGGAGTATGGGAGAGGTTGTACCTTGTCTTATTGTTTTACGGTAGGATTAACGTAGCTAATGCGGTCGCGGACCGGGAGACCACGGCCTATTGTGGCCAAATTCGGTCAATTCAAACAGAAGGAACAGGTGAAGAGTCGCGGCAGAGAGCTGAAAGGAACGGACTTCAGCGTGAACGACCAGTTCCCCAAAGAGATCCTGGAACGACGCAAGGTCCTGTTCCCAGTTCGACGTAGCTTCATCCAGAAAGGCTCCCGTGCTGTCATCGCCGTGGACCGGCTCTACGAGGACGGACAGCTCTACCGCGACCCCGGCACCACACCGTGGTTATATTGACTGCACTCCAGATAAGAACCCGCTACACTCTTTTCTTATTCATTCACACTTTCTCTTTTAACATGGGTTTAACCTAGTAATATCAATATGATGTCATAGCAGATATAACACCGTCACCCTCCGTCATTGCTTTAATTGGAATGTTTCCGTTTCGTTTCTTTTTTGTTGTTGTTGCTCACAGTTCATGTGGTTTCTTTCTTTCTCTTGTCTTTCACTGCTGTGATCACCTACTTCCCCACTCACCTACAAACAACACCCTCTATTTCTCCATATTTTCACACCACGATCACGCAAACACATCAGCTCAACGGCAGCACATTCACAACAGCCTCACAGCACGCACAGACTTGCAGGACACATAAGCAAGCCACGCTTGTTCCTATTAGTGAATATTCACACACACATAGTCAGACTTATGGAGCCTCTCACCACACTTCTTTTTCTCTTTCTATTTACAAACAAGGGATGTTTCCACATTCTCTCCACCTATCCAAACGAAACACCCAGCATACTTCATTAGACATACACACACAACTATGGGCATGCTGAGGTTTGTCACATGGAATGTAAATGGAGCTGGCACCAGAGGAAAGAGGTTAAAGATATTTAACCAGCTTAAAAAACTACAGGCAGATGTTGTTTTATTACAAGAAACTCATAAACCTGTCACAGGTTTAAACGAACTTAAAACACCTGAGTTTCCTAATGTGTTTGCAGCCTGTTATAATTCTAGACAACGGGGAGTAGCAATTTTAATACATAAAAATGTTAATTTTACAGTACTCGATACAGTTATAGATCCAGAGGGTAGATTTCTAATTATTAAACTATCAATATTGAACAAAAAACTATGTATTGTAAGTATATACGGTCCAAATGTTGATGAACCCTCATTCTTCCACGGTTTTTTTAGTGCACTCTCTGAACACCTTGATTGCACACTCATTCTTGGCGGTGACCTCAACCTTGGACTAAATGAAGACATGGATAGGCTCAACACAAAAGGAACTCAGCGCAATTGGCAGTCCACAAATATAATCAAACAGTATATGAGCGACTTTGGTCTTTGCGATGCATGGCGCTCTCTTCACCCCACCAGTAAGGAATATACTTTTTTCTCGCATGTTCATCACTCTTACTCTCGTCTGGATTATTTTTTGGTCAGCAGCTCACTGCTGTGTGACATTTCAGACACTGAGATTCATCCTATAGCTGTCAGCGATCATGCTCCTGTATCTTTAACACTAATGCACAAGAATACCACTACGCCAAGAAAAAACTGGAGATTTAATATATCACTACTTAAAGATGAAGACTTTATTAAATATTTTAAAAAGGAATGGACTTCATATTTTGACTTTAATGACACTCCCGGAATATCTGCTTCTGTTCTATGGGAAGCAGGGAAAGCTGTGATGAGAGGTAAAATAATTTCTTTCTCATCACACAAAAAGAAAGAAGAAAACAAAAATATTCAGGAATTAGAAAAAAACATCAAATCACTAGAAGAAGCCTACGCGTGCAACCAAGATCAGGAAACATTGAACAAAATATGCAAAACAAAACTAGAATTAAATGTAATTATTAATAAAAAAACACAATTCCTTATACAAAGACTTCGCTTGCAGAATTTTGAACACAGTAACAAATCAGGTCGATTTCTAGCTAACCAGCTAAAAATAAATAAAGAAAAAACAACTATATGTGCTGCTAAAGATTTATCGGGGAACACAATATATGATCCTGGAAGAATAAACAACATTTTTAGGGATTTCTATGAAACTTTATACTCACCACAAATAAACCCATCTAAAAATGAAATTGATCTGTTTCTTGACAACGTAACTCTTCCAAAATTACTAGATAGTCAAGCAATGGAACTGGATTCGCCACTGACGCCAAGTGAACTCCAGGAAGCCCTGATAAGTATGCCCAATAATAAGGCTCCAGGTCCAGACGGCTTCCCTGCAGAATTCTACAAAGAATTCTGGATAATTTTGGCACCAGTATTCCACGGCATGTTGCAGGAAATCGAGGAAAATGGCAGACTACCACCAAATATGAATTCTGCCAACATTAGTCTCCTGCTAAAACCAGGCAAAGACCCTTTATTTCCCTCAAGCTATCGTCCAATTTCTCTTTTAAATGTAGACCTTAAAATAATCTGCAAAGCTCTCTCAAAGAGATTAGAGAAAATGACCCCCCTCTTAATTCATCCTGACCAAACTGGTTTCATAAAAGGTCGGCACTCCTCAACAAACACTCGTAGATTACTTAATTTAATAGACTACTCATACGATAAAAACATCGAAACCATAATATTATCTCTAGATGCAGAAAAAGCATTTGACAGAGTTAACTGGAAATTTTTATTCGCAACTTTACACAAATTTGGTTTTGGAAACTCTTTCATAAACTGGATAAGAATATTATACAATTCCCCAACAGCTCGTATCAGAACAAATGACCAGACATCCTCCAGCTTCTGTCTCCTGAGGGGCACCAGACAGGGATGCCCACTCTCCCCTTCACTTTTTGCAATTTTTATCGAACCTCTAGCAGCAGCATTTGGACAGGCTACAACAATTAAGGGCATAAAATGTAAGAATATAGAACATAAAATCAGTCTCTATGCGGATGATGTGTTGCTTTTTCTGCAAAACACACAAACCAACCTCTCTGAGGTAATTACTTTAATAAACTGGTTTTCAAGAGTTTCCGATTATTCAATTAACTGGCCAAAATCTACAGTTCTCCCCATTAACTGCTCCTTCCATAATTCTTCCTCTGCCCCACTGCAATCCGGAAATATTAAATATTTAGGTATTAATGTCTCTCCTAAGCTTTCAGACTTAACTAAATTAAACCACATCCCACTTCTAAAGAAAGTAGAAGGCGATCTGACTAGATGGAAATCTTTACCCATATCACTCATGGGAAGGGTCGCCACTATAAAAATGATGATCTTGCCAAAAATAAATTACTTATTTTTGATGATCCCTAACAAACCATCACAAGATTGGTTCAGATCTCTGGATTCATATATTTCCAAATTCCTTTGGAAAGATAAACCCCCGCGTATCAGCTTAAAAACGCTACAAAGAACCAAGGATAGAGGAGGATTAGATCTGCCTAATTTTCACCAATACTTCTTAGCCAACAGGCTTCAGTTCATCTCAGAATGGTTAAAACATACCTTCTTAGTTGAGCCCTGGCTAGATGTTGAACAGGCACTATGCAAGGATCTAGAGATTTCAGACCTACCATTTATTAGCTCAAACATCAAAAGACATGAATGCTTTAAAAGTATCAACATCAGCTTTTCTCTGACAGCATGGTGGGAGTTTCTAAAAATAACGGAGTCTTCATTAATCCCATGCAAACGTACACCTATCTGGAACAACCCTGACATATTACAAAACAATAATATGATTAATTTCCCAGAATGGAGTTGTAAAGGAATTAAATACTTAGAACATATATTAGAGGGAACAGAATTTATTCCATTTGACAGACTAGTTGCACAATATGGGATCAACAAGACAAGATTTTTAGAATATCAACAAATTAAATCCATAGTAAAAAAGAAATTTAACCTCAGTCAAGTTGAATTACAAACACCACCAAGTGCGGCACATTTTCTTACTCTTAAATCCCCCAAATTATTATCTAAAATATACAGAACACTTTCTAAATTAGATGAATCAATATCCCTTCCTATTGCAAAGTGGGAAGCAGATTTATCAGTCAGCTTAGACCAAAACTTCTGGTCTCAGATTTGCTTAAAAACCTTTAAATTAATTAAAAATCCCAGTCTGCAATTAATACAATACAAAATACTACATAGAGTGCACTATACAGGTCATCGGATGTTCAAGATGGGCTTTACATCTTCCAACAACTGCTCACACTGTCAAGGCAATACACCAGACAATTACATCCACGCTCTTTGGTTCTGTCCACCAGTGCAAAAGTTTTGGCGCGAGATATGTGAAGACTTATCAAAGTGTCTGAAATGTAACATTCCAACTTCCCCCTTAGTGTGTTTACTGGGCAGCCTAGATAATGTCACTTCAGAAAAGAATATAGCCCATATGATTTTCACTGCCCTATGCATAGCCAAGAAAACAGTCCTCATGAACTGGAAAAATAAAAATAATCTTAATTCTAACCAATATAGAAATTATCTATTAGATTACATTAGTCTTGATACAGCCTCTGCCACCACATCAGATCAATTGCTCTGGACTCCTTTTATCAGCTCCATCACCTAGTGGGGGTGGGGGGTCATAGTTTGGTCCCGCCTTCACTGTTGTGATTGGTGTGGGGGTAGGGACAGGCTTAGGGCGTCGGGGGGTTCCCCGGAGGCATCTTTCTTGGGGGGCTCAACCAGGGATAGCGGTCATGTCCGGTTGGGGGCTCTATTGGCTCTCAGGTGACTGTTTCCTCACGGCTGCATGCAGCGGGGCTAGGGGAGGGTCTGTGCTGACGGATGTGGGTTACTGACCTGGTAGCCTGGGTGGGTCCGGGATGGGCGTGAGGTTCTGGGGGCGCTCCGTCTCTGGGCTGGGGCCCGGGCCGGGCCTCGGGGGCTTGGGTCCTGGTTGGTGTGTTGCCGGGGTTGTGGGTGGGTGGGTGCATGGGGGCCCGGCCCTGGAGCAGGGTGCCGCCGATGCATCGAACCACCTGGGGGGCTCTTCAACTGGTGGGGGAGATGGTCACATCTTGCAGGAGCTTTCCTCTCTTCAGGAACTCTCTCTGCAGGAGGGGGAGATACAGGAGAGGTGGAGGAAGATCTCAGCCTGGGCGTTTACTGTCTTATGTAGTCTGGAAGATGAGTGGATGGTGGGGTGGGTGCAGTTTTCTCTGTGGTGGGGTTGGGTGGACTGTCCCGGGCTCTGTGGGGCCGGGAGGCGCTGCTGCACTGGGCCCCGGTCTGGATGGGCCTGGGCCCCCTTTCCCTGGCGGGTCGCGGAGTGTGGGAGTGCCTACTGGGGTCAGCCGGGGAGCTGGCCCCAGGGAGGGGTTACCTGCCCCTCCCTTCCTTCCCTCCCCATCTCCAGCTGCCTCCCTCTTCCCGCTCCACCACAACCACCCACACATGCAGGGCCTTGGAGTAGGCGTATGTCACCAGGGTGCAGAGGAGGCTACCCCCCCCCCCCCCCCCCCCCCCCTGTCCCCTTCTGGCTGCCTCTGCCTCAATTTTATCCCACAACTTAGACATTCACATTATTCACACTCTCATTACACATACATATAGGATCTTGGGGGTGGGCACGATACACGGAGTCCAAAGTACCATCAGGGTGTACACCTCACCCCTGGCGTCGTTGCCCACCTCTCAATTTTAAATACACTTAGACATTGAGGGCTATCAGGAGGGACTATGTGCTTACCTGCTGCTCCTTGGCAGGTAGCTCCATGCCCTCCTGGGTTTTAATTGCACCTTAGAACACACATGCATCAACACTACAATGAGCGGGTGGAGGGAGGTTTGGAGTCTTCTCCCACCCCCATTCTCTGCGGCCTGCTGGAGCGGGAGGGCTAGGTGGAGTTGGCCGTCCGACTGCGGTCTGGAGTGTGGGGCCTCCCTGCTGCTACGGAGTCGGGGTGGTCTGCCTCTCCCCACCGCAGGGAAAAGGGTAACACCACCTGGGTCTGGGTGCAGTTCCCCCCTCCAGGGGCAAGGGTACCTAGACCCGGTTTGTAGAGTACGCTTGGGGAGTGTGATCGTGTGTACAGCGTCTCTTTATGTCTGTCTCCACGTTGGTTGAGTGTGGAGTGAGTGCATATGAGAGCATGAGGGGGGGAATGGATGTTTGTGTCTGTGTGTGCCTGTATGTCTGTGTCTATATGTCAGGCTGGGTATCAGACGCCACCTCTCTGGGGACACCTCAGGCCCTCCAAGGTTTGGAGGCCTATCTCCACCTACCACCACTTCCCCTGCCGGTGGCGGACTCCCTCAGGTGTCGGTGCGTTGGTGGTTCTTTGTGTCTGGGGGTGGGCGTCCAGGTACACACCGGCTCACTCCTTGGCGGCCACTTATCGGGGCCTGGAGCCTGGGGCTCGCTCGGGCCCCTTCGGGGGTGGGGTGCCCCCGGTCTCTCGGCCTGGGGCTCGGTCACTCAGGCACAGCTGGTGGCCTCTTTCTTTCCTCTTTCTTTCTCCCTTTCCTATCCCTCACTAATGTCTGTCCCGTCTGTAACATCTGAAAATAAAATATAATAAATAATAAAAACAAAGATCGACCAAATGGACCAATACGGCAATGCCACGATGATCCATTTGGCAAAGTAAATCCATTGGGTATCCTTGTTGGTCTTCAGACAACAATTCTGATGGCTAAAGAACCAAATGGGACAGGCGGAAAAAAAAAAAGAAAAAAAAAAAGGATTAACGTAGCTATGTCAGTTTTAGTCTAAGTGCTTTTTTACATATAGATGAACTGTTTGTTTTTCCAGACCAGTAGGTTAAGGGAAGTCGTTTATGGGGTCAAACTCTGACACACACACACACACACACACACCTCCACATTCCAATGTAAGGAACAAACGCTCACTGAAGCATATAAATAAAGACCAGGGCAGTCCTCAGTGCGAGTCTCAGTTCTGGAGGCTGCCCTTGCTAGCAAGAAGTTCTGTGTGTTTCTCTTCTCTGAGTCTCTACTGAAGAAGTGTTTTAGAGTATACCTCTTAACACTTGCCCTTCCTTATTTCTGTTATCTGCTCTCTCAGATCTTCATGTACAATTCATCTTGTTGTTCCTTCTGCTCATCTTATCACTATGGGGAAAAGAGCTTTCCGTCGCTCTGCTCCTCGGCTCTGGAACTCACTTCCTCCAGTCATAAGAAATATAGATTCCCTTCCCTAATTTAAGGCACAACTCAAAACATACTTGTTTTTAACTGGCTTACTCGCTTAATTACAGATCTTATTTATTGTCAAATCTTGTTTTTTTGTTTTTTCTATCTTACTTTATTTTAATCTACTTTTTGTATTGATATCTTTTTTTCTCTTTGTAAGGTGACCTTGGGTTTTAGAAAGGTGCCCTCAAATAAAATGTATTATTATTATTATTATTATTACTTAATTACTTACTTCAGTTTAAGGGCCAGCCAATCAAAAGAAAATTGGCCTAAAAAACAGGGGATGGACTGAGGGGCTGCACCGAGGCCAAGGATCAGATAAAGAGGGATTATTTTGAACTGTGAATCATGCAAAGCTGCCCTGGTTGAGTCCAAGAATAAAAACTTGGAGCAGGAAGTGAGCAGAAGAGGTCCACTGTTACTGGCATAAGATTTCTGATGTATTGATGGCATAGATTCCATGTAATTATATTTGGGTGTCTCATTAAAAGGAAGTGAGCAGATTAGTTGAATATTTTAAATCACATTAATACACAGAGTCCAAACAGACCAGGGAGCGAAACAGGCTTTCAGTCTTAAATAAAGGTTAAAGAAGAGCCCAAGGGAATTTTAATTGCCCACCAGTCAACCGCACAATCTGTGATGCTCAGCTCAACAAACAAATCCCAGCAGTCATGCAGAATTATTTATATGCTGAGATATTTGCAGGTCTTCAAAAGCTCTAACCATGTCTTCTCGAAATCATACAAAATTAATCAGGATTAGCAGACAGTATGTTAATATATTTTATTAAGAGGAGAAAGACTTTATATCATCCCATATTCAAATCCTAATGGCTGATTTTTGACAGGAGGAGAGCAACAGGAGTGAAAGGTGGTGGTGTGTGTGTGTGTGTGTGTGTGTGGGGGGGGGGGGGGTGTTAAAGATGGCACTGAGACCTGCTGGGATGTTTGGAGACTGTGGAGGTTGAGCTGAAGGTGTTAGAAATGAGCCCATCAGAGGGACTGCAGAGTCACAGAGGCTGAGATGGTCTGAAGATGTGTAGAGGAGGGAGGGTGGAGAAACAGAGGAAGAGCTCGGGGGAGGTTCATGGATGTAGTAAAGGAGTACATGCAGAGGGCTGGCATGACAGAGGGGGATGCTGGGATTGGTGGAGGTGAAGTCAGATGATCTACTGGCAGGGAGTAGCTTACTTGAAATGTGCAATTCACTTGTATTTTTATTTTTATTCCTATTTATTCTATTTATCCCCTTCGTATATTTTATTTATATTTGTCTCTGTATTTATATATGTGTGTGTATGTGTGTGTGTGTGTGTGTATATATATATATAATATTCTGTAACTGTAATTTCTGTCGGTGCTGTGCTTTTTGGAAATCGAATTTCCCAGAGGAACCCACCCGAGGGATTAATAAAGTTCTATCTTATCTTATCTTAAAGAACAAGATTCTAATGGTAATGATTGGCATCGGGCTCAAACAGCTCAAACTGTGCTTTACCCCTCTGCTTTACCCCTCTGAGGAGTACAGAAGTCTGGTGAGGAACTTTGTCGCATGGAGTCTAACAAACCACCTGCAACTCAACACCTCAAAGACTAAGGAACTGGTTGTGGACTTCGGGAGGTCCAGAGAAGGTCCACTGCCGGTTCAGATAGAGGGGGAGGAGGTGGAGGTGGTCAACAAGTACAAGTACCTCGGGCTGTGGGTGGACAATAAACTGGACTGGTCATGCAACACAGAGCACCTGTATAAAAAAGCCCAAAGCCGACTGTACTTCCTCAGGAGGCTGAGGTCTTTTAACATCTGCAGGAAGCTCCTGAGGATGTTTTACCAGTCGGTGGTTGCTGGAGTACTTTTCTATGCTGTGGTGTGCTGGGGGAGCAGCACAGCAAAGAAGGACTCATCCAGGCTGGAGAAACTGATCAGGAGGGCTAGCTCTGTGGTCGGCATGAAGCTGGACACTCTGGTGACAGTGGCAGAGAAAAGGACACTAAAGAAACTGATGGACATTATGAACAATGCTGGGCATCCTCTGCACACGGCCATAAACAACCAGAAGAGTCTGTTCAGTGACAGGTTGCTTCTCCCCAAGACAAGAACTAACAGACTTAAAAACTCCTTTGTCCCACACGCCATCAGACTGTTTAACTCCTCTCTGGAGGGGAGAGAGAGGGGAAACAGGAGGACAAAGGAGGGGGGAACAACTAAGCTGTAGTGCCTCTTCACCTCACTGTGCAATACCTTGTGCAATACTTTTTGTAAATAGTCAACAGACTCAATACTTGAAATGTGCAATTCACTTGTATTTTTATTTTTTATTCCTATTTATTCTATTTATCCCCTTTGTATATTTTATTTATATTTGTTTCTGTATTTATATATATGTGTGTGTGTGTGTGTGTGTGTGTGTGTGTGTGTGTGTGTGTGTATGTATGTATATATATATATATATATATATATATATATAACAATTCTGTAACTGTAACTTCGGTCGTTGCTGTGCTTTTTTTGGAAATCGAATTTCCCAGAGGAACCCACCCGAGGGATTAATAAAGTTCTATCTTATCTTATCTTATCTTATCTTCATCTCCGCTTGTTTTGTTTCAGCTGTGCTCTCTTTTGACCACAGCATTAGGTGAGCAAAGCACAAATCCAACACACCTCTAACTAGAGGTTTTCTGTCCGCTATTAGCCAATCAGTGCTCAGATAGTAGATTCACACTGTCAGACGCTATAAAATACTCTAGAACTTTGTACACAGTCTGTAACTGTGTACATAGTGTCTCCTGCAGTTCTGTTTGGAGTTGGGATTTGGTGTGATACTCACCTGAAATCCAAGGACAGCCTTTGCTGCAGAAGCTCATAGTGGATCGTGGAGAAAGTACTTGGGTAGAAAAAGCATAGAAGCAAGTGCTTGTATGAAGGGGTGAATTAGTTGTGTTGTATAAAGCGCCATATAAAAGCCAGTCCATTTACCATTTCCAGTTTCATGGTAACCTGCTGAATGGTGATTATGTGTTATCACTTCCACACATACAGTACAAGGCCACTTCCAACTGTTAGGAGTTTGTCGTCACATTCATTGGAAGTCATTTCAGCTTGCTGAATGGAAGTTGTCATGAGGAGGTAGAGTGGGGGTTTAATTAACTCAATATAAGAGTCTGAGATGATCCGGGGGGCGTCTGGGTTCGAGGAAAAAATGGCAACGGTTTCAACACCAAGAGTGCTTTTCCCAGGGTTAGGTGAAGACAAGATTGTGGTTTGGGTTCAAATCCCACTGAAGGAACCATGTCAGCTCCCACTACATTTACCACCAGAGATTTTACTTGTGCCATCAGTGCTTGATTTCTGTTCTCTTTATCGCTGCTTATAATGGATAAAAACAGCCTGCTCAGTAGAGGATGACATATACTCCTGATATGCATGACATGATTATAAGGCCCACAGGTTCCTGCAGTGGAAAACTCCTGGAAAATCGACCCTGAGGGCATTCAGGGCCATTAAATCTCATACATGCTTTCTAGACTTTAGAACTTCTTACAGATTCAATTTAACCTCTGAAAGGACTCTGAGAGCTTCCTCGGTGACCGCTTGTACGTCTGAAAGGAGCACTACTAGAATTTCTTTAGAATAAATCTCCCATGCCGTCGCTGTTCTTCTGAGAGAGCAGGATGAATCGTGCTGATGGCAGTGACTGTGTCCAGACAGAGTAGAGTGATAAGTGTGGAGAGCAGCGGCGGATCAAAAAGGAGACACGAGACTGAAATTAAGCAGACGAGTAAAAGGCCGGCATATGACATGAGGACTCCAGAGAGATATTTACACTGTCAGAAGGCAGACAGAAGAGCCTTAGCTCTCTATGTGAGCGGGTAAATGAATAAAAGCTCCTGAAACATCATGTCACTTTAACCTGATTAAACAGGTTGTGCAGTAGTTGCAGTCTTGGTCTGTTTTGGGGATGTTAGCTGCTGTCTGCTGGAGGTAATGCGCTAACTAGGCCAGTACCTCACACAGCTTCAGCCTAATTAATCCAAACTAACTTTTTCACTAAGTGGCTCGTGTCTCGACTTTGTTTTGGTCTTGACTCGGTCTGTCTTGGTCTTAGTCTTGTCTTGGTCTCGATACCCTCTGGTCTTGGTCTTGTCTTGGTCTCGATACCCTCTGGTCTTAGTCTTGTCTTGGTCTCAATACCCTCTGGTCTTGGTCTTGTCTTGGTCTCGATACCCTCTGGTCTTGGTATTGTCTTGGTCTCGATACCCTCTGGTCTTGGTCTTGTCTTGGTCTCGATACCCTCTGGTCTTGGTATTGTCTTGGTCTCGATACCCTCTGGTCTTGGTCTTGTCTTGGTTTAGGTGGTCTTGACTACAAGTCTACTTATTCCCAATCTGTGTCTGAATCTTAACAAAGAATCGGTTCCACATTTCTATGTGCTTATGATCTATGATCTTTGCTGTTTCCGCTGTGAACCCTGACCTTGAATTACATCACTTCTTGGCAGACTTCACAGAGCCCATCATCCTTCATCAGCACAGTCATTTTGACATGTTTATAGTCAAGGTCATCGTATAGTGTCACAAACAATCACCTGTTATGACAGATTTACAATCCGCTGCAATTAATATTGAAACTTTGATGACAGTTTTTACTGTCAAATCTGCCAATTAGGAGGTGTAAAATCTCACAGTCAGCCATTACTACAAATCATGAGAACTAAAACTGTCTAAGTTTATCATTAGCACAAATCACAAAATCATAAAACAAGATGTGTAAATGCATAAAGTGTGAAGTATAGGGAATATGATGGAAAGGTACAGGGCTCTCAGGCCTGAAATGTTAGCTTGAGTAAATCCAGCACTTCACAGTATACAGATCATTCCAGTCTATATGTCATAAAATCTCAGCATCCTCTTTTCTGATAGCTAATGGCATCGGGACAATCCACAGGTCACGGTGCCTCCAGCTGATTCAAATCAGCAGCACAAGGGTTGTGTGTTTGGATGTTTGGAGAAGAGTCAGCTCATGCAAAACCTTTGCTTTGTGTTTGTCTCAGCAGCACTTAGAGAAAGTTAGGGAGTCAAGAGACAGTGGATGGGCAGGTGGATCTGACAGGTGAACATCTTCATGAGGAGAGCGGACCAAGCTGGGAGGCAGCAGGTGAGTGAGAGAGTGCTCCAGGTAACCGTTCCAGGGCGGCTTCTGAACAACAGAGATCGCTGGCACAGGTAAGCTTCAGAAAACTTAATTACTGCGAACGTAGACGACAACCTGGTGGAGGGTAGTGGCTTGAGCTGCTCCTTAAATAGAATAGAATAGAATAGAATTCAACTTTATTGTCATTGCACATGTCACAGGTACAGGGCAACAAAATGCAGTTTGCATCCATCCAGAAGTGCTTTAGTGATATAGATATATTACAATATATATTAGCAATAATATAGATATGTAAGTATATTACAGAAATGTGTCTATTGTGGTATGTAATATGTACACTGTATGAAGTATGTTATGAATATGCTATAACTATAAGTATGTACAGGCGATAGTGAGTACAAGCTATGTACAGGCTATGAACAGGATATAAATATGAAAAAAAAACTATACAGAAATATGAAATATACAGCTATACAGAAATGGGAACTCAGTCCAAATACCAGCAGGGTGAGGAGATGAGTAACAGGTGTGTTGGGAAACAGAGGACGCCACCCAAAGGCGGGACTACTCGGGGACCTGCCCATCTCTTCCAGAAACAGCAAAGCAGAGAGAAGCCCCAGGGCGCCCTGGGACCATGGCACACACACCTCGTGATGACGATGATGATGACGATGATGATGATACCTCTTACATGATGTCTCATACCTGTGCTGGGACTACACTTTTTCTATTCTCATATCTGAGTCTTCCAAACTCTCACTCAGGTGGATGTGATCCTGACCCAGGAACCAGGTGATGATACAACATGTGCTGTCGACTTTTCTGAGCACTGCTTCCACGTTTTCATTGAAGGGAAAGATGCACATATTGTCCCCGGCGTCGCCCCTAAAATCTACACCCACAGTGATGCTAAAGACTGTTTTGAGTGTTCAGCATCTCCATTCAGGCTGTTCTAATAGAAGCAGGTGGATGGCAGCATGGCTTCGGCGTGTCTGGATGTCCTTATCATGGGTTTTGTGCCTGATGTGGAGCGGTTTGAATCATCTGTGTTTGAAAGCAGCAACACAAATAAAGCAGCATCACCAGCCCTGGCTGAAGGGCAAGGGAGGGAAGAGGAATGTGGGAAAAGAGGCTACGGATAAAGGAGGAGAGACGGAGACTTTTAGCAAGCAGATAAATGATCCTGTATTTCTTATCACGTTGCTGCACACTGTGTGCACATGTGTGGTTTTCTGTGTGTTTGTGCATCGGCCCGGTTTGCCTAATTCTCTCTGTAAATCAGTTTCCCCCTTCAGTCCTCGCTCGCACTCTTTCCCTCCTGTCCTTTTGCTCGCCGGCTGATCTTGTTGTATTCACAGAGAGCTGAATTGCTATTGTGCGCCGTGTTAATGTTGCTGACAAATTACAACATGTAAATAGTGTCTGGGTAAACGGCGGTCCCCTGGCAGCAGGATAATGGAGGAGAGATTCCGCTGTTTATTGAACGTTTTTCACAGGATTGTAGCTTGGGGCTATCTGTCCTCTCCTCTGTCACAGTTGTTCCATAAGAGACAGTGTGTATGTGTGTGTGTTAGCTAGAGGTAAAGGACACGTCCTTTTGGAAGAGGCTGTGTCTTATTTCACAGCGTGTCTGCCTCTTTGTGTGCAGTATTAATCTTACCCAGGGTGGCAGCGATGGCATTATGGTTCACATGAAAACGCTGGAAGCACAAGAGCACACGGGTCACTGTTTGTTTTAACAGCTTCCTTTAAACTCCTCCTTTCACAGGGAGAGGCGCTTCCTGCAGATTTTCCAGAACATCAGTGCCATCACGACTGTCTGAATATCTGCTCTGTAATAAGGCCACCTTTAAACAGACTGACGGCCACTTCTTTCCTCGTCATCATCCAGTCTGATGTTGTGGCTTATTAGCTGGAGGCGTTGCTAGTTACAACGGACTCACTGGCAGCTGTCATGTTTTATATGAGCAGTTAACAGCTGTCATGTAGATTAAGGGCTTTTTCTTTTGGAAACAGTTCTTTATTTATTTTTTTTGATTTATTGAACAGCAACAGTGTAAATGAAGGCAATATGACAGCATCTGTGGTCTCTCTGTGCAGGTTATATAAGACCATATAACATACAGGTGACAGTGACAGGCAAAAATGATCACAGTTCTAACATGGTCTCCTCTCACAGCCCCCGAGATCCACCCTTCTTTAAAGAGAAAAAAAAAACGTTATTGTAGTGCGCTATCTGATCAAAGTCAGGATGTAACCTCTGCCTGGTAACTTCATGACAATTATTCTTCTGCAGGTTATTTTTGCACTCAGAGTTGCAGAAAAATGGCTACACAGCTAAAGACAAAAACTCGGCTAACTAAAAATCAATCACTTATTTACAACTTGTCACAACTTGAACTAACTACAGTTGTGGTCAGAAGTTTCTATCCACAGAAGGTGGTCTTGATTTTTGATTTGGCTGATATTTGACCGCTCTTCTGGGTAGAATTGGTAGAGTTGTCTGTGAAGGTTCTCAGTCATCCAGGTCATTTTAATCAAAGGAGCTTGGAAAGAAAAGTGTCTGGACTTGTTAAAGACCTTAAAGAAGCCAGATGCTTTTCTTTCCAAGCTCCTTAATTGGTAGAGTTCATTTAAATTGGTTCATTTCCTGGCACAGACCTGGCTTTTAAGCATAGTCCACACATTTTCCACCGGGTTGAGGTCAGGGCTTTGGGAAGGCCATTCCAGAAGCTTAATGTTATCCTGCTTTATCCTAAACCAGTTCTGATTTGTGATTGTCCCGTTGGAACATGATGTCCAAGTTTCAAATGTCTAGCTGCTGATTTGAGGTTAAGTTGATGACTTCATTCATTATTCAAGCCACTGACAGCAAAACAGCCCAGAGGATGATACTACCAACACCATGCTTGACAGATGGTTCAGTAGTCTTAGGTTTGGAAACCTCACCTTTATTCCTCCAAACATACCTCTTATCGTCGTGTCCAGACAGCTCAGTCTTTGTGTCGTCTGATCATCAGACCTTTCTCCAGAAGGTGTTTGGCTCATCCTTGTGGGCAGCTGTACCCTCTTGGTCCATGGAGATGTGAAACTACTGTGGACATGATGCTGGTGTTCCAGAAGCTTCCAGTTCAAGGTTCAAACCAGTCAGGTTTGAAACTTGGTGGTTCCTGGATTGTTCCTGAACCAGTTTCCTCCCATCTGAGGGAGGCAGTTGGGTCAGTGGGACTTTCCCATTGTTCTGAGTGTTGGTCAGTCCAGTCAGTGCTCAAACAAATCCTTTCATGCTGCAAGCAGAAACTACCAGCAATAATCAATCGTGATCCCTAATGAGAAGTTAACAGGCCATGTTAAATTAAACATACTGTAAGAACCTTCAGCACCACTTATTAAAAGGTTATAAAAGTCGTTAGAGTGTTTGCTTTGCAATCATTTTGCCCTGGAAAAACAACAGTTCAAAGATGGTTGGAAACGTCAGAAACAGCTTTACATAATAAAAATCTGTTAATTACAGCTTCTTTATAAAATAAGTTATACCGTGTGGAGTCATCACACAGTACACAATCATTTTAGAAATGAATCACCACACCTGTTTCTACGGTCTCTATAAATTTGTCTTGTGGAGGCACCTGTACAGGCAGAGATATGACTACACGAGTGCTCGAGTCTCTCCAGGAACATGGAGCCAGGAACATCATGTCTCTGCTCAGTCAACAGAAATAATAATGGATTGGATTTATATAGCGCTTTTCAAGGCACCCAAAGCGCTTTACAATACCACTATTCATTCACTCTCACATTCATACACTGGTGGAGGCAAGCTACAGTTGTAGCCACAGCTGCCCTGGGGCAGACTGACAGAAGCGAGGCTGCCATATCGCGCCATCGGCCCCTCTGGCCAACACCAGTAGGCAAGTAGGGTAAAGTGTCTTGCCCAAGGACACAACGACCAGGACAGAGAGCCCAGGGATCGAACCGGCGACCTTCCGGTTACAGATGCGAGTCCCAACCCCCTGAGCCACGGTCGCCCAGAAACACATAATAATGGCATTATCATCACTCTGCTCACTCTTTGTTGACCACAGTGCAGCTCTGCACACACTGCTGCACACCCTCTGCATGTATTGTATGCATGGATTTAAAACAAACAAACACACACACACACACACACACACACACACACACACACACACACAGGTTAGTGCATATGGCTGTGCCAGGCTGGATGGCAGTGCAGGTGAAGTCTTGGCTCCACACCAGCACACACTGGTCTGAACATCAGTAACAGATTGTGTTATTTTATTGGAGCTTTGTGGGTCTTGTGTGCCTGTCATGGTGCTGGAAGCAGGATGTGATGGGGAGGACTGCTTTCCTTTAACACAGGCAACGGTGCTGTGACAGAGCTGTGACAAAGAAACTGATTTGCTTCTGAAAAACCACCTGCAGGAAGCTGAAATGTTGTGGGTAGTGTTCCATTGATGGCAATACTGTAGGCATGAACACCAGGAAGTGTGACCAGTTATTTACGAGGACTTCTCACTAAAACTAAAATCACCTTGAACTGAGAAAAAAACTTTCCATTAGTGATTATTTCTTATTTTTCTTCAGCTCATTTGGACTTTTATACCTCAAGGCCAGCTAACAAACCTGCAGCATCCAACCATGGAATCATAAAGCCAAGCACCATATGACATCCCCCCAACATTCAAGTATTCATCATCCATCTGTATAACCAACAAATCATTAACCCTACGAGAAGACAACAAACTCTGTAGCCACCAAATCTGATTTGTGTTCAACCCTCCATCCATCCAACCAAACATCTAATCATAAACCACACCACCATCTATTTTCCAACAATATAACTATTAAAAGTTTAACATCCATTCATAAAGCCACCTGATTATCTCAAAGAAGTCAAAGAAAGGACTGGTTTGTTTTGGTCCGCCGTATTCACCCACAAGGTGGAACACTCACATAAGTGATAGAACGGGTATTCTACCAATCTTCTGATTGGTAGATGACCAGCATTCTGGCGAGACGGCAGCAGCATGCAGCAGCCACTCCGGACCAAAATGGTGCTGTTTTTGTGCTCTCTATCGCCTTTTCATCATGACCATTTCATCATCATATAAAAACTGACCAGGAACTGCTGGAAGCGCTGTGTGTCCTCAGGTTGCTACGGAAATCAGGCCTTTAGTTCCTGGCGTTGCCTGTTGCCGTGGCCAGGGGAAGGATTGCCAAAAGTGGTGTGTGAGGAAGCGGAAGTGCGGCAAGCACGAGGGGGTCTGTGCTAAGACTAAGAGCAAATCCAAGCTCTTCCACACATCTTGCTCTCAAACATTTGCTCACTGGACAATAAACTGGACTACATTCGACTCCAGCGGACCACACAGCGGGAATTTAGAGACTGCTGCATCTTTGTTTTCACAGAAACATGGTTCAGTGACAGAGTTCTGGACACTGCCATTCAGCTACATGGGCTCACCTCATTTCGTGCTGACAGAAATGCAGCTCTGTGTAGTAAGGCTCAAGGTGGTGGCTTATGTGTCTACATCAGCTTGGAATGGTGCAAGAACTCAGTGCTAGTTTCTAATTACTGCTCATTGCTGGTAGAGTTTATGACTGTTAGATGCAGACGTTTTTATTTACCTTGGGAATTCACTGCTGTGCTCATTACAGCAGTGTACATCCCACCCAGCGCTAATGCCAAAAAGACACTCTGTGAGCTGTACGGGGAGATCAGCAAGCTCCAGAGCTCACACCCCGATGGACTGTTTGTTATTGCCGGAGATTTCAACCATGCAAATCTCAAGTCAGTGTTTCTGAAATTCCATCAACACATGGACTTTGTGATGAGCGAAGCCCCGCCCCCATCTTGGACACTCAGACCACTTGTCTGTTATGCTAATTCCAGCATACAGACCGCTCGTCAGACGCTGCAAACCGGTTCTGAGACAGGTGAGAACTTGGCCTGCAGGAGCTCTCTCTCTCTGCTCTTCAGGACTGTTTTGAACACACTGACTGGGCAACAAATGGCAACCGCACCAACTTGGAGGAGCGCACATATTGTGTGACCAGCTACATCACCAAATGCATCGATGATGTCACTGACTCCAGGACTATCATAACATGCTCCAACCAGAAACCACGGATGACTGCAGAAGTGCGTGAGTTGCTAAAGACTCCAGACTCCACCTTCAGAGCAAATGACAAGGCGGCCCTGGGAACAGCGAGAGCCAAACTGTCTCGAGCCATCAGAGCAGCAAAACGCTCTGATGGCCACAGCCACTTCCAGGACAGCAGTGACATGTGGCGCATGTGGCAGGGCATCCAGGCCATCACCAACTACAAGAAGATAACACCTGCCTGTGATGGTGACGCCTCCCTACCAGATGCGCGGAAGAACTTCTGTGCACAGATTGACACTCAGAATGATGTGCTGATGAGGAAGTCCACCACACTTCACAGCGACCAGGTTCTGTGTCTGACCTCTGTTGATGTGAGGAAAACTCTTCGCAGAGTTAACCCACGGAAAGCTGCTGGTCCAAAAAACATTCCTGGAAGAGTGCTCAGGAAATGTGCAAACCAGCTGACAGATGTCCTCACTGACACTCAGCCCACCTCTGTTCTCTCTACTGACTCACGACTGCTCAGCAATGCACAGTTCAAACCACATAATCAAGTTCGCCGATGACACGACTGTGGTGGGTCTCATCAAGAAGAACGACAAGTCAGCATACAGAGAGGAGGTGCAACAGCTAACAGACTGGTGTAAAGTCAACAACCTGTCTCTGAATGTGGACAAAGCAAAAGAGATGATGGTTGACTTCAGGAGAGCACGGAGAGATCACTGTCCACTTAACATCAATGGATTGATGGATCCTCTGTGGAGGTCGTCAAGAGGACTGTTACGACTGTTGTTGTAATTATCATATGTAAATTTGAGCGTGCAGGTGCTCCTCCGTGATTGGTGCATCCAGGGTGGATGGATCGCACCGATTGGCTAAGGGCCGGGAGGCAGCGGATAAGAAGAAACCGCCAGGGACTGCCAGGTCATTCATCCTCGGCCCAACCCAACCGGCAGACCGTTCACTGTGTCACTATGTTGGTTAATGTAAGAGCATGTAGGGGTGGACCGCCTTTTTGTTTGATCAGTTTTCTCCTGTTTTTGTTAGGCAGGGAGGAAAGTGATTGTCGTTTGAGTCAATTCTTTTGAGTAGGTAAGTTGTGTTTATTCCTGAGATAGGTTACTTTTTGTTTGTTGTTTTGGCCTTGGGTTCACCCTGAAGTTATGGTATGCTCCCTTCCTTTGTTTAACTGCACTCATTGTAAATAAATCATTGTCACAAAGTATTAAGTGTGTGACGTGCTGCATGGGGTTGGACGGGGATCGATCACCCTTTATGTTGTGGTCTGGCCGCGCCTAGACGGGCCATAACAAGGACCAAATTCCTTGATGTTTACTTGGCGGAGAACCTCTCCTGGTCCCTCAACACCAGCTCTACAACTAAGAAGTCTCAACGATGTCTCTACTTCCTGTGGAGGCTGAGAAAAGCCCATCTCCCTCCATCCATTCTCACCACGTTCTATAGAGGGAATATTGAGAGTGTCCTAAGCAGCTGCATCACTGTCTGGTATGGTAACTGCACCTTATCAGATGTTAATATCCTACAATGGACAGTGAGAGCAGCTGAGAAGATCATTGGAGCCTCTCTTCCCTCTATTAAGGACACTTATAGCACCCGCTCCATCTGCAAAGCCACCAGCATTGTGGAGGACCCCACACACCCCTCACACACACTCTTTACCCTGCTGCCTTCTAGAAAGAGGTACCAGAGACAATAAACACCCAGGCTGAGATCTTCCTCCACCTCTCCTGTATCTCCCCCTCCTGCAGAGTGAGCTCCTGAAGAGAGGAGAGCTCCTGCAAGATGTAACAACCTCCCCCAGGTGGCTCGATGCACCGGCGGCACCCTGCGCCAGGACTGGGCCCCCATACACCCACCCGCCAACAACCCCGGCAACACACCAACCAGGACCCAAGCCCCCCGAGGCCCAGCCAGGGCCCCAGCCCAGAGATGGAGCGCCCCCAGAACCTCACGCCCATCCCGGACCCACCCAGGGGCAGCCAGGCTACCAGGTCAGTAGCCCACGTCCGTCAGCACAGACCCTCCCCGAGGAAACAGTCACCTGAGAGCCAATAGAGCCCTTAATGGGCCATGACCGCTACCCCGGGTTGAGCCCTCCAAGGAAGATGCTCCCGGGGAACCCCCCGACGCCCTAAGCCTGCCCCTACCCCCACACCAATCACAACAGTGAAGGTGGGACTAAACTATGACCCCCCACCCCCACTAGGTGATGGAGCTGATCAAAGGAGCCCAGAGCAATTGATCTGATGTGGTGGCAGAGGCTGTATCATGTAATCTAATAGATAATCTCTATATTGGTTAGAATTAAGATTATTTTTATTTCTCCAGTTCATGAGGACTGTTTTCTTGGCTATGCATAGGGCAGTGAAATGGGCTATATTCATATGGGCTATATTCTTTTCTGTAGTGACATTATCAGCGCTATATATATATATATATATATATATATATATATATATATATATATATATATACATACATACATACAACAGACATAATTGAGAGATCAGTTGAAAATGGAAATCACTGTCAGCTTCAGCCTAACAAACTGCACAATTAAAATGGATAAATCACTTTAAATAACACAGACAGGCAACTGGAGCAGCAGGCGAGTTTCTGCCTTTCAAGCCTGATTAAGCTGTGAGAACAGAAATGCTGTGTGCCACTTTCAGGGGTTTATTTGCTTCTCAGGTGCTGGACTCTGTATTTGAAGACAGGAGCATCCATTTGCTTTGGAGGAAAGCCAGTTTGGACTGTCTGTCACTGCCTGTTACAAATCAATCAGTGTGTCATGGTGGGGAGTGCTGTGCTTTCAAGGAGAGTGTGAGGAGCTGATTCAATTTGTCATGACTGATAATGTATCCCACAGCAACACAGACTTCAAGCCTGTGTGGTCAGCTGTAGCAGTTTGGTAATGCTGAGGACAAATTCAACCTCACAGGCCTTTTTCCACATTCTGAGCTCAGTCCTAGTGATAATAGAAGCATCATGTTAAATTAAAACAAGAGGATGGTTGTCAGAGTGAGCAGGAAACTGAGTTGTCGGGTACATGGAATATATTAAAGGCAAACAAGATGTACTCATCATGTTTCTGGTGCTTTTAACAAACTGCGAGCTGTGACAACACGACAATAATGGAGCATGACCTGGTCAGAAACATGAAAGCTGACCTTTTTACAGCTTAAAAGGAACTTGAAAGTCAGATGATTACTGTACTCGGTATAAGTCACATCCAAATCCCTCTCAAGCAAATCTATTCATGAAGCATGTTGCTGGTATTTCTCAGAAACTGAAACATGGCAGGGCAAGATTACCGCCTGGTTCCACTGATGAATGCATGAAGGCACAAGAATACAGCCTGTTCAGATTAACCACAGCAGGAGGGAGCAGGAGTACAGCCCAGATAGTTGGATGAAAGCATGACGGTACAGGAAACCTGCCTCACTGGACTGACCAAAGTGCAGCAGCACACAAGTATGACCGGGTCAGCTGGATGAAAGCATGATGGCTGGAATACAGCCTGGTTGGAAGGCTGGATTCATGAAACCCTTTTGGAACTTAAAAGGAACTTCTAACTTGAGATGATTACTATACATGGAAAAAGAATTACTGCCACATGCAAAACGTTTCAAAATTTGAGCAAACATATACATCGAATATGCTTTTCAGAAAATGAGAGGCATGACAAGCTTGGTGTAGGAATTCTGCTGATTTATGGATTATGTCGATTTCTGCACCCGACTGCAGACTCATGAAATTAACCAAAAATGAACCTTTATTAACTAAACTCTATTGACTAAACATGTGAACATCTAATGATGGAGAAGGTGATGGAGATTCCAAAACAGGACACGGTGAATACAGAGATGACTGAAACTCAGGGAATAAACCATAAATGAAAAATATTACTAAAATTAAAAACTGAGCAAGCCTGAACAAAAACAAAACTAAAACTAAATGAGACAGACTAGAATCCACACTGACAATGACAAGAACAAACAGTGATGAACAGAGCTGAGAACATTGGGAGAGGCAGCCTGATGAAAGCACCATGCTGCCTGTTTAGATGGACTAAAGCATGATGGAACAGAAAGACGGACGGGTTCGAGCCATGAAAGCATTTTGGAATTTAAAAGGAGCATGAAACTTGAGATGATTACCATACATGGAAAAAAAAAGTCACAGCCACATCCAGATTTTGAGCCACTGTATTCCTGATACAGTGGGGCAAAAAGTATTTAGTCAGCCACCGATTGTGCAAGTTCCCCCACCTAAAATGATGACAGAGGTCAGTAATTTGCACCAGAGGTACACTTCAACTGTGAGAGACAGAATGTGGAAAAAAATAAATAAAAAAAATCCATGAATCCACATGGTAGGATTTGTAAAGAATTTATTCGTAAATCATGGTGGAAAATAAGTATTTGGTCAATAACAAAAATACAACTCAATACTTTGTAACATAACCTTTGTTGGCAATAACAGAGGTCAAACGTTTACTATAGGTCTTTACCAGGTTTGCACACACAGTAGCTGGTATTTTGGCCCATTCCTCCATGCAGATCTTCTCGAGAGCAGTGATGTTTTGGGGCTGTCGCCGAGCAACACGGACTTTCAACTCCCGCCACAGATTTTCTATGGGGTTGAGGTCTGGAGACTGGCTAGGCCACTCCAGGACTTTCAAATGCTTCTTACGGAGCCACTCCTTTGTTGCCCGGGCGGTGTGTTTTGGATCATTGTCATGTTGGAAGACCCAGCCTCGTTTCATCTTCAAAGTTCTCACTGATGGAAGGAGGTTTTGACTCAAAATCTCACGATACATGGCCCCATTCATTCTGTCCTTAACACGGATCAGTCGTCCTGTCCCCTTGGCAGAAAAACAGCCCCATAGCATGATGTTTCCACCCCCATGCTTCACAGTAGGTATGGTGTTCTTGGGATGCAACTCAGTATTCTTCTTCCTCCAAACACGACGAGTTGAGTTTATACCAAAACGTTCTACTTTGGTTTCATCTGACCACATGACATTCTCCCAATCCTCTGCTGTATCATCCATGTGCTCTCTGGCAAACTTCAGACGGGCCTGGACATGCACTGGCTTCAGCAGCGGAACACGTCTGGCACTGCTGGATTTGATTCCCTGCCGTTGTAGTGTGTTACTGATGGTGACCTTTGTTACCTTGGTCCCAGCTCTCTGCAGGTCATTCACCAGGTCCCCCCGTGTGGTTCTGGGATCTTTGCTCACCGTTCTCATGATCATTTTGACCCCACGGGATGAGATCTTGCGTGGAGCCCCAGATCGAGGGAGATTATCAGTGGTCTTGTATGTCTTCCATTTTCTGATGATTGCTCCCACAGTTGATTTTTTCACACCAAGCTGCTTGCCTATTGTAGATTCACTCTTGCCAGTCTGGTGCAGGTCTACAATACTTTTCCTGGTGTCCTTCGAAAGCTCTTTGGTCTTG
This sequence comes from Aulonocara stuartgranti, assembly GCF_965226115.1. Classification (NCBI taxonomy): domain Eukaryota; kingdom Metazoa; phylum Chordata; class Actinopteri; order Cichliformes; family Cichlidae; genus Aulonocara; species Aulonocara stuartgranti. The sequence goes on along the minus strand of NC_138945.1, from coordinate 40,888,662 downwards.
GCCATGGCGGAGTTTGGAGTCTGGCTGTTTGAGGCTGTGGACAGGTGTCTTTTATACAGATGATGAGTTCAAACAGGTGCCATTCATACAGGTAATGAGTGGGGGACAGAAAAGCTTCTTACAGAAGACGTTACAGGTCTGTGAGAGCCAGAGATTTTCCTTGTTTGAGGTGACCAAATACTTATTTTCCACCCTAATTTACGAATAAATTCTTTACAAATCCTACCATGTGGATTCATGGATTTTTTTTTCACATTCTGTCTCTCACAGTTGAAGTGTACCTCTGGTGCAAATTACTGACCTCTGTCATCATTTTAAGTGGGAGAACTTGCACAATCGGTGGCTGACTAAATACTTTTTTGCCCCACTGTATGTGCCGCTCAGGTTTTCAAACCCGGTCCCTGACTAACCTGCCAGGAGAATGAATGCACTGATGAATGTCATCAGTGAGATGGGAGGGAGAGACACTGTGGCCCTTCCATAAATGAAAGAAAACCACTTTTGTGATGTAAAGTGTGAGAATGTGTGTTTTCGGAAGACATTCAGTGAATCAGCATCCACAAATGGGCTCCTAATGAGAGGCTCCTAAAAGCTGTTAAACTTCATCGCTTATTGTCCAATTACAGTTCATAGATGAAACAGGATTATTTTTGCTGGATTATTGTCTCGTGTATCAGGATTTAGGATTTTAGGACCGGGCTCAGATCAGAGTCTTTGTTAGGGGATTTGTTTTAAGTCTGTCCATTTTTCCGGTTTTACACTCCGGATTTAGTTTTGGCCGTGTCCAGTCCTCCTCATCCTCCTCCTCGCCCTCCTCCTCCTCACAAGTGCTGTAGTGTTCAGGGTTTAACAACTCGTGCTTCAGGTCAAAGTCTGATCAGAGCCTGCAAATCCGGGAGCTCAGCTTTTCACTCTGTCCTCCTAATAGACACCTCTCCCACTCCCTTATTCTCTGCTCTTCTTCACCTCTGTGTTTATCTGCAGCCTGCAGATTTGTTAGCCCCCTCCGCTCCTCTCCCTCAGGATTTGTCCCTTCCCTCATTTCATCGGAGGAAAACGTCTCTACTCTCTCCATGGTAACGCTGGCTGTTTTCATCAGGTTGAATTTCATTACCTTGTGTGTTTGTGCATCTTAATAAACCAAGTGTGTGTGTGTGAATGTTTGGAGTGTGTGTTGACAACCTATTAGTGTGAGAGCTGCGCTATGCGGCGCTCTGCACATCGATGTGTGTGACTTTACAGCTGTGTGTGCTGCAGAATAAAAAGGTCAGTGTTCTTTTGAAGCCTGAATTCCTCCATCAGCTAAGAAACAGAGCTGGAGGGGTGAGAGGGAGAGGGGAGGAGCGGGGAGGAGAGGGGGGTGCTAAAGGAGAGTTAAAAACAAAATGCTTCTAAAACAAGAAAGAGCAGGTGAGGACAGGAGAGGAGGCAAGAAGAGGAGAAGAGGGGAGTGTTCATCTGAATCATGGATGTCTGAGTCTAATGCAAGTGTTTGATTATAAATGGGCTAAACCAGTAAACTCACATCCATCCATTCATTTATTCATTTATCCATCCATCCATCCATCATCTTCCACTTCTCCAAAGGTGGGTTGCAGTAGCAGCAGGAGAAATGTGGTATTCTACACATTTTGCCTCCTTCCTCGTGGGGGATCTGGAGGCATTCCCAGGCAGGATAAGATATAGGTCTGCCCTGAGGTCTCCTCCCCGTTGGCATACCTGAGAAAACCTTACCTTAAGCACCTCAACTGTCACAAACTCAGCTGAGATCTCTCTGAAAGTATAAACCCAGCTATCCTGTGGAGGAAACTCATTCAAGCCTAATATTCCTGACCTGACTCTTTCAGTCTTATGACCATAAGGCAGAACCTATGACCATAGGTGAGGGTTGGAACAAGTCTCAGTGCTCAGTGCTTCCTTAATTTCTCGAGTCTGTTACTGCTGACTCCTTACCAATCCGCTGGTCCTGGTGACTGTAGCGTCGTTGTCTGGGGCAACTGTGCCACGTAGGGAACGTCTGGTAGCCAGGCCTTAATCTGTGGGGCTTTTTAAAGTGCTGCCTCCCTAAAATAATATGATTCTGCCACATGTGGCCCACTACACACCAGGGTAGGCATAAGGTTCGGGGTGGTTCTCAGGGAGCAGGACCAGTAAACAACTGCCTGCAAAGTTTTACCTATAAAATAATTCAGTTGGTTGATTTATGAATCAGTTTACATTCTGAAAATTTCACTTTCATTAAAGTGATTAACACCCAAAAATGTCTTAAGTAATTTCAACATTACACTGCATTACATTATCACATTATAAAGAAATTCTGCTTTAGTAAAACAAAGAAAGCAGTCAGCATAGCTTAACCATGCTTTCAGAAATAAATCAGTAAAATTACACTGGCAGCTCATTATTTGCTTTTTGTCCCATAATTAAATGAGAAATTTTCTGTTAATCTGCAGAAAATCCTTTTTTACTGTGGACATACTTAAAAACATGAAGTTCTGATATTTGATGGTTCACAGTGAAAGGAACTTTCCTGTTTTCTAGTAGACCCTCAGTTTTAAACGCTGGGGTAGTATTGTACTGTGGGTGAGTCTGTTAGTGACAATGTTGTAAAACTGTGAAAATGATCAGAAAAATGAACATCCACGGGGCTGGTTTGAATCCTGTGTTTGACCTCCCTGACATAATAATAAGAACATGAGTGTTACAAACTCCGTGCGACTCACTGCCTACCACAGCCTGCTAATAGTTGAACGCTACCATCATGATAATGTCATAACAATAATAATAATAACGTTTCATGCTTTGGAAATGTAATTTTTACAAACTGCCAATCATTTTCTCTAACATGTTAAATTTGCCCTCCACAACAGCAGGGGGTGCTGCTGTGAGCATATAAAATGATTTTTAAGTGTGATTCATGTAAAGCTACTTTTAAAAACTATGACGTCTTTGTTCAGTTGATCTGTGACCTCAATGATCGCTTCTGTTGTGAAGGCTCACCTTTTAGCACACTCACTTCACCATATGCACCTTGTTTCTCTTCCTCACCTTTGATTGGGTGTGGTGCTTGCCTGTCACTCGTTATATAAGGACTGCACTCACCTACACCTCACTCTTTCTTCACACATGGGGCAGCAGCTGAGGTGAGTTTCTATTTGAGTTTCCTGAGTTCATGTATTATTTTGAGTTACTTAAATCATACTTTATTTCCTGTCAGAGATGGCAGTCCATGTGTCTTTCCTTTTGCTCATTATTCAATAAAATGGAAAAACCTGCAAGTGATTGCTGACTGTTCATTCTCATCCTGACCGGATGAGCCTATGATGGTAACAATCTCCAACCTCCTCTGAACCTTCCTCCAAAACCTCTTCACTTCGCTTTTCCAGATGTTTTCACATCTATTAATATTTATGTTCATAGAATGTTCCTACTTTATAAATGTGCATTATTTGGACAGACACTAGATACCAGAAACCTCACCAATTCCATCTGGCTCAAGTAAGACAACATAAGGCTGGAAACTGGAAACTCGTTGGTGTATGAAGAGAAAGCCAGTGCTCCGATCTGGGAGTTCTGACATTGGGATTTCTTTGGACTCTGCGCTCTTTGTTGCTATGCATTCAGCAGCTCTTCCTCCTCAGGTGATCTATAAATACTTAAAGTCTGCAGCCAACTCGTTATTTTACCTTCAGCTTCTGAAGCGTCACCTCTTTAACTCACTCCTTCTCTTAAATTTAGATTCCTTCTGTCCTCCCTTTCCTTTCTCTTCCTCCCTCCCACTTCCACTGTTGTTCCAGATCAATATAGCATTAACCTTTACTCTCCCCTCTTTCACCTTTTCTTGGGGGTTGTGCAGGTGTATAATGTGATTACTCCCAGCGGGGCTCTGTGTGCGATGAACATGGATTCTGATCAGACTTATCTTGCTATGGAGCGGGTGGATGTTCATGGTGGAAGTAGACATAAGCATTTTCCCTACTGCTGTTTAAGTGGATCACACCGATGCCTTTTGAAGTTCAGAGACGAAAACGTAAATTAACAGTGCAGTGAGAGGAAGCACAAATTCCACTGAATTTGAGTCTTCATATTCTCAGGCATTTTCACCATTAAACCTCAAAGAATGAGCACAGGGATCAGGAAACTCCCACTATCAACATGGAGAGCTGAAATTATCCAGTAACACATCAGCATCATCATTTGCACACCTGTGTTGTGCAGTCTAATACCAAACAGCAGCGCCAGCATTCAGGCTGCATGAAAACCCAGTGTCGAGGGGCGATTTACTCTCTCATTTCCTCTTTATCATTGAAGTTTTTGGATATGAACATTTATGTCTGGCTGGTTTCAGTAATATTCTGGGAACTCTTGCATGAGATACCTTTGGTAGATTCACAGCAGATATCATGTTGATACCGACCCTGTCAGAGCTCCAGTTCAGCAGCATCTTACATTCAGCTGTGGCGAATCCCACAGATTCAAAATGTAATCATGTACAAAGGGTAATACATTATATGTATCTATTCAATTTACAGGGGTTGATCATGTTGGAGTGTGAAGGCCATATACTTTATTGTGATTGCTGCATATTCAGCATTAGCTTAGCCAACAACAGTCCAGAGGTTGTTCATGCTACACTGAGAGGAGGGCAAACAGTGGCTGGAGATCAAAGCAGGAGCAACATTATCTGAACTCTTTAAAGCAACTTTGGTACACCAAGAGAGCAGTAAGATGGAGTTTCATGCAATCTATAAAAATGCAAAGATTAACTATATGAGTCACAATCATGGATCAGCTACTAGAAATTCCTCCGCAAACAGGGACATAGTTTCTGCAGGACTGCAATTTTACTACAAAATGACAGACACAACTGTTGTTCAATAAATTTAACCTCATAACAAAACATCAAGCAGTAGAGGAAAACCTTTCAGCCCTCCAGCTGGATGTGGGGATGTGAAGCCAAACACTGAGTTGTACAAGGAAATTATCTCTTTAATTTGCAGCACACTGAAATTTTAAATGGGGTATACGTGCAGGCCTTCCTGCGCTGAAGCACTGGTACAAATGTACTGGAAGTCGGCCAGTAATGACTGGTGTGCCAGATTATTGGCTGATGGATTATTGGTGGAAGTTAGTAATGAGTTTGAAAAATAAATAAGTTGGAGGCCGGATAACTGTAAAGAAACAGATTTGAACATGGGAAATGTGCCACCATTAACTGACTGTGCTTGTGTAATTCCTATTGCTGCCAGAAGGGGGAGACGGACATTTCACACAGCTGCTTTAATCATTTTTAGATTCAAAGAAAAACAGAACTAGATTTAGTAAACATGAGAATTTCTGTTCTTTTAAATTCATTTTGTTTTTTTCAAAATAAGAAAGCGTGGTCCCCATTTGGGGACCGATGCCCTACAGTCCACTGTTTACAAATATATAAGAGTGTGTGTGCGTGTGTGTGTGTGTGTGTGTGTGTGTGTGTGTGTGTGTGTGTGTACATAAAGGACTGTGTGTGTATAATCACTGATAGTAAATCCAATGAATTGTGTTTTGTAGAGCATGAGAAAGCTCTGCTGATTTGGCCAATTATACGTGCGCTATCAAAAGGTCACCATTTCATTACACACAACACAGCCGAAGTCCTCCTGTCGCTAAGAAAGGGAAACAAAAAGAAAGAAAAATGTCACCAGAAACAGAACAACAGTGAACATGTTTGTACTGCTGGGTGTCACAAACTCTGTGGAGCAGGTGTTGCATTCAGAGGAAGTGTGTCTGCAGGATCGTCTTTGGAGATTCATAGATAATCATAGACTCATCTTAAATTCACTTGGAAAGCAGAAAGAGAAAAAGAGCAAGAAACATCCAATGCAAAAGTATTTACATTATTCACCTAATTTATTTCTGTTAGTTTCAGCTCAGTGTGAGAGTCTTTGCTGCTGCTTACACTGTGGTTGAGCTCCTTTCCTTTCTGTCACGTGAGTTCCCCTCCTCACACAGACAAGTAAAGGGAAAAGTTAAAAACACTAAAAGTTTTCTTACTACAAGTGTTAACCTGAACATGAGGAGAGGATGAGAGAGAGAGAGCCAAGCTGACAGTGAACACATCGTTGTTGTCTGTGGCGTAATTAAAGCTACTACTGTTTGGCGCACTTTTTGCTCATACCTTCCTCCACGCTGTGCTCGGACCGTGCACCGATGCTCTTAGACAGTAGTGTTTCTGAGTGCAGTTCAGTCTGTGAGTCCCTCCTGGTAGTTAGTGCATGACCACAGGTGGCAGATCCACGTAGATGCAGGGTCTGAAAAATTAAGCCAGTGTGGATTTGCCTTACACTTAAATATTTTTATAGGCCACCAGGGGGTGATAGCTGTGGTCGCAGACTTCCTGTCCTAAACAAGCCTGTGGGGAAATGGCGCTCTGCAAGAACCTCAGTAAACACTGAGTTTACAGGCTCAGCCACTCTGAAGGTCTTCAGTACCAGACCACACAAACCAGTGGGTGACATCACTGGAGCACCGCCCATTTTTTTATGGGCACTGTCACCTTCAGGCATCATTTCTGACTGATGCCCACTCACACTAATGCCTCCCCGTGAAACCGAGCCACTGCTCTTAATTAGCTCGTAATACATTTGTTTTTAATGGAGACAGTAACCAACCAATGGTGTGATACACTTCCAGACTCACTGACACTGAAAGCGATCCACTGACCTCCATAGCACGTCTGCAAACCGTCATGGCGTCACCATGAACAGCAGCTCGCAGGCTGAATGCAGCAACTATACATCACACCTATCTGACAGCCTACTGCTCGAGCATCTGCTGTTGGAAACATATAAGTGTGTGTCTTGTATAAATAACCTGTGTGTGTGTGTGTGTGTGTGTGTGTGTGTGTGTGTGTGTGTGTGTGAGGAAAGTGCCTGTGTGAACAGACTGTGTGTATTAGCCATTCGGGTATTAGTCCACAGAGACTCAGATCAGGTCAGAGGCAACATTCATCTCTCAGCCATTTTTCTGCTGAGCAGGAACATATTACACACACACACACACACACACACACACACACACACACACACACACACACCTTACACTCTGAAATCTGGTGTAAAACTGCGAAAGGCTGCATGAATGCTTGGTGTCATCCAAGAGGGAACAAAGAGAGGATCCAAACAAAAAGCGGTACAGCTGACCTTCAGTTTACTTCAGAAAGCCTGAAAAAGCAGACTAATAACAGCTTACACTCCGCTATTTTACTTCATTCAGCTCACAGTTTAGTGCGGAGACTGGAGAAAAGAAAGTGCTATTTCAATTTCTGCTTCCTGCTGTGCACATTAAAAGTTTTCAGTCGTAGTTTCAGGTCAGATCATCACCAAGCAGAACTTCTTTCAAAGTTTCCAGTGAATGAAAATTAAATCAAAGAATTTCAGTTCAGTGTTTGTAAAATTATTCACTCCTAACCTCTCGAATCTCGCCTGGTTCACATCTGTTCCTGTGTGCAGTGCTAACCTAAGCAGGTAGAAAAAGCTGGAAAGTGAGAGTTCAAGTAGGACACCAGGACCAAGCTTCTTTGTTTAGCATGCAGCTACAGTGCAGCCTAACCTTGTTCCTTCCCCTGAGGATGTTAAGAGGTTAAGCTCATGTACTGAGCTCTCTCCTGGGGATGCATTCACTTTCATAATTTATCAGCACCGTTTGGTCGTGCTGTGGTTAAAGTAGAGCCAGAGGTCCATGCCCGCAGGATGCGCCACATGTGAGTCTTTTGTTTCAGTGTTTTTCATTTTGAATGGCACACCTGTAATCATATCTGCACAGCTTCTTTCTTCTGATGAAGGTTGCAGACAATGTCACGCAGCACAGCACTTCACATTAATAATTATTGAGTTTGTTTGGGTTAAAATATATAAAATAAAAATAACTCCTGCAGGCCGCAGAGAATGGGGGTGGGAGAAGACTCCAAACCTCCCTCCACCCGCTCATTGTAGTGTTGATGCATGTGTGTTCTAAGGTGCATTTAAAACCCAGGAGGGCATGGAGCTACCTGCCAGAGAGCAGCAGGTAAACGCATGGTCCCTCCTGCTAGCCCTCAATGTCTACGTGTATTTAAAATTGTGAGGTGGGCAACGACGCCAGGGGTGAGGTGTACACCCTGATGGTACTTTGGATTCTGTGTATCGTGCCCACCCCCAAGATCCTATATGTATGTGTAATGAGAGTGTGAGTAATGTGAATGTCTAAGTTGTGGGATAAAATTGAGGCAGAGGCAGCCAGAAGGGGACAGAGGGGGAGTGCCTACCCTGCACCCTGGTGACATACCTGCACCCCAAACCCTGCGTGTGTGGGTGGGTGTGGGTGCCCCACAGAGCCCGGGACAGTCCACCCAACCCCACCACAGAGAAAACTGCACCCACCCCACCATCCACTCATCTTCCAGACTACATAAGACAATAAACACCCAGGCTGAGATCTTCCTCCACCTCTCCTGTATCTCCCCCTCCTGCAGAGAGAGTTCCTGAAGAGAGGAAAGTTCCTGCAAGATGTGACAATCTCCCCCACCAGTTGAAGAGCCCCCCAGGTGGCTCGATGCATCGGCGACACCCTGCTCCAGGGCTGGGCCCCATGCACCCACCCGCCCACAACCCCGGCAACACACCAACCAGGACCCAAGCCCCCGAGGCCTGGCCTGTTCCCCAGCCCAGAGACGGAGCGCCCCCAGAACCCCACGCCCATCCCGGACCCACCCAGGGGCAGCCAGGCTACCAGGTCAGTAACCCACGTCCGTCAGCACAGACCCTCCCCTAGCCCCGCTGCACGCAGCCGCGAGGAAACAGTCACCTGAGAGCCAACAGAGCCCCTAACCGGACATGACCGCTACCCCGGGTTGAGCCCCCCAAGGAAGATGCTCCCGGGGAACCCCCCGACGCCCTAAGCCTGTCCCTACCCCCACACCAATCACAACAGTGAAGGCGGGACCAAACTATGACCCCCCACCCCCACTAGGTGATGGAGCTGATCAAAAGGAGCCCAGAGCAATTGATCTGATGTGGTGGCAGAGGCTGTATCAAGACTAATGTAATCTAATAGATAATTTCTATATTGGTTAGAATAAAGATTATTTTTATTTGTCCAGTTCATGAGGACAGTTGTCTTGGCTATGCATAGGGCAGTGAAAACCATATGGGCGATATTCTTTTCTGAAGTGACATTATCTAAGCTGCCCAACAAACACACTAAGGGGGAAGTTGGAATGTTACATTTCAGACACTTCGATAAGTCTTCACATATCTCGCGCCAGGTAACTTACTTACTGGCATGGGGGGTCTTGGTTTGCTTGGTTTGTCTTGTTCCTTTTTCTTTGGCTGGTGTCATACCGATGATTAGTTGCAGTTGCAGTCACACATTTTCACCCCTTTAAACTTTGTTTTCATCCTCACTATTAATCACAGTCTTAGGTGTCATGCTGTAGACTTTATATGGTTTAATGAACAGTCTTAGGCCATTAAATGGGACTCAGTATGCACTCACTTACCAATTTAAAGTATTTTACCTGGCCATGAGTCCACCTACCTGTAAGTGGTGTGTGTAGAGTATGATCCATGACGAAGTACAGCAGGCTGAAATAAAGCAGAATTATCCTTTAAATGACACCATTTCTCCTCCAGCTGTTCCATAGCACCAGCTATAGAATGAATAGATTAAAAGTCTCTCAAACATTGTGCCTGATTTGGATGAAAATTTGACCGTAGCAGCTGATGTATTTCCCAGAGTGTTGTAGTTCACGCAATTAAACCTAGTACAGTCTTTTTTACCTAAAAGTGAAAAGGATGTGCTAACTCCAAATCTGACCACTTGATTGCGGCCACTTTAACAAACATCCAGTTTTATCCTGCTAGTGGAAATTCATGGAACTGATAGACTAACTGAGAGACTAACTCACAATAACACACATCTTGGCTTCATGTGATTCTTTGTGTTTAAAATGAGTTGGGGTGGGTGTGACTCAAGCAGAAGGCTGACAGCAGCACAGAGTTTAAAAAGGCACCAGGAAGAATTTCCTTATGTGGGAATGAGATGTCACAGTGGTGCCAGCATGATGGGTCAGGATGGATGGTCATGTCATCATCTGCACAGGGAGCAGTGTCACAGGGTATTTCTACATTATGGAGAAGAAGATGAACAAAATAAAAAGTCAAAAAATGATATGTGACCTGGCAAAATGCTGTAATGGAGCCAGTCTATCTGCTTGCATGTTGAAGTCATAAAAATGGGGCTGTTGGTCCAAACCTCATTCGATGGTCATCTAACTTACTTCTGCACCATTTGCATTCAATATGTCGGGCCAGGGAATCTATTTTCTGATAAAGGCATCAGCATTTAGGGCAGTGTGGAGGAAAAGTGTGAGGAAATGGAGACAGACAATTATTTTCATCAGGATCGGAGTTATTTAGCGAATGAAATCATTTCCATAAACACATTAAATCCATCTTTTCATTAGCTTGCTTAGTGGTGTGCTGGCTGATACTGTAGCTAGTACTACGGCTGAAGGTTTGTCTTCCTTCCAGCTGCTCTGTGGTTAGTGCGGTTCTCAGTGCACTTTGGGTCGGTGCTGATTTCTCTGGTTAATTAGGGAGTGATCATAAATGACATAACTGACTGATGTAGATTTTGTTGCTATGCAGATGATACCCCAGTATATTTGTCTAAAAGAAGTAATTCAGATTATCTGGTGAAAGTACAGGCATGTGTCAGAGACATAAATGTCCTGATGGCCTGTGCCTCTGCTTGTAAAACCAGATAAAACTGAAGTCATGATGAAATGAATGTCATGTGGTTGGAGCTTACAGAGATTACGGCCTCAGTCACACTGTCCTCTAATTTACTTGAAAAAATTGAGAATTTTTACCTTCAAACTAAAACTTTGTTGGTTGCAGTAAAAAGGCACAACTTATATTTTGAAGGCAAACTATCTTCATTTCCAGGTTGTATCTTCAGTTACTGCCAATCAGAGAAAAGTTTGCAAGAGTTTAGAAAAGATGGCCTCTTCCATGCAAATTAAAGGTAACTGTTGCAACCTGCTAGCAACCAAAGCAACTGCAAAGTTTCAGTGCAGCACTGTTTACCTCTTTCCAATGAATCCCACGCTAAAGAGTGGCAGCATCCTCATAAACCACTCATCAACTGGTTGTTGAATTCATGCTTTTTACCTAGCAATTAGTGGTTACCCATTGATTACCATGTGGTCTCTAGGCCCGTGTAACTAGCCGGTTCCCATTTGCCATTATAACCTCTTAAAAAGATATGAAATAGCACATTCCTGAAAATTTGCCATATTATCTTTTCCAGATGTGTATTTTTAAACGGAAGTGTCTCTTGTTCAGTGTTGCTTGAGCTCAGTGTTGCTCTTCTGGTACCGGCCTTAGTTACAGTTTCTCTTTTTATGCCATACTGAATACATAACTAGATTTATTTTTTTAAGTCTTAGACATACCATTTCAAAGTGGAGGATTATCTGTAGTATGAAATCATCCACTCATCATCAGTCATAAGTCATTAGCCAATGAGCGTGCAGTTTCAGTCAGACCATCTGTTCCTCATCGCATCCATTTCTTTGTAATCAAGATGGCGACAGCTCATTTCACCAGCAGGTGATGTAGCTACATCCACCTTTTATACTGTCTGTGGTTCCAGCACTTAGATTAGATGTTGGTACTTGCTTACTCCTTGGTTCAAAAGTGGGAGAGTGGGCTGGTTTATTTCTCATTTCCAACATGAAGAGAAAGTCGTGTAGGCTCCAAAACTCGTCAAACATGAGTGAGTTAATCAGCAGTAATTCAGGCCGATATCAGGCACACAGAAAGCACAGTGTCCTGTTTTTCAAATTTAAGGAAAGTGAACTGGATCTTCTCCTCTGCTTCAGACATGCCTGTTTTCCCCTCCATGTGCTGACTGCCAGTGTTTTGGGTTAAATGTAGATTCTGCTGTGATTGGCCCTGTGAAACTCTGCCTCCTGGCTGCACCTGCTGCTGATTCGTTAGGAGCCCAGTGTAGTCCACTTGTTGGTGGATCCACCTGAAAGAGGCCCTGTTTAAGCCCGGCTGAGTGTGAGTAATCCTCAGCTTTGACTGTGTGAAAGTCTAGTTTTAGTTTGTAAATGCAGCAGCGGACGGTTAGGGCACCCAGTGTGCTGAAGCCGCCTGTAAGGCTGAGCTCAGGTAGCAGGCAGGGTTAATCCTGTGCTCGAGGTGCTGGTTCCTGCCTGGGGTTGAGCCTGGTGTACACACACATCCAAATGCACTCGTGCATACACACAAGCTGTTGTGTTGATTCACATCAGCTGCGGGGTGCTGCTGCTGCTCTGGATTTGGCTGATTTCTGTTAGCTCGGCGCTCTCTCAGGTCCTGCTGTCCCTGCGGTTTCTCGCCACGTCTTCGAAGTCATCTCTTGATTCCTTTTCCTGTGTTTGACATTAAACATCCTCACCAATCCCTACAACCTCCACCTTCCCTTCCCTCTACCCTTGCTGAGCTGGGAGCTGACCTCCACCTTTACATCAAGGTTCATGGGACAGATATAATTCCACCTCTAACACAATCTGTAACTGAAGAGTGAACCTTTTTAATATTACAGAAATTGTGAGTGTGTGCAGGTAGACATAAGTGACTGCCTGTGGGTATTTACATTTCTAAAACATGAAGCATATTTCAAAGTGGGCGTGTTTCTGGATAAACTGAACACATACGGGAAAGCTGGTCGTTAGCTGGTCACATGCATGTGATGTACTCTCAGTTTCAGGCCTGACTGTTTATCTATCCACAGTATGGAGCCTTTCCAACACAGCCTGCAGTGATTTGTCTGTGAGAAGTGCAGCTCAGAGAGTAAAAGGATAACCTGAACCAGCCAAAACCTTCCTACCATCTTCCACTTTCACCTAACAACATGGAGTCCTGTCTCTGACTCGCTCCTCATGACGTAAGGATCCTGCAGCAGTTATCACATGAGTGTGTTGTCTTCTTCTGTGTTTTCCACAATGGAAGATGGCAGGAAGCACAGACAAGTCTGTGTACTTGTCTTCCTCTAATTAACAGTGTTTGCTCATTTAATTTCCCAGGGTGCTGCGCTGCAGATGGTCAGCATAAACTGTTCAATAAGCTCAGCTGTTCAGCCATCACGGGCTCAGTGTGTGTGCACACACTCATCCACAGGTCACTATGCTTCTGCCTGGATGCAGAGCACAGTGCTCTCCTCCTGGAAGACTTTTCAGCTTTCACACACACCTGTGAGGCAGTGCAGAGGTTTGTCAGGTGACTTTTTAGCAGCTTGGTGTCATTTGCATGTGATTTAATGAGAGCAAAGTCAGAAAACGGCTGCAACATCACTGCTGGAAGACACAGTGCTGTTAGGAGATGTGGATTTACAGTGTAGTCCTGCCTTTGGACAGCAGACGGATTTCTACACATTCCTGCTGAACTTGCACATACGGCCAACAGAACGTCACCCGGTGATTGATTCGTCCTGCTCTGAAACCTTGAGCAATTTTTTCTGTGAGGAGTGAGCAGTGGACATGCCTGAGACTGAGGGAGGTGCTCATCACTTCAGTCACACTATAGCTCCACCCCAGCTCAACATCCCCATTTCCTGCGACTTTATTACTTTAATAATTAATAACCCCCTGAGCCGGCGACTGTGGCTCAGGGGGTTGGGAAGCGCATCTGTAACCGGAAGGTCGCCGGTTCGATCCCTGGCCTCTCTGTCCTGGTTGTTGTGTCCTTGGGCAAGACACTTTACCCTACCGCCTACTGGTGTTGGCCAGAGGGGCCGATGGTGCAATATGGCAGCCTCGCTTCTGTCAATCTGCCCCAGGGCAGCTGTGGCTACAACCGTAGCTTGCCTCCACCAGTGTGTGAATGTGAGAGTGAATGAATAGTGGCATTGTCATGCGCTTTGGGTGCCTTGAAAAGCGCTATATAAATCCAATCCATTATTAATTTCATGTTTTATACAAGCAGACCAGGAACCAGTGACTGAGACCACAAACTCATCACGAAAGAGTTTTTTGAGCTCAGATCAGTTGAGCGGGAGGCCCATTTTCTCATAACAAGTCTATACATTCAGACCTGTTACAACCAGAGGAACCACTCCCTGCTGGACATTAGAGAGAATGCTGTTACCAGTTACCTCAGTTAGTGTTTAAGGATAGCACTGAAGGGAGGGGTTACCTGCCCCTCCCTTCCTTCCCTCCCCATCTCCAGCTGCCTCTCTCTTCCCGCTCCACCACAACCACCCACACATGCAGGGCCTTGGAGTAGGGGTATGTCACCAGGGTGCAGAGGAGGCTACCCCCCCCTTCTGTCCCCTTCTGGCTGCCTCTGCCTCAATTTTATCCCACAACTTAGACATTCACATTATTCACACTCTCATTACACATACATATAGGATCTTGGGGGTGGGCACAATCACGGAGTCCAAATTACCATCAGGGTGTACACCTCACCCCTGGCGTCGTTGCCCACCTCACAATTTTAAATACACTTAGACATTGAGGGCTATCAGGAGGGACTATGCGCTTACCTGCTGCTCTCTGGCAGGTAGCTCCATGCCCTCCTGGGTTTTAATTGCACCTTAGAACACACATGCATCAACACTACAATGAGCGGGTGGAGGGAGGTTTGGAGTCTTCTCCCACCCCCATTCTCTGCGGCCTGCTGGAGCGGGAGGGCTAGGTGGAGTTGGCCGTCCGACTGCGGTCTGGAGTGTGGGGCCTCCCTGCTGCTACGGAGTCGGGGTGGTCTGCCTCTCCCCACCGCAGGGAAAAGGGTAACACCACCTGGGTCTGGGTGCAGTTCCCCCCTCCAGGGGCAAGGGTACCTAGACCCGGTTTGTAGAGTACGCTTGGGGAGTGTGATCGTGTGTACAGCGTCTCTTTATGTCTGTCTCCACGTTGGTTGAGTGTGGAGTGAGTGCATATGAGAGCATGAGGGTGGGAATGGATGTTTGTGTCTGTGTGTGCCTGTATGTCTGTGTCTATATGTCAGGTTGGGTATCAGACGCCACCTCTCTGAGGACACCTCAGGCCCTCCAAGGTTTGGAGGCCTATCTCCACCTACCACCACTTCCCCTGCCGGTGGCGGACTCCCTCAGGTGTCGGTGCGTTGGTGGTTCCTTGTGTCTGGGGGTGGGCGTCCAGGTACACACCGGCTCACTCCTTGGCGGCCGCTTATCGGGGCCTGGAGCCTGGGGCTCGCTCGGGCCCCTTCGGGGGTGGGGTGCCCCCGGCCTCTCGGCCTGGGGCTCGGTCACTCAGGCACAGCTGGCGGCCGGCGGAGCTCACGGGCGCGTCACTGCAACTCCCCCTGGCTTCTGCTCCGCAGCTGCTGAGTGAACCCTCATCTGGGACTCTCCTCAGCTCTTACTGGAACAGTGGCGCGGCTGCCCCTCTGTTGGTCTTCCATGGTTTCTTGTGTTCTGGGGGCCTCTGGATGTCTGGAGTTTTGATCTCCTCCATACCTGCTTCACACCCTGGAGGACGGGGCTGTGGCCCCCCCACACTCCCTAGCAGATCGTTACATGGAGAAACCTTTGGAATACAAGCGCGCTGATCCACACAGGTATACACACGGGTGTTCACTGCTCGTAGACCCAAATTACACCTTTCTTGGCTGCTACTTCGAAGCACATCTGTCCTGCGTGCTGCACAACAACATTGAATATTTAGTATTTACTGCTGTTTACACTTAGCTAGATTAATGCGATGGTGTTGTGTTTAGTATGTTGCTTTGTTTTGTTGTTTTTTTGTCTTTTTTTGCTTGTTTTCTATTCTTCTCTCAACAGGTGATCCAGGAGATTTTTATTTTTTTTCTCCCCCCCTTTCTCACTGTCCCTCTCCCCTTCTGTTTTTCCTTTCCTTCCTCTTTCTTTCTCCCTTTCCTATCTCTCACTCATGTCTGTCCCGTCTGTAACATCTGTAAATAAAATATAATAAATAATAAAAACAAAGATCGACCAAATGGACCAATACGGCAATGCCACGATGATCCATTTGGCAAAGTAAATCCATTGGGTATCCTTGTTGGTCTTCAGACAACAATTCTGATGGCTAAAGAACCAAATGGGACAGGCGGAAAAAAAAAAAAAAAAAAAAAAAAAAAAGGATAGCACTGAAACTTCAAAACTCTGCAGTTCCTCTGATGTCCAGCAGAGGCGGCTGTGAGTCAGTCCCCATAGACTCCCATGTTTTTACAGCAGAAAAATGTTTACAGGCTGACACACAAACCGTTTGATGTCTGTGGATAATTTCCTTCTTTATCATCAACACCTGTACAGGAGGATGTTTTTAAAAATCATCTGGATTAATGTTTACATTATTAAGGGCGTGGCCTCTTTGACTGAGAGGTGGATGGTGACCAAGCAGCTGTAGCTGCTAGCTTCACCTGCGCTGGACCTCTGAACTGTGTGTGCTGTTGGAGACTTTTGAAGCATTTTTTAATGACATCATTTGACCAGGAATATGGCTGCTGTGAGGTTACTGTTCTAACAGACTGTCCAATAAGGTGGAGCTCCAGCTTTGCTGAGTGAAATTTGATTATTTTAATTAGATATTGTTGATTAGGAGGTACTTGTGTCTGAGTGAGGCTCACATACACACTGTGGATGCAGACTGTAAACTGCTTGGCTGCTGGGATTTACTCTATGTGACTTGTCAGTGTTGTAACTGAGAGGTAACACACTCTTTCCCATAGAGACTGATAATTCATTTTGATTTATTATGGTTGTTACTTGTTTATAATGAATCTCGTGGCGTTTTCAGGGTTGAGTATTTTTGGAGAACGTATGAAGATCATTTATGATTTATACGATTTGATTTGGATTCCATATTAAAGTTTTCTGTTGCTGCTGTGATGCTTGACAGTCAGTCTTAATAAAGTTTTCCTGAGTGAGTCTGATTTTGTATTCAGTGTAACTTTATTGTCAGTGCAAAGTAAGACCCATCCATAACATACAGCCTCCCGAACATGCTCCATCAGGCAGCTTCAGTCTCTTTTTTGAGGATGAAATCACATTTCAGCTGCAGCGCCTGTCAGAGTGTGCGAGGTGCACTCGGTTGAAGATGAGCGTCTGCATTTGCATCAGCATGCCACGTCAACAGCTTCTGAACAAAAATAAAACACCCGAGTGAAACGTGTCATTTCTGTGATTACTTTAGTCAGAACACTGAGTTACCTGATAAAAAAAAAATGTTATTCAATCCTCTTGGTCTTCTTTCCTCTGCATCAAGCTACTCTCTGCAGGCATCAGACCCCCAGCCCGCTGTGTCCATGTGGAGCCAGGGCTGAAGCCTGTACTTCAACATCACCTCAGCTGCCACGATGATCTCTACAGATCCTGTCAGAGCAGGTGGAGTTAGGCAGGCAAATGTATCAGCAGTTAGAGGTCGATGCAGAGTTTTTTAGCAGATCAGGGAGAAGCATCAGGATTACTGTTCAGCTGTCTCACCACAGAAGTTTAAACTTTAAAAAAGAGCTTCGGTATCCACAGGTAGGAGATATTTAAAGAGCCTGAAGTGATGCTGTGATTACAAACTCATGCTAAAATGCATGCGAATGTTGTTTGGAGAGGTTAGAAAGTGAATAATGCCACCGACACATTATTTTTGCTGGTTTAACAGAATTACAGCAGACAGAGTGTGAATATGAAGCACAGCAGAATCATGGCATCAATATTCAAAAGTACTGAAAGTCTCCAAAGTGAAGATGAAAACAAGCTAAATGTGCTCTTGCTTCTGGTTCCAGTAATGAGCTGGAAAAGCCCCAAATTATGATGATATTAACTGATCTTAAATATGATCAACCTGTCTCTAATAATCGTCTCTGGACCCTTCAAGCTGGCATCACAGCACAGAAACAGCTTTAGTGAAGGTTACAAATGATCTTCTTATGGCCTCTGACAGCGGACTCATCTCTGTGCTTGTCCTGCTAGACCTCAGTGCAGTGTTTGATACTGTCGACCATCATATCCTATTAGAGCGAATATTGCTTCATTGGCTTCCTGTTAAATCGACACTTTAAAATCCTGCTCCTTATTAAATAAGTTTAACTGAAGCAACCTGAAATGTTCTGTCACACTGTCTGCACTCAGTCTGAAAAACTGGGTTTTTTACTAGTAAATATCTGACTTTATAATCTTGGTGATTGCAGGCTCTGTTATTTATTTCTTACTCATCGCTGCCCTAATACAGCACTGTTAGTGATCACAGTATAAATCATGCCTATGTTGAACAGAAACTCTTAAATTAAACAGCGTATTTTTAGCTCCTACAGTATCTGAAGACTGAGAGATGACAGCAGGCTGTTGGGGTCCTATAACTGACTAAACCTTGTGCATGTGCAGCAGGAAACACGAGTACGACACTTCCTTCACCGTCGTTTCTAAGTGAAGTTGAAACCGTGCCAGGGAGTTTGTGCCAGAACACGAGCAGCACGCTGAGTTCCTAATGTACCAGCAGCCGTATGCCGAGGCCACATCTGAGTGTAAATACTGTACATCCCCACATGTGATGATGTCCTCGGAGCCTCAGGGAGACGGAGTGTGTGGAAAATGAGTCTGAAGAGCCTGAAGTGAGCATTCATGACAGACTGAAGGCTGGTGATTATAAATCTGTCTTCCCTTTGTGAAGTCCTCTCCAAGCATAACAGAAGAGCTGAAGACATTCATCATGTGGCTCACAGTGAAACATCGTCATCATCGGAGGAAAAGGCAGGAATATAGAGCTGGCTTTCCTCCACACAGCAGGATTTCTTAAAGGAAAGGTTCACTCTTCTCTCACGGCCCCTTGCATTCGGTCTTCCTCACGTTCAAACCCTCCAGCACAGGAGGTTCATGGATGCAGTGAAGGAGGACGTGCTGAGGGCTGGCGTGACAGAGGAGGTGGATGCAGATTATTCGCTTAAAGCAGGAACATCAAACTCATTTACATCATACAGAGCGTTTTTTAATCAGTGTCACAAA
This sequence comes from Aulonocara stuartgranti, assembly GCF_965226115.1. NCBI lineage: Eukaryota > Metazoa > Chordata > Actinopteri > Cichliformes > Cichlidae > Aulonocara > Aulonocara stuartgranti. Next base: position 40,869,672 of record NC_138945.1, on the reverse strand, counting down.
CTTTAACTACACATTTAATCCCTGAGATATTCGACAGTTCAGCAGCACATCTCAGGTTTTCTACATGATACAGAAATTCGGCTGCATGTCATAAAAAATAAAATACATTTCAAATTATATAAATAATAAAACAATATTTAAAAAGACTGAAAAGCTTCTTCAGTGAATGAAAGAAATCTGTCAGCATGTCTGAGGGTAAGAAATAAATGTGTAAAATCACAAAGAAAGAAATCGTTTTTCTACTCCTGTGTCATCTTTGTGACATCATTTTAACATTTCTTTATCCTCTCATGTTATCTTTTAGATTTTTTTTTCAGTATTTGGTTCAAATTTTCATTCTTTGGATATTATTATTAAGAAACACAGATTTGTGTAATTTGGACTCAGAGTCAGAGTACTTCCATATAAAACCCTCATAAGGGCTGCAGACTGTGCCCTTCACTGCTTGCACTGGAGCCATTGTGGATCTTGACTGTTAACAGGAGGAGTGGTTGGAGCGAGCGAGTGCCGGCAGGCTGAAAATGGTGTCAGCCCTTCAGTAGATTAAAGTCTCTGCTTCCTGAAGCTTTAAACCTAACATGCAGAACGCTCGCTGTCCTAATTGTTCTCCGAGGACTCTTTAGGTTGTGCAGAAGAAAGAACATGAAGACTCGAGCTGAAACGTGCATTCCTGTTTCCTGTAATGGGGACGTGATCATCCCTCGCCCACCACGTCTTTACTTTGAGTCTATCAGAGGGTATTTTTCAAAGACAAGTTGTACAAAGGCTTTCTCACTTCTATTATAAAAACCACCAGTCAGCCAATTATGCCGCACCTCTGCTCGGCCATCTCCCCAGACTTCCCTCATTTCCTCCTTCAGACGGCGAGCGGCGGGACACAGCGCTGCCTTCCTTCAGGGCCCGCTAGTTTTAGAGCAACCTACTTACCAATGTCAGGTGGTCTCATATTTAGGTGAAGACACGACCAATTTATTTTGTGCACATTACAGTCTGCCTCAGCTCCCTCTTTACCTGCTGTCTGATTTCCTGCTGCTGGTCATTTGTTTTCCTCTCTGAAAGCGACTCTGCTGCTATTTGTGGCACAAACCGGCTCCGCCTCAGATCCGTCAGGAGCTTTTTTTTCAGCCCAGCTGAGCAAATAAAACCAAATTATTTCCATCATCGATTAGGCTTCCAATTATTTCTTTGAACTGTTTTGCGTATGAAACGAAGGTAATCAGTGAGAAATCAAACCGTCTTTGATGAACACTTCAAAACTCCAGGATGCTCAGTCATGAGGAGAGAGCTCTGAAGATGAGAACCCAGGAGGGGCAAAACACTGTGTGATTATGGAAACACAAGCAGATTCATTTTGGGTTTATTAACTGAGTTTTACTTTTTTGTTTTGCTAGTTGTGTGTTCATAACCAAACGTGGCTCGAGTAATTCATACCCTGGGGGAGGAGCCCTGACTATCTCCTGTTTAGCTTTGTTCTTGTACTTGGTGAAGTACAGCACCAGGCTGCTGCTGCTGAGTATTTCCCTGTAACACCGCAGTGATTTTACTTAAAGTGCCTCGAGCTGACGCTGTAGGGTCACATTAAGAGCGTTAATTCAGCAGTTTGTCTTGGAACTAATGACACAGAGTTACTAAGTGGAGCTGTGAGTGTAATCTGCTAACAGCGCACATGAAGAATGAGTGACTGATCAAACAACATCCACATGAAACTCAAGTTTCAGGTGTGTTATCCAAAATCGAGCCAAGGCAAATCAAACCAGTGAGAGGCAGCTGACAGCTGATATGAGGTGAAGTTGATGGGGGCTGTGTGGAGGTCAGGGTGGCCCCTCCCAGGATAACACCGTCATCTCTGAAGCCTTAAATATGAAATTATTGCTAGGAAATTCAAAGATTTTAAAATTTGAGTGTTTATTGAACCTTCTGGAAAATGTAAAAAAGAAAGAGAAATTAAATATCAGGAGTTTTCATTTGTATCATATTTGCTACAGCTGCATTTTTGTGTAATTTATATAATTTATCTTATAAAGGATGTATTGTGTATTTTGTTTAGGTTTTCCAGAGTAAAATAAATCACACAGGTGATGTAGAGGTCTGAGAAACTCATGCATCAAATGTGATCCACTTGACTTTACAGGGTAAATACATGTATTTACAGGTATATATGTATGTATATACAGGTATTAATACATGTGTGCTGCATGCTTGCTCTGGGAAGTTTCTGCATGCTGTGGGAGGCTGCAGGTATTAAAGTCAAAGGAAAGAATCTGACTGACAGCCAAAGTTTCTGCAAAATCCAGAAATACATCAAGTAATTCACTTTCATTTTTCATTTACCAAATCACAAAAGTAATGCATGACAGACAGACACACTGAAAAATCTGATGAAAAAATAGATGAAAACCTAGATTGTGATGTTGCAGAGCCCTTTGTGCACACTGAGTGAAGCCACACAGAGACTTTACACTGTGCCTTGATTTGAGTAACTCTTCCTCTCCTTCCATGAGCACTCCATTTAAAGTCCATGAGATCCCCAAATGAATTAAAGCTCCCTGCAGAAACTAACACAGCCACATCAGGCACCAAACCATGCGAACTTTGTTTGGGTCTAATGGAGGAGGCTGTCGTGTTGGCACAAACCAATGGTGAGAATAAAGAGCCGGAGTTGATGGCAGTCTCTGATCATCGGATGGTTCACACTAATGGAAAGTCTTGAATGGGCTTCATTTAAATGAGGAACTGCACCATTAGGGATGCAGTCCAGTCTCTGACTTCTAATCACGTATCTGCAAACCTGGGACTTTGCTGCTGGATGAGTAAATGTTGGAGAAGCTGTGAACATGGTGAACATTATGAGCTTCAGGAGATTTTCTCAGCTTCTAAGTCTGCGTCAGTTCAATGTGGTGTGGCGTAGCGGTTTGGGGGGGGGGGGGGGGGGGGGGGGTCATCCAATAAAATACTTCTGAATGATGGGAATAAATGCGAGCCATTCTTCATTTCATCACTGAAAAACATGAAGTGGCATTAATGATGTGACTCATGTGGCTTCGTGTGAATAATTAAATGTTCAGCTCTTCCTGCATGGCTTCACGTTCAGTGCTCAGTTTCAGGATTTTATTTTTCTTTCTCGTAGAAATGTGCTGTCTCCCAGCTCAGCTCGAGCGGCTGACCTCCCCTCTCCGTGCTCGTCACGCTTCAGTTCAGCTCATTGAGCAGCAGCGCCCGTAAACGAGCTGTTTGCACATATGCGCTGTTGTTCCTGCTCTTTGTTCCACAGACCGAGGCCGCCAGGCAATAAATGAAAGACACTCTGTCCCTCTGACACTCTGAGCATCTTTGTAAATGGAAATGTAGCTGAAATTAAAGAATATGTGCTCAGACCCTCCAAATGAAGCTCGACAGGCAGAAAGGAATGAATCTTTGGACCAATCGTGGTCCACACCTGCACACCTACAGGTTTCTACTGGTCACATTTGGCTCTGACTCAGGAAGTCTGGATGCTGCAGGTACTGACCACATTTCAGGTGTTTTCTGACATTTGTGCCACATCTGGTCCATATGTGCTGTAACTCCTGGCTCACATCTGGCTTGCACAGCTTTAGCCAGTGCAGTGCCTGAGAAATACAGTTCCAGCTGTTACGTGGGTAGATGTCTGTTAGCTGGCTTTTAACCAGATTCCATAAATCTTCAATAGGTTTGAGGTCTGAGCTTTGGGAAGGCTATTCCAGAAGCTCATGTTATCCTGCTTTATCCAAAACCAGTTCTCTGTTTGGGGTCACTGTCCTGTTGGAGAACCTGACTGAGTCCAAGGTTCACCCAGATAGCTCATGATTTCAGGTGAAGTTGAAGGATTTGGAGGTAGTCCTTCTTCTTTATTATCCCGTCTACTTTCTGCAGCTACAGCCCAGGGCATGATGCTACCACCACCGTGCTTGACAGCCTCACCTTTACTCACATAAACATGTCTACGGTCATTCAATTCAGTTTTATTTTAGTTATTATTTTATATATTTTATATATTATTTTTACATGTGAATAACTTGTACTTCAGAACAGTTGTTGAACTGATGACCTTGGAATCTGCCCGTGATCAGCAGGTTTACACTGGAAGCTCTTTAAGTCTTACAGTTAAAATGCTCCTTTATAAAAGTGAGATAGGTGTGTGTGTGTGTGTGTGTGTGTGTGTGTGTGTGTGTGTGTGTATGATGTTGTTGTTTTGGAGGCTGTGAAATAAAACTAACATGATTTCAATTTTCTGTGTTCAGCACAATAAACTGAACTTACTCATGACAGAGCGTGAATTTAATCATACGACTCTGTTAGTGTGTGTGTGTGTGTGTGTGTGTGTTTACTGTGGAGTGTGTTGTTTAAAACACAGCTCGATGATAATCACTGTGAAATTAAACTCCAAGCTGTGTTAAAGACTTCTGACGTGGTGTCTGTGCTGCTGAGCAGCCTGTGAGGACAGCTGCAGATATCGGTGTGATCTGAGCCGGGTGATGCCGCCGCGGGGCCAGATTACCAGCCCGCTGTGCCCGGTGTCCTATTAAGCGCTCAGTGTGCCTCAAATAAAGCATGTGTCCTGTTGAAGGCTGCTGCTGGGAAATAAAAGTGCAGTAACATGACGCTGCTGCTCCTGAAATAGCCCAGAAACAGAGCTATGATGCGGCGTGCTGCCCGAGGATGGAGAGGGGAGGGAGGAGAAGAGCGTAAAGCCCCACACAGCAGTGGATTTTGGTGCAGACCCCCCTCAGTAAATATAAGTTGTTGTGTTGTACCTCAGAGGCGCTGCGTCAAAGAGTCGTTTGCCAGGAAAGGGGACGTAAGAGGCATTAAAGGTCTGCGGGAAACGTGAGTGCCCCACAGCAGATTTTAATGTTAGCGTTCTGCTCGGCAGAAAACATCCCGCGGCTTCAGTAACAGGAAGTTCAGGCACATACACGTGAGCCCGAACAGGATAAGGCGGGGCCAAGCATCAACCGCGGAGGCTGAGAAATGAAGCCGAAACCAGCAGAGCCTGAAAGATAACAGAGCAGAGATGTAACAACACGTTTTGCAGGCTCTCTGCTGAGGTTAGCATGCCTGTCCACCCTCATTATAACACTTCATCACTGAAGAGGCGACAATAACCACCGTGACCTCCAATCTGCCCTCAGTACACACTTTCTGTTGTGTGGCTTGGATGAAACTAACAGTAGAGAGCCGCTGAGGTTTGCTTTAGCCTAGCCAGACCTCCACTTCCACAGTGTTATCATGCAGTGCAGATGTAGCCAGGATCCACTCTGAATCAATGTCTGATCATCAGTGGAGCAGCTCACACACTAATGACGAGGTCGAAGGTGTGATCATCAGCTCTACGTGTCCAAGGACGCGAAGCCCTGAATTACTGCTATCAGTGTGTGTGGATGGAGGACTGGATCAGAGAGGCAGATCTCTGATAAACAAAGAACCAGAATGACAGAGTTATCATCGGGCTCCACGTGTGTGTCACTTCAGGTTCAGTCTCCACCTCTTCATCTCACTGTGCAAAGACATGCTGATGTGATCTAAGGTATGTGTTTTCTGTGTATAATTCTGGCTACTGATTGGCCAGTGGATTTATTATAATCCCCGACTGCCAGCAGAGTCGCCCAGGTGGATCTGACCGGTGGGTTTAACAAGCTGACCGTGAACCGTAACCTCAGTCTCCTAAATCCACCAAGGGATTACAGATGCATCTCATTATCTTCACTTCCTGTCTTCTCTCCACTATAAAAGCATCAGTTTCTCAGGATTATTGAACCACCAAGTGCGAATGAGGCAGCAGCTCATCTTCCGGCTGCAGAGGTGAAAAGTTTGTGTGCAGAATGTGGTAGATATCATCATTATTACAAAATAAATGCTTAATTTGGAGCTCGTGTCTGTCCTGCTGCTAATTGTCTGTCAAGACATTAAGAACAGGTGTCATTTTGATGTGAGTTTTATTTCTTAGTCTGACGTGGCCCTGACAAATTCATTATTCTATATTTAATCATGCGTATTCATTCTGTTGGTAATTTTAGTTTATTTAGTAGGAACTGAATATTAGGCTGAGTACTCATATTCAGACATTAGAGCTATAAGGCAGTTTCAGTCTCAGTGTAGTCCACCGTCCATGAGCCTCTGATGTTTTTGCTTTATTAACAAGCAGATCTCATGTTTCTGATTATTTCCAATTAATTTCTAACATGAGGATGTCAATCTGTCTGTCCTTTGAATTTTTGTGGTTTAGTAACAATGCAGATGGATAAATACTCACGAGTAACATGTTCGTAAAGATTCCAGGTTACTCCAGGTACTACAAAGAGTAGCTCAGTCACGAGCCACACAGCGTCATGGGCACAGGCTAAAGAGTTAGAAGTCTCCAGCATCAAACAGGTGGATTTCATTGGCTGACGTGAGAGATCACAGCCCCGGGTGAGTGAGTGAAGCAAAAAAAAACTTCCTTATATCCATTATGAACCTGGCTGTCTCTCTGTACACAAACACACACACACACACACACACACACACACACACACACACACACACATACACACACACACACACACACACACAACAGTTATAAGTTATAAGGTTAATGGGCATCCAGCCAGCTAGCTAGTTAGTACCTTGGGTTCAATATCGGTACATGTACATAGGACAAAATAACCAGTTTCTCTCATTACATTTCAAACAGGACAGTGGTAACAACAGCAGGCTACGGACAATGTTAAGTTTTAGATTTTAAATAGGCTGTATACATTTAAATGGGAGCAACAGGACAGTCAAATGTCGCTGATTTTACTACAGAGTAGGACGGATTGTAGGGTAGCAAACATAGTCGGGAAACATGTTTTCAACACAGCAAGTTACCTGGTGTAATGTTTTTCAGCTAAAAAGAAACATGGTCTGACTCCTACCTAACTTTATAAAGAGTAACTGAAGGTTAAATGCAGCTAATATGTCCTGTTTTAAGCCTGGCTCTAACACCTCCGCTCCGCTGCATCTCAGCCACCAGCGTTCTGGCAGCAACGGCGCTAGAGCCAGAGCAGGGGAGAGCTGGAACAAACCACTTTGTTTGTCAGTCGGTCGTGTTTTTGTAACGTAAACGCTGGCCCTCCTCTCAGAGCCTACTCTCTATCTGCTATTCCCGAACAGAGATACACAAGTTTCTCCGTGACTGCAGCTGCCAGTCAAAGCTGCTATGATGACGTTTCACCTCAATTTAACATCGCCCCGTTAGGAATTAGAATCAAACTTATGGGGAAGGAGACCCCTTGGACATCAATCAGCGTGATGAGAACTATTGATAATAAAAGAAGGAATCTTTGGAAAAAATGTATCTGAGGAGAATTTATTTACCCCAGTCCCATCTGCTAACATGGAGGAGGCGGGGTTTATGACCTATACTGCAGCCAGACACCAGGGCGGGATAGTGACGTTTTGGCTTCGTTTTTGGGGAGCTGTCGTGTCATCCATGTTTTCTACAGTCATTGGTTACAACATTCATATTTTACTAACATATGGACGGGGTTAGTGCCGGCTCCAATATCCCACACCTCTGTCTTTGAGACAGAAAGCTGTCAACATGGTGGACGAACTGTGGCTAACTCACCTGCAGCAACACAGGTGAGTTAGCCTAACTCACCTGCTGCTCTTAGCAATGTTAACGTTAGCTCTGCGAATGAGACTGAGACACTGGGAGTCACGAGCCACACTCTGAATATGTTAACGTCATGCCCACCGCATGTTTGTCCATCGGTAAATTGCGTTTTTAATCAGAGAACACGAGTCACGCCCTGGCTTTGCCTGTCATATGACTTCCTGTTGCTGCATGAGTCTGAAGCAGATGAACCACTGTTCACACTGCTCACATGCAGCGGCTTCTACTACATCGAGTGTATGTGTCTGTGTGTTGCGTGTGTGTGTGTGTGTGTGTGTGTGTGCGCGCATGGATGTACCAGATCCCCCTCTATTGATACAGACACACTGGGCTGATCTCCACCTTTATTCATGGGAAACGAGGAAGTTTGGAAGCTGTAGTGGTGTTGGTGGGGGCTGTACTTATTGTTATTAGCCAAGTGGATAAATGTGTGGAACAACCATGCTCTCCTTTCATTTCTATTCTTTGTTCTGCTCCATGTTTTTTCTGCCTGCAGACTTCAAGGCTGGCGTTCTGTAGCGCTGCATTTGCTCGACAGGTAAACATCTCCGCTGTCTTTAAAGGTGACATTTTCTACAAAGGACGAGAAAGGAAAAGAAGAAAAAGACCTCCATGGCTTTGTCGACTCTAATTTTGTGGAGGTGTAATCTGTTTCCCCTAGATTTTTTTGTACATTCAAAGCGCTGCCTGCTGCTCTCAGAGCAGCATTATCTCTGTGATAAGGGCCTGTGTTTAAAGGTGCCAGTATCAGCTAAATCTGCAGTCGTGGAAGAAAGAATAAGAGCATCCGTCACCCATGCGATGCATATCTGCTGGATAAGAGCTGAGCAAAGGGAAGCAATCAAGTGGGAGGAGCAGGAGAGTTGGAAGCGCTGCGCTCCAACAAGCCAAGCGCACTAACTGCTCCGTTTGTCGAAATTAAGACCTGATTTGTCCACGACAGCCCGTCCCGCCTCATCCCTGGACCTCCAACCAGATTTTGTTCCACATGTTTATTTCCTCTTTGCGTCACTGAACGTAATGAAAATGCTCAGAGACTGAACTATATTCAGTGAGAGCGGAGGAGCGTTCTTCTTTTTTTATGCTGTGTGAAGTGCAGCTGTGAACATGATCAGTGACGACTCCTTTAAACCTATGTCACATTTAAAAACATGAACGCTGTTATTAAAATTCATATTTAGAGCAGCTCTGGTTCCCATTCATATTTAAAAACAGAGAGGCAGAAGTGAGGGGAGCAAAATCAGAGCAACCAAGTACAGATGTTTAGGACAGGATCGTCCTAAACATTGAAGACTGCACACGAGATGAGAGAGTAGAGGCTCCAGGCTCAGCCCCCCCCCCCCCAAAAAAAATATATGGAGATGGTCAGCTGTCCATTTGTCTCTGTGCATCTTCAGTTTGGTTTCTTTCTTCTCTCTCGCAGTCTGCAGAAAAAAAGGAAAGCCTCGGGCAACGTAAACCCTGCAGAAATGCACCTGTGGATGTTCAAAAAACATAACTCTGTTATTTTCTGCACCATTTAGCTGCTATGGCCACTTACGTTTAGCAGCTCCTGTAAACTTGCGGTAGACCACACAGCTCGCTACTGTTTTCCTGGGGTTCGATACGAAGACATTTCAGCAGCGCATTAAGGATTAAATATGTTTGCTTGGAGGCACCGAGTTGCACCACTTATCAGTGTCACCTTCAGGCCCGATCCCTGACACAGGAACAATGAGGCCAGTACGTCCTCCTGTGCCAGAGGATGTTTGTGTCAGAGACGTTGCCCGGCGTGCATGTTCACGCTGCTGCTGATGAGCTCTCTGCCAGTGTTCACGATTTACATAAATGATTATATCAGCGCATGTCCCTGCCTCAGCTCACAGGATGAGTTTGTTTAAATCACATGTCCATGGGGGGTCGTGGACCTGAAGCAACCCTGAAGTTTGACTGAGAGCGCGTCATTGCACACAAACAGTGCACAGCCCCCGGCACACAAATCCGTCCCTAAATCAGTCAGAGGAAAATATGTCTCCATCATTTTTAATGCAGATATAAGGGAAGCTTATAGGGCAGACTCTGCATCAACAGCATGTTAAACATAAACATGTTGGTGATGAAGATACACTGTTTAACATAGGAGTCTATCAGCTTTGCAAAGGAAAGGTTGCTGGTTCAATTCCAACTGGAGATGATCATGTCCTTCATTTGGAAGGATATCCAACAGAAATCTATGCCAAGGTCAAACATGCGGAGCGAGCCGCTGTGGTGCCCCCAAGAGGGAAACTAGCCTTAGCCTCTGCAGCAGTGTTGCCAACTCCTCAGTAAGGAAAATCGCTATTGGTTGTCCTCAAAGTCGCTAGAAGTCGCTAAATGACGTCATCGCCTAATTTGCATAATTGGTCATGCTAATCTAATTGTAACCTATGTTGTTGGAGAGAGAAATAACATCGTGGAAGAGACATAAAGTGAGTAAAAAACATCCTAAATGCATTTAGAGTTTATTTAGAACTACAAATTAAATTTCTTTTAGCAATTATTGTTTTTTTTAATGTCACAATTCCAACCCTGCTCCTTTACCCGGGCTTGGACCGGCAAAAGTGACCCGAAATAGGCGCTCTGGTGGAGTTACTTTGTGTGTGTTTATAAGTAGTTTTAAACCTTGTTATGCTGTTTTGTGGATCAAAACAGCATAAGAGTAAAAGAGTAAAAGAAGAACTGACTGCGTTACAGCACCCGCTGCTTGTTGAGAGTAAAAGCGATATGCGCTTTCATGTCTTTTTTTAGCAAAAAAGTCACTAAGGGGTCTGAAAACCCGTTAAATATAGCGACAAAGTCGCTAAGTTGGCAACACTGCTCTGCAGGGACTGACCAATGACTGTAGAAAACATGGAAGATGCGACAGCTCCCCAAAAATGAAGCTAAAATGTCTCTATTGCCCCCTGGTGTCTGGCTGCAGTATAGGTCATAAACCGCACATCCTCAATGTTAGTTGATGGGACTGGGGTCAGACTAAAATAAATAAATTCTCCCCAGATACATTTTTTCCAAAGATTCTTTCTTTTATTATCAATAGTTCTCATCACGCTGATTTATGTCCGAAGGGTCTCCTCTCCCATAAGTTTGATTCTAATTCCTACCGCGATGATATTAAATTGGGGTGAAACTTGCGTATCTCTGTTCGGGAATAGCAGATAGAGCGTAGGCTCTGAGAGGAGGGCCAGCGTTTACGTTACAAAAACACGACCGACTGTTTAAACTAGTGATGTGCGATACCACTGATTTCCTTTCCGATCCGATACCAAGTAAAATTCAGGGTGGTATCGATGATACCGATCCAATACCAATAAAATAAATAAAGTTTTTCTGCAAAGTATCTTTTATTGTATCTCAAATTATAGCATCATAATGATTACAGGACATCTGATTACTTGTTCTTATCACTTAATAATGCAGAATTCATCATATAGAAATAAAAAACCTGAAGTTGTGCGCTATTTGAGCATGTTGCCTGCCTGCAGCACTAAAGGACTCCGTGAGAGACGTTTGTCTTGCCCTAGCAGCACCTGTCCCTGTCCACTCCTCCTCTTCAGTTCACCTCAACATACGCTCATCATTTTCTGTGATATGATTTACTCTGAGATGTTTGACAAATTTGTGGTGTTGCCACAACACCTCACTTTCTTGCCACATGTATCGCAAACCACGTCTCAGCAGTTTGGGGATGTAAAATACGTCCGCACATGACTCCATTTATGCTCAGCCATTGTTGTGAGTGCGCACGCCAAGGGGTTGCGACACATTTATACAGCTGTATTTCGCACATGACTATGAAAGGTGGAAGAGGAAGTAGTTCCTTCCAATGTAGACAATTCGAATGATATAGTTTCTTTCCACTGTGTTCTTGTTAATGATAAACTACAAATTTACCCTAAATTACTAAAATATCGATATTTTAATGTGAGAATCGATTCTAGAACATAAATGACTGGTATCGGAGGAATCGATATTTCAGTATTGATCCGCACATCACTAGTTTTAACCTGACAGCCTGAGGTGTCCTTCAGTAAACTGGACTACCTGACAGAAGACAAGGCAAGTTTATTTATATAGCACAATTCAACAACAAGGTGATTCAAAGTGCTTTACAGAGACATTAAAAAACAAAAACAATAAAAAGCATGATTTAAAATTGATTAAAAAAACAGTAGATAAAATCAGTAGTTAAAATATAAGTTTTGAAATTTAAGCTTAAAAGTGTGGATTTGGTGCTTTATTCAAATGCAGCTGAGAATAGGTGAGTCTTCAACCTGGATTTAAATAAACTGAGTGTTTCAGCTGATCTGAGGTTTTCTGGGAGTTTGTTCCAGATATATGGAGCATAAAAGCTGAATGCAGCTTCTCCGTGTCTGGTTCTGACTGGGAACTGATAAAAAACCGGATCCAGATGACCTGAGGGATCTGGAAGGTTCATACTGGGTCAGGAGGTCACTGATGTATTTTGGTCCTAAACCATTCAGAGCTTTATAGACCAGCATCAGAACTTTAAAGTCTATCCTCAAGGACCCGAGGCCCCGCTGCACTTTTTCGGTAAGTTAAACGTGTTTGTAAGCTAATCCGTAACTACCGTCCTTAGCTAGTTCCTGAGACCTAGCTAGCTAAGATGAGCACTCGGCTGTCGGGGAAACTTGCTTCCATTCGTTCTTTAGCTAATCCTTGCAGGTGAATGAATTTACCCCGACTAAAGAAATCAAGAGAAACGTCCGGGCTGCTCAGTCAATAATTACCGTTACTGTATTTTTATTATAAGTATTATACTGTAAATGCAACAGGCTGCACCCTGCTGCAGCTCCTGTGCAGAGCTGATTATTACATATGTGCAAACAACAGCATGTTTTCAGTCTCCACATGTGTAAAGACAGTAACACCATTTTTTTTAAGCTTGTACTTCAGTAATTCCTCATTAATCAGTAACTGTGGATTAAACTGTAGAACTGAAAAAAAAATGTAAGAGAAGAACTTCAGATCCTGAGCGTGTGGGACAGAGAAGGATCAGCTTTATTTCAGATTTGAGAGATAAACTTTATATTTCAGTTTGTGATGGTTCTGTTCTCTTTGTGATTACAGGAGCTGCCCTCAGATTCAGACCTCAGCACCACCCAGTGACAGCAGACAGATCATCCAACATTTTCACATGTTAACTGCAAGATTAACTGATGAAAACAGTACAAAGGTTAAAGTAACACATGTGCTGTTAGTGAAAGCTGCTGCTGTTTTATTGATAAAGTTAAAGACAAAAAAAACAAAAGGATTAATCACCCGTGTATCTGTGTCACTATATATCAGCATTAACAGGACCTCAGTTTGGTGTTTCACAGAGCTGCTGATCTCAGACCTGCACAGCTTCCATTTTAAACACTTGATGTACTCAGCTGCATGAAGAGCACATGAGATTTTCTCTGACACAATTAAATAAAACCTGATGAAGGTCAAAGGTCGTCACTTGTATGTTGAACTACAGACTTGTGATCTGGAATTCTTTCACAGTTTTTTGCACTTTATGGTTATTTACCATAAAGTGATTCAGAGTTATTCATACCAGAGTAAACAGAGAGGATCATATATTTTTAAATATATAACTTTCTACAGGACTGAATATATTATCTTTATGTAAAAGTCCAGTGCCTCTGGGGAGTATCCGAGTATTTATAACATTACACAAACCAAAGGTCTCCATCACAGTGTTCATGAAATGCTGGGTTTATCCATCTTCTGAGATGGGCCTACAGAGGAGCTCTGAAGATTTCCCTGTGAGGGAGCTGCTGGTGAAGATCATGAGTCCTCATTGATCAATGCAATAAGCTTTAGTCTTCCTGGTGTTTCTTAAATGAAGCCTCTCTCAGTGGGTCAACGGAACTTCTGGCACAGGACAGCTGTGATGAAAGAAAGGGAAGAAGTGTCTCCAAACCTCTGGACCCAGAAACCCAGCTTGATCCTGATGGTCTCCCTCACTAGTTTCTCCCCAGGGTGAATGTAGACTCTACTATTAAATGAAAAGAACCAATTAGACTACACTGCTGAAACCTTATGCTGCTGTTTTTAAAGTTTCCATGTTACCAGGCTGTAGAGATTTCAACAGTTTTAGATCCATTACACTCACAGTCTTAAATGTTAAAATCTCCAAGGACAGCATTACATTTTTGATATTAACAGTAACTCTGGGACTCTGTGGAGTGTGTAGCTGATCTCATCGCTGTCTAAAAATGGATAAAAAAAAACATAAGGAGTGCTGAATCATTCAGTAACACAGACTATTAGAGTAGCAGGTGTGTAGCATCGCTAGCAACAAGCCCCCAACACAGTGTGTATGCTAGCGGCTAATCTAGCAAACGAATTAACAACAGAGTGATTTTAGAACTATAAGATGATAAGCTGTGTGTCTTTTTTTATAACAGTGACATGGTTGTATTTACCTTAATTAAACGAGTCACCAGTCGCGGTAAACCAGCTTAAAACTGGAGCAGCCAGACTACGTAAAAGTGTAAGGGGGTGTGTTTGCAGTCACGTCCAGCGGGTGTGTGGGCGGGAGCGTTACACAGTCGCTTCACCTCAAGTCACTACTGCGCAGACTCTGGCTCCAAAAATGCAAGATGGCAGCCTCCACAAGTGGGATATTTTGGCTTCATTTTTGCACAATGGGAGGAGGCGGTGTCGCGTCGTCCATGTTTTCTACAGTCATTGATTGTAACTGGTGTTATCGAAGGCACCAGTGCTGATGTCTCTTCAATAAATGGTAAATGGTAAATGGCCTGTATTTATATAGCGCTTTACTAGTCCCTAAGGACCCCAAAGCGCTTTACATATCCAGTCATCCACCCATTCACACACACATTCACACACTGGTGATGGCAAGCTACATTGTAGCCACAGCCACCCTGGGGCGCACTGACAGAGGCGAGGCTGCCGGACACTGGCGCCACCGGGCCCTCTGACCACCACCAGTAGGCAACGGGTGAAGTGTCTTGCCCAAGGACACAACGCCCGGACTGTCCAAGCCGGGGCTCGAACCGGCAACCTTCCGATTGCAAGGCAAACTCCAAACTCTTGAGCCACGATCGCCCAATAAGACACTAAAACGTTGCTCATCAACACCAGAAGTACAATTATTTTCCCCAGGACACACCTGAAACCCACTGCTGCCCCTTGGTAGGCTTCCAGATGAGGGGTATCCATACAGAGACAGAACTGAGGATGAACTGAGGGAGTGCACTGAGGGTGCCCTGGATATTAACAGGTGGATGATTTTCATTCCTCCATTTCTTTCTTAACACCAGGCAGACAGAAGGAGTTAAAAGCTTTCATTTATGAGCTACTCCACAAACACTCTTTGAAATCAGTTGCTTTTATGGAGCGCTTGGCTGCTAAAGCTCACAGGAGTGGTGTTTCTGAGCTGGTGGAGACCAAAACCAGAGCTAAAAACATCTTAGACATAAACTCAGTTACTGCAGATCTAAAGCTGTAAAGAATACCCACAGCATGTGCTTTCACCCTGTTTGTGCCGGCACAGGTCTGTGGCTCACAGCGCTGGCTTCAGACAGGGAAGGCAGGTGACCTCCTGAGGCTCGCGGCCTGTCTCATTAACACCTGAGTGATTCCACTGGCCTTGGACTCTGAGAGGCACAGAGACGGAACGCTGAGCAGTGATCACAGCTCCCCTCCAGGCTCTGCATCGTCTCCTGGCTCCTGCTTTTATTACGTTTCAGCACGGAGCATTTTATTTTTAGCTGCTCCTACCATAGACATCTCACGCACACACACACACACACACACACACACACACACACATATACAAATGTACATATACAAACTTGCACGCACACATATATACACACATGCACGTACACACCCACACACACACAATCACGCACAGACACACATACACACACGCTGCATACATTACAGATGCCGAGTCTGCAGGGCTGTCCAGGGTTTCATGTTGTTCAAAGCTTCCCTGCAGGGTGCTCTGTGTGACATGGGAGGAAGTTTAATTAAAAGCTTTAAGCTTTAAGGATCCTGACAAACTAGTAAAGACAGTTCAGCTGCGTTTACATTTACAGCGATCAGACATGTGGATGGCGAGGTTTCTTAGTTTTTCTTTTTTTCTTCTTCTGCATTTTGAAACCAGCATCCTCTGCGTTTCCTGCTCTATCAGGGACACTCCAGTGATCTGTACAAACTTTGAACTTCATTATGAATATTTTACTACATGCAATTTTTTGTTTAGTGTTACCCAAGTTACTAGGTCGTCAACAAAACACACACAATTTGAACCAATCTGTCTCCACAACCTGGCAAGCCAGACCCCAATTCAGTCTCAGACAGAATGAAAGATGGCGGCCCTGAGCTGAGTGTTTTTCATCATCACCATCTTAGTGTTCTTAAACCTGATGTGAGGAACAACGCTGGATCTGACTGTGAAACACACAGTCATTGGTTAACTCCACAGATCATGATAGATTATGGATTACTTTCTTCAAGATGGCAGGCATAACAGCTTCATGGGTTACAATCTTTCAATCTGAGGTAAATTTTCTGCCACTTTCCTTATTTGCTCTCGGAGGAGGCGGACGCACTTTTTCTCCTCTCCTCTCCCTTATCTTCCCTGCTTAGTTCTTATGTCCTTGTCTAGTCTCGTGTTTTTTTGTATTACTTTCCCTAGAACAGTCTCTCACAGCCTGTTTCTAAAACCTAAAGAGAATTATGGATTTGATCAACTGGTCTCTGAATGCTATTGACACCCTTTTCTCAACGAGAAGTCTGGGCTCGGGAGAGCCCGAGTGCCCTGGAGGGACTTTCCCTGCCGGATACACGATGGATGGGTGGCAGGAATGGAGGGTCGTGTGCCTGGCGGGACTGTCAATTGAGGACGCTGAAGATATCTACCTATTCGGAACCATGATAACAGGGTACTTGCTGATTGGAGCTGGCTTCGCCCTGGCTTATCGGAAGATTAAGAAAGCGGAACCGGCTGTTCAAACCCCCCCAAGGCTGCCCGCTGGGATTGAAACGATGGGACGAGGCGCGACTTCTCAGAATGGGCTCATTGAGAGCAGCATGGTTAAGACCTTGGAGATGCTTACAGCTGCCGTGAATACTCAGAATAATACCTCTAGCGTATATTGGGTTACATCAAGGAGAGGCCTGCTCAGAATAACACCTTTGAGTGAAAGTTGGATTACATTGTGGAACAGCTGACTGCAGTCGTGAGTTCTCAGAATCAGCTCTCTGAGCAAAAGAATGACAACACCAGCAAGTTTGATACCATCATGGGCAAGCTCGCGGTTCTTCAACGGGAGTTTGAGAGACCAGTGTCGGAGTGTTAAAGAACAGCTTTGAAATTTTCATGAGTTGTTGCAAAAGACAAATTACCATCATAATCCGGCTACCCCTTCAGCGCCAGCTGTGGGCTCAAGGCTGGAGCTGAACAAAAACTCCCTGATAACGACTGTGTTTAGTCTGTTCCTTCCCATTCCATGCAAGGCCACCTGGGTTGGCTGGAAGACTTAGCCTGGCAGGGCGAAGGACACTGTCTCAGCTGAACTATGGACACGCACACACATACATATACTGATACTGATAAGCACTCACTGACGCATCACCCTCCCTACCCCAGATCCCACGCCACCTCCAACGCTTACCTCCCCTCTGATGTGGACATCGGGTCAGCTGGAGGCGCAGTCGAAGATTGTAGCGGTCCCAGATCAGATGTACACACTGGAACTCTTTCCCATGTTGCTGTCTGTGTTTATTGTGCTATGGTGTGTTGATATCTGTGCATTCCTGTATTATCCTTTTGTGTTACACATTTCAATGTTTTCCTCGCTACCTAGCCTGACCTGTCTCTCCAGTGTGATGTTTGTGTATTGTATGTACGGTCGGCAAGGTCTGTCATCTCGGTTGTGGGCAAAAGACCTGCAACTGGCAAAAAAAGGCTATCTCATCTCATCTCTCATCTCATTTACAGTTAAAGCAGTTTTTATCTGATAAAATTTCAAGTTAGAACTGGGCACAGTACCATTACTACAGCTGTGATAGTTGGCCCTGGACAGGAAACAGCATTGCACTGCTTTACCTGTGTATTAACATAAGAATTTTATATTGAAATGAATTGAAACAGCTGTCAAAGGCATTTTACTCAGTAGATCATATGTTAAAAAAAAAGTATTTATGCAGATTTTTGTGTTAAATGGTTTTGAAATTATCTGGTAAATCAAAATCAGTGTGTTCATGCAGAGGAATATAAATCTGCAGCATTTCTATTTTACTTTCTATTTTTCTGAGTGATTTCAGTAAAAATCACTTTATGCTGATGATACTGTCATATACACACATGCTTGAACTTGACACTGCATTTCACTCATTGCTAACTGCTTTCCTGTGTTTAAAGTTTTATTTTTATTATTATTATTGTTGTTGTTGTGGTGATGATGATGATGATGATGATGATGATGATGATGATTATTATTATTATTATTATTGACAGTCACACCTCATTTTTCCATGAGGATCCCCTGGATCATCTTTCTTTGACCAGAACAGGATCCAGGGGTCAGGGGTCAAGGGTCAGGATTTCTTTACTACTCAGACTGTTTTTGCAACCACAGCTGTCGCCCCCTGCTGGTCACTAAACAGACTGCAGGTTTCATGCTGGGGCTTCCCTGTTCCTTGTCGACCTACACACGCCCATGTAAATCATCGAAGCCCCCTACGTGCTGTTGTGTTTTTCAGGATTCTTCCTCTTTGAGCTTTTCGGTGCTTAACTAGACCTGCAGCTTTGAGAGAGCCTGTATCGAGGCATCATTCATCCAGTGTTGTCTCACAGCTGTTATAACTCAGCTCCATAAGTTCAGCTGAAATGTGTTTTGGTTTGGCCTTTTCTGCACCTCCCGGCGCCACTAAAACATATAATAAAGAAGGACTAGTGGAGCTGTAGGTGCACGTTAGAAAATCTGTTTTCTGGACTTTAATTCCCAAAATGAGCTTCATGTTTTATTCAGTGAGACTTGAAACCAGCAACTGAACCATAAACTCATCAGGAAGGTGAGCAGTGGGCTCATTTCTCACACTTGGATCCAATCAGACTTTGAAATGCAGGTTTGTCTCTGTGCTGCTTTCATCTGTTTTATTGGATTGCGCCTCTTTGTAGTCATCTGAGATTCATCTTAATTGTCTTTGAGTCTCTTTTCAGCCTTTGCATCGTTTTCTGTTTATTTTCCTTCTGATTTGTGGGTTTGCATCTCTGTGGTCCTGCAGCTCTTTCTGGCTTCAGTCAATCTACAGGAAGTATTTGTAGTCGGAGGCTCTGGGCCTCACGTCAGTGTGTGCCGTGTTTTCAGCATCGAGCTTCTTCCTAAATCACCAAACCTCATCACCTCTCTGATCGTCATCGTTCAGTGTGAGAAAGCACTGCCTCAGAGCCTGTTGTGGAGTTTCTCTCCTTTCGGGTCGACGGCTGATAGAAACATGCCTGACAGCAGGCGTGATGTAAATAATTACAGGGTGTCGGAGGGGAGTGGGTATGTATGGGTAGTTAGAGCCATGTTAATGCATTCATGTTTGCTTTCTGTGTTCTCTCGACTCTCAAACTAGTTAATCACCAACCCCAAACTCTAAATCCTTAACGCGGACTTTATTCTGCTCATCTCTATCTGTTTTTAACTCTGGACTCTCCTCACACAGCTTCTTATGATTCACAGCCGAAACACGCAACTTTCTTCTGACTGGCTGCCCTTCCTGATCAAGAGTAGGTGGGGCCAGTGTGTTATATCCCTCTCTGTGATGTCACATTGAGGTAACAGTAGAAAAAACTGTGTGAAGCCAAGTGGAGGATTTTCACGAAGAAACACAAAGTAAGTAAAGGGCTGCATGTGTCTGAATCCAAATTAGTGTTTAGGAGGAAAATGTTACTGAAAAATCATAGAAATGTTCTCAGTGTTTAAATGAACTCACATTTTGCCAGCTGTATGATGTCAAACTATGTTTTTAAACACTTAATATCTGAAATTTTATATTTTTAGACTTTGGTGATGATGTGACAAATGACAACAAGGCTTAAAATCCTCTGCAGATCATCTCTCCCCCGCCTCCCGCTCTAGCACTCATCCTGTCCCAGCGGGGCTTAAATTGTGATGTAAATGAAGCAGGAGCTGAACACGTGGCATCTGATTTATCATATTTAATGTTTCAGAGGTTTCATTTATTACGGTTATTTTTAGGCTTTGCTCCCACATCACATTTCACAGCGCCGAGTTCTTCGCGGGAAACACGACCCTCACACATCTACGTCGGTATTTCTCAGACAAATAACGACAACCTTCCTCCAGCCACACGTCGCCGTCGGAGTGGTGAGCGGCCTGATGACTAGTGTGTGCATCGCAGCGGCCGCGATGATTGTTGCTGACATCTACGAGTTATCTCTCACTCTGAAGCACGATTTCCTTTTTCTGACCCTTGCTCAGGTCATCAATCCCTCTGATGTTTGTGTTCCTGTATGTGTGTCTGTGTGTGTCCCGGTGTGTGTGTGTGTGTGTGTGTGTGTGTGTGTGTGTGTGTTTTGATGTTACTGCTGTATTTAGGAATTCTTCCACCTCCTATTGCTCCTTCCTGTCTAGTTTCTATTTCCAACCGTTTAATCCCCTCTGCCTCCTCTCACTTCCTCCTTTCCAATTTCACTGTGTCAACAGCAGCTTGTGGTTGCCGTGTGTGGTTGCTGTGCACGAGCAGCCACTGGATGCTCTTAAAGGTAAAACATGTGGTGAGTTGTTGTAAATGTTAAGTTTAGAGTTTGTTTGGTGGGTGTGACCTGAAACATCACCTGCTTTGCCACACTGCCAGCGTCAGTCACTGTGGGTCAGCTATGTCCATGTGATGCCCACCAGTGGAATGAAAAGTTTCAAAACAGTAAAGTGAACATAAGCCAACATGTTACTGCTCTGAAGGTCACCTGCTCCAGGTCCACTTCATCTGCATAGTGGAAATCTCACAAAAACATGTCAGACCTGTGAGACTCAGAGGTGTGCGATTTGGAGGTAACGTCTGATAAAGTCTGATGTACAGCTGTGCCTGTGAACCACAGCTCCTTCGCCTACCCCTGATTGGATAGCTTCCAAACTCACCCTGCCTTTTTTACACTGCTTTACTGTCCTTGTGCGTTTGTTTTTATTTATTTAGTTATTTATTTAGGGAACACAGCTGAACTCTGTGATGAAAATGACCCCTGCTGTGCTGGTGACCTGCTGGATGTTCAGTTTAATTTGAACTTTGTTGCTCTTGATTCAGATTTGACTTCTTGTAAGAGCCAAAGATGGAGACAGCTGCAGAGATATTTCTGCTGAAGCTGGAAAGATGTGGATCCAGCTCAGTGGAGACACAGGTCTCCACAGACCTCCGTTAGAGCCCTCTGAGACTTCTGTTTCCATTTCAAGAGGTCTCTGAGTTTCAGTGGAGACCTCAGAGGTTGGTGGAGGACCTCTGTCTCCACTGGAGACCTCTCAGTGGAGACAGAGGTCCTCACTGTGGTTGCCTGTGTTCACATTTGAAGTTTCTCCTAATTGGCAGTCTCATAGCAGAAGAACTCTAAGGTCAAATTAAGCCTCGGAGGTTCTTCTGCAGTTCCGTGATGGTTGAGAGGTCAACCAAAATCTTCTGTAGGTTTAAACAGTCTCTGGCGAGTCCCAGAGCTCAGCTCCATGATCTGTTTCTTATCTTGCTGTGTTAGCAGAGAAGACTTTCTCTAATTTGAGTTGTGCACAAACCTCCCAGAACTCGTTGGTCTGATAGCCAAAGGGATGCTGGATGAAAGAACGAATCTTCTTTTTAAGAGCCTGAAAACGATTCAGCAGACCTGCAGCTCCTATATGTTTGTGTCTGTGCCGTCCAATAGGATATCTTCATCTCCTTTCTTCATTTGCATTCAAGTGTTTGATTGGCTGTCTGATTGGCACATCACACCGAGAAGAACAGAAGATGCTGCAGACAGATGGACGAGCTGAACCGCTGGGCTCAGACTTAATGAGGCAGGAGCGAGAAAGCCGGCCCTTTAAATATGCTCACACACGTTGCTATAGTGACAGCAAAAACAGTGTGTTTACTCCCAGATATTTCAGACATACCAAACCTCACACACAGACACACACTTGCACTCGCACACACACTTGCACTCGCACACACACACACACTCGCACGCGCGCACACACACACACACACACACACACACACACCCTTGTACACACACAGGCACACATTACTATACATGCCGTCTGAGTCTCTGGATCTGAAGCAGCTCTGATTTTTATTACAGGTCAGACACTTTCTTTCAGCGTCAGTGACAGATTTCAGTTTTTGTTTCACTGTTTTAACAAAGAAAAAATAAAAATATATAATATGCTATAACTTATCTGGGCTCACAGTCTCTGAGGTGCACACACTTGCATAAAAGATGGATGTCGCCTGCTGGTCAGTCAGGTCTCCAGCTTAGTGTTACACTTTGTGATACAGCCCTTACTGTATGTGCCTGTATTACAGTTTTTTACAGCCGCTCGGACACATTTCACAATACTTAGGTCACTTTTGCAAAACTCTTCACACAATTCTCCTAACTGACCTTCAGCTTGGCAAAGCAGTTCATTTCACATTCAAAATGCACTACAACTACCAAAACACTTCATTCAGGTCTCAAATAACCTCATTCTTCCAGAACACTAGCAAAGGTTGACAGCCGACAAACACACTTTGTCACCCACAAAACAATGACCTAAAAAACACTAGCAACATGTAGCATTACACAGTGTTTTCTTGTGTAAACCAAGGACACATCTCTGTTTATAATTTCAATATATGTTACTGGAATGAATCAGACATCATGCAGAATTCGTTAATATTTGTTTATGTATTTTTATTTTTTTGCACTAAGTAATCCCAAAATACAAGAATTTGTATACACACCATCCACTGATACACATACAATAGTAATGCTAATCTACTCGGTCTTCTCCATTTGGCCACAGGTTCTCATCCACATCACATCTTATGCCATCTAGGGTAATACACCTAGGAAATAATCTTCTGGCATGCCAGAATTGAAGGAGTTGAAAAATTGAAGGAGTAACACCTGTGTAGATGTTCATCTACAATGAGAATCAGCTGTGGCTGGTTAAACTGCATTTTTAGATTTAAAATATGTTTCAATAAAATATTGCTGTTGAATTTTGCTGTCTTTTCAAGTTTTGCATTGTGTTATTGTTTTGGCCATAAGTTTAACAGTTTTGAAAACAGTATGTAAGCACATGCAAAATGTCCTGTCCGTACAAAGATTTTTGGCAGTTGTTGTGTCTGAGTGAGAAGATAATTCATGAAATTTGAGAGATGTAGTCATTGAATGCATTTTGTGCCAAAACAATGATAACTGGTCCTCAGTTTAGCCCACATAGACTTCTGTTGTGCTCACTGTGTGAGGAGTTTTGCAAAAGTGACCTAAGTATTGAGAAATGTGTCCTAGCGTCTGTAAAAAACTGTAAAGTGGAATTTAATGTATTTTATTTGAAATTCCAAATAATGATGCTGTAACTGAATGGAAGACATTTGTTAGTAACTTTATGTAGTGCATGAGTAATTTCTGTGTAGTTTCTTGGTAATTTTGTGGAAAAACAAACAATATTTCTTCATCTTACATTTAAATAAGTTGTTCTTTTTGGGGCTGAATTATGGAGTGGCTTCACCTTCAAGCTGTTGGACAGGGATGGAGTCACAATGAAACTGTATAAAAAAACTGGCTCGATTATGAACATAAAACCTCTTGAAATTAGGCAAAGTTCAGACGCTCCATAATACAGCCTGGCTGAGCCCCAGAAAGTACCGCGTTGCTGTAAATGTTCCAGATGTGATGTGAAACCTGGTGGGCACTGCACACTCAGCCACAGTTCCCATATGTTTACCTGGTTCTTTCAGGGAGTCCACCTTTAACAGGAGGTGTAGTGCATTACAGGTCCGAGGTAATGCTGTGGGGGGGGGGGGGGGGGGGGGGGGGGGCACGTTACTGTGGCACGTTTCATTACAATATAAAGCATTGGAGGGGACTGTTGTTGTGATATAAAAATAAAACTGTGAGGCAGCCAGTGGTGGGCCAATCACAGTGTCTGATTATGAACAGAGCTGGGTCACATGGATCTGACCTCATTTTTATGTGAACACGGCTCTCAGCTCTGCTTCTGATTTGAACCTGGATCCCTCATCGTTTAGGCCCAGTCTGTTGAGTTCACTGCTATACAAAAGCGCGGTAAGATCCACCACAGGCACCCCACCAGCACCTCAACTTATTAATGAAAGCAGGTCTAATGAACATTGTAATCAGCCCTCATGCATAATTTGTATGCAAATGTAAACCTGAGAACATGGCTTCCTGTCCGTGGTGGAAGCTGCAGCCCCCGACGGCATATCAAAGTTTCACGTTCAGCGTGTAACAATGTGGACAAATATTTGATTATTTCTGATATAATTAGAGGTTTTCTCAGGCTGACTGGGCACCACTTTTCTTCTGTCTTGAAAGTGCACAATAGTATCATAAGGACCTTTGCTCGTTTATGAGCACGAGTCTAATTAAAATTGTAATCAGCCTTCAGAATCACGCATAATTTCCCAGTAAATGTGGGATGTAAACCTGAGAACATGACTTCCTGTCCTCAGTGGCACCTCCTGAATATTAGCATGATATTAAAGTTTCACACTCAGCTTTTTACCTTGTGAAAATTATTTTATTATTAATGTGATTATATATTTTTCTCAGGATATTGTTCTGCTTCCTTTCCTGTTCTTCTGCCTCAGATTGTTTAGTTTTGCTTTGAGCCTTTCAGACTTGGACTCAGCTTTGTCTCAGTTAATGAGGGGAAGAGGGAAGCTGTCCTTCCAGTCTCTTCACTTATCGCAGGACTACAAAGCCATACACAAATCTTTTATCCTGGTTCTTCCTGGAAGATCCTTTTATACTAAATGAGATTTATAGTATCTCCAGAAAGATCTGTTCCTGCGTCAGAATGCCATCCAGGTAGTCATCCATGGAAAGCTACTGAAGGACCCCAGCTCCTGGAGGAGGAACACACCATCTTATTTGTCTGTTTCATAGATGGTGGCGTCCACACAGTTACCATAGAAACAGGAGCACATAAAACCTTCGCATCAGCTTCATAGATCACAGATCCTGAGAGAAGTCCACAAACAAACACACACACATGATTGGATGTGTGAAGGCTGAAGGCGGGTTGTCGGGCTGAGAGGCACACTGTGTGTCTCAGGAAGCTCTTCACTGTTTTCACACTGATTTAAATGTGTTTATTCTGGGTGGAGGTGGGCTGTTTGTGGGTGTGTTGGCTCTCTTTCAACCCGGACTTCTTCTCCCTGAGCTTACCTGACCTTGTCTGGTGGCTGATGATGGCTGCTCCATCAGGAGCTTGGAGCTCAGCTGACATTAATCGTTAGAGTGAATGTCCACACGGTTAAACTCCTACCTCACCCGCCACCAACCTGCCGCAGCAGGGTGGAGCAGCGAGGACGCTGCGCAGCAGCTACAGATGATTGATCTGCAGCTCTTTGGATTCAGGATGAAATATTTCAGTCATTTAGTGTAAAAGACTGAAAAGATCCTGCTGTCCTAGCGTGATGGTTTGAGGCTTTTAATGAAAAGCACAGCCTGACGTAAACCTGGAGGATCTCTGAGTAACTTCGTCTCACCTTGTTGTGTGTAATTGCTTTAATCAGCCAAAACCAGCAACACACACACACACAGACACACACATACACACAGAGTATGTTCTGGTTGTCACGTATGACTTGATGCCCACTGTCACCGGTTTCGATCCCGGCTAGTCCACAGAGTGTTTCACAGCTCCATGCTTAGTTTGACTTTGTTCCTAACTAGATCCACCTGAGACAGACCTGAACACTCTGCAGTGGAAACACAAACTCTGAGTGTCTGCTTCATCTAACAGAGCCAGATATTTTCCTGGTTAGGTATGGCTGAAGGAGGCAGTAAAGCACAGCCAGCAATGAGAGGATAATGAGAGGGAAAGACAAAGTGATGAGGAAAGGGCCGGCAGATGGATCTCAGGAATGAAGACACAAAGGAGGCTGAAGCAGACGTGACAGGCGGATTCGGTGTGGAAATGGAGGGAATGGAGATGGATGGAAGGATGATGATTTCACACAACCTGCTATCAGTGTCGTCTGAATCAAAGTGAGAGAATCAGGATTAGCCGGGAGAGAGGAGGAGATGTGACAGAGCTGAGAGTAAGGCAGAGATAAGAGCAGAGAAGCAAAGACACAAACTCTCACGTGCACATCGTTTCTTTTTATTCTCCCGTCTGCTCACTAATCTGTCTCACGGTGTTTCAATCAGCAGATTCCTCACGCTCAGCTAAAAATACGGAACAGCAAGAGTCAGGTCAAAGTTCACATTTAAAAAGCCTCTTGTGAGTACATCGGGGGAAGGGTGCCTCTCACTCTATTCCTGAGAGCTGAACAATGCAGAGAGGTTCAGCTAAACTGGGAAAGGGTTTCTGATGAGCTGCAGCTCCAAACGAGCGAAACACGTTACATAAAGTCTGCATCACCTCCTCAGACTGTGACCTTCAGACGCATCAGCACAGAAACACTTCATTTACCTCCTGCTAATGCTCAAGTTAAACTGACAGTGTCTAATAAAGAGCGTGGTCAGTAAACACTGTGAGCCTGAAGCTCCAAACACTCCGGCTATCACAGTTTCTTCTGCTTGCACATTTTTATGATGTTAGTGAGGGCGGCTATCCTTATATGACTATGTCAGGGACACAGCATCCCCGTGTGAGCACTGAAACTTTCAAGCCTTGCGTTTATGAGGGACAGCCAATCAGACTAAGGTTGGTTAAAGGGGGAAGAACTAAAACAGCTCATTTCAGGCAGAGGATGAAATAAGGAGCTGCAGGTTCAGGATCACACACCGGGACTAAAAAGTACAGGAAATTAAAAAAACTAAAATAAAATCAAGCTTGATGTCCATCTATAGCTCGTAATCAGGATCATGCAGTAGATGTTAGTGCTAACGTTCGACACTAACATTACAGGTACAAACTGTGAGGCTTTAGTGCAGCTTCACAGCCACAGACACATCAGATCTGCAGAGCTGTGCTCGAGTCAGAGACCTGAAGAGTTTCCAAAGCTTTCGAATGTTGTTAACAGAGCAACAATTTACAAAATGAGCCACCCCATATGGAAAAGATATATATAAATCCTATAAAGTTTGTATCTGTCTTGTGTGAAACTTGTATAAAAAGCATACAAGAGTGGAAACACATATATGATGCCTTGAAAAATTATATAAATGAAACTTGTATGTTTTGGATACTTACTAAAACAATATATGAAAGTGGCCACTTTTATGAGTAAATCATATAAGCCTAATATGATTTACAATATGAAGGCCACATCTGATGCAAGACTTTTATAAGTTTTTTCTATTTCTTTTTCATATGGGACAGAAAGCCTAAATGTGTAGATTAAAGCCATGTTGACTGTTTCTGAAGAGAGAGTGGTTTTTGAATGAGTCAACAGAAGCCTGAAGAGATGTGTTTGGAGCCAACAGCATGGCTTCACTCTGATTTCAGCCTCCAGCCACCATAGTTCCCTCTCGGCTGCACACATGTAGGTTAGTTTGATGCAGAGGAAACCTTCACCAAACTGTAAGACCACACAGAGGGATTTCATCAGGCTAGGGGCAGCACTTTACTGAACACCTGTGTGACGTGTTTGTGGCCTTAACTCAGCACCCACAAAGACAAGTGTAGACTGTGTCAGGTACTCAGGCAGAGGTCATCATTCAGAGAGGCTTCAGGAAGACGAAGAACTTAAAGAAGAAATGTTTGTGGACAGCTGTTGTTACAGATGTTACTTTTATTTCCAGACACATATTTCATTACACTGCTGAGCGCTGTTAAGTTTACAAATAGATCAGCAAATTTACAACCTTCCTCACCGTCACCTTTGTCCTCATTTTACTCTTTCCCAACACACGGTCGTACCAGCACAAAGCCCTGTTCAGTCATCCTCAACACCAATGTAAAATCAGACATCCATCCTGAACAAACAGTTCTTTGTTTTCAAATACAATTAGTAATGAATGAATTGTTATGAATCAGATATCATGGTGTTCCACAGGGATCGATCGTTGGACTTAAATTTAAAAAACTTAAATTTTACACTTGCGTCAGTGATTTGTTTTAATTTTAGTTTTTGCTGACGATACCATCCTATTCCTTGGAGATAACCACATTTATACAGGAAGGAAATTAAGTACAAATGTGAAAGATAAACTTGCCTGCCAACATTAACAGAAGTTACTGTAAATATTGCATTGTGACATTTCTGCCATTCATTTCAAATATTTTTCTCCCAAAATTTGAATTCTTCTACCATTAAACAGATAATTTTGTGATTTGTGTGCTGCTGAAATCGAATGTTTTCATGTTGATGGTGCTTGTAAAACAGGGGAACATCAAGCCTGCCAGAGATCATCTTCTGGGGATCATGAAAAGTTACAGTAAAGTTATGGAAATCGATTTTAATATTTTGTTATTTATAAAGTTCTGCACTATCTCAACACTAGCACTTTAATTCTGAAATAAAACCTGAAGCTTCAGCAGCACTAAGGCAGTGGAGGGATGAACTGCCCCTCTGGGGACCATGGATTATCACACTGCTAATGAAACACTCAGGATCCCGATGTGCAGGGCATCATGAACAGTCAGCGTTACGTTAACACTGAGTTAATGAAAATCACATTTTAATTCACATTTTAAGCGAAAAAAGGTGTCTGGATGATGCCGATGAGAAACTCCAGGGAAAAATGCTCCTGGAATAAAAGTAGATGAAAAAAGCAACATGATTACGGGACAAGAGGAAGGCCGAGGTGATTAGAAATATATGACTTCATCGTCCAATTTCAGACACAAAAACAAATCTGTCCTAATAATGATACTGCTGAAAGCCCAAGGGGAAATATCACAATGTTTACAACAAATTTAATAGCAATCTCACTGATTTGGACAATTGTGTAATGACCCTTCACAGACACGGTAATACGTTTTCCTGACCGCTAGCAGGGATGACAGTAATAATCACACTAAAGTAAGGACACACCAGCGCCTCTGGAACTGATCTCAGGTTTTCCAGCCCACGGATGGCACAAAGTGACGACTACCTCGAGCTTCAACTGGTGACAACCTTGCAGCACAACAGTTCATTTTCTGCATCCTGGTAGCTTCTATGAAACATAAAAAATACCCCACAGAGTGGCCAGAGGTACTGTACACACTGAGAACCCCACACACACTCACATATTAAACACATTAAGGGAAGCAAACGCAGGAGGAAGTGATCCAAATGTTACAAACAGCTGTTTGCCATCCACCTGTCAGTCAGAAGCCACGCCCCTAATAATGTAAACTTTAATACAATTTAAACAGGTGAATCATAAAGAGTGATTATGAAGGGGAAATTATCTATAGAGACCAAACAGTTTGTGTATCAGGCTGTACATGTGTTTTTTTGGGCTGACTGCAGAAGAACCTGAGCCAGTCTGCTGGAAACAGTGACCCTGCCCTTTAACACGCTAACACTAGTGACAAATCCTTTCCTTGAATTATTGATGTTTTCAGTCACCTAGTTCTCTTGGAACTTTCATTTTCTCAGAAGGGAGTTTTTCTTCCCCACTGTTGCCGAGAGCTTCTGTCTAATTGCAGGGTCTTACAGTATAAACACCCCTGAGACGACTGCTCTTGGATAGTTGAAGCAGTTTTACATGTTTTTTGTGTTATTAGGCTTAAAAGAGAAAGCCTACAGTGAAATGAAATCAACCAACTTGTAGGGACAATAGAGGAAAAAGCTCCTCGAGGTGAGCTAGTTCAGCTTTTCTCCATTCTAAGTGACTGAAGCCGCTACCAGAGGAAGTGACGACAGCCTGATAGCATCGCCTGCTAACATGGTGCCAAAGAAGTGCACTCGATGTCTGGAAGCTAAACATAGATCCAAAAGAAATGTGGTCTACTTAGAAACACGGTGGCTCTAAAGCAGGTACCACTTCATATGATCGTATTTGAACCGCTGATGATAAGAAGCAGCGTAAGAACACAAACAACTTTTATGCTCTGAACTGAAGAGTCTTTGTCAACAGCCCCAAGAGCTGCCAGGACAGAGGATGGTTTCATACAGGTATGAATATAGTTGAGTCTTTGGTGCATCTTGGAGATGGTACATTTGAAACCAGAAACTCCGCAGACATAAAGCTGCTGTGAATATGTCAGGTGTCAGCTGCCACCCAGCTGCCTGAGACTCTGCAGCTGTAACGGGTGGTGGGAGTCACTTTTTCTGATAGTGCGAGCATAGCTGGTGATCATCCAGAAACTGTGTGAGGAAGCTCAGTAGCTATAAAACAGAGACTCTGGGAGTAAGCAGGGAGTAAACATTTTCCCTGCCCATTCTGCTCTTAATCACCTATTTTAACCGCCCGCTGCGTGTGTGAAGAAGTACAACTCAAAACTCCAAATCTTCTAATGAGCAAGTGAATGTAGGTCCGACTTTCATCACAAAGGACAGACTTTTATTTGTTCCCCTAACCCAAACCAACGGGATCCAAAAACCCATTGGTTTGGGTTCGAAAAAATGCAGTGAAGCGGCGAGCACTGACAAGAAGTCTGGTGGGACACAACCCAACAACTGTGCTTCACCCCAGACTGCAGTCACTCTCACTGTCATTTCTAACCTGAGTCCGTCTGTGCTGAACAGAGTGGCTCGTCTTTGCGTAGCAGACATGACTCGATGGGCAGGTCTCTGGTTCTATCCTTATAGAAAAACCAGTTCTGCAGATTTATCGCTGTTGTGCAGAAATGATGTCACTCTTTATTGAGGAATTTCTGTTTCAGGCCGCTGAGGTTCAGGCTGGACTGTGTGACTGAAGACACCAACATGTTTTTTTGCCGTATTATTAGGAACAGCTTGCATTTAATTGCCAACCTGACCTGTTCAGTCACAGAAGGACAGCAGGCTGTATTGCTGTGTTGGTGCTCCAAAGTTGCTCCAAAGTTGGATCTGGTTGTGAGCGGTCACAGCATTGTTCCCCGTCTCAGCGCGCTGATCTCTACAACTTTGGTGGGTCTGTGTCCACCACCACTGTCTGCCCTGCTGTAACTGCAGCACCAGCAGCACCCATTTAAACTGAGACTGTGTTAAACTGACAGGGGCTTGGTGGTCTAATACCATGATAACAGCTGTAGCTTTGTTAGCAATACACCTACAACCAATCAAGACAAGAGGAGGAAAAAACCTAAAACTCCCAAATTTTGTTTGGTTGAGAGTACACACACATCGCTGTGTGTCCTGCAGCTGAGTCCTTCTTCCTTTGTTTGCTTCCACATGTCTGTACATCCACATTCAGCCACCGACACTCATGCACAAACACACACACACACACTCGCACAATTTTACACTTACATTTGTGAAATATACACTCTTTTTTCATATTCCACATTAAATGAAGTTTTTACAGAATGTTGACAACAAAATGAAGAGAAAGACCTGCGAAAAGCACACTGGTGTACAGCACGAGTGTTTGTGTCCTTGTGGGGACCCTGTTTGCCCGCTAACGAGGTCTAAGGGGAGGGTTACAGCGTGTGCGTTTGAATGTATGCAGTATAGCTTTCTTGCCACCAGAGAGGTCCAGGGAAGTGATAAATTGAGCTGACAAACACAGAGGAATGATCCGTCCCATCTGTCCAGCTCTGTCGTCTCTCTCACCATCGCGCTGCCAACTTTAAGACTTGTTCTCCGTGTTTGTGTGTGTGTTTGTGTGCGTGTGTGTGCAGTTCCAAGCTTGAGCTAAAGTCCCTGTGTTTCTGAGCCCAGCTGTCTCGGATCCCAGAAAGCTGGAGGCAGTGAGTCTGAGCCGGGCTGCACACAAACTCTGCAGACACCGAGCTTTGGAAACGAAGTCAATGTGATTGAAAATCCCAGGAGTCTCTCTGTGTCTGCCTCTCTCATTCTCACCCTCGCTCAAACACACAACACACCCTCTCACGGTGTGTGTGCACTGTGTGTGTGGTGCAGAGAGCTGGCTAATCCGAACGTCCTCCAGAATAACTTCCCTCCTCCTCTGAAAGGCAGTTGTTGATGCTGGACGTCTGCTGGCTGACATTTAGTGTGTGTGTGTGTGTGTCTGTGTGTATGTGTGTTTGTAAATGTCTGTGTGTGTGTGTGTGTGTGTGTGTGTGTGTGTGTGTGTGTGTGTGTGTGTGTGTGTGTGTGTGTGTGTGTGTGTGTGTAAATCTGTGTGTGGGCATGTATGTGTGTATGCTAGTTCACATTTATGAGACGTGGAACAGGAACGCTGGCAGGATGGACACACACACAGTCACAGGGAGGAGGTGGAGGAGTGGGGCTGATGGCCGGCTGCTGCTTCTTGGCCCTGCAGAGTCCTGAGAGTCTATCGAGCCCTGGGCCAACAGAGCCTGAGCACAGAGGGGGGACAAAGGCACGAGCATTAGTGCACAAGTGTTTGTAATGCCTCATTCTGTGGTGTCCTGAAAATCTTACAAATGATGAAGCTGCTTGTTAGCTGGAAATCAATATACCTGTAAATCTATCCATGAAAGTTTGTATAAAGTCTCTCTGACCAGCTCCCGTTCTAATTACAGACAGCCACATTTCATTCTTCAGTACTAATATTATAAATCCAAAATTCGTGTGTCACTGGTGACTGCAGATTTCTGAAACAAAGCTTTTCTATCGAGCGGGTTCAGTTGTGGGTGGTGTTAGAATGCCTCATACCTCATATTTGGCTTCAGATAAAGTTTTCTGCAATTAAATATTAATTCTTCATCAATATATAATTTCCTACTTTTTCAGATGTGTACCGTTTAATCTTGTCCTGCTATAATAATATAATAATAAATCTACGTTTGGCTGTGTTAAAGTCTCTCACCACTGACTGCATGTCAAACTCTCAGATATCCAAAATTGAATTTTGCTATCAATAATTGATTTATTTCTTTTGTAACTGTCAGCTGTAGATGGCGGCGTCACTTAACTAGAGCAAGCAACTCGGAGCGTGAACCTCTGAAAATGAAGCTGAAGAGGAAACATAAAGCGTAAAATCTGTGGTATTGCACATTTGTAACATCGCTTCACTTTTATTCTTTATGTTTATTTTGTTGCAGGAGGAGCAGTATCCTACTGTGGTCGCCGCCCTCAGCACAGATGGTGTGTGGAGGCCGAGCAGGAGAGGTGTCTGCAGGAAGGTAAAGTGAGTCACAGAGCTGAGCTTTTATGGGCTGCTAAATATCTGAGTCTAACTCTCTTGCTTGAGTTTCAGCAGGTAATTCATTTTGTGTCTCTCTGTTTTACAGACAGATCTCCACCGAGGCGCAGCCGCTCCTTTTCTTTGCCGCCACACTCTCTGCAGCTTCTTATTCGTGCATATTTCATGTTGGAAGTTCATCTCCAGCTTCAGGTTTGGCAATAATATATCAATAAATTCAAACAAAGTGCTCCCATGTTCTCCATCTGTCACGTGACTCTCCTCTCCAACCTGGGGTGGTAACAGCTGCTGATGAAGATATTAGTGTGGTGATCAAGTGTTAATACAGAGCAGCTTATTGGAGGGAGCCTCACTTTGTTTCCTCACACTACACTTTACAGTTCAGCTGTGGATCTTTAACCCGAAAACAGATGGAGGACACTCAGTGAACCGGCCACAGGGAGGCTTACACAGGAAGTCTAGCAGCGAACTCTTAGAAATGAGAGTGGGCGAAAACACTGCTCGCTTTTTAATGTGCCAGCTGTGAAACTGAGAGCTGAGTACACACAGCATCCCATCATACACCGTTTCTAAAAGACTACAGACACTACACTCATACGGTCAGTCACAGGTAGCCCCGCCCTAAACCCTTTTCTGGTCCTTTCTGAGTAACAGGACCTGAAACTCCAAAATGGACATGGTGCTTAAATCAGGCCTGAAAGCAGCGACTGACACCATAAGCTCATTGGGAAAGAGTTTCCTGAGCTCAGAGCCAGAGGCAGTTTCACCCATCCTTTAACAGTCTTTCCTGAAGATCACATCTCACCTCAGAATGATCTCCTCATAATCTCACTCGACCAAAAAGCCCATGCTGTAATAAAACACCACTTAAGTTTACTTTTTTCCATTATGTTGACCAATAATAAAAGCTTTCTCTGTGCCCTCTCAGACACACAATCA
The DNA here is from genome assembly GCF_965226115.1 of Aulonocara stuartgranti. Taxonomy (NCBI): domain Eukaryota; kingdom Metazoa; phylum Chordata; class Actinopteri; order Cichliformes; family Cichlidae; genus Aulonocara; species Aulonocara stuartgranti. Next base: position 40,835,707 of record NC_138945.1, on the reverse strand, counting down.
GAAGACGTCTAGCAAACAGGTGTCAAACTTCAGTTCTTGAGGGCTGGTGAGGTGGCAATTCAGCCATTTGATTCATGTTACAGCAGCTCATGAGTGAAAGCACAAGGTGCAATAAAAGTACTTTTAGAAGTAAAAATTTCCAAACACTTACATTTACTTACATTTATTTAAAATTACTTGAGAAGGGATAGGGGTTGCCACCTCAGCATGCAGTCAAGTTCTATTGAGTCTCGCTAATGACCTAATTTTATAAAAGGTTGCAGCAGGGACACATTTAAAAGTTTCAGGACACTGGCCATTGAGGACTGGCGTTTGACACCCCTGGTTTAGTATAATCAAGAACTTCCATTGTCTGGACTTGACTTCCTGTTCCATAAGGGGCGCTCTCAGGTCTGTCCAGAATGAACTTGCTCAGATGATTTTAGTGAAAGGGCTCTAAGCTGTCTGTCTCTGATAAAAATCATCTGTTCATTTTTCATCTCATCGTCTGATCTGATGATGCACGTCAGCGTCATATAAACAACCTGAACACCACATCAGCTGGTCCAAGTGATGGGGGAGATGGAGACCCCTCCACCCATTACTTCAACCATCGTTTTTAAAGTTTTGATCAGAGCTGCTCACCTCCTCGCACTCGAAGTCATCAGAGGGGATGCACTTCTGTCCTCCATCCTGTAAAACAAGAGCTCACTGTGAGAAAGTATCAGGCTGAGTATTGAATAAGATCCATCCATCCATTCAGATCAGTAATAAAATGTGTGAGTGAACAAGGTGCTTTCTGATGAGTTTCAATAGAAAAATCAAGCCATGGTGCTGGACTGAGATCTGCAGGAATTTGAAGTGTGATCTCCCTCTGCTGAGAGTCTTCATCTGTAATATTGTGCAGAAGCTTGTCAGCGAAAGCTGAAGGCTTTAGTTGATCTGTAAAAACTCTCAGATTCTCTCATGGTGCACGCAAAGACCTCCACAATATTTTCAATAAATGATGGCGCCATTTTCCACAGAACTGACTGGCCAGTGCATGGGCTTAATCATGCTGTAACCACTGTGAACCCAGAGTTAAACCTCCCTAAATTCCAAACCCTGTATCACAGTACAGACCACAGACTAATAATAATGATTTTTGTACTTATACTGAGGTTTTGATGCATATGCTCAATAATCCAGGTAAGTAAATCCCCAAAAGTTGATTCTGTTCATGTGGACGTAGCGCTTTCAGTGGGAGAAACGTTTCGTCACTCATCCGAGTGACTTCTTCAGTCTCAGCTGACTACAGGTTTCCCCAATCTTATAATGATTCACTTGCTTAAATCAAAAGGATTTAGTTCCAAAAAATACTCAGAGTCAGGTCCATAAATACCTGGACCCCACAGAGGTTTGAAATGCAGCATGCACACTTCAGCTTTAATTCAGAGGTAAAAATTACAGTCAGGCTCTCGGGTTCTCTGCAGATGTCTGTCAAACTGAGTGGAAACAACAGATTCCTCAGAAACAGATCATCAATAATTAAAGCAGATGGTCAAAACCTGAAGTAAAATGTGGTGTTTGGACCACTGCTTCTGTGAGACCGTTAAAGGAAGCAGCTCCTCCACGTTTCAGCCTCCTCGGGTTTTTAAATCGAGCTCCACCTTCATTAAAATGCAGAGTGCTGATGATGACAAGGATGCACACTTATTTGTCCTCAAACACACACATGCCAGCATTTATCTCCGGCCTCCATCAGCTTCTTTGTCAGTGCTTCATTAGCATATCTCCTCCCGCTGCCTGGGTGGGTGAGTCAATCAGATCTTATCGCTCAGCGAGGAGGAAGAAAATTCTTTTCAGCGTCGGGGAAATCATCGCAAGTGGCCAGATCATTATCATTTCCCTGAAATATACATGCGCAGAGCCACAAATAGGCATCCATGTGCACGCGCACAGGCTTATTTAACCTGATCATTAAAGCGTGCAGATGATTTGCTATCATATGGACATCTTCTGACGCCGGACGCCTCTGCATGTCTGCTTCCTTTAAAAGAGCTGAAAATGATCGCTGTATTCACGAGCTTTGGGGAAAAGACACCATTATACAGTATGCATGAGGTGATATACAGCATCAACAGAGACGCAGCGCACAGCAGTATCACATTCCTGCCGATCCCTTTCTCTCTTTATCTGCCTGTTTTTCAGATGTAACTCCATCTGCACTGCCGGCTGTCCACAGAGCATTCAGACCCACTCCAAACATGCACGCTGACATCGCAGGTCTTTAGAAAGAGGCTTTGAAAGTGCTGACAGGTAGCCGTCTGCAGCTCTCTGCACTTGATGGAGGGCTGCAGGGTGAATTCATACTGTCACACTATGTTAAACGTGCAGTACAGGTGCTGTGAAATTGGATCATCTGACTGAGGGTTGGTCTCCTGTGCATTTACAGGTGCTCAGAATGCTTCTGCAGGCACTCTGGCATAAAAGGGTTGGTTGAAGAATGGAGACAGGAAAATAAACCATCCATCCATCCTTCTTCAGCAGTAGCCTTCAGCAGATCGCTGAACTAGAATTTAGTTACAGGTTACAGGAAGCCAGAGGTCACGTCCCATTTGGACCTCTGTGATTTGAACATTGTTCCACTTTTTAAAAAAACAAAACAAAAACCCTGTTTCCTCTCACTTCTGCTCAGTGGTTCTCCTTACTGTCAGCTAGTGGGTTAGGTTTAGGTGGGACTCTGCACCTCATGAAACTTGATGAAAACTTGGGTCTGAGCAGACCATCACTGTGACCTGATGTAGTGTTTTCCAACTGAGGTCCAGGGGTTGTGGGAAACACTGAACAGAAATTCAGAAAGACAGATTTTTGATCATGATCTTTGTTTGTGTTGTCGTTTTTAAGTTTGGTTTTCTGACTTTTAGAAGAACTCATCCTTCCTGCGATGATCTGCTTTCACCTCGGCTCTTTATCCTTCCAGCCGGTTTCTCAAAGCCACATTTAACACGCCAGAGTTTACTTTCCATCTGTTTGCCTTCTTAACGCTTCCATCTTGGCAGTCTGTGAACTTCAAATGAAAACACTAAGCTCAGAACACACACGTCTTCATAAAGATGATCCACTGCAGCACTCTGCACCCACTCAGACATTACAGCTGAAATGCTGGCCACGATGTGCTGTGCTGTATGTGGACTGGATGCAGACTCATATCTGTGCTACAAGGATGTCTGCAGGCTGGACATAAAGGGAAGCACCATTGACCCTGAGGCCCGGTTGAGTTCAGACGACCATCACAGTGATCAACGCTGCAGCTGGACTGAGAGATGGGAAAACAGACACATGAGCTCCAATTCATCCGAACACTGTGCTCTGTGCAGCAAAAGAATTAAACAGAAAGAAATAAAAATGAATAGAAATGGTCCAAAAAGCAGGGACAATCCTCACGAGGAGGAACAAACTGAGTCATCTGCTCTTTATCTTAAGCCGAACAAATCCAACCCGTAAAGGTCCCAGAATTGCAAACCCTGGTCTTCATTCTTGCTGCACTGAAGAATGAGAATTACAGAAACTGTTTCCATTCCAGGAAAAGAGGACCAGAACTTTGTGCACTTCCTGTCACAGGGACCACCCTAGTGGGACCTTTTTTACCTCACTGTCACCATAAAGCTGCTGATCCTAAAGTTGGAACCACAGTCATCAGAGGCCATGTGAGAAGTAACTGCAACAAATGCAATAACTGGCAGATGCAGCCTTCAATTTCTAACACCAAAATTTATAAACAGTATCATAGGTGGGCGGAGCTTCTGGGTCTGAAGACTGCAGCCACAGGGGGTGATATATGTGGCTGCAAAACAAATCTACACCCTCTGCAAACACTTCTCTGATTTTATGCTCAATAACTTATTTTAGGTGATACTGAATAAAACAAAAAGGCACTTTTGTAAATTTTGGTCGTTTGATGTTTCAGAACGGTTTATCTGGGATACACGCACTGGTTAACTGTCAGTCCTAAATCATTAGCCAATGAGAGTTCCCTTTCATAGTCTCCCCCACCCCGTTCTCGTCACATGTCGTTTGAAAACACCAACATGTCAACAGTGGAAACTTTCATCTCGAGCCTTCAAACTGGAACCTCACAAACGAGTAGGTCAACTGAGTACATGATAATGATATGTAATCTCAAATCTGCTAAAAGGGCCTCTGGTTAAACGTCACTAAAGCACGCAGTGCACAGGGAAAAAAAGAGGGTACTCCAGGGTCAGAACTTCTAAGAAACTCTATAAAACTGCAAGGCAGGGTTTCTCCTCTCAAACCAATCACCACCAGTTATTTGACAACAATCAGCAACCACCTGGAAACCACAGTTACTGTCACTAACAGGACAAATCATCCTTCAGTTTCAAAGATCTGTAATAAAGGTAGTAGTAGAGGTATATACTTGCTTGTAGACACTGTGGATGGGCACATTGGTTGGCATGAAGCCATGCTATTCTGACATGGTAGCTGGTACATTGTAGTCTCGGTGAAGTTTGGTAGAAGCTGGAGGCCACATGTCACTCGAAGGTGAACTCACCTTCCAATGACAAAGCTCCAAGCTCACCCAGCCGTAACCAGAACTTCAAAACTTAGCATGGCTTAACTTGCTTCTGCTTCTGTTGTTGGGATTATGTGTGGAATTTACAGTGTGACTGAAGCTGTTACCAGTTATCAGAGCCTTTGAGTCCAGTGCAGTGGAAATAGGCTGAAGAAGTGTCACCTTTACAGGCCTGATCACTATGCTGTACACTTTGGTTAGGGTTACCAGACATTGATTATTACAGTCAGTGATGCATGGCTTTGTAATTGGAAGATGGAACAACACTGCTAATTAAAGGTTCGTGGAGCCACCCGTCAACCTGAACCTCCACCTTAGGTGTTCTTTTTTTTACTAAAATATCAGCTGATTTCCTGTTTTTGTCCCATCATGAGAATTCTGACCACTGGAAAGCTGCTGGTGTTTAAGCACAATTTCCAGAAATGCCTGAGATATCTGCACAAAATAGAGCTATTGCTACTTTTAGCTGCTCCCTCCTTCCCAGCGGGGACCTCCATATGTTTGATTTGGCAGAATTTCATATTGGATGCTCTTCCTTCAACCCCAGAGGGATTAGTGTCTCCTCCGCACAAAATATTAACTGTAAAACTCTTTCTCTACTACAAAGACAAAGAGAATAAAAAATACCCATATGTTTAGGTGTACGAGTGCACCAAAATAAATGAAAGTCTTCACATATTCAAGGCTTACGATCTAAAACAGAATGCCAAAATCCACAAACTGCTCCACAGCAGACAAATAGGAAGAAGACCCCAGTCTGCAGAACTGCAGACTGGAGTTTATTACAGACACATCAGCTTCAGCTCCAGTTTCAGTGATACTAACTCAGTATTTTGTGACTCCAAAACTGAAATGTATTAGAGGTGTTCCGGGATGGCATGAATGCTGGCAATGTGCTTAAAAAATAAGAACATTGCAGCTTTGGCTCAACCTTTAATTTTCCACATTGGCACAAGACTGCCAACACAGAGCTCAGACAGACCGAAAGAAAAAAATCTGTTAGACATTTGGCTGCATGTGAGGAAACCATCACATAGAAACAGCTGAAGCCAAAACCCTCCAACAGAGGATGGCTGGACTTCAAGACTCAACATAAACTCTATAAAAAATCCAACATTTACATTATAATTATAAATAAACTAATAAAGTAGCCCTCATGTCTGTTTCAAACTAAAGAGAGGTATCAGCTTCTGCAGCTAGTTGAAATCATGGCCCTGGAAATGTGTTGAGGACATTCTGCGGTACCAGTCAGTGTATGCTGGGTTCACTGGTCCACTTGTGTCTCCTGCTTTGCCTCTCCAGTCTAACACAGATAGTTTTACACATTACACGTTTCTGTGTGTACGTGTGTATATGGTTTTAAATATGCATTGCATGTTTTTTAGAGTATTTTTGGAATGGTAAAGTATATGATACCATGTCATAATTGAGAACCAACAGCAGGAAGTGACATTTATGGACTGGTCATTTAGTTCAGTCCTGAGGGTGGTGCAGTCTTTGAGCATGCTGATGTTGTTTAGCTGTCCAGGTTTAAATAAGAAGATTCACTGATTCATTGAGGTGTGTAAATTGTTACACATCTCAGAAACTCATTAAACTCATTGGTTTGTTGCAGAATTCTCTCTTTTCTGTATTTGAGCCCACATTAAATGAAGCTACAAACTCAGTACACACTGACTTGGATAACGTGCACACTCATGATCAGCAAAACTAATGTTGGGTATTTTTTGTAGAGTTTTCATTTCTTTCATCATTAAAAGTTATATGTGTATGCAAGTGGGTTAAAAATGTAAAAGTTCAGTAAAATGTCACATCCATCCCATTATATGATGAAGTTTTCTATAATTCATGCTTTAAATCTCTTTCATAATGCATAGCAATTTAGTTTGGCCTATATAACCTCCAGCCTTGCACCTCTTCTCTGTACATAATGGATGGAATTCCACTTTCCCACAATGCAGGCAGGATGACGCTAATGTGTGTGAAGGTGAAGAAGAGCGACGCACATAAAGCTGCAGTGCTCAGACCTCCTCAGTCATACCTGCTGTCTGCATTTCTCTTTCTATAACCACCCGTTTTTATTATACTGCTATAAAAAAATTAGCTTTTTCAGATTTATCCCTTTAGAACCAAATATTCCTATTTTATTTTTTGAGGTGATCCACACAGTTTGACTTTAGTCACAGTGCTCCAAAGGTACGCGTTCTCCTGCTTTCGTGGTTTAATCGTGGCTATGAAACATCTTCAAAAGGAGAAACAAAATGAGGGCAAACATATATGTTTATGTGTTTTTTTATTGCTAATAATGAACAGACTAACTTAAAGAAAGAAAATAACACAAGACCTTCCACGATTCTTGCTTCCTACTAATAGCTGGTTTAATTTTCCAAAAACTGAAAGTTATCTCAAAGATAAAAATATGCTACTGTGGATGGATGAGGTCAGTTAATTCATCCAAACTCGTGGGGCTGATATGAATACTTAGCCAGGAATCTTCATTTGCTTCTTTATCAGCTTTCCTCGCTTAACCACCACCTGATTTACAGATTTATAATCCGCGGTGTGCCAGCAAAACACCTGTGACTGAGCTCCAGATCTCCTCTCCACACAGGAATGTAAGATGTACTGTTTGCCTACCTGCTAGAGTTCTGAGACTGAGCTGAAAACACACAGACAGAGCTATCATGTCCTAAGCTTAAACACATTTTTACTGAGCCCCGGCATGGGAAGTATGAGAGGCATGCTCCTGTGGATTATACTGGACTGAATACAACCTAATATTTGTTTTTAAAGAGAAACTAGATAGTTATATGCTCCTTATATTTGATATAGATTTAAAATGAACAGTAGTGAGCTACCTGGCATGGATTTAGACTACCAGCATGGTACAGCCAACAGGTCTGTAAGAATCACACTACTGAGGTGAAGGTCCACTGGGGTTGGATGGATGGGTGTAAATTTCAGTATCAGAAAGTAAGTTTGAAGCAGGAACTATGCATGCATTCTTGGAGTGGACTGAAAAATACCGTAATGAGAACGGTTTGTCTGTGGTGTCTCAGTCAGCTCTGGAAGTGTTTGGTTAGCTGAGGGTAAACTGCACTAAGCTTTCAATTATTGAAAACTCAAACCAAGTTCACCATGTCCTCTCAGCAGAAACACAACCATTAATAGCACAGCTTCTATAATACATTTGACCACCTCAGCCTCTATACTCCTGCATCCTTCTGTAATTAATAATCCAGCTGAAAAAAAAGGTTAGGTCCTTTGGACTTAAATTTTCAAACATCTGGCAAACATGGTGGCATAATCTCTGCCACCTAAAACTGCACATACATTTTTATGCAGATTACACTGTTTTATATGCCATTGGCCGTTCCTCGGATCAGGCCACTGCAAATGTACAGTCTGCTTTTGGTACATTTCAAAATTCTCTGATCACACATAATCTTATTTTAAACTCTGATAAAACAAAATGCATGAGTGCATTTAAGGTCAACTAAAAATATCCAGCATACAGTCCATACTAAAACTCATCATGGTCATTAAAATTGTTCTCTGTTATAAATATTTAGGACTCTGGCTGGAAGTTAGACTCACTTTTAAAAACCACTATTGAGTGTGGAGTGAGTGCATATGAGAGCATGAGGGTGGGAATGGATGTTTGTGTCTGTGTGTGCCTGTATGTCTGTGTCTATATGTCAGGTTGGGTATCAGACGCCACCTCTCTGGGGACACCTCAGGCCCTCCAAGGTTTGGAGGCCTATCTCCACCCACCACCACTTCCCCTGCCGGTGGCGGACTCCCTCAGGTGTCGGTGTGTTGGTGGTTCTTTGTGTCTGGGGGTGGGCGTCCGGGTACACACCGGCTCACTCCTTGGCGGCCGCTTGTCGGGGCCTGGGGCCTGGGGCTCGCTCGGGCCCCTTTGGAGGTGGGGTGCCCCCGGCCTCTCGACCTAGGGCTCGGTCACTCAGGCGCAGCTGGGGGCCGGCGGAGCTCACGGGCGCGTCACTGCAACTCCCCCTGACTTCTGCTCCGCGGCTGCTGGGCGAGCCCTCATCTGGGACTCTCCTCAGCTCTTACTGGGACAGTGGCGCGGCTGCCCCTCTGTTGGTCTTCCATGGTCTCTTGTGTTCTGGGGGCCTCTGGATGTCTGGAGTTTTGATCTCCTCCATACCCGCTTCACACCCTGGAGGACGGGGCTGTGGCCCCCCCACACTCCCTAGCAGATCATTACATGGAGAAACCTTTGGAATGCAAGCATGCTGATCCACACAGGTATGCACACATGGGTATTCACAGACGCGGACTAAAGCTTTCTTGGCTGCTGCCTCAAAGCACACTGTGCGCTGTCTATCTTGCGTGCTGCACAATATCGTTTATTACTTAGTAAATACTGATATCTATGACTAGCTAGTTTATTGTGATGGTGCTTTGTTTTCTCTATTATTATGTTGCTCTCTGTTGTTTGCTGTCTCCTCTGTTTGTTTGTTTGTTTGTTTGTTTGTTTGTTTTTTCTCCATACAGGTGACCCAGGAGTTTTTTTTTTTTTTTTTTTTTTGTCTCTCTTCCCCCCCCTTCTCACCGTCTCTTCTCCCCTTTGGTTTTCTTTCTTTCTCTCCCCCTCTCTCTCTCATTCATTCCCCCTGTCCTATTTATTAAAAAAAAAAAAAAAAAAAAAATGACAAAGGATGAACTGAAGCTCTGCCATCACGTAATGTCGCATACTGCTGTTTCTGATGTCATTTAGAAAAAAAAAAAACCACTATTGAGGAAAATTAAAGATGAAGATTAGAGTTTCACATAGAAACAAATCTTGTTTCTCATTCACAAGCACATTGCCAGTCTTGGTAAATGGACTGCTTCTTACAAAGCGCTTTTCTACTGTACCTGAGCACTCAAGGCACTTTATACAACTTGACTCATTCACCCGTTCACACAAGCACTTTTTCTATGTAAGTGCTTTCTATCTGACATTCACACTCCGATGGATGCATCAAACAGCAACTTGGGTTTAGTACTCTCCACGCAGACTGGAGCACCAGGGCTTGAACCACCAACCTTCCAGTTGGCAGATGACCTGCACTACAGCCATGCCAAAAGGTTTGTGCCTTGGATGGTAATGTGATTGATTTGGTAGATTTTCCATTCCTTCCTGCCCTGTGTCTGTAGAGAACCAGTGACCTTTTGCTTGCCATGCAAATGTGTCAACCATCACATTATAAGCAGAACACTAACGATGATATTGTTCATATGCATGCTTCTATATCCACCTCGACGCCTCTTGATTTTGTGTATTCTGTGCACTGAATCATGTGTCTTTCCAGGCTCTGCTGCTTACCTCTGCGCCTTTGCTGAATTTAAACACAGTACTTACAATGTCAGTTTGCAGGACATTTTATCAATAGCTGTGCCTCTTGAAAACTGCATTTAAATACTTCGCTGCCTATAAATGGAATAAGCTAAAAACAAACCCAAGAATGGTGTTGTCTGATTTCACAGGAACATTTTAAAGGGTTGCATTTGTTTATATGCAACTACTTGAGTAGGTTTTTCTTCATCTGTGATCATGTGTAATGGCTTGTTCTATTGTGTAGCCGACTGTCTAAATTTTTGAATTTTTTTTGTACTGACATTTCTCTTGAAAAAAGATCTCGTTCTCACTGAGCTTACCTGTTGTAAAGAATATAATAAATAAGGCAGCAGCCATGTACTGTAGCTCAGACAGAAACCACAAAAAAACTATATCCAGACCAAGCCTCTCATATATTCATCGAGTAATTTAAATAACTCAATGATAAAAAAATCGTCACAGCAAATTTTTTTCTTCAATGCTTCGTTCCATCATTACCATGTAAATACGAGCGACACATAAACAGGCCAGAGATTTATTCAGGAGTAGTGAGTGAATAAACCACATTAAGAACACACAGGCCCCAGTCTTCAACAAAAACACTGGTAACAGAAGAGCAGCAGAGATGATGACGCAGGCACAGTTTAACGTGGAGGAGGTTTGTTTCACACAGAGAAATCTGCAGTGAGTCTCTTGAAGTTTATTAAAATCTGCAGATGAAATGTTAACTTAGTCTGATACATGTTTAAATTATACAGCTCGCTGAAAGCTGACGGCAGCCGTCCTATTTTACATGGAATTGATACCTGCAGCAAGCAGGGGTGAGTCTAAAGAGGGACATTGGGTGTACTAGTATTGTATTAATATTTCAAAATATAAATATTTTAAAAAATGTAAAAATATATAAATGCAAGACCATTAAAAATGTACATGGGCCAATAAAACTGAGGATTGTTAGGTTGGACAGTGAATTATTATTAATATTAATTAAGGTCTACACCATAATAACATCTTGTTTTCAGCAGCACAGAAAGGCACAGCACACACTTCACAATGCTGATACATTTCTCTTCATCGCAGCCACCACATTTTATTTGTAAGCCTTTTCTTTAAAGGCTTACAGATACAATCTCACTCACTCTCGTGCATAGTAAAACATGCAGACACACGCGCACAAAAACTCATAAACATAAACACACAGCAAATCCACCTCATCCAGGAGATAAAATGCCGTCACAACTCTTTCTGCCTCCTGTTTTTATTATTGCTCAACAATAAGACAAAAGTACTTCTTATCCAATTGCTTGATTAATCAATGAAATAATCACTAGAATACTCGATTACTAAGGCCTAATCCAAACTCACCTGCAGGTTCGCACAAGTGGAAAACATACAAGCACTGTCCAGGGGTTTGATTGCATTTCCGTGCAGAGAGGGAGCAGGTTTGGCGATGACTGGAGGCCCGGCAGGGGGCAGGAAAGTGGATGACGGCTCGGTTACGAAAAGAGTCCCTCCCTCCGAGCTGTAACCAAACGACTGGATGGCATTTTCTGTGTGGAGATAGAGACGGGCGGTCAGAGAAAGAGCGAGAACTTTCTACACCTGCTGAGAACCACACTGACCTGACAACCAATTACTGTTTTCTCATCAAGAGGCAGCTGCCACCTGGCCTTCCTCCAGGTAGGTAACAAGAATCTGACGCTGGTCTGTATCCTAAATTTAGATCAGCACACATGGTTCACTGTTGGGTCCTAAATTCCCCCCAAAACAAGCCAAACCCTCCAAGCTCAATCAAACTGGTAATTATTAGCGAGTATGTCTGTGAATGTTCTAAGTCAACCAGGTCATCGTAGTCTAAGGAGCTTGGAGAGAAAAGTGTCTGGACTTCTTTAAGTTGCTTGAAGATGTTTCACCTCTCATCCGAGAAGCTTCTTCAGTTCTAGGGTCACATGGTGGAGAGTCCCAGATTTAAACCCTGTGGGAGTTTCCCCCCAAAGAGGGACAAAAGAACCCCCTGATGATCCTCTACCTAATCACATGAGCCAAGGTGTGAAAACTGGTGTGGGTCACAATCAGCCAGGGTTTTGGGTGAGCTCATTGTGAAACCTGGCCCCACCCTATCATGTGATTTCCTGAGGTCAGATGGCCCAGGATGTGAGTGGGCGTTAAGGCGTCTGGGAAGGGATCTCAAAACTGGATTATAGATGGCAGACAGTTGGTGTCGTAGGCCACCACCTCTGTTCAAAGATGGTCGCTCACAGTGGACATAGATGGCTTCTTTCACTCCTCTTTCAAACCATCTGTCCAAAATGTGAACATTGGCATCCTCGAAAGAGTGACCTTTGTCATTTAGATGCAGATGGACTGCTGAGTCTTGTCCTGTCGGTGGTGGCTCTTCTATGTTGTGCCATGCGCTTGTGAAGTGGCTGTTTGGTCTCTCCAATGTAGCTATAATCTGGTATGTTTACATTCATGTAATTTTTTTACATTTATGTTCATTAACATGCACTGTCCTAAATAAATAAATAAATTTATGTCCACTGTGAGCGACCATCTTTGAACAGAGGCGGTGGCTTACGACACCAACTGTGACCCACACCAGTTTTCACACCTTGGCTCATGTGATTAGGTAGAGGATCATCAGGGGGTCCTTTTGTCCCTCTTTGGGGGGAAACTCCCACGGGGTTTAAATCTGGGACTCTCCACCATTTGACCCTAGAACTGAAGAAGCTTCTCGGATGAGAGGTGAAACGTCTTCAAGCAACTTAAAGAAGTCCAGACGCTTTTCTTTCCAAGCTCCTTAGACAATTATTACTGAGGCACACCTGTCAGAATCCAGCCCAAGTGTGCCCAAGTCTAGCCTGAAGTGACCTAATTCAGCTGGTCACCTGGGTGTCTGGAAACCTTTGCTATATTATATATAATACTTACCTAAAGTCATATTCATAACCAATGAACCCGTTTCTTCCTGCTATCTAATCTAATGCTCAGTTCGAAGAACTACAAATCTAAATAGCTGAAATAACTTTTTATCAACAGAAACAAAAGTCATTGGATTTGTGTCACACTGGAGGATGTGTAGTGTTTCCAGTGTGTGCCATCTTTGTGCCATTGTTTCATCTGAGCATATTGTGAGAGTCTTTGCAGATTCTGCAATCATTTATGGTCATGCTACACTCTTAGCTTATCACCTCTACTGTCTGCAGACGTCAGGCAAACATAGACACAGGTGTGGTGACTGGGAGAAGATTATGATTATGTTGATTATGTTGCTGCTGCTTTGTGAAAGTCTGCAGAAGATCTTCTTCTTCCAGCTGATTCATTTAAGGGTCGCCACAATGGATCATCTGCCTCCATCTATCCCACCATCCTTCTCTGTTACACCAACCTTCCGAATGTCCTCCTTTACAACATCCATGGGCGTTCTCTGAGGTCTTTTCTCTCTGTTTACCATCGTAGTCCCACATTTAGCATCCCTACTCTCACCTCCTCACTCCCGCCTTTCCTTCTCTCTCACTGCCTTCTAATATGCCTTCCCCCTCTGCTCTATGGCCAACAGGAGCACAGTTTCCACCAGCAACCTGTTAGCTAACAGAGGCCGAGGTGGTCATTGTTAACCTGGTATTTGGTATGGGTACAGTTTAGCCAGATACTGGGGCATACTGGGGGATACTGAGGCGGAGCAGCCTCGAATAAAGTCATCTGTCTACCAGTTAGATGTTGACTCACTCCACCTCTCCTTCATTCACAGCCTCCTCCAAATACCTCAGTATCTCACCATCAATTAGAAGGACAGCCATGGCATTTAATGCAGATACCCATGGTTGATGGAGGATGGGGAATTTTGTTGAGCTAACATTTACAGTTTTGGGTGAACTGTTAACTCTGTGTCCACCCAGGATCCCCTGAGGATGATTTGGGATCACTTGGTTATTATCTGCTGTTTCTTCATTTGAAGGAGTCCAAATACTTTGATGTTTACTGCACTGAATAATGGGATTTTTGAGTACTGAACCTGAAAAACCTTCACAGTAATAAGTGACGCTATGGCTTCAGACCAGATTCAGATTCGATGTAAGACTTTTAAGGGTTAAAAATGCAACTCATGATGAAATTCAAGGCCAGCATGACAACTATAAAACTAAAGAAACAAACAGACACAGGGTTGGAGACACAGGTGTTTTCTTTCACTGCAAAGACTTTTAAAAGATTGATTTAACCCCAGTTATGTCATTTTTGGTTTAATTAATTAAAGACCTTTTATGGATTGCAGGAATCCTGGTTTATACATATGAATAATGCACATTGAAAATCAAATTTTAACCTTCTTTTATGGCTTTGAGTGTTTTTTCTGGTCTTTTTTACATTCTGGGGATCCACTGGCCTTGGAGATGAAAATATAACCTAACAAACTGAAGACGAATGACTATCGACCATTTTCACGAGGGCTGAATACAGAATAAAGAATATACAAGTTAGTATTTACACCACAGAACTGTGTGTGTTTATGGGAATTCATACTGAGACCAGCACAGAGATACACCAACAACTTTTTAAGCCCAACACACTGGTCTGTGGAGTCTGTTGGTAGGATCCATGGTGGTCTGTTTGGAGAATGATTAATGAACACAGTGGTGCAATGCAACCCACTCAACACAAGGCAGAGGTTGCTGCTGCCTCAGTGCAGCAAATCACGTTCAGATAACTGAAGGTTATTCTTGCATCTGAACACAAAACGTGTTTGTCCAGGTCTGACTACACCTCGACTGCAGAGAGCATTCTCCGCCCCTGTTAAACGTTAACGTGCCGCCGCGTCTTCTGACAGACCGGGAGATCATGGAGAGGGTACTCGAGCCCTGACGCTGTGCTCAGGTATCTGCACCAACATGCAGGTGCTTTCAGGCCGTAACCTGGGAGGTGGACCTCCATGGATTGGAATGTGGGTCCGAAGTTCACCTGATCCATGATAACTCCCGCACACTAACAGGAGCCGTGATGAAGAGATAATCAGTGTTATTCCCGTCACCTGACAGAGCTCACAGTTTTGAGCCTGATCAGAGCACAGTCCAGTAATCTGAGTACTTTTGGGTTTGAACATTTGGAGACATGTACATCATAAACAGGCTTCATCCTTCATTAACTGACTGACTTTCACATATACATGAATGCATGAAGTGTGTGATGGAGGAGGCGCAGAGGTGATGTTGGAGCTGGGTCAGTGTTATTTAAAGAAGGTATCTGGGGATCTTCAATACATCGGCTCGTACTTCTCTGTTTTTCCTCCTCCACTAACCTTTCCCCTCAATTATCCGCCTCACTCACACCTCTGTTTCTTTAACCATGCCAACGTTTTCAGCATTTCATGTGCTGAGACGACACATTTAACAGTAACATGTATCATGATTTTATTCATTGATTTAACCTCATACTGCAGTTCCACACCTCTGCACAGCTTGGGTTAGAGTTTGATAACATTTCTACATTAAAGTCTGAAAGTCTCATTATTTATGAACCATTTAATGGTTTCCCAAAATGAAGCCTACTTTTAAATGTAATAATTTCTACAATCAATAATTAAGACATTTAAAAATAAGAAATTATTCAGTGTGAATATTTTCTGCTTTTCTATGCTTCATATTTGTAAACTAAATTATAGTGCCCAAATCACTCTCCTTTTATGGAATAATCAATTAACAGTTTTTGGAAAATGCATAACCTAAACAGGCAACATCACTGATAAGCAACATAGAAATGAAAAATTCTGTTCTGAGTTCTGTAATATGATAGAGCTGAAATTTTGAATTTCCATGAATTTCCACCCTTTCAGTGTAAAGGGGGAAGATACATTTCTGTTAGCAGCAGCTTCATAAACTCAGATCCATAAATGACTGAATCCATCAGACAACAAACAGAAAACATGGCATAAAACTACCTGCAGGTATGTTCACATGTTGTTACAGCAGTGTGAAGGCTGATTGGCTTATAACCTGTTTGATTAATAATTTTGTTTTCTGGATTATTTAGGTAAATATTCTCCAGACTAACTGGAGAGGATCAGCACTTTACAGCTCTGACTCTCCTGATCAGGCATGCAGCACTCACTGAGGCAGGTGTTGTGTGTGAAATCGCGGTGGAAAGCTTCACACTCGTGCTCCTGGTGGCCGGTGCCCCTGCAGGTGCACCACAGGCTCATAGTGATGTTGGATGGGCTGCTGTCGCTGTAGTTTGGCGTTACATCCGAGCCTGAGGCAGGGAGGGGGGAGGAGGAGAGGAATAAGAATTAGGGTGGAGATTAGCCGGGAAGAAAGGTAAAGAGGATTTTTGCAAATTGGGAATTGAATCATTGAAAGATTTCCAGAGAAGAAATGAGTCACCAGTAGAATGTTTCTCTGCTCTTAATTCTCAACTGAAAGATTTAAATAACGGTCAAGTGGCTGCTGATCACAGCCAGAAACGAACAGGCTGGCTTCACTAAACAGGTCATGTGGTAAAGTTAGAGGAAGGCACAGTTACCTGAACTCATTAGATCTAAACAACTAACTCTGTGCTGGAGGATCTCTGTACCAAACACCTGTCACAGGTTAGGTCAGGTTCTACTATAAACAGGAAGATATTTTGAGAAAGCAGAATTAATTACTAATCTACGGTGGCCCTGAGAGGCCAAACAGACTGCAACTTAAGAAAACACCAGCAATTAGTAAAACGCTCCAAAAGCACACAAAACACAATAGAAATAGGAAAAAACAAAAACAGAAACAGGAAAAAACTGATTTCCAAAAGCACAAGGCAAGTGTTTCTGTGGAGACAATAACCCGACGGACCAGTTGCAGGAATCAAAATGTGCTAAGAATTGCGCTGGGAGACACTTAAAAGAAGTGGAGGATCTAATGGTTTTGTGAGGAAAGAAAAGATGAGAGGTAAGTGTGTTAGCCTAACTATTAGCCTAAGAATCTGTCATCAGTATTATATGAATCATGATAAAACACACCTACCATGTTTTGGGTTTCTGCAACTGGTCCGTCGGGTTATTGTCTCCCCAGAAGCACTTCCCTTGTGCTTTTGGAAATCTGCTTTTTCCTATTTCTGTTTTTGTTCTTCCTATTTCTGTTTTGTTTTTTCCTATTTCCGTTGTGTTTTGTGTGCTTTTGCTGCGTTTTTCTTATTGCTGGTGTTTTCTTAAGTTGCAGTCCGTTTGGCCTCTCAGGGCCACCGTACTAATGAAGTCATTCAGATGTCAGTTTTCAGCATGTGTGACCCAAACTGTGATAAAAGGCAAGCAGTATTGTAACGACAGTCTAACCGACTCCATCAAACACTTTAATTCTGTTTCCAGTATTTGGGTTAGGGTTGGGGCCATCACCACTGATGATGTACACATCAGAAGGTTAGCCGAGTTTAGGCTAGACTTACCAATGAGGCCGACATAGGACATGAGGCAGCCGTGGTAGTTATCGTGAGGGCAGGTGGTGACGGTGTGTGGTGTCACCTGGCAGTTCATGTGGAAATCAGCGAGCCGAGACCTGCAACAGGAAGCAACACAACAAAAAACATCAGTAACATGATGTAATTTGGCCAACAGCTACCAGCTGTGTGTGTGTGTGTGTGTGTGTGTGTGTGTGTGTGTCCGGGGGGGGGGGGTGCTGTCAAGCTTGCCTAGAGTGAATGGGGTTCTTTGCCTCTGGAGAATAAACCTCCCCCAAAGGGCTTGAGACAATCGAAACACTTCTATTTTTAGATGTTCATGAAAGACCTTTCTGTCAGTTTACGGAAACGGCGTCCCCCATCTTGAATTGGGGTGTAAAGCAAGCAGCAGCCCCCTGTTAGCATCACCTTCAACCACCACAATCAGCTGCTGCTTCTACACACATGGTAGCTTCTGCTGGGCTTTAACGACGCTGCTAACATCTGCTAGAGTCATCGCTTCGAAACGGACACCATTGAGGGAGGAAGACCTGCCCTAAATCCTGAACCAGCTAATCAGCACACATTAGCAGAGTGCTAGCATTTTATGGCAATCGCTGTGAGAAAAACTAAAGGACAGAAGAGTAGTTTTCCTTCATGCTGGACTTATGGAAGCAAAAATGAAACAGACTTTTGTGTACAATCAGCTGGAAATAACATTTTGTTCTATTCACTCCATCGAGCGCCTCCTGGTGTGCCCCAGCTGAACAGGCACAAGGGACAGGCAGTGTAATGCTGTGGGTGGTTCAATGAGAGTGTGTTTTTAAATCCTGCATGCTGCTCGTCACGTCTGCAGAATCATTCCCGTGAACATTGAAAGCAAACACGTGTCATTTTGGGGGGTTTTGCAGGAAGGACTGATGGTCACATGACACTGAGTGGTCCTTAGTAATTAAGCCTAACAATGGACTGTAATAAGCAGCAGCTGCACAAACAACCTCTGGGGTTGACTTTTTTTTTTATGGGATTTATCATCGGTTGATGGAGCACAACAGCTGGTGGAGGTGATTTAGCAGGTGTCATTAAACCACAGAAGAAGAAAAGAGTGTGGCGAGGTGACGTCAAAGCCCCAGTCAAAGCGCCAACAATGGAGGCGTGTGGGAAACATGACGTTCAGCTCTGTGTAACAGTTTCGATGCTGAGGACACGCCCTGATTATCGCTGAGCTTCACCCTGCATCTCGCTCAGATCAGCAAACTTTTAAAACAGATGGATTTACAGAGTGACTAACATAAAGAAAGTAAGAAAAGAGCAATTTTATTTAGCTGAAAATGATTCACAGATGGCATCATACGCTGTAACAGCTACAGAAATGGAAATGAATGGGAGCCGACTCTCGCAGATGTGAAGGGGACAGTTTTTCCTCTCTACATTTATCATACAGACCTGTCCCACACTCACAGACGAGTGGAAGTAAATCCAACAGATTATGTTTGAAGTCTTTCACACCAAAATTTCCAAAGACAAAAAGTGGCTGATTTGGACTCTTTGGAAAGAAGACGGGTTGTTTTGGCAGCAGCGTGGATGCTAATGAGACACTGGGGGAAAAATATCCTCCCCTCATGAAAGATGGGCGACGGCAGTGCCACAGTTGGCTGCTTATGAGAGATGAACAAACTGTGTTTAATAAGCTTCATGGGCTTGCCTCTCATTGCCTTGCAGTCTGGACCTCACGCTGAGTCCGGTTCGGCCCTCAAAACAAACTGATGAGTCAGCTTTTGTGCATGTGTAAAAAATTCAGACCTGACTGAAGAAAGAGAGAGAAGGGCCAGACTCTGATGGACTCTTTGCAGTAAGTGCAGTAAGTAACCAGTAATTCTCAGTTAAAGGTGCAGTTTATCAACACATGTTTAGTCAAGAGGAAGGGCGGCACACCAAAGATGCATTAAACATGCATCCCTACATGACACCAAACTCCATAACTGACTGAACACAGGGGAAAACAACCGCGGTGAGAGAGCAGCCATTTAAACTACACAATTTAGGTAACGAGCAGGGAGCAGAGCTACTGTTTCTCCATGTAAAACATTGAATTATCAGAGGTTTGGAGATCAGGGACAGGACCAAAACACTGCTGCTGGGAGCAGGCTTTTTAAAATGGCCGGATGTAGACAGGAACCATTTAGCAGCTGACATGTGGACAGACTAGCCCATGGGTTTAACCAATCAGGTGGAGAACACATTCTATCTGTTTTGTCCTCGGTCTGTTCCAGGATCCCATCCCGCTGTTTGGATAGGTGATGAGCCACCTCGGCTGACTCCTTTCGATGTGGAGGAGCCTGCCTCTCAGGCCGAGCACAGACAGCTTTGAAGGAAGCTTTATTTCTTTTGTTTGGATCATCTGATAATGCCACCATCAGGAAAACTGGACCAGACTGTGAATCGAACAAAGGCAGAGGGTCTCCCCAGACAGATGGGCTTATGGCTGAGACCCTGCCTGAAAGAGCCTGCCCTGCAGTGTTCCCACCACCCGGCTGAGGTGCTATAGGGGTCTGATGATTTGTCACTGGGAAGGTAACCAAAACAGCTTGTAAGGACATAATTTACTTTATTTCGATGACAGATTAATCTGCTGATATGCTTCCAGTATTTTCTGATAACAGGGAGAGGATAGAGTCCTGTTTCAAATAGTCTGCTCTTCTGGATTTAGTTCTTCTTGAGGTAAAAACACAGACATTTCCCAGTCAACCAGTTCAAATCATTCACGCCATGCCCAGTTTATCCACTGAGCAGAGAGATTTCAACACAACGCCTGTGTTAATGCTGTTTAAGTGCTGTGAATGGAGTATAAAGTGGGTATGTAGCACTCAGACTGCCGTTATTTGCACTGTCGAAGTGTAAAGTCCTTCAGAAATGCAAACATTGTTAAAAACAGATCGAACAGATGCCCAGCAAACTCTCCTGAGAGCTGAAAATCCTTGTGGAAATATCCGCCTGATTCATGCAGTAGTTTGGGAGATTATCTGCTGTTCCTGCGTGCATGTCCTGCAGTATCCACTACATCATGCATATGTTAATGCACAAGAAACTGTCACAGGCAATAAGAGTAAAGCTGCTGAGCTTAATCTACTGCCTGTCCTACTTTTGTGTTTCACATCCCGTCTCTCCTCTTGGTTTCCTTTGTCTCGCTCTCCTCTTAAAGCCTCTCACCTGCTTCGTCTCTTTAACGTCGCTCTTCTTCTTCTCTCTTGAAAATTTTTGACAGACAGGTGAGGTGAAAGGTGGCGTGTGGTGACGGAGACGTGTGATCTTGTCGCTGTTTGAGACAGCGTGATGGGCTTTGTGTTTACGCCGAGCTTTAGCTGGCTGCCATCGCAGGACTGCATCATGTCCTCAGAGAGGACACGAGAGCGTGACACGGAAGACATGACTGTGTGGTGGCTGTAGAGAGTGATCGGGTGTGACAGGCCGACTGCAGAGTGACTTTCAAACAGAGGCCACTGAGTGTGTGTCTGTGTGTGGGTCTGCGTGTCTGTGTGTGCGTGTGTGTTTACACAGGCACATTATGACAAAACTCACTCACTTGAACACATCCTCTAAGCATCTCCAAGGAAGGCTGTCACTGATGAAGGTCAAGTGATCTCAGCTTTCTCAGACCTGCTGCTAAACTTCACAAGTTCCCGGGCCTCAGCAGAACCAGACCCTCCAGAACTTGGTGGAGGCTGGACCAAAAAAATAAAATTCACAGGAATGCAGTGCTTCATCCGTCCATCCACTGCAGGCCTGTCTCTGTGAGTGTGTGATGATGTTGCTGTATTTCTGTATTTTGAGTCCCATGTGCTCGTGTCCCGGCCAGTCCAGCTCATAGAAACTATGCGGGGACGTTATACTCTCCAGGAAACTGCTGACATCTGTGAGTCCTTCTGTTGATGATTATGATTATTTTTCTTTATGCTAAGACGATGACCGTTTCTCTCTAACTGATAGAGTTACAGGAGGAACTGTTGGTGCTGAACAGACAGTAGCTGTAGATCTCTAAAAAAGTGAAAGGTCAGATTACACCGCTGGTTATGGCGCAGATTTCCAGCTGAAGCATAAATCCTCAGTAAGCTTGGAGCCTGTATTACAGCTTTATGCTGAAATACAGGCAGAGATCGGTGATGATGGTGCGGACTGGTTAGTGTGGGTCTGTGAGTAACTGCACAAACATGAGACCTTACTGAGACTCAGACTAGTTTATAATCTTATTTTTGTGTCTTTGTTAAATCTGATCTTTGTGTTTGAATCACCTGCACATACCAGCACACACACCTGCTCTCACATGAGAGACCAGAGCTGTGTTTATGAGAGGACCATCCTGACCAGCCTGCCAGTGACCTGCGGCTAAACTGAGTCTGCACCCTCAAACCTCACCTAACCTTCAAACTGCTCATTCCAGAGACAGAAGTACCATCACTCACACACACACCGTACCATCGCACACACTCACACACACCTGCCCCTTCGCCCTTTGCTGCCTCGTCGTGGCAGATGCCATGTGAGGCATGAGCCAACTGCCGTCGAGCTCTTTGTTAGTTTTAAGGATGCATGAGGAGAGGGTTTACCACACGAGGCTGGTTTTTAAAGGACATCACCACCATCAGCCCATGACCTTCCTGCAGTTTTCCTACTAATAATTACTTCGAGTGACCTGAGGATCAGCTCCATCTGTCTGACTTCAAACCTTCACGTTTACTGGGTGAAAACTTAAAAAGTAGGTCTGCACCTCTATAGTGCCTTTTGCTTTGGGTTTTATGAAGGGCTTTCATTTATGCCTCCTTCTGTCATCACACAGTCACAAACGTGCATGCATGTACGAGGCTTTGGTCGTACATGCACGGGTACAATCGTGTTCTGGAGGCTTAGGAGACCTGGCTGTTGTCAGCTCTGTTACCTGCTCAGTCTTCAGCTCAGGCATCAGCTCTGTTTCCAGTTCACCCATTAGCTCTGTCACCAGCTCAGTCAGTTGCTCAGCCATCTTTTCAGCCACTTCCATCCTCTGCTGGAAGCTCCGGTGAGCTCATTCAGCCAGCAGGGGACTGCATCTCTGGTGTTGGCCAGAGGGGCCGATGGCGCGATATGGCAGCCTTGCTTCTGTCAGTCTGCCCCAGGGCAGCTGTGGCTACAACCGTAGCATGCCTCCACCAGTGTGTGAATGTGAGAGTGAATGAATAGTGGCATTGTAAAGCGCTTTGGGTGCCTTGAAAAGCGCTATATAAATCCAATCCAATAATAATAATTATTATTATTATTATTATTAATAAATCCCGGACAGACTGTTTGCACTGCACTGCCCCAGCCGTTGCATCCTGTGCCGGCTGTGTGCCCCATGCAGCTACAGTTAGCGTCCCTTCTGCTGGAGGTCTCCATACCTGCTGGCCTTGCCTTTGTTCCTGCTGGAGGCCCAGGAGAGCCCCTTTGTTCACCTGGAGTCAGGGTCAGCTCCTGAAATGTTTATTAACTGTTTCCTGGGCTCCTGTGCCTTTCGTGGGCCTTTTGTTTCGGACTGTTTGAGTTCCAGGTTTTCTTGTGAACATTTTTGTTTTATTGATCAGTTTCAGGGTCAGTTTTAGGTTGTTTATTTAGTCTCCTCTTGTTTGCCTTAGTATTTTTCTATCAGTTCATTCGTGTCTGCATTTTGAGTCCACTCCTTACTACATACAGTCTGCCTCAGCCAGACTGTGACAGAATATTTGCTGAAGTTTAGGATGCTCAGTCAAATTAATCAGCTCTTCAAACTTAATACAACACGCATGGAAGCCATGACCCAGAAAAGTGGATTCACATCAAATTTTAAACCTGGCTTTAAACACTGAACATCTTATTAATCTCTTAATTAATATTTTACTCATGAACAGAAAGACTGAGCAGGCACAGGTTTGGTTTTGACTCATCTTTGAGACCGGATGTTTCAGACTCTTTCCTCCACTCTGTGAAACCTGAGAAGACTGATGACAGGAACCTGAGGGCATCAGTAAAGGCATTGACGGGTTCATATCCAGACTCATATCCACCACCACTAAAATAATCAGAGTATTTTACCCTGAAACAAAGCGCTTTACCCGTGCAGGAAGTAGTTAGCATGGTGACAAATGAAGGTCAGAGAGCGATGATGGCAGAGCCAAAGACAGCAGAGGAGTTGGGGCAGATTTAGCTGAGGAGTGCAGTCTGCTGCCTCAGAAACCACTTGATCAAATCCTGCCGAGCACTCATCTCCCTGCAGGGCTCGTTAAAGTTTCATCTCCACTAATCATCAACCGGCAGAGAGATGGAGCAGATGTACTGTACGCTGCCTGACCTAAGATGTTTCCTCTGAATTAGACTCAGACCCTCGTAATACCAGGACTCTGGAACAGCATGCATGAAAAAATATGTTTGAAAAAGTCATGCCTGCAGGTTACCGCGCGGAGGTGTTCGTGTGACAGCGGCAGGAAGTTCCCGAGCGTTCAAGTCTTTCTTTGATTTGATGTGTTTCCATCGTCTCGTGTTCAGACATGTTTGTATGAACTTCTTCTTACGGTCATTACATTTAGCACGCTCTTTGAATTTTGGTTTAAAGGTACCGGCTTTACAGCCACCGCTCAGACGCTCCAGGCAGCAGCCATCATAGAAGTCCTGGACTCAGCCGTCTACATCAGATGACAACCGAGGCCTCGGTTTGCTGCTCCACTTCGTGGAGATTTATTCCATTAAGGGACCATTTTCAACTCATTAGCCTCTGTTTAGATAACACTTTTATTTGTAACATTAGCTAAAATATTTTTCCATATTTTCTTTAATAAACGTTAATATTTTTATTAGAATTTTAGACAGCAAGTGTTCATGAGTCACGTCTGCCCTGCAATATCTTTAGCTGCACTTGTAGCTAGCCTTTCATACCATCTGTTCAGATTTGTGTTCGATCATTTTATTGTATTACATTGAATTTTTACAGGCTGTGTCCACAGGCAGGGTTTTCTCTTCAACTTCAACTTCATGAACATGAAGCCAATTTTTTGAGTACAATGCAACTGAAGTATATAAAATCAAAGATTTATTTATTTATTCAAACAATTAATCTTTAATTAAAATGTGCTCAGTGAGAAATGAATGTGTAACAGTTGAGTAAATTTAATTAGAGCAGAACATTTTATATTTTACAAAATTATATGGAAAATTTCAAATTAAAAAGTGAGAATTTCAATGTGAAGTTGAAATTCAGAGTCTTTTCAGCACAGAGTTTTTTCCTTGCTAAGGTCACGACACAAACACAAAATATAACCAATCAGGATCGAGAGTGTGCAGACATGACAACATCAACACTGTAAATACCCACGGAGCACGAATGCATCACTTGTTCCCAACTAATAAATAACACATTCACACAGGACACACTATTACACACACACACACATGCACACAAACTCACACATTAATATTTAGTGTTTCTCCGATAAATCAGATCGTCTGTTTTCCTGCTCTCATTTATCGCTGTGCAGTGTGTTTGTGTCTGTGTGTGCATGTGTGTCTGCGGTGGTGTGTGTGTGCAAGTGAAGGTGAAGAATATTAAAATGAAATTACAGCGAGGCTGAGTGAGTCTAAATGCCCTCATTACTGACTGTCAGGCAGCACGATGTATTCGCAGTGACAGACACACACACTCAGGCCCTGCTGGAACGAATGAATCCAATTAGCTCTGCTGTACATCCTGACAAACACACATTAAAAGTGTATATGGTGATTTATAAGAGCTTCCATCAGCCGTCCATGCAGAATGTATGTTCCCTTATCCTCCCACTCTGACCCTGACTTGTCAGTCATGGTGTAACAGACTCACAGATCCCTCAAGAGTTATTCAATTATCAGGTCTGCATTAACGGGGATAAACAAAGCACAAACACACACACACAGACACACCTATGTGAATACTCAGCGCACATTAATGCTCACTAAACAGAACTGTGTGGCGTGGCAGAAAAACAGGATACCAGTGGAAATAAACTTCCTCAAACCTGGAGAAGCTTTCGTGAGTGGGGGAACAGAATGTGTATTTAGGCTTTAGGGGGCTCACACTCTTCTACAGTGAGGTGGGTCCATCCTTCAAGAACCCAAGAGGAGCAGTGCAGATCATTGAACCAGCTCCTTGCAGCCTCGAGGGCGTGTGAGTTTTTCCAGACAGTCTGCTTGTGTTTTCTGGACCTGGAGAAGAAATCTGACTGCAGCCCCTGTAGACGTGCTTGGTTTGCATCACCATAATGGACAGACGGGTGGGCCTCACAGCCTGTTTGATGTGTTTCTGTGGGTGTTACCAAGCAATGACTCCACTGCGGCACTTTTGCCGGGGTGAAAAACAGCACCTCCAAGTCTGAGACCAGGGTTCAGAGAAGCAGAGCGCTGGGGTGAAGACTGAGGAGAGTGTGAAGGATGTTCTGCCCTCACCTGCTGTACCGAGGTGTGGGCGGTGACTGAGGTGGAAATGGGCTTCCACTGAAGGAGTGTGAGGGCTGTCCATAGGAGAAGAGCCATTGCTCCTTCACATCAACAGCCGACCACAGCTGGGCTGGTTTGACAGCTGGGCTGCATGGCGCCTGGGTGACCAGCACCGGGACATTACGTCTCTCTGCTGACTTGGGAACGTCTGGAGAAGGAGTACAGTTTATGACCTTCAGATGAAACTGCTAAGCTGCTGCTAACTTTATAACTCAGCTGAACCTGAATCCTCTCGTTCAGGGACGCCTCGATTGGCTGTGCTAATCCTGTTATTGGAGCCTTTCAGTGTTTTTAACTCAGCCATGTCTCAGACTGATTTTGTGTGCAGAACTGTTTGTTATCAGTTAGAGGATAATCAATGTGACATGTCATAAGCAAGCGATCATGAAGTGATCACAAATCCATGGTTGATGAATATGAAATGCAGATTTTGTGATGGGCCATTTAATTATGATTAGTCATCTACGGTGTGTAAATGCTCCACATGTCGTCATGAGTTAGGCACGCAGTTTGAAACCTGCGAGCGAGTTCATTCATTCACTCATGTGTAATAAATGATTTATGATTTGAGTACTTGTTGGTGCACATGCCTCGACAAACTTTTGATCTGATTATGAGATTTATTGTGCATGAAAAATTAAAGTGCAGACACTCCAAGGAAAATAGACAGGTTAACACGGCGGAGTCACACCTGTTTAAAGAACCACCCCATCAACTCATCAGCACAGAGAAAACACAGGAATAAAAGTTCCACACAACAACAAGACGCAGTGAAGCTCATCGCTCCATCAAGAGCACTGCAATCGCATCATCACACCCATCACTGCTGACATTATAACGAGTTCAGCTTTCAGCAGCTCAACATTACACGTGTGAATACTTCAGGGTCCCTGGACCACTGCAGAACCCCCACATGTTCACTGATGAGAGGATATAAAACTTGAATAAAAGTCTGTGGATGCAGAGTAGTGAAGCTCAACATCAGGTTCCATGTTCAGAAGCAATCAGTAGCGCAATTAGTGCTCACATCAGAAATGTCTGACAGCAGGATGGACTGTCCCTTTAATCCTTCCAGCTGCAGCGTGCTCCTAAATCCAGAAATAATCCAGGACCAACAGAGAGCTCTCGTGTGCACGTTTCCTGTCCCTGCCCTTGTAAAGACAGGACACGAATGCGACACCGCCGGGCGCTGCACGTACGTAGATATAATTAGAAAAAGATTTAGTGCATGAGAAAGTGCAGAGAAAAGCCCCGCAGCATGAGGGTAACTGAAATCAGATAACTATAAAACAAGCAGGATGCTCACATCAGTAACACTGAGCTGTAACAGTGGATCATAAATCCATATATATTATATAAGTGCTTGAGTATATGAGTATCACTTTGCTTTCTACTCATTTAGATGAATAGAGCACCTGAACAGCAGTGTGGTGCTTTGAGCAGAGTCTATTTCACATGAATCTGAGGACGTATATGAGGTAAAGTGTTGTGGGGTTCCACAGGGATCCATTTTGGGTCCCGTGTTAATCACCATGCTAGCCCTAGGGCTAATCGTGCAGAGCGATGGCCTTGGCTGCCTAGTCTCTGTGTCCTGTTAAAGCCCATCAGCTCTGATGACTCACACACTCGCTCTGCTTCATGGTGCAAAATAATCCCACCCAGCATAAGCACCGCCATTGGACCTTTGACTCAGAGCAGGTCATCCACGCTGTCCTTTGTCCTCCACATCAGTCATCCTCTCACACAGTTGAGCTTCACCTGAAATCTGAAGAGCTCAGACAGACGAACTCTGCAGCCTCTTCCTCTTCCTCTCTTCTTCTCTCCTTAAATTTTTTAAAATAATGAAAGCCTTCTAAAAGTTTGACCTCCTTTTTTTCATGTGTGTGATTGTAAGAATACTTGCTTTCTCTCATTTCCACTGAGTTAATAGTGATAACAACTGAAATAGTCACTTAAGGTAACTAAAGGTAAAGTAATAAAGGTCCCGTCTTTGTAAAGTTCCTGCTGATGATTAACTGTGCAGTTCTCTGCAACTCCAACACTACTCAAATTTCATTAGGAGCCATTACTCTGACATTACCATTTGTAAGGCGAGTAACTACAGACTGGGGCAAGGAGGTTCATAAATGATTGGGAGGGTAAGTTAGCTCATGATGTCAGTGTGTTTCCTTCCTGTCCTCCTCAGTATTTGGAGCTGTTATGGGTCTAAAAGCAGAAGAATTCCTTTTTCTAAATTCTGTGAACTGATCCTTTAATAACTTCTAACTTAACTTGTGATAGACTTGTTGGAGCTTTCCGCCGGGACACATCTGGCAAATGTGAGGATTTATGTGCATCAGATTCCTTGTGACCCCCATCAGACTGAGAATGCTCGCTGTAATGACAGCGGGGCGTATGCAAACACATACACACACTCATTTGCCGAGGTGCATGGCACTAAACTGCTTCCCCAAACCCACCAGCAGCGACGGAGGCGGCGGCTCAGTGCTGCTTTAAGGCGAGCGAGCCAATCTAGCAGCGGCAGCGCTCCATTACACGGTCAGTGAGGTGGGGTGGTGCCGTGATGGAAATAGCTGCCTCTTTTCTGTAGGTCACAGAGGACGCCGGTACACGCACCAGGCCCGTCCGCTCGCGCCGACGTGCTTGTGATTCATCTCATTTCCTCTGCACTCGTCTGAAGCCTGCTTTCCAGGTTGGGGGGGGGGGGGGGGCAGTAAGACGAGCTCACCCTGTGAAGATGGTGCAGAAAGCAATATAACCATGAGTGTGACCGAGGGCGAGCCATCCTGATGCAGACGCTGGCTCGTCAGCTATGCTAATATGTAAATATGCAAATGAGCATTCCCACTCAGGGACTCTTAATTAAAGAAACAGCGAGAGAAAACAAAGCAGCAAGATCACCAGACACAGACAGGAAATTGTGTGCACCCAGGTTAAACATTCAGGAGGAGCGCCACGGTGATGCCACCAATCAGAGAGCAGCCCCTACCTGCCGCTCGCCCTCATATTCAGAACAAACAGCGCCATGTTTGCTCATCGTAATGAGATCCAAACCAGGATCTAAATCACTCCAGAGTGCTGTTTGCAGTTCAGAGCAGCTTCAGTGCCTTGCTTTGTTCTCAGCCCCAGAACCACAGCCGGAACCACAGGCCCAACTAAATACTCACGCCCGAGCCCTCGGACCAAACCGCCACCATGGCCGCCTCAGAGAGACCACACCTCTGATACCGGACGCAAACACCACCTCTGTGGAAGCACTGAAGAGAGAACATCCACCAGGTCACTGCAGCCACGTGCTAAACAAGTTTCTAAAACCCAGTCACGTCAAGTTATTCATGAGCATGGTGGACCAACGTGCCACACAACTAGCTGGAAAAAAGCAAAGCAAGAAAATACTGAAGACTAGAAGAAAGAAAAGTGTCAGAAACTAAAGATGTAAAGACTTCAAACAAAGATTTTAAAGATGAGTGTTGGAGAGGTCATAATTTGAAGAGCCAGACCGCTGAGCTGCTGACCTTAACGAGCTGTTAGCACTGTGCTTAGTTAAAGTTCAGAAAGGTAAGAGTGCTGATCCATGTACTCACTTCAAAACAAACAATAAAATGTTAAAATCAATTCTAAAGCGCACTAAAGTGAAAAAGAGGGAAACACAATCTCGTTTACGAGCGCCTGTCCGGAGAAGAGCTGCAGATGCTGGAATCAATAATCAAGCCTGGACGAAGTGAAAGCATGAATTACTTCATCAAAGTCAGCAGATGAGAGAATGTTTTTAGTCTCTGCAAGTCTAAAAGATGATTCCCTTTCAAGTCAGGTGTTATAAGTACAGTTATGTATACCAGGCATGAACAGGTCCACACCTGTATATGGACAAACCCTCAGCAGCCATGATGGACACAAGGACAGCAAATCATGTAAATTAACAGGTGGTGTATACCAGCGGTCCTCAAACCCCGGGCCTTGGACCGGTACTGGTCCGTGAGTCGTTTGGTACCGGGCCGCGAGAGTTGAGGCTCCGGTGTGAAATGTATGGTTTTCAGGGTTTTTATCGGTTTTCAGCGTTATTTTGTTATCGTTTTTATTGTTAACTCGGTTTTCCTGGGTCTTTTCACGTGTGTTATGAATAAATCTTCTTTTTTTCGGTGCCGGTACTAGTTTTATTTTGTTGTATTTATCCGCGACACATTAAAGGCCGGTCCGTGAAAATATTGTCGGGCATAAACCGGCCCGTGGCGCAAAAAAGGTTGGAGACCGCTGGTGTATACCATGACTCCGTGCAGAGATCTGCAGGTGAAGCCTGAGTGCACACAGGTGAGTGTGTGCACTCAGCGGGAGCTCTGAGAGGTGCCGCCGTCTTTGGCTCAGTGAAAATGAACAGCAGGTCTGACTGTGCTCTTATTTGAAATGCAAATAAAGTCCAAAAACCTTTTAGAGCACCCCGTAGGTTTCTCCTACATTACCTGTGGCAAAGGCCATATTTAATTACTCCTTCTGTCACTCAGAGTCCCTCTCCCAGCAGTCGTTTCATCCCGGCTGCTTTTCAGCCTCAGTGGGAGGCAAGCCACCCTCCGAGGCCGCCGAGACCCGGAGGACCTGCGGGATTCCCATGATTATGCAGCTCTCCGCTCTCCATCCGGGGTTAATGGAGGCTAAAAGGAAAAGAACGAGCCTGCTCCGGATTCTTTTTACAGGCAATCAAACACGATTCATGCTCCATGTGTGATACCGGCCGTCACCTGCAGTGCACTCTGAGGGGAGGGAGGGGACTCGTTGGGGGGGTCGTGGGGACATTTATTTGGATTTTTGCCTTCTGGCTTTCAGCTTACTCCAACTCCCACTCACTGATGTATCTGCTGCTTCTCCATAGGTCACACTTAGACACCGAAACCACAGAAACCTCCTGCTGCTGTCACCGAGAGGAGCTTGTAAAAACCTGGGAGCTGTCTGCAGGGGCAAAGGATCATCTAAATACTCCACCAATAACCACGTCATGACTTTCGCCCACCCAACAGCTGACATAACCTCTCCATATGTGGGCAACCCAACATGAGCCACTGCCCGAACTGGACTCTGGACTTCTCTGCCAGGTTTCTCAGTGAGTCCTAAAAGCAGCCCAGGTTAGGTCCCGAGGAGTCATCGAGGAGTTGAGTTGCTGAATCAGCTGATTGAAGAGTGGAGGAGCTTTCCTGCATCATGTGTTGGAAATACACATTCTTAAAAACAACCTTTGCACATGTGGGAGCAATAAGAGCATCAATCTATCACCTTCACAGGTTCTTCACAGTGAAGAGATCCAGCCTGCTGTGGAGGAGCATTGCTGCTGCTGAAGCAACAAGCAACTTTTGATGGGAAGAGAGCTCAGCCCAGCAGGCAGGTCAGCTGTTTACATGCTTCTCTCTAAGCATGCTCAACCCGCTGAACTGATACCCACATGGAGGACAGAATATGTGACTGAAAGCTGACAGCAGGACGGATAGAGACGGTAAACCCCGGAAAACTGGCAGAACAACCTCGGGATGAGTTCTCTCCGGCCACCGTGTGAGAATTAAATATGCCACTGGTGCACTAACAAAGGATCTCAGTTCAACCTTCAGGTGTTAGCACCTTTCCTCGAGATTACCAAACCGTCCCACCCGCATCGCTGTTTGTTTCATCCAGATGGTTTGAGGTCTGGATTCTGGGAATACCTTTAGCTTGGAGCCCCTTCTGGGGATTTTAAAGGTTGCCTGGCATTTACATGTAAACAGCCAAGTGACTTCAATGTGAGTCACTGTGATTCTTACACCTGCTTCAGAGGTTTTCCTCTGTATTTCTATATTTCCTGTATTTTTCAGACTATAAGGCACTTAAAATTCTTTAATTTTCTCAAAAATCGACAGTGCACCTTATGTATGAATTCTGGTTGAGCTTACTGACCTCAAACCGATTTTTTGTGGTACACGACACTCAAAAATCTGCTTCAACATAATATTATGGTGTGATTATAAGGACCCCAAAATGGCACCTTTTAAGAGACATGCTTACGGGCCGAAATCGCCCACCTGTCAAACTCAGACACTGAAGATCGAGAATTTGATGGATTTCTGGACGAAGAATGAACTGAAAAAGTGAGTGTTTTGTTCTGTATTTTATGTGTTACAACTGAACAATGTTGAGAGTTATCGTGAATGAGTTGATTAAAGTTTGAATTATGTAACAGTTTTGTTTTGCTTAATGCACCTTATAATCCGGTGCGCCTTCTGTAACAAAATAGACCCGTTCATTGATATTGTGCCTTATAATCCGGTACGCCGTATAGTCCAAAAACTACGGTACATTATCAGTTGTAATCACACATAAATAAATCCAGGACCAGGACAAGAGTGGGAGAAGATCCACACAAGGACCCTCTGGCTGTTTGCTGACCACTGTTTCATTATCAGCTCATTTTTAAAAAAGACCTGATCTCCTCTTTAAAGGCTGAAACTGAAGTCCACATGAAGAGGTGGTTGCATGAATCTTATCTGGACCAAAGCTTCACTTTGTTCACTTTACTGTTTCACCATAGGCACCAAGTGTACTAGGGCTGGCATCTGGAACAATACACAGCTAAAAATGTCATATTAAATTAAAATGTAATATATTTCCAAAGCATAAAGAGTACTTTATGAAATGTACCTGTACATAACGTTAACATTCATGTCACAGAGCTTGAATTTCCACCAAACCGCACCAGCGGAGCTCAGGCTGCACTCCCGGTCATCAGATACATGCACGAAACAAACGTTTGACCTTTGAACTGCACCCCGACACTAACACAGAACCAGTGAAAGGACGCTAGCAGTCACAGTGATTGAATGGTTCTGTCTGCTCGAGCAAGTAAGCAGCCTTGGTATTAGCATTCAGAACTACCTGAAAACAATCCAGGGCAGATTTACTAGTTGAGGAAAACAGCGATCGACAGAAATCCATACAGGACAAGACTGAGTACATCAACTTACACCATCTTACACCCCAAAAATCCCTCCATAAGCTTCAACTGGTTCAAAACTCTGCTGTTCGCATTATTATCAGAATCCCCTCCTACCAGCACATCACCCCTGTTCTTCAGGAACTTCACTGGCTCCCAGTGAAATTCAGGATAATATACAAACTTCTTCTGCTCACCTTCAAGACCCTTCATAACCTTGCTCCTCCTTACCTTTTTGACCTGTTAAGCACTACCTACCCGCTACTACTGCCCACTCACTTTGATCTTCTTCTTCTTCTTCTATCTCGTGCCTTCTTTCCACCTCACCACAGTGGGAAGGAGAGCTTTCAGCTGCTCTACTCCCAGGCTGTGGAGCTCTCTACCCCCAGATTTAAGAAACATTGATTCCCTCCCCCTGTTTAAATCTTTAACTCAAAACCTATCTGTTCAAATCTGAATATTCACTGTGAACCCACTGTTTGTTTTTGTTTTTATTGTCCTTCATTTTGTCATCTCTATTATATGTTTTATTCTATTGTTAAGTGTCCTTGGGTGTCTTGAAAGGCGCTTTTAAAATAATTTAAATAATAATAATAATAATAATAATAATAATTATTATTATTATTATTATTATTATTATTATTTTATACTTATTATTTTATACTTATTATTATTAATAATTATTATTATTATCATTATTGTTAATATCTATAGAAACTATATACCCTGGCAGCAGTCAGGGGGCCCGTTAGCATCAATAATAACCCGATCGATATATCAATGACTGATAAACATGTGTCAGAGTTGACTGTATGTCCACTGTGTTCGCTCATTATCTTCGTGCCGCTGTGACGGCTCGCCCTACTCTAACTTCAAGTTCCTCTTCATGTTGTAAGCCTGACTCATGCAGGTAATCAGTCCTTGTTACAGATGTCTGTGTTTATTTGTATGAAACATCTGGAAACACCGGCCTCACTGTGTGACTGCACATCTGATTATTCTGTTTCTCTGCTGAAGCAGCTTCATCACTCAAAACCACGAAGAGACAGCATGTGCTCACTTTAATCAGACAAGTCCATCAAGTGCTTAACCTCCACCCTCAAGGCTGAGTGCGCACACACACATACACACTAACACACACATACACACTAACACACACACTCCCCACTCATACATGAATAAGCTTGATGAGATGAGTCTGACCTCAACTCTGTGCTGAATGTATGAAGGTGCTGGAAGGAAACAGTTTGAATCATTAAATGATGGCAGTGAGCTCTGTGAGCTCAGCCTCAACGGCCAGGCTGAACCAATGAAAATGCTGAAAATGTGTAGCAGGAAATAAAAAACCAAACAGGGACTGACGGACTGAAGGTGGCGATAAAACTGACCTACAGGAACAGGAGGCCTGATTCCAGCCTGAGATCTTCTCCCAGAGCTCGACTAACAGGTTCAGGTTCAAATGGTCATCAATCCAAACAAAGCTCTCGGATATTAATAAAATGACTGACCTGTAGTCTATGAAGAACATCCTCACGTAGCTCTTCCTGTTCTCCAGATGGCTCAGCACTCTCTGTGAAGGGCGATGGACCGATTTGCTCTGTAAGCAAACTACTACCCCTCCGTGGAGGGAGGGGGGTAAAGAGTCTCTGATGTACAGTTTTCGTCATATTTTCTCACCACTCTGGCTCTTTTCTTCTCACATTTTCATATTTGGAACTTTATTATATTAAGATAAACTTGATTTTTCTAACTGAGGGACAGGAACATATGCACTGTGAGTGCTTTTGAGGTGATGATGAGATTAAGCTTGACTGTCTTCAGATGCAGCTACTTCAATGGAGAAGCATAAATCCAGATGTTTAGAAGACCCGACCTGCACATGTGGAAAAATAGAGATTTCTTCTGTTTCAGAGTGTAAATATTTCCTGCAGCTGTGGGTTTGAAACTGTGCATAGCGTTATTTCTGATGATTCCTCTAAGTGTGTGGCACCTTTGCAGTATCAGTCACATGACCTAGCAGCTCTGTCTCAGGTCAGGTGCTGCCTCCATCAGTGGATTCAGCTCATACTCACGCAGATAAAAAAAAAAACATCCAATCATGTGTGAGCATTTTCCCGGCAGTGCTTCCTTCTCAAGGACGCCTGGCCTGTAGTCGCTAAAGGGGGCAGGTGTGTGTGTGTGTGTGTGTGTGTGAAATGCTGACTGGCCCACTTTGAGCCTCTCTCACCTTTAAAGCCGGTGCTTACCAATCAAATGTGTAATTTGCACCTGTGCGTCTATGAGATTTCTCCCCATTAAGCTCTTGAGCTGCTGATTTCATTGATTAGCTCCTCCTCTGGCTTGGCGGAAATCATGCTGAGGAGCCCTAACGAGGCCTAACAAGGGTGGCTCACCTGCACAGGGCGTCCGAGCGGCAGGTGCGCCGCAGCTCCAGACAGCTGGCTTTGTGCCTCTCCTGGTGTGAGCAGGACGGGACAATGGTGCGACGGCGACGCTCAGCACACGCCTGGTCCGGGCACGAGCAGAACAGCAGGGGGTAGCTCAGCTCCCATGACACCCGCTCGAAAAACTGTCGCAGGGCCTGAAACACACGACGCGAAGAAAAAGGTAAACAAGACGAGGAATGTGGTACAGGTGATTGAGTGCAGCGAAAAAGCTAAAAGCACTAAACTATTATTCCTTAATATGAGAAAAGAAGCCTGCATTAACAGTATAGCACAGCCTGTTAAATAATAATATCACTTTCCTAAGTGCCGAGGGAGACAACCGCCTGGCCGGGACTGGTGTCTGCATTTATCTGGAATATAAACTAGGAATTCCCAAATTAGGAAAAAATATCTGGAAAGAGAAAAGTGGCAAAGTGGTCTGTTTCACTGAGGAGGGATCTGCAGCATCACTGGTCCCTTTGATTTAATACTCACTAGCTTTACAACAAATCAGTGAGACTGGTGTCCACAGGTATCCACATGGTCGGGATGCTGAGTAAAATGTTAAAAAGAAATCTGAATGATTCAAAATGAGCTTAGATTTTTATTAAAACTGAATTTCCTCAGTTTAAACACGTGACAGGTTTTCTGTTTTATACTGAGAATAAATTCTAGATTTCTGAGATCACTGCATTCTCTATTTATTCACGTTTAATTCAGCATGAAAACTTTGTCAGGATTGGGGTTGTACACGGATAAAAGTTGTTCATGTCACACCTGCAGGAGGCCCTCAGCGTGAACCTCCTGGCACACAGCTTCTGTGCTGATGTTAATGCTGAAGGAGATCTGGAGCGCCGCAGTGACCCCAGTACTAACATAGCGTTCCACACATCTCACGGGTCTGAAACATCTGGGCTCAAAGATCAATAGGTCTAAATGTTTTTGTTAGAATCCCGGTGAAGGCCTAAACTTCTTTGGATGCAGCTCATTTGTTTTGCTTGTTAGACTTGTCAGAATTGTTTGCGGCTAGGGATGGGTACCGGTTCTGACATAAACGGTAGTAACCAGACCGAAAAGCAGCGCACATTTCGGTGCTTTTTTTCCCCTGAGATGTCATACACTTCAGATTCTAGTCAATCATTTTACCTTTGCAAGCGTAGTAGGCAGGCCCAGGTACGTACGTTCTTTTAGAGCAGAGCTACAGATTAAAAATGCCCAAGGTAGGGTTTTTTTTTTTTTTATACAGCTTGTGAACTCACTGTCTGACCCATACTCCGGAACAGTAGGAGGCAGTAATGCTCCTTTACGTTGGTTGCCAACCGCCGTTAAACACAAAGAAGAAGAAGAAGAAGAAGAAAATGCCCAAGGCGAAGCGGTCAAAAGTCTGGCTGTACTTCACAGCAAAAGATGCAAACTCAGCAGCCTGCAACAAGTGCTTTAAGGTGATACTGTGCAAAGGAGGTAACTCCTCGAATCTGATGAAACACCTGGCGACGTATAGCATTTTGTTAAAAGCAGAGAAATGCACCGTATTTGATAGCTTGCTGCGAGACCTCACATCGAGCACATCTACTGCGGGTGTGGTGCCTGTTATCAGACCGGAGTTAGCAACATCCCCCAAAAACCCGAATAGGAGAGTCCTGGCCCCTAGCCCTGCCAGTGTAGCAGAAATCATGACGGATGATGATGCAGCAGCAGCTGTTCTTCTCTGCGTGAGTAGCTTAATGTTGTTCGTGTGCAAGCTAACCACGTTATTAAATTAATGCATGTAAGGTGAACTAGCAAACACCGTTGTAGTTCCATACTGCTGTCTTCTTGTTTGATGGCAGATACTCCCTTCACCCTGGCCAAAAAGGCTAAAATGACCAAAGGAAAAGTGGGAAACAGCTAAACATGAGAGGTTTTTGGACAAAGTTTGTGTTTTTTTTCCATTGTTTAAGCACTGCTTGCAACCAAGAATGATACCCTATAGCTGCAGAAAAGGCTAACATTGTTATCTTTTTACAAAAAAAACTGCTAAACATGAGAGATTTTTGGACAAAGTCTGTGTTCTCCATTCTTTAAGCACCGGTTCGAGCACTGTTTAAGCACCGTCACCGTTTCAAAAGTACCGGTTTGGTACTGGTATCGGATAAAACCTAAACGATACCCATCCTTAATTGCGGCATCATTTGAAGACATAAACTGTAGATAAAAGATGGACTTTGCCTGCAGTCTTTCTCATGTCCATCAGGGGGTGATTCCTCAGGTCTGATTGGATAGAAGTCTGTTCGAGAAGTCTGAGCGTCCTGTTCAACTGGTCTCTGAGCTCAGTTAACTGTTTCCTGTCAGGTGTGACTGAATCAAACAGGATGTTACCTTTTGCATTATTATAATTGCAGGGTCGTGACCTTACAATATAAAACGCCCTGAGGCAATACTGAAGCCGAAACCTGACGAGTCTAGAATTACTTCAGCTGTGATGTTTCCTGACACGCTCAGAGAGGCTGCTCTGGATCCTCACAGTAAAATCTGCTGCACTGAATCTGTGTTTGAGCATCTTCAGTGTCACTGACTCACAGTTGGTAAAAACTCCTCACTACTCTGAGCCGGGAGCAAAACTGGCAGTTTTTCTGCAGGTGTTTGGCTGTGGCCCGGTGATGAGGACACACAGACTTATTGGATTTTCCCAGGAGTCTGTGATCCATGGAGCCCAGGGGTGTTCATCTCAGCCTCGGAGCTGTGGAGCTGAATTTAGATGCTTTCTCAGGTGAAATATAACTGTATTAAAAAAGCATTTTAAATGCTGCACTTTTACTTGACTATTTTTAAAGATTTTATTCCAACAAACAGTTTGTGTAATTCTGCCACTGACGTAAAAGTGAAACCGAGGAGGAGGAACTTGAAACGTTAATAACCTTTTAGCCTTTAGAAAGCTTTTAGCATCACAGCCTGCGCAGCGCTGATACCATAACACCAGCTCTGCAGTCCAGGCGCTGTCACATCATCACCATCATCACCATCATCAGAGAGACCCTCGGACGGTTTAAACATGGAGGCCGTGAGGTTTGAGCCTCAGGTGCCACAAATGCTGTAAATGATGCTCAATCACTCTGAAGGGCGCTGAGACACGGGCAGCTGTCAGTGCTAGCTGTGTGCTTACTGCACACGTGCATATGTTTGTGCTGGTGGAGCATTTTTTTTAATGACATCATCTGACCAATAATATGGCTGCTATGAGGTTACTGTACTAAAAGATCATCTGAGAATAATTACATAATTTACACCTGCAGGTATTATGACCTGGTAAACAGATCAGTCTGTGAGTGAGTGCTGCATGCTCTCAATTTACATGAACTAGTTTCAGTCAGAGGCTCAGAAGGAAAAACGGTTATTTATTTAATTTTTATGTTGGCCTTATTGACAGATACAGTGAAGAACTGGCAGGAAAGCAGAGAGAGAGAGGGGAAAACATGCAGCAAAGGGCCGCGGGTCAGATTTGAACCTGGGCCGGCCGCTCTCAGCCGTACAGCACATGGGTGCCTGCTCAACGCACTGAGCTCAACTGCCACCCTGAGCAGTTATTGACGAATCAGAAAGTTGGAGGTTTGACCCCCTGCTACTGCAGTCTGTATGTTGAAGTACCGTTGGGCAAGATACTAAAGCCTGGTGCATCCATCCGAGTGAGTGTGAGTTAAACCACTTGTTTCAATACAGAAAACTGTGCCTGTGTGACCAGGAGGATGAGGCCTGAAGGACCTTCAGCATAAAACAGGGCTTATACTGTTTTATGCTGCCTATACTGAAAAAGGACAATTTTGACAAGACACAAATGAACAACTACAGGCCGATCTCAAATCTCCCATTTTTAAGTAAGATCATTGAAAAAGCAGTTTCTCAACAGCTCAATTACTTCTTAAAACAGAATAACTGCTATGATGCCTTCCAGTCGGGTTTTAGACAGAACCACAGCACTGAAACCGCTCTGACCAAAGTGTTTAATGACAAATGTCTGAATACAGACAGTGGAAAAATGTCAGTCTTAGTTTTACTGGAGCTCAGTGCAGCATTTGACACAGTTGACCACAACATATTACTCAAACGACTGGAGAACTGGGCAGGTCTTTCAGGAACTGTACTAAACTGGTTCAAAACATACTTAGAAAACAGGAAATACTTTGTATCAATAGGTAACTTCACATCTGAGCAGACAAGTATCACATGTGGAGTTCCCCAAGGTTCCATCTTGGGACCCCTTCTGTTTAACATTTACATGCTCCCACTGGCACAGATTATAAAGAACAACAAAATAAACTACCACAGCTATGCAGATGACACACAAATATATATCACAATGTCACCAGGAGACCGAGACCCTGTACAGGCTCTTGGTAAATGCATTGAGGAAATTAATGACTGGTTGTGTCACAATTTTCTTCAGCTAAACAAAAACAAAACTGAGGTAATAGTCTTTGGCGCCAAAGAAAAACGATTACAGGTCACCAGAGAACTTCAATCTATACACCTAAAAACCACAAACCAGGCGAGAAATTTGGGTGTAGTGATGGATGCAGACCTAAACTTAGAAAAACACATTAAGACAATAACAAAATCAGCTTACTATCACCTCAAGAATACAGTGGGGCAAAAAAGTATTTAGTCAGCCACCGATTGTGCAAGTTCCCCCACTTAAAATGATGACAGAGGTCAGTAATTTGCACCAGAGGTACACGTCAACTGTGAGAGACAGAATGTGAAAAAAAAGAAATCCATGAATTCACATGGTAGGATTTGTAAAGAATTTATTCGTAAATCAGGGTGGAAAATAAGTATTTGGTCAATAACAAAAATACAACTCAATACTTTGTAACATATCCTTTGTTGGCAATAACAGAGGTCAAACGTTTACTATAGGTCTTTACCAGGTTTGCACACACAGTAGCTGGTATTTTGGCCCATTCCTCCATGCAGATCTTCTCGAGAGCAGTGATGTTTTGGGGCTGTCGCCGAGCAACACGGACTTTCAACTCACTTTCAACAGATTTTCTATGGGGTTGAGGTCTGGAGACTGGCTAGGCCACTCCAGGACTTTCAAATGCTTCTTACGGAGCCACTCCTTTGTTGCCCGGGCGGTGTGTTTTGGATCATTGTCATGTTGGAAGACCCAGCCTCGTTTCATCTTCAAAGTTCTCACTGATGGAAGGAGGTTTTGGCTCAAAATCTCACGATACATGGCCCCATTCATTCTGTCCTTAACACGGATCAGTCGTCCTGTCCCCTTGGCAGAAAAACAGCCCCATAGCATGATGTTTCCACCCCCATGCTTCACAGTAGGTATGGTGTTCTTGGGATGCAACTCAGTATTCGTCTTCCTCCAAACACGACGAGTTGAGTTTATACCAAAAAGTTCTACTTTGGTTTCATCTGACCACATGACATTCTCCCAATCCTCTGCTGTATCATCCATGTGCTCTCTGGCAAACTTCAGACGGGCCTGGACATGCACTGGCTTCAGCAGCGGAACACGTCTGGCACTGCGGGATTTGATTCCCTGCCGTTGTAGTGTGTTACTGATGGTGACCTTTGTTACTTTGGTCCCAGCTCTCTGCAGGTCATTCACCAGGTCCCCCCGTGTGGTTCTGGGATCTTTGCTCACCGTTCTCATGATCATTTTGACCCCACGGGATGAGATCTTGCGTGGAGCCCCAGATCGAGGGAGATTATCAGTGGTCTTGTATGTCTTCCATTTTCTGATGATTGCTCCCACAGTTGATTTTTTCACACCAAGCTGCTTGCCTATTGTAGATTCACTCTTCCCAGTCTGGTGCAGGTCTACAATACTTTTCCTGGTGTCCTTCGAAAGCTCTTTGGTCTTGGCCATGGCGGAGTTTGGAGTCTGACTGTTTGAGGCTGTGGACAGGTGTCTTTTATACAGATGATGAGTTCAAACAGGTGCCATTCATACAGGTAACGAGTGGGGGACAGAAAAGCTTCTTAAAGAGGACGTTACAGGTCTGTGAGAGCCAGAGATTTTCCTTGTTTGAGGTGACCAAATACTTATTTTCCACCCTAATTTACGAATAAATTCTTTACAAATCCTACCATGTGAATTCATGGATTTTTTTTTCACATTCTGTCTCTCACAGTTGAAGTGTACCTCTGGTGCAAATTACTGACCTCTGTCATCATTTTAAGTGGGGGAACTTGCACAATCGGTGGCTGACTAAATACTTTTTTGCCCCACTGTATATCAAGGATAAAAGATCTGATGTCTCAACAGGACCTGGAAAAACTAGTCCATGCATTCATCTTTAGTAGGCTTGATTACTGTAACAGCATCTTTACAGGTCTACCTAAAAAATCAGTCAGACAACTACAGCTCATTCAGAACGCTGCTGTTCGAGTCCTCACTAAGACCAAAAAAGTGGACCACATCAGTCCAGCACTGAGGTCTTTACACTGGCTGCCTGTCCATCAGAGGATAGACTTTAAAGTTCTGATGCTGGTCTATAAAGCTCTGAATGGTTTAGGACCAAAATACATCAGTGACCTCCTGACCCAGTATGAACCTTCCAGATCCCTCAGGTCATCTGGATCCGGTCTTTTATCAGTTCCCAGAGTCAGAACCAGACACGGAGAAGCTGCATTCAGCTTTTATGCTCCTTATATCTGGAACAAACTCCCAGAAAGCCTCAGATCAGCTGAAACACTCAATTTATTTAAATCCAGGTTGAAGACTCACCTATTCTCAGCTGCATTTGAATAAAGCACCAAATCCACACTTTTAAGCTTAAATTTCAAAACTAACATTTTAACTACTGATTTTATCTACTGTTCTGATTTTATCTGTTTTGATTTTATATACTGTTTTGTTTGTTTGTTTGCTTGTTTTAATCAATTTTAAATCATGCTTTTCATTTGTTTTTGTTTCTAATGTCTCTGTAAAGCACTTTGAATCACCTTGTTGTTGAATTGTGCTATACAAATAAACTTGCCTTGCCTTGCCTTATTAAGCATCCCCTGCCTGTGACCTGCAGCATGTACCTGCAGTCTGGGTCAGAGCTATGTTCCTTGTCTTTAAACCACCTCCCTGCTACATTTCCCACATTCCCTGCCTTTGACGCTGGAGCAGGATGCTGTTGTGGAGAGGTTCGGAGTTTGTTTTTTTTTATCTACGCTTTGTGAAAGTGTGAAATTAAGCTGAGCTTCGTGCAGCTGAGCTGAACGCTGGGCAGTTTTCTCACTGCTTCAGGATTTCCCCTCAAACTTGAGGCGCTGCACCCACCTTCTGACATCGCTTCCTGCTACACGGCTCCTGATAGCCCGCAGAGGGCTGCGGGGGCGTGGTCTTGCTGCAGATGGAGTTATAGGCAGATCGGAGACGTTTACACGTCTCGTTAAGGTTACAAGCCTTCGCCGCATCCAGACAGGGGTTACAGGGTTTCCCTGCCTCGGAGCAGGGGCTCATCTTGGTCAGAGATGAATCTGCAGAGAGAGAAGAGATAAAAGATAAATTAAAGAGACTCACACACGTCTTTGTGCCCGAGCTTGCACTAATTTGTGCACTTAATGAAATAATCTGCTGAAAGATAATTGAACGTTTTCAGAGAGCGACTTGACTTCAGCAAGGCTCCAATCAGCAAGGCTGTAATCACTCCACTCGCGGCACTCTCGCGTCTCCCAAAAGACACTTTTAGACTGAAAGCTTCGATTTCTGTTTTTATGATTAACCGTGTTTTTCTGCTTCTCCACTTACTTTGAAAAGTCCGAAGGCCGGAGGTCAAAGAAAAACAAAAACTCAGAGGAGGAACAGAAAGTCACCTTCGACAAAATAATAAGAACACTACTACAGCATACACCATTAAACAGGTGAATTTGAATAATAACTACAGAGAAGCTTCGCTTGTTGTAGAAAAGTGAACATTTCGCCTCCTGTCTATTCTGGCCGGGCTTGTCCTCCAGAGAGGAGGTTAGCCTGGGAACGCCTTGATGGTTCTGGATAAGCTGGAGGACGTGGTGAGAAGGAGGTCTGGGCTTCCCTGCTGCTGCCCCCGAGACCCAACTTCAGATCAGCAGAAGAAAATAAATGAATGATTTAATGTGTTATTTTAGATTTGAACTTTTATTGAAGTGGATGAACTAGCTTCAATAATGCACGGCGCATTGCTCAGTCACAGTTTTAATAACACGTGAACTTTTGTACTAACATGTTTTCATACAATATTTAACATTAGTTTATTTAAAGTGTTTTTCTGCCTTGCTGTCTGGAGTATAACATGTAATGTTGATAATGAAGCGGCATGGTTCATTGTTGAAGAATCTTTTTTTAGTAGACGAAGAAATTGGTCGCCAGGAACATCTCTGATTTATCTAACCTGCGATCTTTGTGTAAACCCAGTGACATGTTTGCACTGAATAACATATTAAAATCACACGAACGATGTGTGACTGATTGCTCCGTCAGCCCTCTAGCCTGCACCCGCATGCCCAATAATCACAGGATGAGAGCAGAGTGATCACAGATCACGTCCATCAACGTGATTGGACAGGTTAAAGGTCATCATTGTAACTGTGTTTCTTCCTAAAACAGAAAACTCTAAATACAAAGCTGAGATTTTATAAATGATATTTTTATCAGGATGTCTGAGTTGT
This sequence comes from Aulonocara stuartgranti, assembly GCF_965226115.1. Lineage (NCBI taxonomy): Eukaryota > Metazoa > Chordata > Actinopteri > Cichliformes > Cichlidae > Aulonocara > Aulonocara stuartgranti. The sequence continues at coordinate 40,791,890 of NC_138945.1, read as the reverse complement.
TGTGATGAATTCAGATAAACTTAAATGAAGAAGAGCTGTCTTTGGTACGCTGTACGAGCTCATGTGACTAATCCTCTGTAATCCTGCGTAAACCACTTACTGCTTAAGTTTGCTCCATGAGTCAATCAGTCTGCATCCTTCTTCAAATATATAAAACGACTTTTATATATTGGACGTGTTTAATAGAGAGACTCAACATCCACACAGAAACATTTTAACAACTCAGACTGTGAAGAAAGAAAACCACACAAAACAGCAATCAGCGCCGCACACAGACCCACAAACAGACACAGAACATGCCTCCGTCAGTCAGGGCTCCCTGCTCTCAGAGCCAGCTCACTGTGACACAATCCTAAACAGCACAGCTGTCACGGTACTGGGTCATGTGACCCAGTGTTTGAGTTTTTATGTATATTTTTGTATTTATTTTCAGTCTAGTTAAATTCTAGGTTGCTGTTCAGGCCTTATTTCTTAGTTATTTCTGTCATCTCCGCCTGTACTCAGTCTCCCTGGTTCCTGCGTCTATGTTTCATGTCTATGCGGTTAAGTTCATGTCATGTTTTATCTCCATGTCTATGTCTCCGTGTTTCCTGTTTTATTTTGTAAGAGTCTGGTGTTCTTTGTTCATTGTAGTTAGTGTTTCTCTCCCCTGTATTGTCATTATGTTTCATTCGAGTCAGCTGTGTTCTCATGTGTCTCCACTTCCCCTGATCACCTCATGTGTGTATTTAAGTCCTCAGTCTTCCTTTGTTCGTTGTCGCGTTGTCTGTGTACTTCCCCTCTGGTCAAGTTAAGTGTTTTTCAGGATTCTGTGCAGTTCAGGTTTGCCATTTGGTTTCTGTTGTTTTTCATGCAGCCGCACGATGAGGTTCTGTGCAGGTCATGTCTGTTTCGTCATGCCATTTGGTTCACAGTTTCCATGCATCTGCACAGCATTCTGTTCACAGTGATCATAGTTATTCCTTACAGTCAGGTTAGTATTTTTCCAGTTTAGGTTTTTGGTTAGTTGCAGTCTGTCCCTGTTATGTTTTGTCTACTCCCTCCTGCATCAGCCCAAATAAAGGCTCTCTTTCAGTTTAAGTTCACTCCTGTCTCCTCGCCTGTGTTCGCGCCTGGGTCCACCACACACTCTCCACACGGTCTGCCCCCGCTGGCCGTGACAACAGCATCCACCTGCTCACATCCACCCAACAAACAGCAGCACAGAAGTCTGTTTTTCCTCCATCAACAACTTCAGCTCCATCAGTGCACTCACCATGTGACCTAATTAGGACTGTAACAGGAGGCAGTGTTTGTGGTTCTGTGTCCTGCAGCTGTGTTAGGGTTTAACAGTGAGCACGCTGCAGGAGCAGTGAAAGTGCTGTAGTCGTGTCCATGTCAGGTCTGAGTGCTGCAATCACATGTACCCACATGTGATTACATGTAATCACCTGCATTCACATGTACAGCGGTGCTGATTAGCATCTCCTGCCTGTGAGGCAGACTGCTCTGACCACCTTCGCTGTGCAGGACGTTTCTGATGAGCGCATGATACACAGGGACACGCCCAGACTGGCTGACCCTGGGTCAGCTGCTAACAGGCAAATAGTCTTAAGTGGAGCAGAAGCAGGCCGAAGGACTGGCGGCATGTCTGACAGGTCTCTGCTCACTGGCTACAGAACATTACAGGGACAGGGGGTCAGCTGACGGCCTGTGAGGTGCTGATTAAACGATATCATCAGCAACGTGGTAAGACACCATCAGCATCAGTGCAGCTTCTTTGTTAACGAGCTGAGTTTCATTGAGTCTGATCTGTTTTACCTGAGTGCTGATTAAATGTGACTGACAGGCTGAGGTTTCTTCTCATGAGCGGCTTCATCCAAATACTGAACATCCTGAGTTTAATGGGTTTAAATGAAGCGCTCCCTGATCATGACCTGCTCCGTTTTTCACTCATGGAATTTATCAGAGTGGCTTTGCATGATTCACAGTTAAGAATCATCCTTCTGTATCATCCTGTTTCCTGATGGCCAACGTCTGGAAGCCTACTGAGGGACAGGACACAGTGTGTGTGTTCATTTCTTTACATTTACTTTATGCCGCCAATGTGTTCTTAGACTTTAATTAAACACTGGCCACTTTATTAGTTACTCCTTGTTAGGATGTGGATGGGCTCTTTTCATTCAGAGCTGCTTTAACTCAACAAGCTGCTGGAAACGTTCCTCAGACTTTGTTCCATGGTATGACATCATCATGACATCACACAGTTTCTGCAGGTGTGTTGCTGCCTTTGTGATGAAGGTGAAGGTGCTCTGTTGGACTGAGTGCAGCGAACTTGTCATGTTCAGAAACCAGACTGTGTTGTAAGTCTGAGTTTCTTGTTCTTACTGACAGGAATGACACAATGTGGTCTCCTGCTGCTGCAGCCCATCTGCTTGAAGGTTCTTCTGTAGACGTTGGTTGTAATGAGTACCTTTCTATCAGCAGTCTGCTGTTTCTCTTCTGACCTCTGAGCTCAGCAGGGCGTTTCCTCCCAGAGAGCTGATGTCTGTGATGGTGGTTGGTGGTAAAATCGCAGCAGATTAGCAGATTGTGCAACACTCAGACCAACAACCACGCCGCCCTCAGGCCCTTAAAGCAACTTTCTTATCATTCTGATGCTCAGTTTGAACTCGTGCTGCGCCACTCTGCAGATTGGTGTATATCCAACGCCAGGTAAATACAGGGCCAGTACCACTGATACCGATGCCAATAGTGATATTTTTAACTATTTCTACAGGCAGCTGCTGTTGAGGAGCGCAGTGTGTCCTGATTTATGAGATGAACCATCATCAGGTTGCAAATTCTGAAGGCATTTTAAGTATCACTAAATCACTGTAACTTTTACTTTTAAAATAAGGAGTTAACACAGTAAAACACACCTTCCAGCTTTTATTTTGAAACTGAGCTGAATGTAGAGTTGTCTGGCTCAGCGTCTGTAGTTTAACTGTGCTGCAGGCTGTAAATAAAGCAGACAGTCAGCACAGACATGTTTCATAGCTCATGTTCGGGGTGTAGAATTTTATTTAAAAAATTACTTATTTAACACGCTTCAGTGAGCTGCACATAGAGGATAGAAACAAAGCATCGATCTGATACTATCGATACCTGGACGAGACCACCTCTAGTTTGAATTTCAGCATGTTTGCACACCTAAAGGCTCTGAGCTGCTGCCGTGCGATTGGCTGATTAGACATCAGTGTTAACGAGGGGTTGAACAGGTGTACCTAATAAAATGGGCGGTGATTATGTATTTAATGGTGTGCTCAGAGACTGGGTGGGTGGGTCGTGATGTTTGCGGCTCTACCTGCAGCAGCAGAGCTGAGCACATGTCTGTTGCCCTCCAACATGATCAGGATCTACAGAACAACGACACCTTCTCGTCTCCAGGGCTACGGTGAGATCCAATCAAGCGTGTGAATGTCACACCAGCATGTCGAGTGTGAACACACACGTGTGGACACCATTAAGTCTCAGCCTAACACATCCAATCACACAACTCCAATGGAAAAGACAGCTGTATCTGCGGCTCAGGGACAGATCATGAAGCGTGGCATCATGACATTTCCCTCAGTGTTTTAGCAAATTTACATCAGTGACTGACAACGCCTCCAGTGCTGAGCAGAGAAATCAAAGGCTTCCTGTGAGGCAGAAAACTGGGCACGATCAATGAAACCCCAGAAAAAATAATCTCATGCAGAGAATCCTCGAAGGAGCGGAGCCTCCAAACCTCAGAAATATGACTTAAATTGGCTTTTCCTCGGTGGAGGTATGAGCTCAGTGCGCCAGTTTCTTTGTTTACACAAAAACCATCAAGCTGAACCTCCTCAGGTTGAGAGCAGCACGGGACACCGGATGCAGATTCATCCACTCTGGAAGAGTGGGGGATGATGTCAATACTGCAATCTCAAATACCTAACATGCTGTGCGCTAAACCGAAACCTTTTAAAAGTCACTTCTTTTAAGATGATTCAAATTCATTAGGAAAAGGTGGAGGTGGTGGATTTTTAGGTAACAAATGGTCCCTGCAGGTCTTCAGCCTCAAAGCTGGGAACATTTATCTATATTACACCTTCAGACAACTTCACCTCCAACTCTGTCAGAGGTCCAGTTCCAGAAGGAAGTGACCTTGGATTTTCATATTTATGCCATCTAGCAAAAACCACTGTCAGTATTTTATACAGCAACAACATGCTTCTGCTTATCGCTGATGTCATTTGCTTCCATGAAGACCCTCAACCTGTGATTGCTGCTCAGATCTGCAGCTATGCAGCAGCATCGTTTCACCCTTTGAACTTCTGCACCGCGTCTGTGTCGATACGGCCGGAGTGAGCCGAGGTGATGGAGAGGACACCGCTGTGAGCTGCCATCACCTCTGACTGACACCTCACTAATTAAATATGAATGTGGTCACCATCAATGCACCTCTGCAGGGTCCTATCAGCATCTTCACACTGCATAAAACACACGCACACAGACGCAAACACACATACACAGACATACACACACGAACACACACACATAGTTACACGCACAGACACACACAAACAGACACACTCAGGCTCTCCGTGTGCTACACATGTAGAAGTTTACAGGATGGGATGCTCTCTGGTGGTTTAAAACATTTTATTATCAGTGACAGAGTCGGCCCTCATGGAACATGTTCTTCTTTGAGCTCAAACATCTACTGACAGAGTACAATACACACACACACACACACACACACACACACACACACACACACACACACACACACACAGACACAGACAGACACACACACACACAGACACACAGACAGACACACACACACTAGCCGTTGTGTGTTTCCAAGAAAGCTCGAGCTGTTGAGGTGTTGCTTTGTGGCTCCATGAAAGCAGAAAGTCGAGCCATCGTGAAGACGTCTTCACCACCCACACGTCTTTCAGGAAACATCACTCATACTTTGAGTTTTTTCTCACACTTGTTAAATCTGATGCAGAAAAATAAAAACCAGAAGAAAGGTTAAACCCAGATCTGTTCCAGGTGCTTCCCTAACTCTCCTGTCAAGCCCTAAAGACTGTGGAATCATTCACATGTGAAGGAGTCAGGATGAGTTATTTGGAGCGAGTTGTCGGTTACTTATAAAGACCAATCAAGTTGCATGGGGAAACTGGACATGTTATCCTGCAGGAGTATTGTTTTTTAATTGTTCTCATTGTTCTCTACTCTGCTTCTATTTTGTGCTTTTACTTGCTGGTCAGCTTGTGGTTTTGGTTCTAAGGGTCTTAGCTGAATATTTACCCCGACACCTCCACAGCAGCATGTCAGGCAAACCCAAACCCACAGCAGGCTGTTGCTGGTTTGGGTTTGCAGAGGCTTTAAGGTTTGGGCATTGCCCACCCACAGATGTACTGAAAACTGACTTCTGATGAGGAAAAGAATCAATGATAAGGTCCTTCGACAGAAACTGATAATGTTTGAGAGGGTGAAGAGGCAGAGATGCTGTGACTGAGTGATGCTGCTTCATGCATAAACTGCACAACAGCCAGCGTCCTACATTCCCAGCAGATGTCTCGCTCATGCTAATGATCTGCAGAAAGTTTTTGTTTTAAGCACTTTCCCCAAAAACTTTGTCTGCCCATCATCTGAGTGCAGAGAGTGAGTCGTCTGGAAATGATGGAGCCGTCCACCGTCGAGCACATCCAAACTTTTCACTTTATCTAACTGAGCAGAAAACGTTTGACAGGCAGAGAGAGGAGGTGGAGGTGGAAGAGAAGTACGCTGAATGCAGAGCGATGAGCTGTAACTCTGTTTGTCTCCAACAGCAAACTTTGATCATACTTTTGGGTTGGTAGATCTTTCTACCAGATCAATCATGAATGAGCTGACCGGGCTGGCAGAGCTGATGATGAGGATGTTTCAGAGCCTCCTGAAGGGATCAACGATGTTGGAGAGGGCTGCTGATTCACTCGAAGGCAATTGGGTAGGATGTTGTTGACTGTAGTAGATGATGTTGTGCACGGCCTCAGTGTCTCCAACTCTGTAAATGTCTTACCTCGGAGCAACTCCCTGAGACTCGTTCCTATTCTCATTAAAAATTAACACTTTAATTATCTGGCTGCACAGTTATTCACACAGCTACATGTCTGACTTATTTTGGAAGGTTGCTGCTTTGCCTGCTGATGGCGCTGAGCTGCAGATGTGACATGAAGTTGCTCTGATGCAAAAATAAACATTTGTATAAATTTGACTTTAATTTTCTCAAAATATTAAACTATACTATATCAATTGCTTTGATTTTGTTATTCATGCAAGTTTTTTGTTTTTTTATTCCATTAGATTCATTTCCTCATGAGGGGGCTTTGTGCTGTTGATAAAATTAGTCTGTCTTTGTCAGACGACATCTGTTCTCTGTTCTCTGTCACTGGTTCTCTTGTGGAAGACATACAGAACTTTTTGCAGTAAAGCAGAAGAAGAGCTGAAAGTTGATTGAAGTTCAGATAAAGGCAGTTAAAGGTACTGGGAGGTGCATGTTATGCAAAAAAACCTCTAAAATAAGTCTTTGTCCTTGAGCTGACAGCCACTTAAGGCCTAAAAGCCACTTCATCAGCGCGACATCAGCACCATTTAATAAGGTGAAAACAGATGACTGAGCCTACAACCAGGTGTTGGTCACACCTACTAGAGATATCCACACCAGTGATGCTGGGCAGCTAATGAGCTGATGAGGTAATCAGGTGCATTAAAGCCAGTATGCAAATATAACTGAGGACAGCGAGGCTGTTTGAACCTTTTTGACTTGCAGCTCATTTTCCAGCTTGAAGTTGCTTCATCACCCTGATCGGCCTGATATCACCTCTGCCTCCACAGCAGCTTTAGCAGCTAAACGCTTGCTGGCCTGGTTGGTTTCATTAAAGTTCAGCAGTTTGGAGTCGTTCTTGCTGAGCTGAATGTGGCGGAAACTCGACATCTTCATCCTTGACAGACAGCACAGATAAAGCCACAATGTGCTTATATTCCTGCAGGACAGCCGGAACATTCTCATTCTCCACATCCAAACAGCGCCGGCTTTGAAGTGGGACAAAACGGCAAGAGAACATGCACGAAGATTTAACAGCTTATGTCCAGAAATCGAAATGAAGGTAGCTCAGCGTCGCTGAGGTTTGTGCTGCGCTCGTTATGCACACTGTTTCACGGCACGTTCAGGGACATACAGAAAACTTGTGCTTCCAGCCCATGAATAATTTCTGAATTTATGCAGCCTTCTCAGTGTTTCCATAGCGCACTTAGTTAAATGGGCGTGTTTGGTCTCTGAGGGGCAGCTAACACCTCCTCACACCTGATTATATTGATTCTGTGAAATGAAGCAGGCTTCCTCCGCTCCACACGCACTCGTCTTAATTTTGTGGCTCTGCACAGCAGAGGCAGCTGCTCCCTCTGTCCAGATTAGAAACAGTCCATCACCTGGTTAGGCTGTCACTGTTAATATGACACTAAATTCTACATCAGCCTGAGGGAATGCATTATTATCAACTGCAGAATCCTCTTTAATGCTCTATAACTGAAGAAACAGTTTGGAAGCACAGAAAAGCTGCATAAAACCAAAAAAAGGCCACATTTGTTTTCAAAGGATGGCACAAAACAGCATAAAGTTGAGCAGAAGTTTTAATGATTAATGACATCACAAATCACTAATCATTAGTGATCTTAATGGGACATCTACGCAGGTGTACAGGAGGATGTTTCCATTTCTTCTCACAAGAACGTCATTATGAGAAAAAAATCATAAAGATCCTTGTTAATGCCTTCGCTGTACTTTTTATGCACTCCCTCTTCATGCTGCTCATTTGTTAAATAAAAGTTTGAAAGAAACTTTTCTGGGTCCCCTCAAACTTTTGAGGCATAAAAATAAAAGTTATTTAAAATGAGTAGTATGCACTATTAAAATATAAATTATGAGACTACAGCAGGGTGCCAGATTTCCACTGACTGTTGTGTAAAATTGCTTCACATTGTGCATGTTGCACTTGGATGTGATAAAAAATAGCTGCTGGGATATTTTCATTAACTGTGAAATAACAGCTGCACATTTCAACAGAAACTCTGAGAGCTGCTTTTTTATGACTGACAACAGTTTTTGTTTTTAGGGACTTTTTTTTCTTTTCTTTTCTTTTTAACATGGAAGCTGCAGACACCAGTATTCACAGACTGGGGAGAGGACATGAATATGATGAAAAGCTGTGCATGTGATTTATTATGGAGCAATAACAAAGAAGAAAAACAGAAAAGCAGCAGAGGCAGCAGTGAGCCAGCCCCCATAGACTCCCATGTTAAATCTTTACAGTAAAAATAAACATGTTTACAGCCTGATACACAAACTTCTTGGTCTCTGTGGATAATTCTAACACCTTCATATCACTTGTACAGTGGGAGGATGTTTTTATAACTCACCTGTTAACTTGCACTGTGGTATAATTGCATGAATTTTGGTAAATTATCCAAATATTTGACATGGTGTCAGTGTCAAATACTGAAGGCATCCTTCAGTGTCACACAGAGAAGCAGAAAAGCTGTGGTTAAATGAGCACTAGACCTGCCATATGTATTAAGAGACTGAAGACTTCAAATAGCAGCATTTTTTGTTTTAGGAAACATGAGTCCACATATAAATGAGGGTTTTCTGGAAGCAGTAACCATCAGAGATCACCGTGAGTCACAAGAAAAGGGAACAGGGCATCACAGAGTGTTTTCTTGGGGCCGTGGCGTTCCACGGGGCTCTATTATTGATCCTCTACTTTTTACACATTTAAATCATGTTCTTGTTTGTCACAGCCCAAAACGTTTCCTCCTTTGTAACAATGTTATGGGGCAGAGTGTTTTTATAACTCACCTGTTTTAAGGCTTAAAGTTTGCATTATTAGGGGCGTGGCCTCTTTAACTAACAGGTGGATGGTGACAAAGGTGGCTGTAGCTGCTAGCTGTCTGCTAGGCTTTACCTAAACTGGACCTCTGGACCGTGTTTGTGCTGCTGGAGCCTTTTGGAGTTTTTTTTAATGACATCATGTGACCAATAGTATGACTGCTATGAGGTTACTGTGCTAACAGACCATGCAAGAAGAGCTCCAATTTAGGGGGGTGAGGCTTTAATTAGTAGGTATTAGCAGGTGACCACCATGCAAATGTTGAGCATTTAGAACAGATCATCATACACTAGTGTGCAGCAACAGTTCAGTTATGTCTGTCTTTTATATACCATCCATACCATCCATATATACCAGTCAGCAAAGCCTGCCTCCACGTGTCATTCATGAACTGGACTTTCTTGTTAAACTTAACTTTAACATCAGCTTTGAACTAAGAGTAGAGAAAAGCTCCATGAATTAAAGATGTACAGGAAAGCACTTTTCCCACTACTGCAGACGAAAAGATTTCCAAACCTGACTCAGGTACAACGTTTAAATCCTTCCTCACTTCAAACTGCTTCACACCACAGCGCTGCAGAGCACTGATTGTGTGCTAGCACAAGCTGAATACATAACAGAGCCGCTTCCTCCTCCTTCAGAGTGACTGTTTCATTAGAGTCTGTCTCGCTGTTTAACCCTCTCGACCCACGGTGTCTTCCTCCCTCTACCCGGCTCTCTCTACCTTCCAGCAGAGAAGAAGAAGAAGAAGGAATGATATGAGCGCAATGTTTGAAGAGGAGCAGATATATATAGAGAGAAAGAGAGCGAGTATCCAGGGCAGGAGTGCGGGCCAATTAGAGAGTTGCCCTAGGTTGTCCTGTTATCTTCCTCACACACAGTCTCAACAGGATATACACACAGAGCCCCGCTCAGGGCTATACGCGCGCGCGTGCAGACACACACACACACACACACACACACACACACACACATAATGTTTTATTAAAACACTGCTCCAGTGTCCGTTATAGATATATACACACCACGGAGACACGATCTAACGAGGTCAGAAACAGAACTGGAGGGAGGATGTGGGCGTAGGAGAGAGCGAACAAGCGGGGAGATGAAGGGGAAAAGGAAAAGAGGTCGAGCTGTGACAGAGTGAGAAGATGAAGACAAGAAGGGAAGACGTGACTGCAGCAGGATGGAGCACACCCACACCACCTGCAGCTCTGTCAGCTCCACCTTTCACAGGTGACCCCAAACAGCCTGAGGAGCATTTCTGTGGTACACCGGGAGGTTCGCACCTGCATTCAGCTTCATGTGGTGGAAGAATGATCCACCACCCACACAAACAACCTGCAGTCACAGCTACTGAGTCTGACTGGCTTAGCTCTTTGACTTTCTAAACTCGACATGTGACAAGTCTGTACCCCTAATGAAGAGTTCTGACACCTCCACATGTATGAGTGAAGATGTGTTCTGAGCACCATTTGAAGAGTTGCCGGGTTTTTGTGAGTGTAGCTACACTAATTTCTGAACAAACCCAGGCATGTGGTTCTTTAAGCACCCTGAAATACAACAGAAACCTCGCAGCTCAGCAAACAGCTTCAAGGGTTCCTGCTAGCAGGCTCTCAAGACTTAATGAGTTAATCATTTTACATGTGACAGAATATCATACCACAACAAGTTCTCCAAACTTCATACGGACACTACTTACCATGTCCGAGTCTAAATCCTCCTTCACTCCCTAAAAATAACTCCGAGTTAAAAAATAAAATGATGAGTGTCTGTGCTTCCAGCTGTTTCAGTAAAGTTCATTCTGACTGAACTAACAAACAACATACAGCACTGCTGTGCCTAAACTAGATTATATAAGAATGGATTAACTGCTGGCTAGCTACCTGCAAAATGGAGGATGAGGGTTACTCAGTAAAGGGTTAGGGTTCCTGATGGGCAGAGACGAACACCGCCACATGACAGGAAGACAATGCCGAAAACAGAGAAACCAGGTGAGAGAACATACGAGATGATCCATCCACAGCAGAAGGTCTGTCATTAATCTGCTGGATTACTTGCTTTGCAAACGTCCTGATTTTGAGCTGGGCACAGGTGGCAACACGTGGCAGCTGTTAGAGTACAGTCACATGATCATCAGCCAGAGCAGAGTGAAGACACGACAGCAACACACTGGGTCCCCGGTTCAAAGGCAACGGTTGCTATAACTGTGGTCTCCAACCGGTGTTCATATGAGCCTCTCATCTCTCACAGCGAGCATCACTTTGGAGCTGACAGCTCCAAACTGGTTGCCTTGGTGTTCAGTCAGCCTCTCTGAGGCTCTGTGTGACATAACGGGCGACCGTGGCTCAGGGGGTTGGGAAGCGTATCTGTAACCGGAAGGTCGCCGGTTCGATCCCTGGGCTCTCTGTCCTGGTCGTTGTGTCCTTGGGCAAGACACTTTACCCTACTTGCCTACTGGTGCTGACCAGAGGGGCCGATGGCACGAAATGGCAGCCTCGCTTCTGTCAGTCTGCCCCAGGGCAGCTGTGGCTACAACCGTAGCTTGCCTCCACCAGTGTATGAATGCGAGAGTGAATGAATAGTGGCATTGTAAAGCACTTTGGGTGCCTTGAAAAGCGCTATATGAATCCAATCTATTATTATTATAACTATGACCAGCAAACTACGAATCACAGAGAATTTCAACAACCATATTTTCGTTGTAAGCCAATGAGTAAAAACTGTGTGGTTCATTACATAACACTCAGAAAGTCTGTTTTAATTATGGAAGTGTTGAACTCTTAAATGAAAAACACTTTAATTTTGTCTTGTAAATATTTAAATATCACATGTTGTATTTGGGCTGCTGGTCTCCAAAGAGTAGCTGTGCTGCATCGTGTAGCACCGGGCTAATCCTCATCCTAATCCAAATCCTAATGCCAGTGCTAATCCTAATGTCCCCATTAAAGTCAGAATCAAACGGCTTTCTGTACCTATCGTGCTTTTCACACATTTTTCATTAGTTCATGCTGTTGTTGTGTCGACCTGACGGCGGCATGTCCAGCTGCCTGCTGCTGCTACACAGAACGTTCAGTGAGATTAAACCTAATCTGCTAATTTCATTATGACTGTGAAAGAGCAAAACACAGGAAATATGCTTACTCTGGCAAGTTTTTACTAAAAAAAAAAAAACGAAGGGGGTTGAAAAATGCACATTAACAGAATTTTTCTGGTGTGTTGGTTTGACAGATGACTGACAAGGTGTGATGCGTCAAACAGGGACGAGTCAGGCAAATTCAACAAAGGGAAGGAAGCTGAAAGAAGCCATTTCATCTCTTTTCCTTAAAAACAACCTGAAGGGGTTTGAAGTGTCAAATGATGTTGGAAATAAACTGAAATGTAACCTCTGAAAGCAGATAAACAACACAGGAGGATAAAAGTTTAGCTGTTAAAGCACTGTGGCAGCCAGAAAACTGCTCTTGAATCGAAATGAACTCTAAAACAAACTGTTAAAGACAAGTTTTCTTTCTTCTTAAAAACAGAGGCCGGGGAGGGTGCGAGCACTTAATCACTTAAAGCAGAGGAACTCACAGATTAAAGGACTTAGTGAAAAAGTTGAAATGAAGGTTCAGTTCAGTTCAGTTCAGTTCATTTTTATTTCAAACATTTCAAACATGTGCCTTCACAATCATTACAAAATATCATTCCATTATTTGTTTGAAAAGGAGTAGGCTGAAGTATTTACTAATTTGTCCCTACCCCCTCAAGTTTTACCTCTCATTCATTAAATTTTTTTTTGTCTTAAATTAAACAAACAACATATGAAACATATGAAACATATGAAGTAAAAAAAACATAACATACATAAATCAAAACAAGAAATTAGCAAGCCCCACCACAGTATAGTTTCTTTCATATGAAAAATACAGAATGTGTATATTTGCAGATACACAAGTTATGGAAAAACAACAACCAAAACAAAATAAAAAAAACAAAAAAGAACCGCAACACCATTTCCAGCAAGGTCAAAACAGGGATTCAGAGATAAGTTTAGGTGGAGCAGAAACTAGAAACTGAAACTTAGGCTGAAGTGGAAGAAGAAATCCAGACGCAGTGGAGCGGGAGTCAGCTCATGTCCCAGAGCTGAGGAAGTGATGGTGAAAGGTACAGGTGCAGGTGAGATGTAGCATGCTGCAGGGACTTCAGCGGATAAGCTGTGTGCTGATGGAGTAATGACATGTAAGCAGCTTCCGGTTGCGCCGTAAGATGGCTGCACCGACGAGAGCTCCCAGTCATCTCAGCAAAAATGTTATTATTTATTTTGTACTGCTTTCAATTTCTGTGCGCACAGCGCAATCATACACTCGGTATGACAGACAAACGCTTCTGGAGCTACATTCGTCAGCCAGTTCGGACTTTACAGCAAATCTCCAGTCTCTGGACAAGAAACTTGACGAGCTGCGTGCACGGATTAAACACCAACAAGACATCAGCAACTGCTGCGTTCTGGCCTTCACAGAGACATGGCTGGAGCCCAGCGTCCCCAACTGCGCCATCACGCCGGATGGATTCACTTTTTACCGGGGAGACCGAACGAAGGACTCAGGCAAGAAAAGGGGAGGAGGGGTGTGCTTTATGGTTAACTCCTTGTGGGCTAGAGATGTGTGTATCTTAAAAACTTACTGCTCTCAGAGCCTCGAGCTGCTGACCAAAAAAAAAATTAAAGTCAGGCCTTTTTGCCTCCCAAGGGAGTTCAGCTCAGTTCTCCTCTCAGCTGTTTACATTCCCCCACATGCTGATAAAGCTGCTGCTATGGACGAACTGTATGACATCATTACTGGACTTGAGAACAAAAATCCAGAAGCTGCCTTTATTGTGCTGGGAGACTTCAACAGAGCCAACATGAAGAAGGTTCTCCCCAAATACTATCAGCACATCTCCTTCCCCACAAGAGGTGATCAAACATTGGACCACTGTTACACTCCATTCAAAGAGTGCTACAAACCCCTCCCCCGCCCAGCTTTTGGTAAGGCAGACCATTGTTCCATACTGCTGCTGCCTGCATACAAAGACTGAAACAGGAAAAACCAGCTTCCAGGGTTATTTACAAATGGGACAGTGAGGCTGAGGAGGTCCTGCAGGACTGCTTTGACACAACTGACTGGCAGATATTTGTGGATGCAGCTGATGGCAACATCAATGAACTCACAGACTCTGTCATTGGATATATTGGAAAGTGCATGGATGATACCATCACAAAAACCACTGTCCGCATATATCCAAATCAGAAACCCTGGGTAAATAAAGACGTTCGCGCCAAGCTAAAAGTGCGGACCTCTGCCTTTAACTCCGGGGATGCTGATGCATATAAAGCAGCCAGGTACGACCTCCAAAAGTCCATAAAAAAGGCCAGAAAGGACTACAGGGACATAATGGAGTCCAGCTACCACAGCTTTGACACCAGGCGACTGTGGAATGGACTGCGCAGCATCACTGACTACAAGAAGGTCAACACAGTCAGTGTTCAGCCCACTGCATCTCTTGCAGACGAGCTTAACAACTTCTATGCTCGTTTTGACGTGGACAACAGAGAGCAGATCCTCTACCCTCAGGAGGACAGTGAGGCTGCAACTTTAACTCTGAAAACAGAAGCTGTGAGGTGGACCTTTAAAAAGGTAAATCCTCACAAAGCTCCAGGACCAGACGGCATCCCAGACCGGCTACTCAGAGTGTGTGCAGGCGAGCTGGCAGAGGTGTTCACCAACATCTTCAACGGTGTCAAGGTCGAAAGGGTCAGCAGCTTCAAGTTCCTTGGAGTCAACATCACAGAGGACTTCTCCTGGACCCTTCACACAGACACTGCTATCAGGAAAGCTCGCCAGCGACTTTACTTACTGAGGAGGCTGAGGAAGTTTAGCATGAACGCCAACATCACCTACATTTTTACAGGTGTGCAATTGAGAGCTTGCTGACGAGCTGCATCACAGTTTGGTACGGAAGCTGCTCTGCCAGCAGCCATAAATCACTACAGAGGGTGGTGAAGGCAGCAGAGCACATCACTGGCACGAGGCTTCCTGCCATTCAGGACATTTATCTCCAGCGATGCCTCCGTAAAGCACACAGCAAGGACCACAGCCACCTCAGCTCTTCTCCTTGTTACCATCTGGCAGACGTTACAGGAGTCTGTCTGCTCGGACTACAAGACTCAAAAACAGTTTTTACCACCAAGCCATACGACACCTCAACCACAACACTTAAACACACACAACACAGTCCACAGGACGCACTCAGAAGCTACACTGCAGCTTCACAAGTACTCTGTTTAATCTGCACTGGTCACTCCACTTCATTGTTATTGATATTTATGTTTAAAAAGTGCAATACTGTAATTTTCTGCTGCTCATTCCTGTGCAATATCCCATCTGCCCTCCCGTCATATTTCTTTTCAAGATTTTCTTATTTAATCACTAGTGTACATATATTTATATTTATAGATACATATATATTTAGTCATCTTTTCTCTTTTACCATGTCGCTCTAATATTTTGCTCCTTACTATTTTTCTATTTTCTTTATTATTTTCTTTTATTATATTTTCTCCTACCGTACCATGCTGCTGAGTTACTGCTGCTGTCAAACACATTTCATTGCAATGTTGACCCTGTGCTAACTTGCATATGACAAATAAAACTGAAACTGAACTGAACTGAGATCATGAGTCAGGTGACAGCGATCAGACTCCACTCGAGACTCCACTGGTCTCCATCCAGTGCTGTGGTGCAGACGAGCTCTGTGATCTGGGTCACAGTTGGAGCTTTCAGACGTAGACAGGGGTCAGAGGTGATGCTCTGTGCATCCTATCAGAGTCTGCATAAACGTTTGAGGTCCAACAGCTCGTCTGTTGGATCGGACCACACAGCCAGCCTTCACTCCCTATGTGCATCAGTGAGACGCCCGTGACCCTGGGTCACCGCTGTTCCTTCCTTGAGTCATTCTGATAGATCCCGCCCCTGCAGACCAGGAACGCCAACAGTGCTGCAGGTTTGGAGATGTTCTGACCCAAACTGCACCCAAAATCTTCTTCTAATATCAACTCTGAGGACAACATGTTCACCTGCTCTCTGCTAGATCCCGCCCACTACCAATAGCCATGATGGAGAGCAGTCGCAGCGCTAGGCCTGAGGATCCTGCATGCTGACATCCCTGCAGCACCTTACCTGGCTGTCCTCTGACCTCAGCACCGTTCAGTTATATGTTCGGCTAACAGTGAGTGACCCCCTCTATATTAAACATAATTTCTCACTTTACTGTGATGATGAAGTGAACAGCTGCAGGGAAGTGTCTGAAGTCAGAGTGAATCTCAGAAAAACCCACTTACCTCCTCTGAACGTGGAGGACGCTGGGCGGACGCTGGGCGGACGGTGTCCTGCGCGAGCGCACAGACGAAGCTGCGTCAGAGGAAACGTCTTCCTCCCCTGTGGTTAAATTATCTGCCCCGCTCTCCATTCTGCTGCCATCAACTCTCCTCACTTTCTGCTTTTCCAAGCTCTCGTCTCACATTTCTCCTCCTCTCTTATCATCTCCACTCCTCTCGGTTTTCTTTCCTCCCGTTGCTCCCTCCGGACCTCTGGCGTCACTGTTTCCATGTCCTTTCCTCTATCTATCCTTTCATATTCTCTTGTCTCACCTCCTTTGTCTTTCTTTCTGTCCCTCTCATATCTCTTCCAGATATAATTGAGCCCAAGCTGAAGTTGAAGTGAGGACAGCTGCATCTTTGCTGTGTCTTTGTATTGTTGTTTCAGATGTAAACGTGGACTCTGAACAGGCTCAGACCTTGATCAGGTCAGACAGCTGAATAAGGGGAAACATCTGGAGCTGTAGAGTCTCTGAAAACATGCAGAGGGGTGTAATGAATGCAGATTAGGGGCTTTAGAGATGAAGATGAAGACGATGAAGAGCCCTTTATATGGGTGAGTGGTGATGATGAGCCTGGCCATCAGCTGCAGCGTGATTGTGTCTGATTAAGTGAATCATGCAGTCTCTGAATCATCAGCACAAAGAGGAAACAAACAAGCTGTATTTAAACCACACGACCGTATACGGATGCTTTTCAAAGTAAAACATTACAATAAATCCAACATTAAAGTGACCACACAGAGACTCTAACTGCTGCTTTTTAGATTCCACAGTAAGTGCATCTAAACACCATTAAAAGTTGAATACATGCAACACTTTATTTACAACTACAGTATTTCATTTTAAGCTAATTAAAAGAGTTAACTTGAGCTAAAATGTTATCCATGACGCTGAGCTGCAGATGTTCAGATGTTCACTGGGAGTCCATCAGAGTCCCAGAGGCTGAGATGGTTTGAAGATGTGCAGAGGAGGGAGGGTAGAGGATTAAGGTGGAGCTGCAGGGAGGAGGAAGGAGTGAAGGAGGACATGAAGAGGGCTGGTGAGACAGAGGAGGATGCTGGGATAGCTAAAGGAGAAGAACTGAAATTTTATAACAGGATGTTATAAAGTTATAAATGTTATCATTTTTAACAGAGTGTTATAAGTTAGTGAAATGCACCCTGGGAGTTGTAGTTGTTCACAGGATTTTTAATTAGAGATTTTCTAAAACACTGAGCTTCGTGCTTGTCTGGTGAGGTGATGTAACGTACAAGTTAAAGGAAGTTTCATTGTTTGAGGGTCAAAGCAAGTTTTGGTAAACTTAAATTCTGCCCTGGGTCCCAACCTGATCAGCCTAACACCAAACTCCTCCATCAGAGTGAACCTAACAGAGTTTGACTCAGACAAACTCTCAAGTTGCTTCTGTTGCATTATAATCACAGCTGCTGCTTCTGTGGGCTTTGCTCTGCACATTTCCATCTATGGGAGGATGAACTCTCAGCTCAGTGGCTGCTGTGTAAACTGAGTCTGACAGCAGCCTCTGGGTCTTTCTGCAGGTCTCTGTCCAGCATCAGCTTCACTTACAACACCTGACAGTGTAACACTACCGGCTGCTCACTAAAGTATTCTCTCATATCAGATCACATACCTGTTACAGCGCCGCCTCTCTTGCTGCTTAATGACTGCCTTACTTTGTAAGACACCAGAGCTGCTGTCAGTTTATCACTTTTTGTGTCTGTGAACACAACATTTCATCCAAACTCAAAGTTTACCAACCCATCTATCCACCCACCCACCCGCCCATCCATCTGCACATCCATCTACAAATTAGGGTTGTGGGATATGACCAAAATCTCATATCCCGATATAAGACATTTATTATCCCGACAACAATACATATCACAAAAACTTTACATTTTCTGTAAAGTTTGTGAATCTCGGGTTATTTACCGTAATTGTCGGGCTATAAGCCGCTACTTTTTGCACAAGCTTTGAACCCTGCGGCTTTTAGTCAGGTGCGGCTTTTCTATGGATTGTCCATGATTTTTGTCATATCGTAAGACGATTTGTTTTGTTTGTCCCGCTGTCGTACGGCACTACGTTGCCTGGCGGAAGGGCATGTGATCAGACACACAGCATCGGGGTTCAAGAGTGGTATGTTGGTCACATGTCCATCCGCCAGGCAACATAGTGCCGTACAAAGTAGCGCAAAAAACAAACTTCAAAGTAGCGCTACGCGCTCAGCGGGAGGCGTGGATGATGAGCGGCGATAAACTTGCGAAAAGTACTTATTTAACTCTGTTACTTTTTCTGTCTCAGTAACTTTACCTTACTGGGTTACTTTGTCAGATTCTGTGTTGCTGAGTTTGACCTAAATATTCTGTTATAGGTTGCACATGAATTTTGCAACTTTTAGGAATAAAGTATATCATCACTGCTTTGCTAACACACCCCTCCACCCTGACCTCCACTCTGTGCTGATTTTGTGATTCTGGGGAGCTTTGCTGTCCCATGTTTCAAATGTGATGAATGATGACTGACTGAGGGACACCGCCCTATCGTGCCTCTTTGACTCTCCAGATCTTCAAAATAAGCTTCATGCTTTATTCAGTGAGACCTGAAAGCAGTGACTGAGACCATGAACTCATCAGGATGATGTTCACTGAGCTCAGAGATCAGGGGAGTGGGAGGCTCAATCGCTCAAAGACTTCTATACAATCAGACAGCCAGAGGAGTCGCCCCCTGCTGGCCATCAGAGAAATTGCCACTATAAGACAACTGCAGTGGATGGCTACCTACATGCATGTTTCATGTGTTCAGGTTATGGCTGCACTGGACTGATGTAGTGCAGACAGAGGAAAAGGTAGCAGGTAAAGTGGGCTTGGCCTTTATTGGAGGTGACCTCAGGTTGGCCCGAGAACTTGATGGATGGACCACATATCTACATTTGCTGTGGACTGCTGCAAGTACATCAGTTGCTCGCAAAGGACAATTTGACTTCATTCATGTTTCTACTGACATGACAGGAGCTGCCCCGTGCTGGGCATCAGGAGGAACGCAGGTTTAAGGCGCTTCAGTCTGCAGACCCACAAGCTTTGCCCATTTTTTCCGCCTCTGGTGGCGGCGCTCCGAGAATGCAAACAGAGAGTTTGTTTAGAGGAGATAACAATATTTAAATTTTATAATCAGGTTTGCAGCTGCTTGTATGAGCTGAATCATTACAGCTCTAATTCGCTGCACACGCTAAAGTATTCTCACTGCGCCTCGAGTCTGCAAACAGTTAACAAGTTCTCGAGTACACACACTCACACACACACCGTATTCACAAAAACTCTGTCACGCTTAGCCTTTCCCTCCAATCAATTTGCGACACTCTTGTCTGAAACGTACTTTAATGTTCCAGGGCTCTTTCTTCTTGCCACTGCTGTTTAACACACTTCTATATGATCCTCTTATCCCCCCACCCCCGTCGTCTTTTATCAGCATGGAGCATTCGAGCTTCTCTCGCTGCACATCTTCACATCATGCAGTCAGACTCCTGATGACAGGTGATTGGACTGCAAGCCGGCCCCTCCCCCCACGCGCCTGTCCTGCACGCGTGCAAAGGAGCGGCCACAGATTAATGTTGTGTTTGGTGACGTCGTGTTAGAGGAAATAAGGGAAACTTTACACAACACCTGCACCAGTGTCCTCTGTGTGTCTGTGTGTGTGCACCGTGTTTACATGACTTTGTGAGGACCAAAAATTGCTACTATAGTTGCAACTTATGGGGACAAAGTGTTCGTCCTCACGAGTCTGAAGACATTTTTGAGACTCAAAATGTGGTTTCAGTGTCAGGGTTACAGGTAGGTTAGGATTATGGTTAGGGTTAGACATTCATTTTTGATGTTTAGGGTAAGCAGCTAAGGAAAGGGTTATGTCATTTAGATGTCCTCACTAAGATATGAAGACAAGTGTGTGTGTGTGTGTGTGTGTGTGTGTGTGTGTGTGTGTGCGTGCGTGCGTGCGTGCGTGCGTGCGTGCATGTGTGTGTGTGTGTGAAAGAGAGTTTGTGAAAGAGAGTGTGAGTGTGTTAGGAACAGAAAGTGCTTTTGAAGCTGTGTTGGTTGCAGCACTCCTGCGTTGACCGTGTTGTTTGGACTCGTGTTAATCTGAGAGAGCAGAAGCCAATTTACAGAGCCGTGAGTCTATTTCACAGATGTTTGACCACACACACACACTAACATACACACACACACACACACACACAGAAAGAAAGTGTAAATGACGCTGTATCGCTCAGGGCGTCTGACATTTAAACACTCCTCAGAAACGTGTGAGACCGAGACGGAGAGCCATGCACAGCTTTAATGGAGTCCTGCTAACATGCTGACAGAGAGTGAAAAACACATTTTTAATACATCGATTCATTTAAGTGCATCTTTTCATGAAATCCTTTATCGATGGCATCCAAAAACATCCTTTCCATGTTTTATTTTTTGGTGCTGGCTCATTGCATGAGGATAAAGAAGATAACTCTGCAGGGATCCTGTGGTGATGATAACTGAGTCATCAGCAGCCGTGATATCAACAGCGAGGAGGTTCTTTGGAACGTATGAAGGAGAAGACTGAACACACACATCCAACAGTTTCACTCAGTGACTGCAGGGCGTCTGAACCTCACAAGCAGCTTTCAGCACCTTACATGACCCTGGTAGATTTAGTGCCTGAGCCTAACCGCTTCGCTGTTCTCATTTCATCCTTCAAACATTCCTGATGAGCAACTATGCGTTACATATGCCTCAAGAAAAACCAATACTTTACCAAAATCAGTTTATTGAAACTCATTTAAAATTTTTGCCATTTGCACTTCAGGGCATCTGAGAAGCCCAGGTGGTACCAACAGTCATGTGACACATGATACAAAACTAGGATAGGTCCTAAAAACTCCCTGAAAAGCCTTTCAGTTATTCAAAATGCTGCAGCAAGAGCAGATTTCTCCTATATTGGCTTCCCTTCATTGGCTCCCTGTTAAATCCAGAATTCAAAATCCTGCTCCTCACATATAAGGTGCTGAATAATCAGGCTCCGTTTTATTTTAATGACCTTATAGTACCACATAACCCCATTAGAGCGCTTTGCTTTGCTCTCACACTGCAGGCCTACTTGTTGTTCCTAGAATTTTTAAAAGTAGAATGGAACCAGCTTGCAGTTTGGATTCAGGAGACAGACACTATCTCTACTTTTAAGATTAGGCTTCAAACTTTCCTTTTTAATAAAGCATATAGTTAGGACAGGATCAGGTGACCCTGAATCCTCCCTTAGTTATGTTGCAATAGGTGTAGGCTGCTGGGGGATTCCCATGATGCATTGAGTGTTTCTTCTTCACTCAGTATGTGTTTATACATCTCTGCATTTAATCATTAGTTATTATTAATCTCTGGCTCTCTTCCACAGTGTGTCTTTGTCCTGTCTTCCTTCTCTCTCCCCAATCGGTCGCAGCAGATGGCCGCCCCTCCCTGAGCCTGGTACTGCTGAAGGTTTCTTCCTGTTAAATGGAAGTTTTTCCTTCTCAATGTCACCAAAGTGCTTGCTCAGAGTCTGATTGTTGGGTTTTCTCTGTATTATTATAGTGTCTTTATCTCACAACAGAAAGCATCTAGAGGTGACTGCTGTTGTGATTTGGTGCTGTATAAATAAAGTTTAATTATGTTAATAGAGGTGAGGATAAGTGAGATTCATATACCAGGACATGTGAGTGTATTTCATTATCCTGCCATGGTCTCACTCTGGATGTTTTATAGTTAGAAACAACACGTAACTCTGCCACTGATCTCACATAACACTATGATTACACACACACAGCAGCACTCTCCACAAAGAGATGTGCTAATCAGAGCTTTTTATTGGCCACTAAACGAGCCACACCACCCACACCTGTGTGCTTTAAACAAAAGACTGCATGACGTTCCAAATCTGTGAATACTTTAAACTTTCCACGGCAGACGTTTCCACAGAGGTGCAGTGAAAAGCAACAGAAACGTAACAGCAGGAAAAAACTTGAAACTCTCCAAAAAATACTTATGAGCAATTTTGCAGCATTTTTTCTGCATTTAATAAACTTAATATTTCATAATTTCATTAAGAGTAATCTGCAGGTTAATCAATAATGAAAATATAATAATTAGCTGCAGCCCTGAACACATTTCCACCTCCACACTGATCCATGTGGGATGTCAACGATATGTGACAGCCTGTAATGAAAAGGAGCAGAGGTTATCTCTCTGCCCTCTGAATAATGAGCGCAGTATGTAGAGGCACAAACGCATTTTGGACGGAAAATAGGTTTTTATGAAAGAGCTGCTTCAGCTGCACGCTCTCTCACACGTCTGTAATTACAAAGACGCATTCATTCACGCACTCACAGATGGAGCGAGTGGCCCGAGTTTAATCAGCCCCTCCTCCACCCACACCAACCTAGATGAGTGTGTGTCCGTTGCTTCAGTCTGCTCCCACAAACATACACACACACACACACACACACACAAACACACACACACAGTGGCGTTACCTGAGATGATGGAGGCATGTCTGAATTCCTCAGAGAAGTGGATCGGCTCGTATGGAGACGTCTCGTAAAACTCCTCCCCTGAGGAACAGAAAACAGAAACATGTTCAGTGTACAGTCCCAACCGTCTGTATCTACTCGCGCACGACCTTCAAAGGTCTCCTGTCTGTGCATGAAAACGTTTCTCAACCTCCAGAGCCAAAAACCCAAACCTGCAGTTCCTCTAACGACCAGCGCAGGCAGCAGTGAGTCCTCATGGACTCCCATGTTAACTCACCTGTTTAAATTGTATTGTGGTAACTTTGGTAAATCATCTGAACATTTGACCTGGTGTCAGTGTCAGACAAAATACTCACGATAGCCTTTAGTTTCACACAGAGAAGCAGAAGTGCTGTGGTTTAATGATACTGTATATATATTAAAAATACACAATAAACTTAACAGAAATGTTTGTATTAAGAAACATAAGTCCGCATGTATGATGAGCCTCTGAAGGTCTGACCTGAAGTATTTTACATTCAAACCAGAGTTTTACTGGAAGCAGTAACCATCAGAAATCACTGTGAGCAACAAAAACCACCACAGAGTGCCTTCTTACAGCTCATGGTGTTCCACAGGGCTCTGTCATTGATGTCAGTCAAAGAGGCTACGCCCCTTTGACTGACAGGTGGATGGTGACACAAGCAGCTGTAGCTGCTAGCTGTCTACTAGGACTCACCTGAACTCGACCTCTGGTCTGTGTTTGTGCTTTTGGAGCCTTTTGGAGCCTTTTTAATGACATCATGTGACCAATAATATGGCTGCTGTGAAGTTACTGTACTAACTTCACAGGCAGGGATAGCTCAGTAGGTAGAGTGGTAGCCCCATGATCAGAAGGTCGGGGGTTCGATTCCCCTGAACAGCTACCCTAAGGTACCCCTGAGCAAGGTACCGTACCCTACACACTGCTCCCCGGGCGCCCAATGGCTGCCCACTGCTTCACTGAGTGAATGGGTTAAATGCAGAGAGGAATTTCCCTACGGGGATCAATAAAG
This sequence comes from Aulonocara stuartgranti, assembly GCF_965226115.1. Classification (NCBI taxonomy): domain Eukaryota; kingdom Metazoa; phylum Chordata; class Actinopteri; order Cichliformes; family Cichlidae; genus Aulonocara; species Aulonocara stuartgranti. Next base: position 40,768,014 of record NC_138945.1, on the reverse strand, counting down.
TTCTCCTTCTAACAGAGCATCCACAAAGGCAGCGCTTCAATTTAGATGGTTTTTTTTTTTATACAATTAGGGGATGCAGACTATTAACCACACAAATATAGTCCAAAAAACCCAAAATGGCGACGGCTGAAACACTAAAACCTATGTGCAAAATTGCGTGCCTTTTTTTTAACACTGAGCCTGTTAAACATAAAAAAAAGCATGATCATTTGTCTCCTTTTTGAACATTGTGTTGTTTCAAGAATGAAAGAGAAATTTAATGTGAGAATTTGTTGTGGGAACAGTAAAAAAAGCTCCTATATGACAGTTATTTTCTCTTCTCGATCTTATCCCCAGTAATTTTTTCCTTTATGGGACTTCCACGCTGAGCCGAACCCGACTGTCATCCTTTCTCATGTTTCTAATTTTATTGGAGCTTTACCGCCAAAGGTTTCTGTTTGTCAGAGAACGCCGTGTTCACACGTCTAAAATGAAGCGAGGACGACAGACAAAAGAAACAGAGCGCTACAGAGAAGCCAGGCCTGCAGCACTGAGTCACACACTCAAACAGGAAAAGAGCTGGATCCGGATCATTCTGGAAACTTATCATCACTGCAGCTCATTTAAATCAGACAGAAAACAAACATGGCTGATTACAAAGCAATCTACATATCACGCTTCCGAGAACATTCAGAGCAATTCAGCAGCAGTTTCAGTCCACAGGAGCACAGAAAACTGTTGACAGCAGCTTTGGTGTACCTGATCTTCTGGAATATAAACAATTTAAGGCTTAAACAAGCTACTGTGACATCATTCCACTTCTTGTTTCAGCTCTACAGCCGTTCACACAGTCATCGTGCAGTGAAGCATGTGTGGAGCGTAGAGAAGCTTACAAGAATAAAAATAAATTATGTAAAAATAAAGTTGTGACTGATGTGACTCACACTGAAGTTTCTGAATTCAAAAATAAAGAATGAAGATGATGGACATCTTTGCTTTTTCTTCAGATGGTTTGAGCCGTCTTTTGGGAATACCGACAGAATTGGTAACCTGACAGCAGATGGACCGCTTGACAGAGGCACATCTGAACTCTTTCTTGGAAACTGACTGAAAACTACTGAGCACTGGTCAGCAGGTAATTGGATGAAACATCTGTCTCTCACAAATCAGTCACCTGGAACTGTTGAAAAGTTTTTTCTGGAGAAAACTATTTGCTGCTGTTCTCTACTCTCAGAAATCTGAAGGAACAGATGTAGTCGATACTGTCATGGTCCGCGGCCCGGCGTCCGAGGTGCTGATGGGATGCCCACTCCCGTGGGCGTGGCTGCTAACTCCACACCTGCATCCCATCCCGGGCGATCACCAGGTGGACTATTTAATCCTGCCCAGCCTGCTGCTCCACGCCAGTCCGTAGTCGTCCTTCTGCGGTAACGTACACCTGCGGGAAAGCCCTTATGTAAACCTATCACTAACACTAACACTAACTCTGCCTTGTATACTCAGATCACAGCTCGGCGTGTTTGAGCCACCAGCCTGTCCACCTGCCTGTCCGGAATTTGGATCAAAATCAGCCCCAGCCGCCTCGACCTTTCTGAAGCTTCTCCCCACGGACCCTCACCCCTCCCTCCGGTTCCCTCGGCCCCGCTATCATCGTAAGACGCGTACTCTACTTCCCTTCGTATGCTGCCGTTTTCCCGCACCCCAATAATCCTTTTTTCCTTTTTCTGTTTCAGCCTCCCACAGTCCCGCTCTCGGCGTTCCTGCGCGATTCACCTCCCGGTCCCTCGGTTTTTCTGGTTCCGTGCGTTTTTTCCCTTCTACCCTCCCGGGACACCCTCAGTTATAATAAAGTTTATTTTTTGTTCTCTCGTACCGCTGTGTGTGTGTGTTCTGCTCCTGGGTCCAGCTTGTGCCTGGAACTTCGGTTCATGACAGATACATATGCAAGGATGCTCTTCAACGACTACAGCTCGGCATTTAACACCAACATCCCCTCAAAACTTGCCACGAAGCTCGTCGACCTTGGGCTGGGAACACCGATCTGCAGATGGATTCTAAACTTCCTCACAAACAGGCCCCAGGTGGTGAGAGTTGGTAAGCACACCTCCACATCACTCATCCTAAACACAGGTACGCCACAGGGTTGTGTGCTTAGCCCCCTCCTATATTCCCTGTTCACACACGACTGTGTTGCTAAACACGTGTCCAACATCATCATCAAGTTTGCAGATGACACAACCATCGTAGGCCTCATCACAGGCAATGATGAGACGACCTATAGAGAGGAGGTGATGGCGCTGTACGAGTGGTGTCTGGAAAATAACCTGACTCTCAACATCAGCAAAACTAGAGAGATTTTAGTGGACTACCGGAAACGACCAGTCAGGGAACATCCGCCCAGCCACATCAACGGTGTCAAGGTCGAAAGGGTCAGCAGCTTCAAGTTCCTTGGAGTCAACATCACTGAGGACTTCTCCTGGACCCTTCACACAGACACTGCTATCAGGAAAGCTCGCCAGCGGCTTTACTTACTGAGGAGGCTGAGGAAGTTTAGCATGAACGCCAACATCACCTACATTTTTACAGGTGTGCAATTGAGAGCTTGCTGACGAGCTGCATCACAGTTTGGTACGGAAGCTGCTCTGCCAGCAGCCGTAAATCACTACAGAGGGTGTTGAAGGCAGCAGAGCACATCACTGGCACGAGGCTTCCTGCCATTCAGGACATTTATCTCCAGCGATGCCTCCGTAAAGCACACAGCAAGGACCACAGCCACCTCAGCTCTTCTCCTTGTTACCATCTGGCAGACGTTACAGGAGCCTGTCTGCTCGGACTGCAAGACTCAAAAACAGTTTCTACCATCAAGCCATACGACACCTCAACCACAACACTTAAACACACACAACACAGTCCACAGGACGCACTCAGAAGCTACACTGCAGCTTCACAAGTACTCTGTTTAATCTGCACTGGTCACTCCACTTCATTGTTATTGATATTTATGTTTAAAAAGTGCAATACTGTAATTTTCTGCTGCTCATTCCTGTGCAATATCCCATCTGCCCCCCGTCATATTTCTTTTCAAGATTTTCTTATTTAATCACTAGTGTACATATATTAATATTTATAGATACATATATATTTAGTCATCTTTTCTCTTTTACCACGTCTCTCTAATATTTTGCTCTTTACTATTTTTCTATTTATTTATTTTTTATTACTTTATTTTATTTTATTTTATTATATTTTATTATATTTTCTTCTACTGTACCATGCTGCTGAGTGACTGCTGCTCGTCAAACACATTTCATTGCAATGTTGACCCTGTGCTAACTTGCATATGACAAATAAAACTGAAAACTGAACAAAAACCTGTAGGTGTTCCTCAAGGGTCCGTTCTCGGGCCTCTTTATCTCCATGCTTGTTGCTTCATAAAGTCTCCTAACATCAGAGCTGAAGATATGACTGATATGGTATATGATATGGTGAAAATCTATATATGTGTTGTATATACATGGACAAACTAAAACACAACAATAAGATTCTGTACTCTCTACATCACAAAACTCTGTTTAACCCTTACATACTGTTCAGGTCAGACACATTTTGACCTTTGACAGCAGTAAAATACCCTAAATTTTATTATTTCAACCTGAAGTTTGATCACCTTTCTCATAGTGATCTAAAGGTCATATACATATATAGAGGTTATATACATTGAGCCTGTTCCGAATTGAAATTGACCAGTGTTTACCGAGACGTATTTTAGATCCACCCGTCTGAGTCAAATCAAGGAAAACAGTGATTTGGAATCTTTAATCTTGAGACCGGCACCAGCTGGACACGACCATGGTTACATTCTGCTGCGATATGAAACCCATTACTTCCTGTGGCTTGTGCTTCATATGAAAGGTTTACAGCTGCAGTGCAGATGGACACTCGTATGCCGTGACCATGGTGTGTTGTGGCAGACATTTTTGAGTGTAAAAGCACGCAGTACCCATAAAGACCACGGCTAAGGAAATGACAGAGCAGAGCGTTACAGGCCGCATTCGTCCCCTGTGCACCTGCAAACACAAGCACCGTGAGGAGTCACCTGAGCTGCCATTTCAGTGAGTGCAGGAAACACCAGTCAATCTCCCATCACTGCTCTGAGTGCTCAGGAAGCAGTTCGCAGCCAGTGTAAGTGAAAAGTGTTGATTAATGTTAAAGGAATATTGGTAATTATAGCTGGTGGTCATTAGGGTGTTTTGATAATGTAACAGTGAGGATATATATCTATTTATATCTACTGCTATGCTATGCTGATGATATTCAAATCTACCTCCACCTGACTGGGGATGTTTCATCTTCACTACATCCTCTGTTTGATTGTCTGAGCGATGTCAAAGACTGGTTATCACGTAACTTTCTTACTTTAAATGAAAAGAAGACAGAAATTATTGTTTTTGATAGAAATATGCCTCTGAGACAACTGACTGGCACATTCGGGCCTGTTGCTAACCACCTCACTGATGCTACTAGGAATCTTGGAGTTTTCATGGATAGTTCCTTCAAACTAGATAAACAGGTCTCTACTGTGGTAAAAACCAGCTTTCACCAACTACGCCTAATTTCTAAGGCTAAACCTTACATACCACACAAAGATCTGAAGAAACTCATTCATGCTTTCATCACTTCAAGACTGGATTATTGTAATTCTCTCTACTTGGGCCTACAATCTTCTCTTCTTCAGCGTTTGCAGTTGGTTCAAAATGCCGCAGCACGTCTCTTGACCGGCACTAGAAAGTACGATTCTATCACCCCTGTTCTGGCAAATTTACACTGGCTTCCTATTAAATACCGAATTGATTTTAAAATTTTATTGTCTACTTATAAAATTCTAAACAATATGGCACCTGACTACCTAGCTGATCTCCTCTGTCTGTATAGCCCTCAGAGAGCACTAAGATCATTGGGCCAACTGCTCTTAGTGCAACCTAGGTCTCGGCTGAAGACCAGAGGAGACCGTGCCTTTGCTGCTGCTGCACCCAGGTTATGGAATACTCTTCCTCTTCATATTCGCGCATCAGATTCCATTCAGTCTTTTAAATCACGTTTAAAAACGTATTTGTTTAACCTGGCATTCAAGGCGAATTAGGGTAATTTACATCTGGCTTTGCATTTAGATTATGTAATTATTTTATATTTTATTTATATCTGTAATTTATATTTTATATTGTGATTTTTATCTGTATCATGATTTTACTGGAAAGCACTTTGGTGTACTTCGGTCTTTAAAAATGTGCTATATAAAAAAATTTTGATTGATTGATTTTGATATTTTGTAACAATGCTTTTAATGGTTATATAATAAATCCCAGCAGATCCAGGGTGTTGTTGCAACTATCAGTGAAATATGCTGAAGTGATTTTTGCTAACACAGGACCTGATATTGTTATTGAAACATGAATCATCAGTTAAAAAAGCCAGGCCTTCGTCAGGAACTGGAATTATTGTTTTTTTTATCACTAAACAACAAATTAGAATCAAAAGGTCACTCACTCAAAGTCCAATACACAAAAATCTACACATCAGAGCTGCAGGTGAGCCGATTCATTTAACATCCACTTGAAGTGAAACGGTCCTCCTTCCCCCTTTAGAGCAGAGCAGGAGTGACAGGATTCCTGTCTCAGCCACATATGGAAATAATTTGTGGAATCGTTTATTTTCAGCAGGCGAGACGGTTTTAATTGTGTCTTCACAGGTCTGAGGAAAAAATCACTCAGACAGCTGCAGCTCGTCCACACGGCTGCTGCCAAAGTCATCAAACACACCAAGAAATTGGATCTATCCTTAAATAACTGCGTGTCACAGCACACATTCAAAATCCCTTCACCTCTTCATGCAGAGGCCCCCTCCTCTGCATGAAGAAGCAGGTCGCCCAGGAGAGGTCCGCTCAAGGTGAAGTGAATTTTATCTGCTGAAGCTCTCAGCTCCATTAACCTCTTCAGGCCCAGCAATGAAGTGGCCGTCTACGAGCACCGTCTCAGAAAATGATCGAAGATTTTTTTTTTTAAATAAGTTTGGCAGATTCCTCAATAATATCACTGAGAATATTTTAGGCCTTTTTAGGCTGAAAGGTGCTGTCTGAGTAGGTGCAGGTACAGCTAACAGCTGATCATGGAGTCTGTCGACCAGCAAAAACCAAAGGAGACTTTCTTGTTTCCACTAAAGCTGATAAAGTTTTTATTGTTTTTTATGGAATGAGCTTTCCCCACCTCACTCCTCTCTCAGTAGTGTCTATACAACCTTCTCAAACTGTCATTTAGATTTTTGTGTGACTCATCCTCCTAGGACACTGTGCACCACTGCACAGCCGGATCCTGGAAAGACAGAGTTTCCCACAGAGATCATCGAGTTTTACATCTGTTTTCATTCCTGAGTTTCTGCATTTGTGAGAATGCTCGGTCTCTCCTGACACGTCACTCCCATGTGCCATGTTTCAGCTGCTGTGAGAGCTTTGAGCAAAACCAGTATCTTTTCCTAAAACTAACGGAGCCATTTTTCATGCCTAACCCTTACTTGCAACAGAACATCCAAAACATGAATGGCACAAACAACCATGTGTGAAGGCTAACCCAGCGATGATCTACGTAAAATTATACTCTCACAGTTACTTTGCATAACTTTCAGATAAATTTACTTCCTGCCATAACTCTGCATCTGCCGTACATCTTTAATTTGCTGTAATGTTGGATAAAAAAATTGGAATTACAGAAAAAACTTGAGACTTTCTCTGAAGGGACTCCTGTTTCCTTTACAACATCATGACCAGTGCTGTGGTTGTGCTGTGCAGGGTCCATCAGAGATTCCCGTCATACTGTTGGTACAAACGCAGCACGGGAAACACTGAACGTTACGTCACGATGATCTGCAACACCATCAGCATCACTTTCTGCTGCAGAAATGCTCACAGAGCAGAGAACGAAACCCACAGACATTGAGAGTCTGAGAGTCCATACTGTTGGATCAGCAGGGAGGTTTGAGGGCCAGACCAACTCCTACTAAACTTCTTCACCTGAACTTTACACCTGTTAACAACCAGCTGTGACCAGCATCATTGAGACTGAATGACTTGACTCTGAAAACCTGTTCAGCTCCTGTTTCTGCCTCACAAGAACAAACAGCCTGCTACATCCTGGAGGGTTTTGGGGTTACTGAGTTCGGGGCTTTCCAGTTTGATCTTCCATCAGAGTCTGCTGCGCTGCTGCTGTTTCTCCATGGCTATGAAGCCCGCTAACTCAGGTCAGTGTTCTGCTAGCACACATTAACACTGACTCCACATTTTAATCGAATACATAGCTGCAGAGCACATTTTTCAGGTGTCAGGCCGCTGTGGAGGGAAACCTTAAGAAACAGTAACAAACAACTCCATCGACTCTCAGCGTGACTTTGAAACAGCGTGTTTGAATAGGAAGTAGAATCTGTCTGCTGCTTGTTGGAGGGTCTTTAGAGGAGGAAAGCAGAACAGCAGAAGCTCGATTTTCTAATCCTCAAATCAAATCAAATCAAATCACTTTTATTGTCACATCACATGTGCAGGTACATTGGTACAGCACATGTGAGTGAAATTCTTGTGTGCGAGCTTCACAAGCAACAGAGTTGTGCAAAATACAATAATGTAAACAAGCAAAATACAAGAATGGCTACATCTGAAACTAATAAATATATGTACAATATATAATAGTATATGCATTTCTGGATGTGTATACTAAATATTTTTCTGTGTGTGTGTGTGTGTGTGTGTGTGTGTGTACACATATTTTACAAATTAAATAGAGTAAACAATAAATAAATATATAAAATAAAATATACAGAGTGAGACATGTGCAAAACAGTGGCGTTACTGTCCTGACCCACTTTTAGCTTTTAATGCCTAAACCTAACCAAAGAAGACAAGTAAGGCTTCGCAGGGTCACACAGGCCTACAGGCGACTGAAGACGCCACGCCAACCTCACTTGACTAGGTAAAAGAAGCCTTTTCCAGCCAATGTGCGAGTCCTGCTGGATGTCACTGGGTAAACTGTTTATAAAGAGGACGCTGCATCGGAGGTTCATGGAGCTGGGATGACAGGAAGGACTACAAAGCAGAATGGTGGGTTCCTGGAACGTGTATTCCAGTTTGATCGAATTAAGTGGAACAAATTTCCTCTCAGTGTGAATCTGGTATTCTCATAAAAGATGGAAGAGGATTGCTGACTCCCCGTTTGAAGAATGTGGAGCGTTGCATGCTGCTGCGTGCATTAGCACATCCTATATATTTATACCTGAGCTTTAAGCTGCATGCTCTCTCCCACACAAAACATACAACATGACAGGCAATGAGGCGGGTGGGTTGTAATTATGCAAGCGCCTTTGTTTCCATCTGAACGTGTTGGGCTGTCAGCAAGTCTCCAGCAGCTGTTCCTTCACTGCAGCATATACATAACACTGTGCACTAACACCTCACAGACCGACCACCGCATGTGTCCTCAGTCAGGACAATCCAAACAGGAAGCTGGATCTCTGCTGCATCACAGCGCTGTTCTCCTCACTGCACACCTGTCTTTGTTAAAGAGACGTGTCCACATCAACCGGTGCTCGAAAGCTGAGCTGATTTCTTTATTAATGAGTTAATGATGGAAACGTAATCGGCAACAGAAGCCGTGGTTTCAGGCCTCTGCTAGCAGCTCTCACAGGTTCTTGTCACAGAAATGCTAACTGAAACCAAGAGGAAACAGCTTAAACACGTGTGTGTGTGTGTGTGTGTGTGTGTGTGTGTGTGTGTGTGTGTGTGTGTGTGTGCGCGATATCAGTGTGCTGCCTTTGACATATTACGTGATGTTTACATCCTGATGTTCCGCTGCTCAGCCTGCAGCAGCTGATATGAGCTCACCGGTGCCTGCAGCACACGGAGGCTAGAAGTCTGAGTGGAACCTGCTGAATTTAGTTATTTCTGTAGCTCAGAGTTGATTCTGAGCTACATAGAGCAGCTCCAGCTCCACCTGTGCAGGTTCACACTCTGTTAACCTTAAAGTTGCCCATTCACTTCATACAGGAATCCTTAGGGATGGGAATTAATAACAGTGTAGCAAATCTGATTCTGTTATCAATATCAGTTATCAGTTCAATATCTTATTAAAAATTAATCACATGCCACATGCTCAAATGCACGCATGCTGGAGGTATTTCTCCTCTTTTTTATGATCAGTTTTAGGGTCATTACTCAAAAAAGTAATTATTGCACATATTATACGGAATACTTTTCTTAAAGGTAATGCAGTACATTACTTAATTACACCCAGGATAAAGACATTTGTTACACTACTTGTTACGTTACTTTCATGTTACTCTGTAAAATAATCTGAAACACACTGTCTCATTATCACCAATCAACAATATAAACCTACAGACTACAGCCCCACACACCAACACAAATCCCTGACCTAATGAGGACACACGTGATCTTTCTCTTAGTGTTTAGGTATGAACACAAAGCCGATAACACAAAACAAAGATGAAAAGGCTAAACTCAGCTTCACCATCACTCTGGGTTCTTGGCTAGCTTAGCATTACCATGCTGTCTGTGCAGGTGCTTGCGAAGAGCCGAAGTTGTGCTAACAGTATAATGCAGTCTCCACTTTACAATTGCGCTCTCATTCTTTTGTGCAATAAAAATAAAAGTAATGTTCACTATTTTCCTCACACACGAACTGAAATCAGCTGACCGTAGTGAGAGTGCAAGAACGGATAAGTGGGAAAACTGATGATTGCAAGGAATTGGACTACTGGGAACCGTTCGCTACAAGAACCGGTTCTCGATTCCCATCCCTAGGAATTCTTTTACAGACTTAACTGTTCCAGTTTTCACCATCGTCCTCGTTATCATACAAATCAAACTACTTCTATTTAGACTACTCTAAAACAATAAGCATGTCGCGAACTTTGAACTTTAATTGCATTGTGTGGTGGTCCTGATGAGGGAAACTCTGCTTTTTTAATGATGCATGTGTGTTTGAGCAACATTGTCTCAGGACCAACCCTAATCAGGAACCGGTGCCCAGGGCAGCTCCTGATCTCGCCAGGACCTCATCTGGCAGGTGGGCTTAACGAGACTTCCAGTGAGTGACTCATGTGAGGCTGTGTCAGGTGCATCATCCCCTCTTCTACATACAGCAGGTATGATACTCCTCGCATCATGTCGCTTGGGTCACGTGTGCACATTCTCAGTCCGCAGCAGGACGGTGCTTCCTGCCCTATGTGTCATGGTCCTGGGTCGTTGACCCAGCGTTTTGTGTTTTGTGATTATTTCCCTCTGTTCTAGTTATTCTGTGTCCTCCCCCCTTGTGTCCGGTTCGGGTTCTAGATTTCCTGTTTTGTTCTGAAAGTCTGTGTCTGTTGTCATTGTGTTCAGCTTGTGTCCTCCAGTCATCATGTGTATTCAGATCAGCTGTTCTTCCCTCCTGTGTGCGATTACCCGATTACCTTGTGTGTGTGTGTGTATATATAGTGGGTGTCGGTCTGTGTTCGTTGTTGGCTCGTCTGTGTTTCTTGGTATCCTGGTCCTTGGTCTGCGTCTCTCTGCTCCGCTCTCCGTTTTGTAAGATTTCAGGTTTGCTCTTTAGTTTCTCCCAGTTTAGGTTTGTCATTACTCATGCTTCATTGCCTGTTTTTGCCACTGCCACCGTGTAAATAAACTTCACTCGTATCATCAGTTTGCTGCATTTTGGGTCCTCCTTTTCCTCCACGCCACACGGCTCACTCCGCCAGCCGTGACAGTACGAGCCGACCAAACATGGACCCAGCGGCATCCGCACCTCCCGAGGAGCTTCGGGAGGAACTAATTGACTCTGTTTCCAGGTTGGTTAACCTATGGCTCGAGCATGAGGGGGAAGAGTGTCTCCGCGCTGTAGAAGCCAGGCTACAGCAGCTCATCTCTGCTCACTCCTGGCTGCTGGACTCTCTTCACCCGCTCGCACAGGACTTCATACTCAACGAACTGCACCTTCACCCACCAGCCGCTACCGCTTCCCAACTCAGCCCGGCGGCGAAGATTTTGCCCGGCCCGCCGGAGGTTTTGCCCGGCCCGCCGGAGGTTTTGCCCGGCCCGCCGGAGGTTTTGCCCGGCCCGCCGGAGGTTTTGCCCGGGAGGAAGCGACGATCGCGCCGTCGGCGCATCACCCCACAGCCGAAGACTAGGACTTTGGAACTGCCAGCTGTGGTGAGTGAAAAGGACCCTTTTTCTGTTTTGGACTGTGTGTCTGTTTATTCCGGGGCTGTGTTTTTTGAGTCGGCTGCCCTGCCGGTAGCTCAGTTAGCTGCCCAGCAGCCACTAGCTCAGTTAGTCACTCAACCGTCACCCCCATTACAGTCACAGCCAGACCTATTAGACACTTGGTTACAATCCATAGCTCAGTCAATAGCTCAGTTGACAAGAGACTCATCCGCCTTATTATCACCTATTCAGCCATCGTTGTCACCAACTCCTCCTGCACAACAAGTTAAGTCCATCCAACCTGGAAAGAACTATTTTTCACCTGTTCATGTCAAGCATATGGAACGCCAGGACTGCCATAATGAATTAATTAAATACACCATTAAATAATTAATTAAATGTGGCAATAATTAATTAAAATTGGAATTAATTAATTAAATAAATAGTTATGACACATGTAATTAATTAATTATTGACACATTTAATTAATTATTTATGTATTTCACGTTTTAATTAATTATTGACACATTTAATTAATTAATTATTGACATATTTAATTAATTATTTATGTATTTCACATTTTAATTAATTATTGACACATTTAATTAATTATTTAATGATATATTTATTTATTTCATTTTGGCAGTCCTGGCGCCTGGCTCTCATCATGAAATAATTTTATCTGTCAGCCTCACCCATCAAACTCAGGGGGCGGGGTTAACGCTGATCGAGTCAAAACCATTGCTTTGGCCTGGTGGCCATTGTTTCTAGCACACAACAACCGGCATGTGGAAGCTAACAGAACTGAGCTTTGAAAAACCCTGTTTGTGTGTTACCAAATACCGTTTTAATATTTTTTTAGCCGAGAATGTAGTGGTTTAATCTTCATGTGTCTGGTCGGTTTGTCAAGATACAGCCTCGTTGCAAAAGTGTTTCGATGATTTCGGAGATGTCGTCCCAGTCTCACGGCAAAGCGTGGGATAGACCCGCTCGCCTCGCCCGGTACACAGCTGTAGTAACCCCCGCTGACTTCTTTTACTGAGGTTATATTTATCGGTGTTTTATTTCATGATGTTCTTATGTGTCCTACGTGTTTCAGTCGCCAATTCTGAATTATAACTAACATTAAAAACATGTTTAAGGAGGAGAGAGAGCAAATAAATCTGTTTAACATCTGATCTTTGGGTTTTTGTTCAGTAATCAGCGTGACCTGTGTATAAACACATAAAAGAGATAACGTTGGTGTTTCCTCATGTAGTAACTGCTGGCTTTAACTGTACAAAGGTTGTTCGACACTATGAAACACATACAGACTTCATGATGTTCGGCTAATATTTTTATTGTGAATATTAATCATGCTGACCTCGCTCTGTACACCACGCAGCGAGGTCAGCATATCCACGATATCCTCAGCTCCATGAGTTAACACAAAGTTTCCCAGCTGACTAACTGCCAACTATTCCAGAGACGTGAAAATATACAGCATAAAGAAAAGTGTAAGAGACTCAGCAGCAGATTAGAATAACAGTTTGTGGCGTGAATAAGACACGGCGGGACCACGGAACAACGTTCAGAGTCATCTTTATTTACATCTCACCACACCACAACACCCCCAAACCCCTCAGTCCCCGTGTTTTTAACTAGGCGGGCGTGATTAAGGATGCCGTGCAGGTGCGTCCGCCCTCCCTGCACGGCACCGCAGACCACGCCCCACCACATACCCCCATCGCCCGATTGAGGCCGGGGAGCCATCCGGCCGAACCTACTCCCCCACCGCCAGTGGGAGAGGGAATCAGCCCGGACAGCTGGCACCCCCAGGCCCCGGCCAAGCGACGGGGAGGTGCGAGTTCAGGCGGCCGCCCGCGAATCCAGCGGCGCAGGCAAAGCTGGTTCGGAAGTCGGACACGTGACAGGTGCACCCGGCGCGGCCGGCACAAGCGTGAGCCCCAGCTCACAGGTGGCTGGGCAGAGGTGTGGCGTGTACAGGCCTCTGGTGGTGGTGAGGCCGGTCTGGCGAGCACGGCGATCTCAAGCGTGGCGCCCGCCTCGCTCGCCAGTTCCACTCGAGCAAGCTCCCCTGGCACTGGGACCTCCAGCTCCTTGCGCGGCCCCTCCGTCACCGCTGTCGCTCCCTGCTGGAGCAGCCCATAGCGCGACTCCTCCGTCACTACTGCTCCCTCCGCCGCCACTCCCGGCTCGAGCAGCCCCTCGTGCAGCTCCTCTTTCTCCAACCGGCGCAGACCCTCGCGCACCTCGTCTGCCGCCTCCGGTTGGAGCGGCTCATCCACCACTCCCGGCAGGAGCAGCCCTTCACCTGGCTGTTCCCCCTCCTCCGGCAGGCGCAGATCCCCGCGCGCCTCGTCTGCCACCTCCGGCTGCTGAGGTGCCTCACGCGGCTCCTCCACCGCTTCACTGTCCTCGGGACACACCTGTGGGGGTGGCGCCCAGGCCCAGAGCAGCGCCGCCAGCTCCCCAATCCTTTCCAGGTGCCGCTCGGACTGGTCCTGCAGCTCTTCCTGCTGGCGACGCACCTCCGCCGCCTGCTCCCGCTGGGCGGCCGCCATTTCGGCCACCCTCTGGGCCAGCTCCTCCATTTCGGCACCAATGTGGCGTGAATAAGACACGGCGGGACCACGGAGCAACGTTCAGAGTCATCTTTATTTACATCTCACAACACCCCCAAACCCCTCAGTCCCCGTGTTTTTAACTAGGCGGGCGTGATTAAGGATGCCGTGCAGGTGCGTCCGCCCTCCCTGCACGGCACCGCAGACCACGCCCCACCACACAGTTATACATTTAATAAATCACCAAATGAATCCAAGAAACGAGCAAACCTGTTCCGACAATTTGAATTTGTATTCCCTCAGCTGCAGACTCGCTGCTGTTTAAATGTTTGAAAAGGAAGATTAGATATAAAAAACGTCAAACATAGACTCAGTCTGCCTTCACATTTGATATGAGGCCAGCACGTATAGTGGCCTCAGCAGGCTATTACTGAAATACACGTGCTATATCATAAACTATGATATAAACAGGGAGGTCCTATTAACATGTTTAGTTTTAAAGGACACCTTCCTGCCTTTAGTCTCATTCATGAGCAGTATTCGTTTTCTTCTAACATCCAGAAGTCTGCACAATGTGTTTCATAGTTTGTAACAAGCCTTTGACAGGTAAACATAACATGACCGAAAAAGCAAAAAAAAAAAAAAAAAAAAAAAAAAAAGAGAGAGAGAGAGAGAGAGAGAGAGTGTTGACATAAGAAGAGAAAATGCTCTCAATTATGGAGACAGGCAAATGGTTCATTTATGTTTGATGTGTGTTTATTCCTCCCTAAATATCGTCGGTGAAGTTTGCCATGCACGTCAGATTTTCCTGCGCATTTTTATACCTCTGCCAACAGAGAGAGAAAAAAAATCACATTCTAACAGACAGCTGGTGCTTAGAATACAGTTGAATAACTATTAAAAAACAGATGATATTTAGATGATAGTTCAGTCTAACACATGTGCCAGTGGTTCATTAAACGTCTGTGAAACTATGCAGTTATGAAACGTAACTTTAACCTCAGCCAAACCGATTTGCTCAGTTGTAAATAAAACAGCGAAGTAAACGTGACCCGACAGACAGAACCTGAGTGAATGAAGTCCAGCGTTTAACCACTGAGAGCTAAAACTCAGCTGAGGTTTGAAAGCTGTGTGCCGGTGATTGGACATCAGCCGCTGATGAAGCTGTTCGCCTATAAAGTGCTCTGTAAGGAAACGAGCTCCAGCAGCTCTGCGCTCGGGGAAAATACTATATTTACTTATCTTGTGCAGTTAAACTGTGACTATCACCAGGTAACTAGGCGTGTTTCTTGAATTAGCAGCAGGTGTTAAACAGCTGACAGATGAGGGGGAGGATGCATGCAGGTAAACTGAGGGTCTGCTGAGCTGATCGCTGGTTTCGTGAGAAAAATGTCAGCTCGTTCTTTATGTTACAGAAGCACAGAGACACAAGACCAGGCGGAAAGAGACGATCGTTCAGTGAAAATGAGAATCTGCGAATGCAACATGTGGAACAGGAGAGTGGAATATGTAAACAAACCGGTTAATGTACCCCCTCGGTGCGCTCTGCATGCTAACTGTTAGCAGAGCTAGTGAAATCTCTGAAAACATCTGAGCACTTTTGCAAACATGTTCTATGTTGACAACCTGACCAGACATACGGCGCGACATTCGCGGCTAAAACACTGTTAAAAGTGTAGCTGGTGACAGAAAAACGGCCTGTGATTTGATCTGCATTCTGGGATAACTGGCTGCCCCAAGTCTACACAAGCAATCGATTATCTAGGATCGACCTGTTTTGACTTACTTTGCACAGCAACCAATCAAATGTTAGAGAAGCTGCATGGGCAGCGTTAACCCCGCCCCCTGAGTTTGATGGGTGAGGCTGACAGATAAAATTATTTCATGATGAGAGCCAGGCGTCAGGACTGCCAAAATGAAATAAATAAATATATCATTAAATAATTAATTAAATGTGTCAATAATTAATTAAATGTGTCAATAATTAATTAATTAAATGTGTCAATAATTAATTAAAATGTGAAATACATAAATAATTAATTAAATATGTCAATAATTAATTAATTAAATGTGTCAATAATTAATTAAAATGTGAAATACATAAATAATTAATTAAATGTGTCAATAATTAATTAATTACATGTGTCATAACTATTTATTTAATTAATTAATTCCAATTTTAATTAATTATTGCCACATTTAATTAATTATTTAATGGTGTATTTAATTAATTCATTATGGCAGTCCTGGCGTTCCATACAAGCAGAGAGACACACCACATAATATTGTAATCAGTCCTCAAAAGCTGGCCAGCCCAGAGACTGTGACACACTCCAGGGCCTCCCCAGAGGCTGGGTCCCAGCCCCCGGCCGACTCTGGACCCCTGGAGATTAAGAAGCCAGCTGAGGACTGTATCCGGCTGTCACTGCCCGAGCTGGGTCAATGCTCTGTGCAGCTGCAGTCTGCCTTGTGTTTGCCAGAGGCCCGTGTGCCTGCTGGTTCTGACCCGTACCTGCCAGAGGCCCGTGTGCCTACTGGTTCTGAACTGTGCCTGCCAGAGGCCCGTGCGCCTGCTGGTTCTGAACTGTGCCTGCCAGAGGCCCGTGCGCCTACTGGTTCTGACCTGTGTGTTCCAGGGGCCCCGGTGCCCACTGGTCCAGAGACTGTTTTCGCTGGGGGGCCCGAGGAGCCCGTCCAGCCTCCTGCTTCGCCTGCTGGGGGGCCCGAGGAGCCCGTCCAGCCTCCTGCCTCGTCAGCTGGGGGGCCCGAGGAGCCCGCCCAGCTTCCTGTCTCGCCAGCTGGGTGGCCCGAGGAGCCCGTCCAGCCTCAAGACTCATCGGCTGGAGGTTCAGGAGAACCTAGCCAGCCTCCTGTCTCGTCAGCTGGGGGGCCCGAGGAGCCCGTCCAGCCTCAAGACTCGTCAGCTGGGGGGCCCGAGGAGCCCGTCCAGCCTCAAGACTCGTCAGCTGGAGGTTCAGGAGAACCTAGCCAGCCTCCTGCCTCGTCAGCTGGAGGGCCCGAGGAGCCTGTCCAGCTGCCAACTGCAGCCTCATCATCCTCGCCAGCTGCAGCTTCATCCACGCCACGGGCAGCAGCAGCTTCTTCCACGCCTGCAGCGCTACAGTCTCCGGCTTCCACGCCGTCGCCTGCTGCAGCCTCATCATCCTCGCCAGCTGCAGCCTCCGAGCCTTCATCCTCGCCCGGTGCAGCATCGTCATCTGCCTCGCCTGGTCCGGCCTCTGCTTCAGCCTCGTCATCTGCCTCGCCTGGTCCGGCCTCTGCTTCAGCCTCGCCTGGTCCGGCCTCTGCTTCAGCCTCGCCTGGTCCGGCCTCTGCTTCAGCCTCGCCTGGTCCGGCCTCTGCTTCAGCCTCGTCTGGTCCGGCCTCTGCTTCAGCCTCGTCTGGTCCGGCCTCCGCTTCAGCTTCAGCCGCGCCTGGTCCGGCCTCTGCTTCAGCTTCAGCCTCGCCTGGTCCGGCCTCTGCTTCAGCCTCGCCTGGTCCGGCCTCTGCTTCAGCCTCGTCTGGTCCGGCCTCTGCTTCAGCCTCGTCTGGTCCGGCCTCTGCTTCAGCCTCGTCTGGTCCGGCTTCCGCTTCAGCTTCAGCCGCGCCTGGTCCGGCCTCCGCTTCAGCTTCAGCCGCGCCTGGTCCGGCCTCTGCTTCAGCCTCGCCTGGTCCGGCCTCTGCTTCAGCCTCGCCTGGTCCGGCCTCTGCTTCAGCCGCGTCTGGTCCGGCCTCTGCTTCAGCCGCGTCTGGTCCGGCCTCTGCTTCAGCCGCGCCTGGTCCGGCCTCCGCTTCAGCTTCAGCCGCGCCTGGTCCGGCCTCCGCTTCAGCTTCAGCCGCGCCTGGACCAGCCGCTGCTTCGGTCTCGTCTGGTGCTGCGACGGCCACGCCACCTTCGGGTCCCGAACTGCCGCCTCGACATCGGCGGTCATCTACCAGGCCGCTGGTGGAGCGTCATCGTCAATATGGACGACCTCCTAGACGCCGCCGCTGCCTTCCGCGCGGTCGGCCTCCAGACTTGTGTCATCGTCGCCATTGCTGTCCGCACGGTCGGCCGCCTGAACGGTTTCCTCGTCGCCGCCGTTGTTGTCCGCACGGTCGGCCGCCTGAACGGTTTCCCCGTCGCCGCCGCTGCCGTGTGCACGGTCGGCCCCCTGAACTGCCTCCACTCCGCCACCGCTGCCTTCCGCTCGGTCGGCTTATGGATCTACGTCGCCGACGTGGCCGGCCTCAGAAGATGAACTGTCCTGGACTTCTGAGTTGTCAGCCTCCGGGCCGGCCTCCTGAACTGTGTTTTGTTCTCGTGCTCCAGCATGTGTGTTTTTGTTTTGGACAATTCTCTCGGTTCGCTGGAGCTTGTGTTGGTCCCTCCGTCCTGGGCCCCCGCCGCCCGCCCTGGGTTGGTCGTCTGTTTTTGTTTTGGGCTGTCTGGAGCCAGCCCTTGGAGGGGGGGTACTGTCATGGTCCTGGGTCGTTGACCCAGCGTTTTGTGTTTTGTGATTATTTCCCTCTGTTCTAGTTATTCTGTGTCCTCCCCCCTTGTGTCCGGTTCGGGTTCTAGATTTCCTGTTTTGTTCTGAAAGTCTGTGTCTGTTGTCATTGTGTTCAGCTTGTGTCCTCCAGTCATCATGTGTATTCAGATCAGCTGTTCTTCCCTCCTGTGTGCGATTACCCGATTACCGTGTGTGTGTGTGTGTGTGTGTGTGTGTGTGTGTGTGTGTGTGTGTGTATATATAGTGGGTGTCGGTCTGTGTTCGTTGTCGGCTCGTCTGTGTTTCTTGGTATCCTGGTCCTTGGTCTGCGTCTCTCTGCTCCGCTCTCCGTTTTGTAAGATTTCAGGTTTGCTCTTTAGTTTCTCCCAGTTTAGGTTTGTCATTACTCATGCTTCATTGCCTGTTTTTGCCACTGCCACCGTGTAAATAAACTTCACTCGTATCATCAGTTTGCTGCATTTTGGGTCCTCCTTTTCCTCCACTCCACACGGCTCACTCCGCCAGCCGTGACACTATGATCATTCCTGAAACACTGACCTAACCGCTGCTCGCCACAAACACTGAGTGTGATGTTGACATGCGAGCTTAGCAACACAGCCGCCGATCAAAGAGCTTTCATCCAGCAGTTGAAGCGGACAGCGGCTGATTCCGTGAAATGTCATATTCAGCCAGCCCTCAGATGCAGGGCTGGGTGAATGTGACATTTCACGGCGTGCTGAACCAGGACCTCCAAACCACCGGCTCCCGTTCTTCTTCTGCTGCTGTTTTGTTTACAGGTCTGCACTGAGCCCGGAAACCTCAGCGGCTGATTTACTGCCGCATTAATGCTGAATCCCCCCCACAATTGTTTTCCACCCGCGAGCATTCGTCTGGCATTTAGCAGCACCGCGCCCTCCTGCCATGCCGCTGGCACCGCTCCTGCCTGTAGTTACAGAGCTGAGATCATCACATCCCGCCGAGTTTCAACTAATTTACTCTCACAGAGTAAAATGATAGTTTGAGAGAGACAAACCGAGCTGCTGCAACAATAAACAGAGGGAAACACTCCCGCGCCTCACCTGCCCATCTGATCTCGTTTCATGTGCCGAGGCTTTGACACCAGATGCTCGCTGTGTTCATGAGGAAATAAGAGAAATGCTGACTCCCGTACGGGAAGGATTTCTGATCCGGCAGCCTCTGTAAATAAATGCTGCCTATTTCTGTCCACAGATTGGTACTGAGAGCAGATGAAAGGAGAGAGTGCCGCTGTGTGTCTGCAATTACTGCCACGAGCGGCTTTTGCATCCTAAAAATGCATTTTTACAAAGAAACAGCAGAGAAAAGGTCACTGTGACCGGATAACCAACTCTGTTAATGATGTGAGGAAGAGAAGCTGGAAACGTAGGGCAAAACCAAAAAATATTCCCATATTTAAATCAACCACCACAAAACTCCAGTTACTCCACCATTGTGGTGTAGCTCACCTCCATCAGGGTGTTGTCATTCTAGAGTAGCTTTGCATGATTCTGGGAGGGGCTGCAGTTCCTCAGAAGCCTCTGTGACATCACACAGACCCGAGCAGAAAAAAAACTTAATAAACGGAGTGTTTAGAGCATTTACATGGATCACTGCACACACACTGAAAACAATTAACTGAATCAATGAAACAAAAAACTCGTTAAACAGTAAAAATATGAGTCTGAATAATTATATTTGGTTTTATGAGCATATCTAAAGCATCACTGAGTTAGCTGATATAATCTCAGAGTGTGCACGGCTCGGTTTGATGTCTTAATGACTCTTTACCAGGTCATAGCTATTGCTCACCTTTAATAAAAGAGGAAAGGAGTTGAGCTCAGGTTTGGACCTTGTAAACAATTTGTCTGTCCTTGCTCTCACACAGCTTTATATATTCTAATTGTCATTCTTCCCATTTTTCACTGGACCTGCTGCAAACAGAGCAACGTACACTGAAATAAAAAGCGAGCTTCCGAGCAAACAGATGCGCAGCAGCCTTAAAGCAAGCCAACAAATACATGCAGTGACCTTAAGATTAAAAAGGCGGCGTAATGAGCGGTTACGGAGCGCTGACATCATTTTAATGCACGTCCTCATTTAAAGTTTCCGCTCAGCCATACGGTTAATGATAACACAGCGACTGTCTCCACCTGAAGGTTAATTATCAGCAACATGTTCCTGAATGATGAGCCACCTCGAAACCAGGAGAGTGTGTCAGGAGCAGAGGAAGTGGAATCATATTCTAATGAAGACAGTGTGCGTGTGTGTGTGTGTGTGTGTGTGTGTGTGTGTGTGTGTAAACAGAGCAGCCCACAGGCACACACACCTGCAGTGGCATGCACGTGTCCAATGACTGCCTGTACAGATTATGAATACCTGGTGTGAGCTGCAGTACGTCGTACTGACTAATGTAAATACTCTCATAGGATCAACACCTTGTAGTTTCAAGCAGACGAGACTTTTCGTTTGTGTTACGCTCAGCAGAACTTCCACACGTTTCCTGTGAGTCTTTGTTTCTGCTCGGGTTCTACACAATTCAAATGTCTGTTTTCTTCACTTCAACAAACTGTCAGGGTTCCTGGGTCATTGACCCAGTATTTTCAGTTCATGTTGGCTGTTTATCTTCTGTATGTTCCACTTCCTGTTGTATTGTGTTAGCCTTACTCTGTGTGCATTATGTTCTAGTTCTCTTCCCATTTATCATTAGTTCATTATGTTCAGCTGTTCACTCACCTGTCTCTAATCACTCATCATTCAGCCTGTGTACTTAAGTCCCTCAGTTTCATCAGTTCAGTGTCGTGTCACTGATGCTGTCACTGCTGTCTATTCCACGTGTTTGCCTTTCAGTTCAGTCATTCAGTCAGTCAGTCAGCCAGCCAGCCTGCCTGCCTTCTTCCCCGTTCTGTTCATCCTGCCACTCCAATAAACACCTTAATTCTCACCACGAGTCCAGCGTTTGGGTCCCTCTTCTCCACATCCACACAGCAACTCCTGACACAAACTACTGCAAAAATGAAGCACGGATTCCTCAAACTACAGCTGTATAATTAAACTCACTGCATAAAAACAGTACTTTTACAATTAGAACAGATATCGCTTGACTGACTCCGCCCCTAATTCCTTAGAGCAACCTAAGATTGCATCAACTCCCTGTTGCTTTACCATTTAATGCTGGAAGGCAACCCGTCTCCCTTAAAGCAGATGACTTGTAAGCTGGAGAGGAAATGGCAAAAAGTCAGAGCTCTGTTGAGCCAACCATTCCTTTATCGTTAACTAGTAAAGACTTCATGAACTTCTTCACAAGTAAAATTGTAACCATTAGAGAACAAATTACAGATGTAACATTATCTAATGATATTCATTTAGTCTTTTTCTCCAACTGATCTTTCTAAGTTTTTTTCAGTAATTAGTTCCTCAAAACCATCAATGTGTCTTTTAGACTAGGGTTGGGGGATTGGACGAATATATCGACTATCGTTTTTACAAGGGCGATTTATTTATTTATTTGCCCATCAGTAAGTTTGCTAACAATGATGGAGCTAATAGAAGCAGTCAACAGAAAAAAAAAATAGCGCTGTTTTAACAGCACCCTCTTTCATCTGTGAGCAAATGCACCCTCCTCAGAGTGCGCCCAAATGCTTGTTGATGGAGCTGCAGAAGCTAGTGATCGCCGCATACTCAGCCAGATGGTGGACACGTACATGCTCATGCAAATTAGTTGCGTTTGAGTACTTTGCTCGCACTATACGTCTGGACAAGTGACACAACGCTTTGGTTACATCCTTAGGTTTACCTCTTTCATCTGGTTTAGAGCCAAAGAAATCCCAAAATGGTGACTTCATATTGTTTAGTCAGCGTTAACACGCCGTCATCACGACTAGCACGTTTAACAATTAACCCATCTGGAGCGCAGACTGAGTCAAAATCCTTGAAATGTCTCTGTCAACGCATTTCAGGCAGTTTGTCCAAAGTTTGTTCATTTTGCGCTCCAGATGAGATTATTGTACTGACGATTTTCAGTTGGAAAATGTTTACATATCGCCCAACCCTATTTCAGACACCATTCCTACAAGACTGCTCAAAGAAGTCCTACCATTAATTAATGCTTCAATCTTAAATATGATCAATCTATCTCTAATAATCGTACCACAGGCCTTCAAGCTGGCAATAGTACTGGGCGATATGAGGAAAATCTAATATCATGATATGACAGACAAATGTTATTTTCAACCATATAGTGCCTAAAGTTGCACTTATTCAAATTGACCATTCAATGTTTTCGACTTTGTATACTAAAAATCTGAATGAATTGAAATGTTTTATTGAACCATCAGCTGCACACAGAGGTTTTCCACGAATGACAATACTGTGACAGTGAGTCTCTGTCTGTGGTCAACATTAGACCTTCAACAAACACAATATCACAGCGACAAAAAAGGACATTAAGCAAGAATTCACGAGACAAAATAAAACAACTGAAATTGAAAAGGTGCTCTTTGTGCTTATAACATATAAAAATTGTAATATAAAAAATGTGATGACCAAGAACAGTAGAATGGGAGGGAGAGCCTTCAGTTTTCAGGCCCCTCTTCTGTGGAACCAGCTTCCAGTTTGGATTCAGGAGACAGACACTATCTCTACTTTCAAGATTAGGCTTCAAACTTTCCTTTTTAATAAAGCATATAGTTAGGGCTGGATCAGGTGACCGTGAATCCTCCCTTAGTTATGCTGCAATAGGTGTAGGCTGCCGGGGGATACCCATGATGCACTGAGTGTTTCGTTTTCACTCACTATGTGTTTATACATCTCTGCATGTAATTATAAGTTATTATTAATCTCTGCCTCTCTTCCACAGCGTGTCTTTGTCCTGTCTTCTTCCCCCAACTGTCTGCCCCTCCTGAGCCTGGCACTGCTGGAGGTTTCTTGCTGTTAAAAGGGAGTTTTTCCTTCCTACTGTCACCAAAGCGCTTATTCTGTTTGTTGTGGTATCTCTGTATTGGGTATAATGTAAGGGTATTTACCTTACAATATAAAGCATCTTGAGGCAACTGCTGCTGTGATTTGGTGCGATATAAATAAAATTGAATTGAAGTAATGGATGTTTGGATGCAGATGTTTTGAATCACTCTGAGTGCTGAAAGGCTCTAGTGCAGGGGTCACCAACCTTTTTGAAAGTGAGAGCTACTTCTTGGGTACCGATTAATGTGAAGGGCTACCAGTTTGACACACACTTCTCAAATAACAAATTTCCTCAGTTTAACTTAATTATGTGTTATCATTAATAATTAATGATATTCATCTATGTACGGACACTAATTATGTTAATTATTTTTCACCATAATTATAAAGAATGCAATTAGGAAACAAGGTAGGAAACATAAATATCAATATGCAACGCTTTATTTCTATATATCTCTGCAAGTATTTACATTTTGAAGTGATCACTTCTACAACATTTTCACTTACCACTAACAAATTTTAACAAATCATGCACTGTTACATACATTATTTTTGTATGTATGTAACATACAAAAAATCAACTTTCAAATTTTACAGAACTTTTCACCAAATTGGCAGCATTTTAAAGCAAATTGTCACATGTTACACTTAACAAACACATTTGTTTTTCAATAATTAAATTAAACTTTGACATGACACTGTAATGTTGCCACTGAGAACATCTAATATGGCTTTCTTTGTCTGTTAGTGGGAAACCTGGCATTGCATGCTGTTCACCAGTGTGTTGTAATCTGGGGTATAACTTGACACTGCAACTCTGAGTGAGTCTTGCAGATGTGCATCGGAGAGGCGTGTTCTGTGTTTGTTCTTGATGAAGTTCATGTCAGAAAAGGCTGATTCACAAAGATAGGTTGAACCAAACAGGCTGGCAACCTTCATAGCTGCTGTGCACACACCACTGTACTTTTCTGTGTCAACAAGGCACCAAAAGTTTGGTGCACCCAGATAGGCTTTGAGGTGGACGTCATTTTGCAATGTTACAATTTCGATTTCCACCTGTCCAGCATCCAAGCTGAACATTGAACTTAGTTGCTCAGCAATGCATGTTGTGTCCACATTCATGAAAGGATTGGAAACAAATGAGACACATGGCTCAAGCTGATCAAGGTCACAAAACCTGTTCTCAAACTCTTGACCAAGTCAGTTTATGACTTGAGTGTACTTTTCTGCAACTTTGTCAAAAGTCTCAGATGCAGAAGCATTGTCTTTCAGCACCATCTGCACAGAAAGAAAGTGCAGCACCTTTTTTCTCTGTAAATGCACAGAGAAAATGTTCATCTGGGCTTTAAATCCATTTAAAGCACTTATCATGTCAGCAACAGTCTTACCTTTGCCTTGCAGCTCACAGTTCAAATGGTTCAGTTTCCCAGTAATGTCTGTTAAAAACGCAAGGTCAAGTGTCCACTCAGTGTCCTCCAGCAGAGATGTGTCTTCCCCTTTGGATTGCATGAACTCCTTGATTTCACCCAAAAGTGACAAAAAACGAAGCAAAATCCGTCCCCTGCTGAGCCATCGGATTTCCGTATGTAGTAGCAGGTCACCATATTCAGCTGACAGCTCCTCCAATAGCACCTTGAATGTTCTGTGCTGTTTAGCTCTGGAGCGGATGCTGTTTATGATCTTCACGACGGGAGTCATGACGTGCTCGAAGCCGATCACGTTTGGGCATAACGCCTGCTGGTGAATGATGCAGTGGTAATGCATGAAGTTTGGGAACTCTGTGTCACCTTTACAGTGAGCGATGAATCCCGTATGTCGGCCGATCATAGCAGGAGCCCCGTCGGTAGTCACTGATACCAGCTTTTCCAACGGTACCTTTTTCTTCGCGAAAAACTCCTTCACCGCGTTATAGATGTCAACTCCCTTCGTTGTTGTCTTTAGCGGCAGTAGTGTCAGAAGTTCTTCTTTTGTGGAGAAACCATCAAATACCATCCGGATAAAGACCATCAGCTGTGCTGTACTGCTGCTGTCGACGGACTCGTCACACTGGATGCTAAACCAACTGCACTTTGCCAGATCCTGATCCAACTGATCGGCCAAGTTCCCGGACATAGCCGACACTCTTCTAACAATTGTAGTTGCCCCCAGCTGGACATCAGAGAGAGTGGAGATTACATCGTTTCCATATTTCTCGTCTTTAAGCACAGTTTTTGCAATTATCATCATTGCTTCTTTGAAATACTCCCCGTCTAAAAATGCCTTCTTTTCTTAATCATGAAATCTGTAGCTCTAAATGAGGCTTCGGTTGCTTTTTGAGAGTTTTTCACCGGTCTCGTGAAAAAAGACTGCTGTTTGCTCAAACCTGCCTTTAATTCGCGGGCCTTTTCCGCTCGCAGTGTGCTGCCCTTTGGGCAGTTAGCATGGTAGCTTGTGTGACACGTTCGGGAATGTCTCTCCACGTTGTGCCGCTTTGCCGTTGCCACAGTTGCCCCGCAAATGAGACACACGCATGAATCTTTCACAGTGGTAAAAAAAAACTCTTCCTCCCATTCACTGTGAAAATTATATGTTTTCTTCCTTTTTTCCGCCATGTTTTCCTCATCTCCTCACCTTTGCCTTTGCTGGTCTTCACGGCAACTGTTTCCGTGGAGACCAGCTAGCACTAAATATTAGATCATGATCTAATATTTAATAATAAACATTTTTTTAATATATTATCTCTAACAAATTAACGCCAATGCAATTGTGATTAAAAAAAATAGCAAGAAAAAATAAAAATAGATGCAGCTTACTGGTAAGTTGTTATGGTGAGCTATTTTTAGAACAGGCCCGCGGGCGACTCATGTGGTCCTTGCGGGCGACCTGGTGCCCGCGGGCACCGTGTTGGTGACCCCTGCTCTAGTGTGAACTGCACTGCTGTTTTCAGATGCATGCGTGTCTAACCCCGCCCCCATAACTTAGTTAGTGACAGCCTGATGATGATGAGGAGTGATGGCAGTACAAGGACTCTGTCAGCAGCTGGTCTGATGAGCTGTGGCTCCTGTGTGAAGCTGCACGCCTGCTTCTTGTCCAGCCTGTGCGTGTGTGTATGTAATACGCTGATTTTGAAGAATCTCAAAGTGCTTAGTTGCACTCCTCCCTGCTACTCCTCTCTCCTTTCACTCCCCCTGTTTAATTATTCTTGACAAGAGGGAGAGCGTGTCCACCCTCTGCAGCTACCATCGCCGCCACACATCTTCTACTTTCTGTCAAACGCTTCATCTATAGTACTCCGGCATCAACTCGCTGCCTCTTCATTGTGGGTCCTGTCATCAGCTGCTGCATTCACAGCTAACGGCCATCTAAACAGCCGCTGGACTCTCAACCCTCAGACTAAACTCTGAGCCTGAAGCTGGAGGGCCCTCACCCTCAGCAGCTGGCGGATGCCCCCTGTCAGTCCGTAAGGTACAGTGGGGCAAAAAAGTATTTAGTCAGCCACTGATTGTGCAAGTTCCCCCACTTAAAATGATGACAGAGGTCAGTAATTTGCACCAGAGGTACACGTCAACTGTGAGAGACAGAATGTGAAAAAAAAGAAATCCATGAATCCACATGGTAGGATTTGTAAAGAATTTATTCGTAAATCAGGGTGGAAAATAAGTATTTGGTCAATAACAAAAATACAACTCAATACTTTGTAACATAACCTTTGTTGGCAATAACAGAGGTCAAACGTTTACTATAGGTCTTTACCAGGTTTGCACACACAGTAGCTGGTATCTTGGCCCATTCCTCCATGCAGATCTTCTCGAGAGCAGTGATGTTTTGGGGCTGTCGCCGAGCAACACGGACTTTCAACTCCCGCCACAGATTTTCTATGGGGTTGAGGTCTGGAGACTGGCTAGGCCACTCCAGGACTTTCAAATGCTTCTTACGGAGCCACTCCTTTGTTGCCCGGGCGGTGTGTTTTGGATCATTGTCATGTTGGAAGACCCAGCCTCGTTTCATCTTCAAAGTTCTCACTGATGGAAGGAGGTTTCGGCTCAAAATCTCACGATACATGGCCCCATTCATTCTGTCCTTAACACGGATCAGTCGTCCTGTCCCCTTGGCAGAAAAACATCCCCATAGCATGATGTTTCCACCCCCATGCTTCACAGTAGGTATGGTGTTCTTGGGATGCAACTCAGTATTCGTCTTCCTCCAAACACGACGAGTTGAGTTTATACCAAAAAGTTCTACTTTGGTTTCATCTGACCACATGACATTCTCCCAATCCTCTGCTGTATCATCCATGTGCTCTCTGGCAAACTTCGGACGGGCCTGGACATGCACTGGCTTCAGCAGCGGAACACGTCTGGCACTGCGGGATTTGATTCCCTGCCGTTGTAGTGTGTTACTGATGGTGACCTTTGTTACTTTGGTCCCAGCTCTCTGCAGGTCATTCACCAGGTCCCCCCGTGTGGTTCTGGGATCTTTGCTCACCGTTCTCATGATCATTTTGACCCCACGGGATGAGATCTTGCGTGGAGCCCCAGATCGAGGGAGATTATCAGTGGTCTTGTATGTCTTCCATTTTCTGATGATTGCTCCCACAGTTGATTTTTTCACACCAAGCTGCTTGCCTATTGTAGATTCACTCTTCCCAGTCTGCTGCAGGTCTACAATACTTTTCCTGGTGTCCTTCGAAAGCTCTTTGGTCTTGGCCATGTGAATTCATGGATTTTTTTTTCACATTCTGTCACTCACAGTTGAAGTGTACCTCTGGTGCAAATTACTGACCTCTGTCATCATTTTAAGTGGGGGAACTTGCACAATCGGTGGCTGACTAAATACTTTTTTGCCCCACTGTACAGTACGATGTAAGATGAGCGGTGATATTTTAATTCTGGTTCTCCACCTGAATCTGAGTCATGAGCCTGCATGCACGAGAACCCCAAACTCAAAGGATGCTCACGCTTTAACGTCAGCTTGATGAGCTGATGACCTTTTCCTGTTCCAAAGACATTTGACGTGCATCAGACTTCATCTACGACTTCTCCGCTGAGCTACTATTACCCCAATAATAATATGGCCTCAGGCATTACTACAATAACCTGTGGGAATGTAATATTCCCATTACTACATCGTGACTTTATGTTACTTGCAGCTGTAAAAGGAAACTTTGTGAGCTGTTGGACGAGCCCACAGCCTCGTCCACAACGCAGCTTTTCAAATCTGTCGTACGCACTGTGGTCAGGATCTGTTTTGGGGGTCTGAGGAATCATAATCAGACTGCTTGGAGCAATACAACACTAAGACAGAGAAGGAGAATTCTTCTAATAAAAGAGTATTAGTACCATTCAAAGAGTAAGAGAGGAAGGTCATGATATCACTTCCTGTGCAGGCTCTAATATTTGTCTGCAAGTAGAAACTGAAACCTCTGAGTAGAATAACTAAACACGCATATTCACTCAGATGTCTGCAGGTCCTAACAGTGGTTTGGTTGGTTTGAGAAGTCAGATTAATAATAAATCATTTGTGTGGCTTGTTGGTAAGCCATACCAGCAGGATTCAACTTTGCACCCAACCACAAACAAACTTCAGTAAAATGTAGCTGAGGTCAGCGGCTGAATCCCCACGCAGGAGTTATTCATTCATTTGCTGGAACATTTCCACGTGGCATATGTGGATAGTTTTTAAATGTAACCACAGTTTAAACACACTTATCACACTCATGACCCAGCGCGGAGAAAGGTTTGACGGTTTCTGCTTAAATTATTGAAAAGTCAATGAGGTTTTTAAACGCAGCCTGCATCTCCACAGCACTCCCACCTGTGGGCAAACACAGACACACCTGCTGGTGTGGTGATGAGACTGTGGCAGTACTCTGATTGGACGGTCACAGCTCAGGAGAGCTGCAGGTTGATGACTGCAGGTGTTCCTCCAGAGTCCAGTCTGACTCCGCTGCTTTCCAACAACAAATGTTTCAATCGATTAGTGAGCACCTCAAATGCTGTCGTTACTATTCCTGTTGAGTGTGTGTGTGTGTGTGTGTGTGTGTGTGTGTGTGTGTGTGTGTCTGTAAATGAGTAAACACAGAGCGAGCGAGTGAGCGCTGCCAAATAAGAAAGTGAGAATCATTTCAGGCCTAATCACTGTAATTACTCTGTGTGTGTGTGTGTGTGTGTGTGTGTGTGTGTGTGTGTGTGTGTGTGTGTGTGTGTGTTCCTCATGTTGTGGGGACATAGCTGTGTTTGCTCAGAGGCAATGCGGGGACTCAGTTAAGTCTGGAGTGAGCTCTGGTTTAGATTAAGATTATCTTGCTTCATTCATAGTGCTGCCTTAAACCCATGAGCAAACAGAGACCTGCACATGGCGAACAGCTGTGATTGGTCTGTTCACGCTGCTCTTAGACAAATTTCACGCAAATCAGAGACTTCAGACCTGAACATGGACAGGAGTGGCTGCAGCCAGAAGGGTTCTGGATTAGTTTGGGATATTTTCTTGAAAACATCAAGATGATGATGTTGGACTCTAACCTGCAGCATGAGTTACCATGGTGATATACCTCAGTGAACTACCTTTAGTGCCCAGAGCCCAGGGTTAACCTGAAGTTACCTGGATAGGGCTAAATCCTGGCTTGCAGTGCAGGGCTCTGGTTTCTCATAGACGTCCATACAGTCAGGCTTCATCCAACACCAGAGGAGCGTGCTCAGATCCAGCTTCAGCTTCACTTTTATTCAGTTCATCTTCAGCAGCTAAACTTTTTTTGCCCAACATTAAAGACAAATTACGCCTTTTTGTCAAAGCTGAGCTAAAGCCGGAAAGTCTTGTTAAAACTGTGAGAACTGTAAAATTTTCTGTGGTTCTTTGTTCACTCTGTGTGTGCTGTGAAGCGTAGTTGCTCGATAGCCCCCCCCCCCAACTAAAACGCACACACACGTTAGTTGTCGATTGGGGAAGTTGTGGAGTCAGCAGCATCCCAAGGCAGCCGATAAACGCGGGCGCACTCCTTCTTAACTTTCTGTGCTTTCAGATAATCGATGGCGTGCCGTGTCTGGTACCGCTGTGTGGCATTAGAGCCGGACCATCTACTCATAAATAATTAAGCTTCCAAAGAGCTCTGCTGTTGCTATAAAGCTCCACTAAACTGTCTTCTGTTGTGAAACTGCAGCTTGCAGCTTGCAGCTTGCAGCTTCGATCTTTATGCTCATTGACTGAGCAGTGGAGCGTTTGAAGACTGTGGGACTAATCTATACTGATTCCTGTCATGTGCAAAATCCTGTGTGTGTTATACAGCTGTGAGTTTGCATGTTACAGTTCCAGGTAGGTGTGGGTGTGTGAGGCTTTAGAGAACATTTTTAGGCATTTTTATTGTTTAATGTTTAACAGAATGTGTCTATTTGCTGTTCTGGTTCAGACAAAAAACATCACATCAAACAAATAAAAACAAACACATTGTCATGGTCCTGGGTCTTTTGACCCAGCGTTTTAAGTTTGAGTTTATTTTGTTCATTAGGTTATCTAAGTTCATTTGGTTATTAGACTCCTTGTGTTTTCTTCCCCTGTATTTAAGCTTCCCCTCACCCTTCGTGTTTCATGCTGCGTGTCAAGTTTGTATTATTATGCCTAAGTGTTTCTAGTTATTATTTTCCCCTCGTGTTTCCAACCATGTTAAATCTCCCCTGCTCTTCATGCGTTTCATGTCTGTGTCTTACGTTGTCAAGTTCGGGTTGTCATGTCTATGTCTCATTATGTTTCCTGTTTTATTGTGAAGAGGTCTGGTGTTCTGTGTTCATCATGTTCAGTTTTACTCTCCCACTGTGACGTCATTATGTTCATGTGTGCCAGCTGTTTCCTCATGTGTCTCCACTTCCCCTAATCACCTCCTGTGTATTTAAGTCCTCTGTTTTCAGTGTGTGATTGTCAGGTCGTCTGTTGTCCACGCCATGTTTCCTATGCCATGCTTCCAAGTTTCTTGTCTAGGTTTTTCTTATTGTTTGTTTAGATTTCCCAGTTTAGGTTTGTGTTAATTTTGCTTCAGTTTGCCTTGCCCTTTGTTTGTACCTTTTTTTTCCAGCCATATTAAACGGCTCGCTTTTTGTTAACATTCAAGTTTTGTTCCCTGTTCCTTGGAGTCTGCATTTTGGGTCCTTTTTCAATTCATACAGTCTGCCCTCGCCAGACTATGACACACATTATGTTTCTGTCGTTTCTTATTAACATCAAAAGTTTCTAAGTGGCTGTAATTTTAACTTTAACACTTCAGCACATCATCTCTATTAGTATCTGGATGCCACTCATAATGGTAAAGCACTGAGGGTGGAATAATTCTCACAGTCAGCAGGTTATCACAGGTTACTACATCAATGAGTCCTAATCCAGGAAAGTGAAATGCCCACAGCCTTTCCTAAGAGTTCACACCAGAGTGAAAATACACGCTAACCTCCTTGTGAAAAGCAAAAATCAGTTTTTTGCTGTCATAAACCAACTTTGCTGGTTGCCAGCTCTCCCACTGACCAACTGGTTACCCAGACTTCAAGCATGCAACTCCCACAACCTCTGAGGAACCTGGTGGAAGGCAACCCGTGTCTAACGATCACAGTGTGACTTGGACCGACTGTGGCTGCTCTCTGTTTGCTGAAGATTAAATCATTTAAACACACACAGAATGCCAACACGACAGGACCACACTGAGCTGGTCTGCAGCGATGAGCTCAGTTCATCTGTGTTTGTAGCGCTCAGCTCAGCGTCATATTCTGCTGCCGTGCCCATATCGCTGTGTAGACACTGCGTCACCGTGTCTGCACCGTTTGGCTGGACTCTTTCTGTGTATAATCCACGACAGCTGATCAAAGTGTCATTAAAAACAGACTGCATGCAGTTACCAACGTAACCCTGTTCGCAGAATGATGACAGACCGACTCAGCCTTAGACAAACCAGTGTCACCTGTCCCCGCCTTCAAAGTGACCATTTAAAAGCCAATGAGATCGCAGCTCCACTGCACACCGTCGTTCTGCAGCACTTTCTTTGAGTGATGGTGTGAAGTTCAGAGTACGACTCAGAGTTAGTGTTAAATTGAGGAAATGAAGCTAGAAAAAGCTGTTTTGTTTGCGGCGTACTTGCTGAAACTTCTGCTGAGATGTGAAACACAACGTCAGGAGGGTTTATGTTGTTGCACACAAACAGGGACATTTTCTGCTGAGACACTGACCGGGGCCCTCAATCTCCTGCAGACATTACAGATTACTGACAGGCTTTTTGTACTCATGCTGCTCAATCACCAGGATTCAGATTACTGCCATCCCAGCATGTTAGCATTAGCTCTCCATGCACTTTTAACTTCTTGGGCTGGGAGGGTCGCCCTGCATAGGTTCACCTACAAATACCTGGCATGATTTTGTCTTCTCAATACTAAACTCGGCTTTTAGGCAGAGGTGGAAATGCACAGCTATACAGAAAAGAGGTGGACTTCATTTACAGCACAAGAAATCTGTGGAAAATTACCTTGTTAAAATGGATGATTTATCCTCTTTATGGTCTCATAATTGGTGAAAGTTAAAATCAAATTAAATTCCGATTAACTGCCCAGCCCTGGTTTTTTTCTCACGGTTCCTGTGAGGAGAAGGAATGGGTGTGGATTTAATCTGAGTAAAAACCTCGTTCTTACGTGTGACTGCAGTCGTTCCCTGCTCACGCTCGCCACACACATACACACTCTGACTCTGTGTGTGTGTGTGTGTGTGTGTGTGTTTGTGTGTGACACGCAGCTGAGAATGAGATGAGTAAACAGCGAACAGTGGTGTCTCTCTGCGGAGCAATACTAATCAGCCTCCAGCTTACTCATTAGCCCGCATGCTAAATACCTCGCTCATTAGCCTGCATGCTAAACACATCAGTCATTAGTCAGACTGGTAAATTAGCCATTTATTGACTACATGCTAAATACCAACGTCAGTGTTAAATGTGTCATTTAGCAGGCTGAACTCCAAGCACCTCTGTGATTAGCTGCTGCTACAAGCCAGTCACTGGACAGAATACTTAAAGCCCGGCACATTAGCATGCATGCTAAATGGCTTCAGTCAATACTAAGTGCCCTGATCTATTAGCTAAAGGATTTGGCAATCTACTCCAAGCAATTACTTAAATACTGTCAGGTCACTGTGTGCCTGAGCCGCAGGAAATCCTGCACTTTCAGCAGCTCGGGCTGCAGCGAGCTGCACGACTCCCAAACACTTTTATTCATATCTACACAAAGGCAGCAGAGGCAGCCCCACAGGAGGTCCCTGCTACAACAAAAAGGATTTTTACTGTGGCCAACAAAACTCTCGTCTTTATGGACAATTCACTCACTCTGAATGCAGACACAAAGACATCAAACCATTAAAATCATTAGAAAAACTGAAACACTGAAGGAGGTTATACAGCGTAAAACATCCCAGTCCAAGCCTGCAGACTATTTATTCCTCACTGTCGTGTAAAGAAACAAACAGGACAGTAATCCCTGTAACAAAGCTCAGGCTGCTTTCAACAGTGAAGTTATGGCAAGCTCTGGGATTTTTATGATGTCATACAGAGCAAGAGGATGGATTGTGCATTGAATACTTTCTTCGTGTCACCCAGGCCGTCTCCCCCTCTATGCTTCGCCTCCGCCTGTAGAAAGTAAGACGGTTTGCAGATGCAACCTACTTCTGGGACCTGTGTTTGGAATAGTAACTAACTTCTTGTTTCAGTGACTTGAGTTTCACGCTTCCACCCTTTTTCCTCTACCCCTCTTCCCAGGTTCCTGCTCTGGATATGTCCCAGTGTCGGTTCCCAGCCATATCCACGACAGCCCCAAGGCTCCCTCATGTACTCCCTCACTGACCACTTAATGATTAATGCGAACCATGTATTCACTGTAAATGTGTACATAGAGTGACTCACATAGTGCCTCTTTCGGTAGGGCAGCGTCTATAGTATTCACCTGGAGTGTTTTTGTATTGAGCTTGTGTAACTTTCCTAGATTCCAGGGAATCTTAGTTTAACCTTCATAGTGTGACTAGTGGCATTCTGTTCTCTGCTGCAGGGATTTATTAGCTCGTTGTGATGATAATCAATCAGATGAGCTAGTTGTGTTTTCATCATTTGAAGTCATAGCTAAATCTGAACTTACAGTGACTGGTCTGAATTTAATTATTCCCCAGGGTTTAGTAAATCACACCAGGTGTCGTGTTTATTTGAGTTGTCACCCTGTCGGTTCTGTTATATGTTGTAAATAAAGTTTCGGATATTTGCATTCGCTTCACGTGCCTCTGAGTGGTGTCTGCACTTGAGTCCTTCCGCCTGTGTCAGCCTGCCGGCCGTGACATTGACCCTTGATTAATTTGGCTCAGATACTTAGCCAAATTAATCAAGGATAGAAAGAGAGAGCCTAGTTCTGCCTAGGTTTCGTCCTGTTAAACATTAGTTTTTCCTTCCCACTGTCACCAAGTGCTGCTTTTAGGGGTCATGTGATTATTGGGGTTTCTTTCTAATACTGTAGGGTCGGTAAGAACTTGACTCGATACCTCCTTATTCCAGTGTGCCTGGCTTTAAGTATTTGTAGGTAAATATAATTACACTGTGATTTAAAATAAAACATGCTGACATGACATGTACTTACAGGGGAATTATACCCTTATTAACAGGCTTCAATATAAAGTGTTATTGTGGGCTCTTTACCTTACATTAAATAGCACCGGAGGACACCACCTGTGTCACTGAAGGACATTACTTTAGCGCTTTAGCGGGAAGGTGAACAGCCTGGAGGCCTCAGTGTCATATTTAAATGAACCTTAGTTGAACAAGGACAATGTGTAAACTCCACAGTGAAGGTTCTCTGCCTTGTTCCACAGCACTGTGGGTTACATCAGTCACTCAGACTCAGTCTGCTCCCAAAATGAACTTTACAACTTTATTGTGAAACAATCAGCTTCTTCTGTTTGTGTGAAAAGGTTAAACATGATCCTGATGTTTGGCTTCATTCAGCTTATATAAGGTCACCTACAACTGAGGAACATGAACTGTCCAAAATATGAGATTAAACGTGTCATCACCCTGTGACCTCAGTCTGTGTACATGGCTGATATCGAGTCATTTCAAGTTTCCCTCGTTAGCTCTTCTACTGAAAGCCTCAGCAGTATTGATTTGATTTGATATACCTTTATTAGTCCCACAAGGGGAAATTTCATAAGGCTGCCAACCTATTGCACGCAATGGCGGCGCCATCTTACCCTCCAACCATACGTACATTACACAAAACATCACATGGGGAAGACAGGTCAGAGAGGTATAACAATGGAAAATGCACCACATGAGGAAAAATAAGGAGAAAAAAAAACTCCCCCCAGACTGAGCTCCAACAGGGAGATCAGTTTGAGAACAGAAAAAACACCTCTGCACATAGCACATGAAAAAAACTCTTAATACACCAAAGAAACACATGACAAGCAACAGGGGTGGGTAAAGGGTGTGGCATCGGAAGGGAATAAGCATCGAAGGCGTTTGGAAAGGGAGGGGGGATGAGTGTGTGCATATCAGTCTATATGTATGTGTGTGCGTGTCCAGAGTTCAGCTGAGACAGTGTCCTTCACCCTGCTAGGTAAACAGTCTCCCAGCCAACCCAGGTGGCCTTGCATGGAATGGGAAGGAACAGACTAAACACAGTCGTCATCAGGGTGTTTTTGTCGGCTCCAGCCTTGCGACCTCAGCTGGCGCTGAAGGGGTATCCGCATAAGTGATGGTGCTTTTTTACTTTAGTGCAAACAACTCATATGAATTTTAAAGCAGTTCTACAGTCCAACACTGGTCTCTCAATCTCCCGTTGGAGAGCCGCGAGCTTCGCCATACTTGTGTTCTGTGAAGTTGTCATTTCTTGTGCTCAAGGAGCCGATTTCAGAGAACCCACGGCAGTGTGCCTCCCCGAGATGTCATCCAATTTGCGCCCAGAGACGTTATTCCGGGCTAGCCCTTTCGAGATGTATCCAGTCTGCAGTCAGAGATCTTATTCTAAGTATTCACAGCAGCCGTAGCCTCTCCAAGATCTTATCCGTGCTGACTCAATGAGCCCATTTTGAGAAACTCACGCCTCTTGTGTTAGTGTTGTAGTAGTATTGTAGTATTTTGATTCTGTTATGTGCCTTCTGCAGTTGGTTTTTGCTCATTCGCACTCGCCCTGAGGGGCCTGCCTTCGCTCTTTTTGTCCTGCTCAGCAGAACAGCCGTCATGCCCTGCAGACTGGATGGAAGTGATAGCATCTTCCTTTTTGTTACTTTCCCACGTCCCCGGACTTTCAGGAGAACATAAGAGGTTGATAAAACAGACTAACCAGCTCAGGTGTGAGAACGACGTTATATCAATAGTGTTCCAGTGGATGCGTGATTTAGTAAATGAGACTTGTAGCAAGATAGCCCTTTGAGTGCTCACACTGAGTATAGAGGAACTATATAAGTATATAAGTACCAGTTATCATTTATTTATTAAGCAAAAACAATTTCTACCAAACATCTGACTCTAAACAAATTCAGCTTTATTTCAGTTTGTTCTTTACTTTTGAATGCTCTGAATCTTATTTCAGCATTTTGAATATTTAATTGTTTTTTTTTTGGCAGCCTTTTCAAATGTATATTGTACAGTATGTGTACAATATAACAACACATCCTTTTTATCCTCCATTATTCAGTTGACTGTTCATATTGCATGCCCTGTGTTTAGCTATACGTTACTTTTCATAATGATCTGCTCTTTGAAAGATTTTTATTTTGGGGATTTTCTGGCTGCTTGTTAATGAGTTTTCATGGCCGCTCTCTCTGTGGCAGCACATTGTTTTAAGTTTATTTGGATCCATTATTTTCTTCCTAAACTCAGTATGGACATATTTTTAATATTAAATCATAATTTCCATATTTCCACATTAGCTCCTCGTGCCTGCAGGAAACCGCTGAGCCGTCCTCTGGGATTACAGCTCCGCTGGGTGAGAATCACGGGAAGCTGAGGCACTCACATCCTTTATAGTCGACTTTAAATTGTTTCCAGGACAGAAGAGCTCCGTAAATCTGAATATCATTAATGTTCGCAGGCAGATGGGCACAAAAAAAAAGATGAAAACAAATTTGGGTAAAATTCAAAGAATGTTAAAAACAGCATCTCTTTATCTGAAAGTCAAATTTCAAGTGTATGGTTTATGCAGCACTGCCAGGCAGTGAAAGAACCTGCACCATGTGTTCAACTCTAAAAACATCTGGATTTGACGCACATCTGTCACTCTTTATGACTTATGGGTTATTTTCTTGTAATCGTAAGAAAGCAGTGAGACTGAAGCAAACACAAAAGACATAAAACCATTAAAGCTGCACATGCGTTTTACCTTTGTGCACAAAGGTAGAACTCACAGTCAGCTGATACATTTGAGAAAGATGGCTGAGGGGAGAATATCTGTATATCCTCAGTGTTTCTGCCTCCTCTGATCACATTAACATAATGAGAGCGCTGTTTACTCGAGCTCTGCCGTTCCCACATTACTCTCTTAATGACTTTTTAATTGCATTTCCATGTAAACTGTGAAGATCACAGAAAGACAGAACAAAGACAGAGGAAGCAGCGCTCTCAAAGGCTGTTTTGGTCACAGTGTTCAATGATTATAACAGTGGAAATAAGCCTCAGACTGACTTATTTCAAGCAGAGTGCATGCTGAGCCCCGTGTGTAACATTTGTGGTGAGACTACTTCAGACTACTACAGCTGTGACCACACCCACGGGTTCAGTCTTGAAGCCTCAAGCTTCACTGTTAAGAACTGATAGTGATGTCACAAGGAAACATCTGGCCAATACCATTCTTTGATGAGGTGTCAGTCCTTGTTTCTATCTGGCAACCATGGCAATGGTGGCAGTGTGGAGGTGTGGTTCAGGTATGACGCATCCAAACCTGTTCCAATAGAGCACCTGCTACCTCCACAGGTGGCTTCGCCTCACCTACCTCCACCCCCTCTGCATGTTTCAGCTGCAGGAGATGGAGGTGATCGGTCGCAGTGGGAGCTCGGAGCGGAGCTGAAGGAATCAACTGACAATGCAGAGAGCTGACTAATGCCTCCCATCCTCTATCCAACTCCCTCTGGGGACAGCTTAGACTGGCCAAAACCCTCCACCCTCCACCCTGACTCCACTCCCAGCCACACTCGCTCAGATAAAACAATAACTCTGTTCTTTTGGTCCACTCATATCGTCTCATATCCATTTATGTTTCTTTGTGCTAGTCTGTCACAGTGTGACGAGTCCCAATGTACTTCATCTCTCAGGGACTAGAAATGTGTGGAAGAAGACTGGATTCAAAGCTCATCTTCAGCTCTTGGTTCAGTCTGACAAAGTGAGTTATCCTTTCGCTGTACTTTCACCTGGATGTGCTCCTTCGCGAGAAATGCCAGACGTGTTGATTTCACCCCGATCTGCTGCGACTCTGTGAGAACAAAAGGCTGAATCACACCTCTAACAGCTGTTTGTGCTTCTATCACTGGCTTCATGCTTTTATTTTCTGTAAAGGTGGCCATCTGTTGTTACTACCCACTCAGCTTTGTTGGCATTTATGTCTCTGTATATTTTCAGGCAGAAGAAGGTGATTTGTTCTTTTAATGGCAGCTCAGCATCCAGTGGGTTAGAACTGGACCTGAGACATGTTGCTACCTGAATCCAATCGCATCCATCCACACAGCAGAACACTTTTCATCTTTAACATCTTAGAAGGCAAAACACCAAAGTCACAGAGTGTGGCAGCTGTGGACCAGCAGCTCCTGTGTCAGATAAAAACAATCCCCACAGCTGGGGGTCACCGTGGACCCTTCGAGTCTCACAGTAGTTCTGATTTTGGTCATTAAAGAGAGGAGGATTATTCGAGATCACACCACATCCACTAAATATGAATCAGTGCAGATGAACATAACGCTCTCCTCTGGATAAAGTAGTCCGGAGCTCTACAAATTGAGTTCAGGGCAAGGATTTCTGTCTCTAGATGTGCAAAGCTGGTAGAGTCATACCCTAAAAGACTGGCAGCTGTAATTGCAGCAAAAGGTGGTTCTACAAAGTATTGACTCAGGGGGCTGAATAATTACGCACACCCCACTTTTCAGTCATTTATTTGTAAAAAATGTTTGGAATCATGTATGATTTTCATTCCACTTCTCACGTGTACACCACTTTGTATTGGTCTTTCACGTGGAATTCCAATAAAATTGATTCATGTTTGTGGCTGTAATGTGACAAAATGTGGAAAAGTTCAAGCGGGCCGAATAC
Organism: Aulonocara stuartgranti; assembly: GCF_965226115.1. Lineage (NCBI taxonomy): Eukaryota > Metazoa > Chordata > Actinopteri > Cichliformes > Cichlidae > Aulonocara > Aulonocara stuartgranti. The sequence goes on along the minus strand of NC_138945.1, from coordinate 40,728,522 downwards.
TTTTGCAAGCCACTGTATCCCTTTAAATGGAGAAGAGTCTGTGCAGGCCACACTCAACATGGATGAGAGGCAGTGAGCTCCTGTTTCAACAGCACTGAAATATTAAACAGAAATGTTAACCTGGCCAGTGAACACGTTAGCTGTTTAACTATTAGAGGTTACCCGATTAGTGTAGCTGCTAGCAGACTGTAGTTAGATAAAGATGACTAATTATAGAGGCTTAATGAGTCATAGATGGAATACTGAACTGTAACAGAGCGGACTGAGGATATATGAAGCAAGCGAGATCCTGCTGTGCAGAGCAGCGGGGATAACACAGCTGAACAGAGCAGAGAGTCCGGAGCAAATAAAGAGTCAAACCTGGACCAAAGCAGCCAGTCAGCAGAGGCTTCTTTATTTTTTGTGATTAGTTCAATCTTTCACAGAACTGTTTTTATATCTGCTTTGTACTTTATCCAAAGGACATTTGAACTTTTCCACAATCATCCTCTTCTACAATAATTAAATGATTTAGATGTGTTAGTATTGTGTTGTTTGTCTTATTTTATCTTCACACTCTGTGATAAAGCAATCCATCAATGACAATCATTTTAAAAAATACATAAAAACTCTAAATTTATTCTTAATGTATACTTATTTTGTTCAATCTCACTAATAACTGGAAAAATTAAGTGAAAACAAGTTCACTTTTTCGAGATATGAGTTTTTCGACAATTACTCCTGTTGTTGTAGGACGGGGTCGAGATCTTCCCCATGATATCAAAACAATAAACTATCAAGTATTATCAGGGTGTCAGTATTGACCTTGTCAATCCTCAGGGCTCAGAGGAATTAGAGGATTTTCAAGCTGATGGAGGGAAACAGAGACTCGCCTAAGCACTCCTCTGGCAGTGAAACGATCCAGAGCAAAAAAGCCAAAAGCACCAAGACTGGACGAAAAGTCGCTCATTCACCATTAGACTAATACAGCAGGTCATCAGTGACCAGTCTGCCATCAGTAAGACTATTTAAGGTCAAATCAGCTTTACTCCCAAGTGGAAGGGCACCAATAAAAATCATCTGTGAGAACAATGGGATCTGTGTATAGAAATGGCTGTGGTTTCTCTGCAGTGATTAATGCAGCATTTTTTATTCTACCCCTCAAACTGCAGCTCAGCCTCTACCCTTTAACCCCACATTCATCACAGAACTGTAACATGAATGCTTGCCATGAAGATAAACAACACGCTCTCACTCCTTAAGCGTAATATTTTACGTTAGGTGACAAATCGTCAACATTTTACGCTTTCGGGTACCCAACACGTTCCTAAATGACGAGATCGGAAAATGAGAAAACATGAGAACCGTTTGGACTCAATCTACGGATGTTCGTTCACGCCGAAGGTCACCTTTCGCGTTCCTCAGGAACACCGCGGGACATGACAAAACGTCGGTATGCTACGCCCTGGGAGTGAGAACGGGCTGAGATAAAAACACCAAAAAAAAAACACCCAAGCTGTTTGTCTTCAAGCGTACAGACATTAGTGTACCAAATAATCCTTCTTTATTAGCATTGGATATCCAGGCCCTCTGCGGCTCTTCATCAGCTGCAGATGTTTGTGAATATTTCCATTTTTCTCTGCTTCTGCCTTTAAGTGCTTCTCTTCTCTTTGTTTGTGCTCAAGGACACATAAACGCTGTGATGGTCGTCACTCTCAGTATCGTTTAATGGACCGGCAAGTGGCACAAACACGTGACCGTATGGCGGGCAGGCACCACGCATCGGTGCCACGGTGATGGATCTGCGCAGGCCAATCAGAAATCAAGTCTCCATACATCACCTCAGCAGCTCGACACGCCGTAATCAAACAGCCAGCCACTGATTCATGGAGCGTTTTACAGCTCCTGCCACCAAAAAACAGCAAACCCTCCTCAGAGTGAGCCGTGTAAACAGGAAGACTTAACCTGCACCCAAGCTGCCGGTCCGAATCCTTTAACGACCAGCGGCAGAGAAATAGAGGTTTGTGTCGCCCACCTTCTCGTCTATCTGAACTCCTCCTTCTGATCTCTCCCTGCTCTGCACCATTTCCTCCTCTTTCTGTTCCCTGTCCTCAAATTGCATCTTCGTCTGTCATCTGCTGTCATCACACTTTGATCTGATTCCCGGGGTATCAGTCTTTGATCTGCTGATCCTCTGAGTTACCCTCAGCCCCGCCGTCTTGCTGCTGTTCACACAAACGCTGCAGTTTAATCAGCAGCTTGTTCCTTTCAAACAGCCTGCAGACTCATTCTTTTAACTCCATGACTGCAGACAGCTGTGCACATTAATCTGCTGTCAAACAATATTTGTATGCATTGTGTAAGCAATTAAATAACACTTAATAATGTAGCTGCACAAGATCCACAGTAAGAGTTGGAATTCATCTTCTAATGATCGCAGCTCAAAACCGTGAACTAGCAGCCAATTAAACAGAGAGAAGCATCCAGTGAAAGGAATCGCAAAAATCATAACGTTAAAGGGATCAACAGGAAGTGATACGTGCAATACCCGCTGCAGCTTCATATGCAAAGGATCTGTGCACGCTGCTGAAGAAACATGGGTGGGGGAAATCCATCCAATATTTTGCTTGGTGACATTTTATCAATATCAAGGGCCATCAAAAATGGCAAATGGTCTGATTCTTATATAGCGCTTTATATAACGGATGCAAGAAGAGTGGAAAAACTGGTGAGGAGGGCTGGCTCAGTAATTGGAGCCAGATTGAAAAAAACCAAAACGGGGGGGGGCATGATAAAATGATACAGTACAAATAGAAATGTATAAGATATCACTGACTGTCGCTCCTGTAAGAGAAACAAACGTACAGAACTTGGAACACAAAAGTATAAAATACACAGAAACATAATACAGCAATCTCCTTATAGTGTGTGTGTGTGTGTGTGTGTGTGTGTGTGTGTGTGTGTGTGTGTGTGTGTGTGAGAAAGAGAGACTATAGCTGTGTCCAAAAACGTAGGCTGCATCCTACGGAGGACCCGGCCTTCGCGGTCTACATGGGCCGGGTCCTTCGAAGACCGAGACAGCCGGAAGTGCGAGGCTGTGAAATGGGACGGTCTAGCCTTCAGATTTGCGTCACCGCTGTCTCGGTGGAGTTTAATAAATTCAGCCGTCTGCTCCTTGCTATCTAAAATATAACAAAACACTGGCATAAATTCTCGACCGTCTCACACTTCTGTTTAATCAGTTTTCTGCTTGACGTTTATTCAGCTGTGTGAAAATCCCGGAGGAACCCACCCGATGGATTAATAAAGTTTTATTTAATCTAATAATCTAATAACATTGATTTCAGCCAAAACAATTTACTCTGGAACAAATAAAACAAAAGCCAAACAATTACATTTTTAAGTTATCCGAGTGATATATCATGTTTAACCTGAGTAGCAAGTCCGCTGCTCTCGCCGGCTCGAGTGGCCATTGAACCCCCCGGCTTCCTATCGAGCGGGTGGGTAACAGACGTCTTAGAAAACGTTGGCGCACTTTTGCAAATATGCGATGTCTTGATAAACCAAGCAGATATTTAAAGTTTACACAGCTACTTTCTCGTTAAATATGTTAAAAGTTCATTTTGTGACCCAGAAAGATTAATAAGAGTAATTTTAAAACTTAGTAGCGGCCGCCATTGTTGGAAACTGAAATTGGCTAGGCCGCGCTATGAATTCTGGGATATGGTGGGCCACGAAGGACACACCCGACCCATCCTTCAAATGAAGGACGCATTTGTCGGCCACATTTGAAGGAGTCGACGAATTGGGACAGCCTTCGTCGCCTGGCTGTGACGTAATCGGCCTTCAAGTGCGGCCTCCGGAGGATGCAGCCGACGTTTTGGGACACACTCTCAGAAAAAATTTTGGTTCTTAAATGGTTCTTCAGATGTCTTCATGGTTCTTTAAAGAACCATGGTTCTTTAACCCTTTAAGACCTACCATAGAACCAAGTCCGCCAGAGCTTATATTATATTTTTACATGCTGTGGAGCCATTTTTGGGAGCATTTCAAGTTGCTATACATCAATACAACCATTATAGCCCAGATTTTAATAATATGTATTCATTAAGTGCATAGTAATTACATAAATTGCAAAAAAGTGCAATAAACTACAAAAAAATTGAAAATCGTTTTTGATTTTTTGACATATATTTGTAGTTAGAGGACTTTAAGAGTCTTATCCCTCAAAACTGTAAATACAAAAAAGTTGCACAAAATAGTTTCCCACCACAGGAAAATTATTTTGAGTGTCTTCATAGTTTTATTTTTGAAATACACCAATTTTTATACACTGCAGGAAAAACGAAAATAAATATTATACTGCAAATTTGCAAAAAAGCAGCATATGCATCAAAATAAACTATTTCCAGCAGTGCAATATGAGTCCTAAGAATCCCAGAAACGACACAGAAAGTCATAAAGTCAAAGATAACTTTTAAAAAGAGCAGTATAGGCCCTGATCGCAAAAAAGACTACATTTCCGCGAAAATGACGTCACTTCCGGTTTCGGGCAGGTAATGGCGGAAATGCAAAAGTTCGCGCTGACGTCTATTCCAACGTAGGAAGTGTTTTGAACAGCTGATCAGATCGGTAAAGCGTGTTTCTGGAATATTATGTTTTTGTTCCTGCAAGCGCTTTTTATGCAGTTTTTGCAAAGCTTTATGTGGAAGGAAACCGTGACCTAGGACAAGCTGATGGCATCAGATGTAAGTACAACTCCTCCGGTTTCATATGCAAAAAAATTTTTTGCGCTAGCTTACGTGGTTGCAGTGCTACTGGGATTTAAAAATAGTTACGCATAACAGAGCGTTCCCGCTCCGATCGGCTCTAAAGGGTTAAAGAACAAAAGGTTCTTCATCCTTAGCTATCTAAGTTTGATGGTGTAAAATGGCATAAATATTTATTCACTATAATGAATTTTAATAAAGTATTACTAATTTCTGCTTCAAGCCATTACTTTTGAGATTATTATATGTTCTGTTTTCAATATGTTCATATGCTAATGACACAAATAAGTGTAAAGTGTATTTCTATTGTTATACATTGGAAAATTGTGAATCTTTTATTTTGACAACTGGTTAGACAGGAAGGCTTTTATTTTGACATGTGCATAGACAGGAAGCAGGAAATGCAGAGAACAGTGGGAAAAGCATGTCTACACTTTTGTAATCATTCATGTGGAATCCAAAGCAATCCTTCAAAGGAGTCCTTCAGAAAGCAATAGTCTTTCACTCCAGTTCAATGTTGTCAGTTGAAGATGATTGCTATGTTTGGAGTCATTAAAGGAGCAAGTACGTTCACCTTCTTGGCTCTTGAAAAGGAGTTTAACACATAGAGAGAACAGTACAGTGAAAGACTATATTCGTCAGAGGGATTCTCCAGCATAGTTATGGATACCAAAATGGACGACAAAGTGTCATCGCTCTCCAGCTCCAAGCGCACCTCTTCTTCAAAGCATTCAGTAGCCAGCGCCACTGCAAAAGTCAGAGCTATCGCTGAAGCTGCACGCACCAGGGCCACATTTGCACAGAGGGAGCTCGAAATAAAAAAAAAACAAAAGGCCAAGTTGGATTTAGAAAAGGCTACTCTTGAGGCAGATCTAGAAGCATTGGAACTTGAAAAAGCAGCTGTCGTTGCTGTTGCTGAGGCTGAGGTTTTAGAAGCAGTAACAGCCATAGACTGTGATGATATACAGAGCAACAGGAGTGGCATCTCATCTTTGTCCATAAAACAGCAAACCGAGGCATACCTCGAAGATCAAGCTGGAATCAGTTTTAAACCTGCCATAGATTCTCAAGCCACACTGAGTCCCATCTATGTTAAGAAAGCATCGCTGTCAACAAAACAAGAACTCCCAGAATCCAACGTAGAATATCACACTTTATCCACAAACCCTGGTTACTCACAGCTAAGTGAGCATCAGCCAACTACAGGACAACAGCCATTCTCGCCTCAGTCCACTCCATTAAGCCCTCGCTATTTTTGTAAGGCATCTTCAGAACACAGTCCACACATAAGGCATTCAGATACTTCTCAAAGGATCAGGATACAGCAAAACTCTCAGACTCCATCTACAGGCATGTTAGACTTTGCAAAGTATCTGGCACGCAGGGAATTAGTAACCACAGGTCTCACTAAATTTGATGATCAGCCAGAAGGCTACAGAGCTTGGCAGTCATCCTTCCTCAGCATTTGCTTTTTTTGTGGCAAAAAAGGCAAATGGGGTATGCTTTCCCCCATTTGCCTTTTTTGTGGATTTTGTGAACAGTGAAGCCAAGGCTAGGAACGATCCCAGTTTTGTTTTGACAAACAGCAGCCGTTGTTATAATCGAAATGAAAAACCCATGGCAAATCATGATGGTGGGAGAACTGCCATAGCCGTTTGAAAGACAAATGTCTCTACAGTAGTCAAAGGAGCTTGCAAAGAAAAGCGTCTGGACTTCTTTAAGTTGCTTGAAGACGTTTCACCTCTCATCCGAGAAGCTTCTTCAGTTCTAAGGTCAAATGGTGGAGAGTCCCAGATATAAACCTAGTGGGAGAAACCCCCCACAGAGGGACAAAAGGACCCCCTGATGATCCTCTAATCGTCTAAGCCAAGGTGTGTAACTGGGTGTGGGTCCCAATCAGCCAGAGTTTCGGGTGTGTTCATTGTGAAACCTGGCCCCACCTTATCATGCGAATTCCTGAGGGCAGATGGCCCAGGATGTGAGTGGGCGTTAAGGCGTCTGGGAAGGGATCTCAAAACTGGATTATAGATGGCAGAGAGTTGGTGTCGTAAACCCCCGCCTCTGTTCAAAGATGGTCGCTCACAGTGGACATAGATGGCTTCTTTCACTCCTCTTTCAAACCATCTGTCCTCTCTATCCAAAATGTGAACATTGGCATCCTCGAAAGAGTGTCCTTGTCCCTCTGTGGGGGGTTTCTCCCACTAGGTTTATATCTGGGACTCTCCACCATTTGACCTTAGAACTGAAGAAGCTTCTCGGATGAGAGGTGAAACGTCTTCAAGCAACTTAAAGAAGTCCAGACGCTTTTCTTTGCAAGCTCCTTTGACTACGATGACCTGGATGACTGAGAACCTTCACAGACGTCTCTACAGTAGCTAATCCAAGCTCCAGACATAGAGAAGAAACAGATGGGAGAGGCGCAAATGATCTTGCTAAGTACTGTCCACTTCACAACAAACCCTACCCTCTGGAAAAATGTAGGGTCTTTAAAGCGAAACCACTCATGGAACGGAAGAAGTTATTAAAGGACCACAGGTGCTGCTCAGTTACTCATGTTGCGAGGGAATGTCACATGAAGCTACAGTGCAATGAATGTGAGAGTGATAAGCACTGCACTGCTCTTCATCTGGAGACTGCTCTCCCAGAAGCGTCGCCTCCTGCATCAGTGTCAGATATAGACCAGCGAAACAACTCCACAACAAAAGGTAACCTCAAAGTGCACTGAAGTCTGTGGAGTTGGTCTCCTTGAACAATCTTGCACTAAGATCTGCCTGGTGCGAGTTTTTCCAAAGGGACAACGAGAGCGCTCAGTCAAGATGTATGTCATCCTTGATGACCAGAGCAATCGCTCGCTGGCCAAATCTGAGTTTTTCCAACTCTTTGGGATCAGTAGCAACCTTTCCCTGTACTTGCTGAAGACATGCGCTGGTACTACTGAGATGACAGGGAGAAAGGTAGTCGGTTTCCAGATTGAGGCTTTAGACAGTGAAGTGTGCTTAGACTTACCTCCACTCATTGAATGTAATGACATCATGACCAACAGGTCTGAAATCCCCTCACCAGAGGTTGCGTGTTCCCATGCCCACTTGATGCCCATAGCGCCTTACATTCCTGAGATAGATCCCGAAGCACAGATTTTGATCTTACTGGGAAGAGATCTCATACGTGTGCACAAAGTAAGGCAACAAATTAACAGCCCCCACAATGCTCCCTTTGCCCAGCAATTGGATTTGGGATGGGTGATAGTTGGGGAAGTTTGCATCAACAGGGCACACAAGCCTACTGTAGATGTCTATAAGACTAGTGTCCTGCCGAATGGACGTCCATCTTTCATGGTGCCATGTCAGAATGAAATATCTGTGAAAGAAAAGTTGGCGTATGGCGGGGAGCAAAGACCCGATATTTACCCTTGCCTGTCCAGTTATGGCTCCATCAACATGCCTGCTGAGGAAAAACTTGGGGTAAGCGTATTCACAAGACAGACATGTGATAACGAACCGGCTTTGTCGTTTGAAGACGAGAGCTTTCTGAACATCATGCAGAAGGAGTTCTGTCAGAATGAACAAAACAGCTGGGTTGCTCCTCTGCCATTCAGGTCGCCCAGACCACGCCTACCAAACAACTGTGCTCAAGCCTGGTCTCGTCTCCACTCTCTGGATCGCACATTGGGCAAAAATCCTAAAATGAAAGAGCAGTTCATTGCGTTCATGAAGAAGCTCTTTGAAATGGGCACGCTGAGAAGGCACCTTCTCTCCAAGAACATGAAGAATGTTGGTATTTACCCATTTTTGGGGTCTACCACCCCCAAAAACCCGATCAAATACGTGTGGTATTTGACTCAAGCGCACAAGAAAGTGGCATTTCTCTTAACGGCGTCCTGCTTTCAGGCCCTGACCTAAATAACTCCCTGTTAGGAGTGCTGCTCAGGTTCAGAAAGGACATTGTTGCTGTGACAGCCGACATCCAACAGATGTTCTATGGTTTCATGGTGAGAGAGGACCACAGAAATTATCTAAGATTTCTTTGGCACAAAGATCATGACCTGACAAAGGAAGTAGGGGAATACCGCATGCGCGTGCATGTGTTTGGGAATAGCCCGTCACCTGCAGTCGCTATATATGGACTTCGAAGAGCTTCCCAAGAGGGTGAGCACAAATACGGACCTGACACACGCCAGTTTGTGGAGAGACACTTTTATGTGGACGACGGACTGATCTCTCTCTCGACAGAAGCAGAGGCTATTGACCTTCTCAAGTGCACTCAACCATCACTGGCAGAATCTAATCTTAAACTGCATAAGATTGCCTCCAACAGTATCAGAGTGATGCAGGCTTTCACCCCTGAAGATCTGGCTACAGGTTTAAAAGACTTGGTGCTAAATGAGGAAGTTCTCCCAGCACAAAGAAGCCTTGGTCTGTGCTGGAGGATAGATTCTGACAACTTCACATTCAAGGTTGCAGCTGACGATAAACCCTTCACTCGCCGAGGAGTGCTATCGACAGTTAACAGCCTCTTCGACCCACTGGGCTTGGCTGCTCCAGTGACCATCTGAGGACGAGCACTACTAAGGGAACTTTCAGCTGACATATGCGACTGGGATACAGAACTTCCCACAAACAAGTTAAATGAATGGGAAACATGGAGAAGATCACTACAGGATTTAAGTAATCTTCAGCTTCCTCGTGCCTACATACAACAGTCCCTCTCCACTGCCATGTATACTGAGCTGTGTGTATTTTCTGACACCTCAAACTGGGCCATAGGAGCAGTAGCTTACCTGAAAGTCATCACTACAGACGGACAGTGTCGAGTCGGCTTTGTACTTGGAAAAGCCAAGCTAGCTCCTAAACCAGAGCCCACAATTCCTCGCCTGGAACTCTATGGTGCAGTGCTGGCCGTCAAAGTGGCAGAACTAATCCTCAGGGAACTCGATCTTAAACCTGATACTGTGAAGTTTTTCTGTAACAGCAAGGTGGTTCTTGGATACATCCACAATGATTCTAAATGAGTCTATGTGTATGTGCACAATCATGTTCACCGAATTTGACAGACAACTACTTGCCAACAGATCAGAATCCAGCTGACCTAGCCACCAGATCGGTCCAGCATCTCGGCTTGGAGAGACTATGTGGTTTACAGGTCCAGATTTTCTTCACAAGCCTCCTGTGGCTGAAACACATGAGCCCTTTGAGCTGGTGGGACCAGATGCAGATGTGGAGGTAAGACCACAGCTGACATCCTGTGCTACCCATATAACCGAGGGTAAGTTAACTTCAAATAGGTTCCAACGCTTCTCCACCTGGAGGTCTTTACTGAGAGCGATTGCCTTCTTGAGCCACCAGACTCAATCATTCAGTACCAACCCCCCAAATACATGTAGAGGATGGCATATGTGCAACAAACTTCATACTCCAGAAAAACTGGAGGCAGCAAAGCTGACCATACTTAGGTTGGTCCAAAGGGACGCTTATCCAGAAGAGTATGTTGCACTGCAAGAGAATAGAGCAATTTCAAAGACAAGCACAATCCTCAAGCTAGACCCTTTCATGTGCAACAGTCTTTTACGGGTTGGTGGACGTCTGAAACACTCCACTGTTAGTCTTGGAATGAAAAATCCAATCATTCTCCCAAAACAGAATCATGTGACCAAATTGCTAGTGACCCATTACCATCAAAAGATAAAACATCAAGGACGACAGTTTACAGAAGTGGCAATCAGAGCGGAAGGCCTGTGGATTGTTGCTGGCAAAAGGTTGATTAGCTCTGTAATCCATCCCTGTATTGTCTGCCAAAAGCAGAGAGGAAAACTGGAAGTCCAGAAAATGGCCGACCTTCCCCCAGAACGTCTGAGCATGTCTCCTCCCTTTACATATGTAGGGTTGGATGTTTTTGGTCCGTGGGAGGTAATCACCCGAAGAACTCGAGGTGGAGCAGCTCAGAGTAAGTGATGGGCGATCCTTTTCACGTGCATGAGTACCAGGGTTCTGCATATAGAAGTCATTGAGTCCATGAACTCAAGTAGCTGCATCAATGCATTACGCAGACTTTTTGCTTTAAGAGGGCCTGTGAAGCAGCTGAGGTCAGACTGTGGTACAAACTTTGTTGGAGCATGTTCTGAATTAGGAATAAGACAAGATGATCAGAGTCAAGACAAGATCCTGAGATACCTCTACGAACACGGCTGTACATGAGAGTTCAACCCTCCACATGCCTCGCATATGGGAGGTGTGTGGGATTGGTGTAACCAGGAGGATACTGGACTCCATGTTGTCTCACGGTAAACACAGTTCCCTGACTCATGAAGTGCTCTGTACCTTGATGGCAGAGGTGTCTGCTATAATCAATGCAAGGCCATTAATCCCAGTCTCCTCCGATCCTTCTTCACCACTGCTGCTGACTCCTGCTATGATAGTAACGCAGAAACCTGGTGTACCACCTCCAGCTGGCGAGTTTGTTGGAAAAGAACTTTTGAAGTGCCAGTGGAGACGAGTACAGGTACTTGCTGATGAATTCTGGACGCTCACCTTCCTGGCTCTTGAAAAGTAGTTTGGCTGGCTGTTTATCTATGTTCACACTCAGGGAGTTTAACACATAGAGAGAACAGTACATTATATATTTTTGAACATATAGCATAATGATAATACTAGTTATTGTAAACTTTACAAACCACCCAACAGTATTCAAAGGAGCTTGCAAAGCAAAGCGTCTGGACTTCTTTAAGTTGCTTGAAGACGTTTCACCTCTCATCTGAGAAGCTTCTTCAGTTCTAAGGTCAAATGGTATAGTATAGTATAGTATAGTATAGTATAGTATAGTATAGTATAGCACGTATAGTGCATCTGCAGGTAAATGAACATCAAATCTCTAAGACAGACTGAAATCTGTATATTTATCACCCTTATGATAAAACCCATGTCAGCCATTGGTTTATGGACTTAGTATTTTGAAGCCTCAACATTTGCTTTATTGCTATTGCTACGTTGCTAGAGGAGAACTTTAATAGCAGGCTTGTACAAAGTGAGGCTTTGTGCTCACATTTGCTGCAAACACTCGTTTTACCCTGTTTGATGCAGAATTCACTTGAAATCAGGCAAGAACTGGACTTGTTTTTTATAATGTGTTCTTGTGAATTGATTGTGTATCGCGTATGTTTGATTTGACTTTCTGCAAGACAACAGTCGCCCGCTGGCCAAAAAAGTTTTCCAAATACCTCCACGTGATCTAGCCTGGATTTAGAAAAGAATAGCAAAAAAAATCTGCACCTCCTGCTTCAGATGCAATTTGTGTTTCTGTGTTCAGAGGCAGCGGTGAGAGGAGAGACCTCGGATCATCCAGCTGGAGAGCCTGACCATGAGGAGTCTACCTTAACTCAGCTCTTCCAGGGCACCCTGCAGACTCGGCTGCTGGCATCGGTGAGGGATGACGTGAACGCCAGTGAGCCAGCGAGTCAGACCTTCTGAGGACGGTTTCACTTTTCTCTCTTCCGTATAATTGACTCTTTCCTCTCTCTCTCAGCTCCTTGTCTCAGAGTGGGAGGGATTTGAAGCACAAAGGGAGGATGTCATGGTCCTGGGTCGAGCGACCCAGTGTTTGAGTTTTATGTATCTTTTGTATTCATTTGTGCCCTAGTTTAGCTCATCTAGTTTATTTTGAGATTGCTGTTTAGTCCTTTGTTCCTTAGTTGTTTATGTCATCTCCCCCTGTACTAAGTCTCCCTGGTTCATGCGTCATGTCTGCGTGGTTATGTTTAGTTCATGTCATGTCTAATCTCGATGTTTCCTGTTTTACTTTGAAAGTCTGTATTCAATGTCAGTGTATTCAGTTTCACTTCTCTTGTCCCGTCGTTAAGTTCATGTGTGTCAGCTGTGCTCCCATGTGTGGCCACTTCCCCTGATCATCCCTCATGTGTATTTAGTCTCTGTGTTTCATACAGTCTGTGTCGCGTCGTCTGTGTTTCCACCCTCCATGTCCTCACGGCCAGTCTGTACAATCATCGTCATGGTTTTCTGAGTCTCCTTAGTTTATCAGTATCTGTTTCCCAGTTTAGTTTAGGTTCAGTTTAGTCACGGTGTTTCTGCTTTGTGTTGAGACCTGTCATCAGCCACAATAAAGGCTCGCTTTCAGTTTAAGTTTACTCCGGTCTACTCTCTTGTGTTCGCACCTGGGTCCACCACACACACCACTGCACGGTCTGTCCCCTCAGATCGTGACAGAGGAGCTTGTCATTTGGTTGGCTGATATGGATGTCCGCCTGAGTGAGGTTGACTAGCTGACAGTGTTGGGTGTAACGCGTTACTGTATTTAAATTACTTTTCCACTGAAAAAGTAGAGTAACTAATTACTGTTCATTTTTAGGTATTTTAAATACAGTTACTTACAATGTACTTGCGTTACATTGTAAAATAACTAAACTCGCTGAAAATCATTATTTAATTTCAATAATTTATCTTCTAAAGGTAAAAATAAACTCTGCCGCTTTAACATCGCTGTAGTGCAGCTGTACGTCATTTCGCGCCAGTTTGCCGCATAGTCGTATTCTACAGCCGAAGATGTCGGACTCGGCTGAAGCGAGGGCCTGTTTTATGAAATGGAAATATTCCCGTCACTTCACTTTTCTAAAACAAGCAGACAAGAACATTACGGTAATATGTAAGCTGTGTCCTGGGGAGAAAAAATTATCGGCCGCTGTCAATAGCACGAGTAATCTGCTGAAGCACCTGACACAGAAGGCTTTGTCTGTGCTGCCGAGTGAGCCATCTTAAAACAAAATACCTGTGTGTGGCAAAAAAGCAGCACTGCATGATCGAAAAACGTTTTCTACTTACTTAGATAAGTGTTACTTACTTACTTAGATAAGGGTGGCTGTAGCTCAGGTGGCAGGTCAGCCACTAATCAGAAGGTCGGTGGTTCGATCCCAGGCTGCCTCCTGGCTGCATGCCAAATATCCTTGGGCAAGATACTAACCCCATGTTTGCCTACTGGTGGTGGTCAGAGGGCCCGGTGGCGCCAGTGTCCGGCAGCCTCGCCTCTGTCAGTGCGCCCCAAGGCAGCTGTGGCTACAATGTAGCTTGCCATCGCCAGTGTGTGAATGTGTGTGCGAATGGGTGGATGACTGAATGTAGTGTGAAGCGCTTTGGGGTCCTTAGGGACTAGAAAAGCGCTATACAAATGCAGGCCATTTACCATTATGCTGACATGGAAATGGAGCTTAAAGAGACATTCGAGAGTTTGGAATATATTTCCACGACTGCTGACATTTAGACGAACCATAACAAAAGTTTTCTCGGAATGACGGCACACTGGATTGATCCTTCTACTTTTGTACGAGGACATGCTGCGCTAGCATGTAAAAGAGTTCGAGGGAGACACACATATGATGTCATCGGCAATGAAATCGAGCAAGTACATTCGGCTTATGGACTGAACTCTAAAGTGACAGCCACCGTGACAGACAACGGGTCCAATTTTATCAAAGCTTTCAGAATGTTCCAAAAATCAGACTCTGATGAGGAATCGGAAGAAGATGAAGAGATGACATTTACTGATGTTGAGCAGACCCTTTCCACAGAATCTGAAGGATAGTTTTCTCTCCCTCCACACTTAAGGTGTGCATCACACACACTGAACTTAATTTTTCATGATGTTGAGAAATGGCTTCAAGAAAATGAGGCAAAATTAATCTACAGAAGTGCAACTTCAAAGTGTTCTGCAATGTGGACAAAAGCAAACCGTTCTTCTGTTGCTTAAGAGTTGGTAGATAATTTTTTCAAGAAAAAACTCATAGTACCTGTTTCAACACGATGGAATTCATTTCACGATGCTCTGTTCAGGATCACTGACATTCCCCTTGCTGAATTAAATACTGTCTGCACTCAGTTTGGAATCAAATGCTTCACTGATCGGGAGTATCTGTTCCTAAAGGAGTATTGTATCGTGTTGAAGCCACTCACTGTTGCACTAGACATATTGCAAGGAGAAGAGAACTGCTATTTTGGAATCCTTCTTCCAACTCTGGAGATTCTAATGTCCAGGACGCTGGCACTGCAGGACGAGCTTAAGCTGACAGCATCCCTCCCTGATATCATTGTTAAGGTAATCTATATATAGCATTACCCTAAAATAAATTTTTGTTTTATTTATCATGCTCTTATGTGAAGTGTCTGATGTATTTTTTTCTCATAGGCGATCAAGGTGCGCTTTTCCTCAATGATGGACAATAAAGAAGCTCTCCTGGCTGCAGTCACTTTGCCTAAATTTAAGTTACGCTGGATCAGAGAAGAAGAGAAAAAAGACATGGTTAGGGCAATGCTTACTACAGAGTGCCGTGGGTTGTCTCTTGAAGACCAACAACCTGCTCAAGATCACAAGAACCCTGCTGACTCCACTGATGACTTTTTTTCATTTGAGGAGGACGACTCTACCTACTCTGCTGAAACAGAGGTGATGGAATATTTGAAATCTGCTGGGTCTGAGCTGGGTGTTCTTAGCCAGCTTCCCAGGATTAAGGCCATTTCACTGAGGAACAACACAGCCACACCATCAAGCGCACCAGTCGAAAGGCTTTTTAGTCTCGGCAATCTTGTGCTTACACCCAGAAGGAACAGACTGTCAAGTGAACGCTTTGAGAGACTTACATTAATGAGATACAACAACTTTTTCAAAAACAACACAGCTAAGTAGTACAAAAAATGTTTTGGAAAACATGAGTGCATACAGCATGCAGGAAATATGGTGCTCATTGGTTTGAGGAAGTTTCAGCGGAATTCTGTTTGTTAACCAAAGTTCAGAGTTAACTTCACTTTGTTGAATCGCATGACATGATTACATACATTATGTATGAATATGTTACTCATTGCTTTGAAAATGTAAAAATTTTAATGTTTACTGCGTGAAATATGTCATGTTTAACATTTCTTAAGTTAAGCTTTTTTGTTATTCAGATATGTTGCAGAAAAATATATTTGTTATTCTGAAATTGTGTTTCCTAGCTAAGGAAAGTTACATTCCTTACTAAAAAATGTAAATATTAAAGAATGCTTTTTTTTATAGAATGTAATAAAGATGATTCAGGAAGCGAAAAGGCGAAACTATTTCATGTTGACTCGTATTTTTAAATGATTTATTATTTTAAGAGTTTAATTTATATTGTTTGTCCACTCAAGGTTTATGGGGATTTTAATAAGTATTTAGTTAAATTACTTATTGAGTAATTAAGTTACTTTTCAGACACAGTAATTAGATAAGTATTTTAAATACAATATTGATTGAGTAATTAGTAATAGTAATTAATTACTTTTTTAAAGTAACTTACCCAACACTGCCAGCTGATAGGAAACGCCTGTGAAAAACTGAAACAACTGCAGGTGTGGGCTTGTTTTGATATGACATATATTTGATATGATACATATGTCAGAGACATTGTCCTAAACTGGACTAACAAAGGACCGTGAGTCCAACATGAGACTTACCTTACATAACGTAAGGCTGAAGTTCATTGATAATTTTAATCATAAACTTGTTGAAATATTTTTACTGAACATGCAAACATCTGCTGATGAAAATGTGTTGATTTATTGGTCTGTTTTGAAGGTGTTGCTATTTCTAATGTGTTTTATCACTTTCTGATGTTTTATTAATTAAACAATACATGTATTAATTGTGGTGTTATCTGTAGATATAGTATTTATATATTTATTTATTTATAGTATAGCAAATATATTTAATTATTACTGTTTAAATGACTAATATGTGACATGTATTAGTAGTGATGTTGTGCTGAGGGTTAAAATGCCTTTTTGTCTTTTGGTATATTACGAACCACTCAAAAAAGGTTCTTTAAAATGCTCTTTTAAAAGAACGATTTGAAGGACCTTTTTAAAAATGGTTCTTTAAAGAACCATTTTAAATCTTTCAAAATAAAATGTATCATAAATTGAATTTGAGTAGGGTAAAATAAATATGAGTACAGTGGTCTGCACTGACGTGATAAATAACATGACTGCTGCTACCCTCACCTGCAGGCTGCTGAATAACAACACAAATTAGGATGGATGATGAGCTTTCTGAGCCACCCAAATTGCGAGCGGTATTCAAACACAGCCGTTTTATCAGTGTGAAGTCTAAAGTAGGCCAGCGGAGAGGAGAGCAGAGTGCCTCACGCCTCCTAATTGAGATGTCACAGATTCGGCCTGTTTACCTCAGTGAGCGCGTGCTGCAGAAGGGTGGAAAATCTCTCCGGCACACAGGAGGCCATGAATCCAGAGTTAGGACCAAAATAAAATGTCTGCTGAACAGCAACATGTTTAATAGATCCATCAGACAAACAGCATAGACGTCTGGTCCTGAAGACGGTGTACTGCATGTTTCAGATATTGGCTCTACAGAGCAGCCAGAGCTCAAACTTTAGGTTCTGATCCTGATGACTGTCTCACAGCAGAAAGGTGTGAGAGAGTCTGCACTGTTTTCATCTTCAGACTGCAGTAAATGAAACGCAGCACACTCCGAACTGCAGGTCAGAGGCTGCATTCACACAGACCCTCCAGCCAGGTGTTGTCCATGTTTCAGCCAATGAAAGCTGTAATCTTTGGGGTTCGGGGTTGGTCACAGTCGACCTGTGTTTGTAGAATTTCTGCTTATTTGGAAAAGCCAAATAAAAAAGCTATGGAAGGAAAACTGAGAGGTCAGAATGAATGAAACTTCATTTGACTGGCTCAGGCATCTCCACCAAAGAGGGCTCTTTGGTGTTAAGAAAAAACTTTTAGCCTATGTTAAGAAAAAACAAAAATATTTTATTTAAATAAAAAAACACAATGGTGGTAAAGGAAACAAAGAGAAACTGGCTTCTTTTGTGTTTACAGGCTGTTCTATTGTTTATCTGTCTTACACACTCTGCCAAACAACAAATACAAAATTAAATAAAAACTATGTTAAAAGTCAAAATATCTCTTCCAGTGAACATAAAAAAATTTCTGTGATATAAAGTTAAGTCTTTTGTGCAATTTGGCGCATATCAAACAAATAAATTAATAATCCAAAAAGTAGCTATATTAATACTGAAACAAACAAGAAAAGAAGGTAAAATATTCCCTCCAAACAAAACTCCATCCTAGGCATCCAGGTAAGCCTGGTGGGTCGCCGGGAGGCTCCAGTTGAGGGGTGGGTACTGTCATGGTCCCCATTGTTAAGTCAAATTGTTGAATGTGTCATTGTGGTTCTTAAATTTGTAAAGTCTTAGTTCAAGCAGTAGGATCAAAGTCATTCCTTTGTCTCTGACCACCTCTCCAGCCACTCTGTGCTGGGGGAGGTTTTATTGCAGATACATTCTATCTGAAAGATCTGATTCTTGTGTGGTAAGCTTCCTGCCCTTCTGTGGCTTCACTGTGTTGTGCATGGTGAAACAATACAGGAACTGATGATGAGATGAGATGATGAGATAGCCTTTATTTGTCAGTTGCAGGTCTTTTGCCCACAACCGAGATGACAGACCTTGCCGACCGTACATACAATACACAAACATCACATTGGGGAGACAGGTCAGGCTAGGTAGCGAGGAAAAAAAAACATTGAAATGTGTAACACAAAAGGATAATACAGGAATGCACAGATATCAACACACCATAGCACAATAAACACAGACAGCAACATGGGAAAGAGTTCCAGTGTGTACATCTGATCTGGGACTGCTGCAATCTTTCGACTGCGCCTCCAACTGACCCGATGTGTCACGGGTTGCTCTGAGGATCCACTCGCAGGACTCCGGAGTGTGTTGTAACAGAGACAGTTTATTCACAAATATCTTCACCAAGTGTATTTACAGGCAGTGCGAGGACAGTGCTATATACAAGATGTGCGAGGACGGGTTCCAGGGCTCCAGGGAAAACAAGGGGATCACACACACGCTCACGCCAACCTCTCTCCGCTAGTGACCAGCCACCTCATACATGCTCCACACGGGGAAACACGGGGACGGGTCCGGGGAATCTAGAACAGAGAGACAAGTGTTACTTTCTGAGGCGGAAGTGTGGGAAACTAGGGCTCGACGTGTACTGACAGGAGTCTTCACAACAATCCAGCGTTGAACAGCTGATCTCCTCCTTCTGATATACCAGCTGGTCTGATGAGGCCCAGGTGTGCATGATCCGGGAGGGCGTGGGCCGAGGGCGTGAACCCGCCATGAGTTCCGCCCCGGCAAAACAGGGGAGGGGGAGAGAGATTGCTGATCAGTGCCTTGCCGACCCCGCAGGTCGTGACAGTACCCCCCCGCCAACGGGAGCCTCCCGGCGACCCCCAGGCTTCCCAGGGTGAGCCGCATGGAACCGCCGAACCATGGCCCGGTCCAGCAGAGCCGCCCGCGGGACCCAGGAACGCTCCTCAATCCCATAGCCCTCCCAGTCCACAAGATACTGCAGGCCACGGCCCCGGCGCCTGACGTCCATAATCCGAGACACGGAGAAGGCCGGACGGCCAGCGACGACCCGGGCGGGCGGAGGGGGTCCGGAAGGAGGGCACAGAGGACTGGAACAGTGAGGTTTGATCTGCGAGACATGAAACACGTTGTGGATACGCATGGTCCTGGGGAGCTTGAGACGCACAGAAACGGGGTTAACAATGGAGTCCACTTCGAACGGGCCAATGAAGGAGGGGGAGAGCTTTTGCGACTCCGTCCTGAGAGGCACATACCGGGTCGAGAGCCAAACCTTCTGTCCAGGTGAGTAGGCCGGGGCCAGGGACCTGCGGCGATCCGCCTGCCGTTTGTTCCGGTCCGCCGTGCGAAGAAGGGCAGCTCTAGTGGCCCGCCACGCGCGCCAACACCGCCGCAGGTGCTGCTGAACAGAGGGCACAAAGTGCTCACCTTCGATGGCAGGGAACAGGGGAGGTTGGTACCCCAGGGAGGCCTCGAACGGGGAGACGCCTGTGGCCGACGAGGTAAGGCTATTGTGAGCGTACTCCACCCACGTCAGTTGCTCACTCCAGGTGGTCTGATTAGTGGACGTCAAGCAACGGAGAGCCGTTTTGAGTTCTTGGTTGGCCCGTTCCGCTTGACCGTTGGTCTGTGGATGAAAACCTGACGAGAGACTAACCTGGGCCCCCAAGGAGGCGCAGAACTCCCTCCAAACACGTGACGTGAACTGTGGGCCTCGGTCCGAGACCACTTCAGCAGGGATCCCGTGGAGGCGAAACACATGAGTTGACAGAAGCCGGGCGGTCTCCAGGGCAGTGGGGAGCTTGGGGAGAGCGACAAAGTGGGCAGCTTTAGAGAAACGGTCGACAACGGTGAGGATGACTGTGTTACCTGATGACGGCGGAAGACCAGTGACAAAGTCAACCGCAATGTGGGACCAGGGGCGGCTTGGCGTAGGCAAGGGATGAAGTAGGCCGGCAGCAGGCTGGTTGACCGGCTTATTCTGGGCACAGGTTGGACAGGCAGCGATGAAGTCTTGGACGTCCTTGGCCAATGTAGGCCACCAGGCGAACCGCTTGATGAAGGTGACGGTGCGATGAACGCCCGGATGACAGGTGAGTTTTCCGCCGTGGGCCCATTGTAGCACTCGTGAGCGAACCAACGTGGGAACAAAGAGCACTCCCGGGGGACCAGTACCTGGATCCGGTTCCGCCCGCTGGGCCTCCCGTATGGCGGACTCGATCTCCCATGACAGGGCCCCGATAACGCACGTGGGAGGGAGAATGGGAGCCTCACGGGTGGGGTCCTCTGAGGTGGTGAATTGGCGGGAAAGGGCATCGGGTTTCACGTTCCGGGAGCCGGGCCTGTAGGTGATGGTGAAGCAGAATCTGGTAAAGAACAGAGCCCACCTGGCTTGTCGAGCATTTAGTCGTTTAGCCGACCGGATGTATTCGAGGTTCCTGTGGTCAGTCCATACCACAAAGGGTTCTGTTGCGCCCTCTAGCCAGTGGCGCCACTCCTCCAGGGCGAGTTTGATTGCCAACAGCTCCCTGTCCCCGATGTCGTAATTCTGCTCTGCAGGAGAGAGACGACGAGAGAAGTAAGCATAAGGGTGGAGCTTACCGTCTAGTTGCTGGGAGAGAACTGCTCCGACCCCTACATCCGAGGCGTCCACCTCCACGATGAACTGCCGCTTGAGATCCGGTTGCCGGAGGATGGGCGCCGACGTGAAACGTTTCTTTAGCCGGGAAAAAGCCTCGTGAGCCCGATCATCCCAGCAGAAAGGCACCTTAGGGGAAGTTAAACGGGTTAGTGGCAAAGCAATCTTGCTGTAGTCACGAATGAACCTCCGATAAAAGTTTGCAAAACCGAGGAACCGTTGAAGCTGCTTACAGTTAGGCGGCGTGGGCCAGTCTAAGACTGCTTGTACCTTAGCTGGATCGGTTCTTAAATCGCCCCGTTCAATGATGTAGCCCAAAAACGACACAGTACTCACATGAAACTCGCACTTCTCCCCTTTAACAAACAGCCGATTCTCCAGGAGGCGTTGCAGGACTTGTCTGACGTGATGTACATGATCCGGGAGAGAGCGGGAGAAGATGAGAATGTCGTCAAGGTACACAAACACAAAACGATCGATGAAATCTCGGAGAACATCATTGACTAGACTCTGAAAGACAGCTGGAGCATTAGTCAGTCCAAACGGCATGACCAAGTATTCAAAATGGCCCAGGTGCGTGTTGAAGGCCGTTTTCCACTCGTCACCCTCTCTCATCCTGACTAAGTGGTAAGCATTCCGCAGATCGAGCTTAGTAAAAATGGTCGCCCCCTGCAGGAGTTCGAAGGCGGAGGATAAAAGCGGCAGAGGGTATTTATTCTTAACAGTAATGGTATTGAGACCCCGGAAATCAATACATGGCCGAAGGCTTTTATCCTTCTTAGTGACGAAAAAGAACCCGGCAGCCACAGGGGATGAAGAGTGGCGAATCAGTCCATCAGCCAAGGATTCATTAATATACTTCTCCATGCATTCACGTTCAGGTTGAGAGAGACTGTATAAGCGACTAGTGGGAAGGGGTGCACCCGGGAGCAAATCAATACTGCAGTCGTACGGGCGATGAGGGGGAAGAGAGCGGGCGCGGTCCTTACAAAACACTTGCTTGAGATCATGATACTCTGACGGGATAGCTGAAAGGTCAGGGGGCTCGTGTGGTAGTGGTTTAGCTGCTTTAACGGGAGTAGCTGCTGTCAAACAGGTCATGTGACACTCCTCCCCCCACCCCAGAACCCTCTCCTCCCTCCAGTCGAGCACGGGGTTATGCTGGCGTAACCATGGAAATCCTAGCACCAGGGGCGTGAGAGGGGCTTCAAAGACATAAAACTGCAGCAGTTCAGTGTGATTCCCAGACAGCGTTAGGGACACGGGTTCTGTAACATGAGTTATGTCGGGAAGACGTTGACCGTTTAAAGCGGTGACCTGCAACAAGTGGGGTAATGCCCGTGCGGAAATCTTAAGTTTGAGAGCTAGGGAAGCATCTATGAAGCTCTGCTCCGCACCAGAGTCAATCAGCGCCTGAAGAGAGTGAGAGGCAGAGTGGACAGTCACTTTAGTGGCTAGCATGAAGCGTGGAGGAGAATGTGAAAAGGAGACCTCGCCCACCCGTATCCTCCTTTCTACCGGCGGGCGGGGTCTTTTGGCCGAGCAGGACAGACCTTGGCGAGATGGCCCTTGCGGCCGCAGTAAAAGCACTCACCGGATCGCCATCTGTGTGCCCTCTCCTCCGGGGAGAGTTGAGAGCGTCCGATCTGCATGGGTTGCTCCTGCTCGTCGCCGCGGTCCACTTCCCGATCGCTACTTCCGCTTCCGCCGGAAGCTGACTCCGCACGCCCCACAGGCCTCTGGGAACCGTAGTTGCTGGCGCGGTGACGCGCCCTCAAATGTTCATCAACCTTAACACATAAGGCGATCACCTCCGATAGAGTCTTGGGCAGCTCCCTCATTAACAGTTCGCCCTTAAGGACATCACAAACATTGTTCAATAAAGTACTTATCAGCGCAGGCTGCCCCCATCCCGTCTCCTCAGCCAGTGTCCAGAACTCCACAGAGAAGTCCGCCATACTCCGTCTTCCTTGTTTTAAGTTCAGCAAACGGTGGCCCGCTGCCTCAGCTCCGGTGCCCCTTTCGAACACACTTTTGAACTTTGAGAGAAAATCAGCATAGGTAATCTCTGGGCTAGTCCGTAACACTGCTTGGGCCCAGTTCAAGGCTTGACCGCGGAGTAACTGAACGAAAAAGGCTATCTTAGCTCCATCACTTTCATACGTTCGCCGCAGCTGCCTAAACTGCAACGTAATCTGCGTTAGGAAACCAGCACACTTGTGGAACTCACCAGCGAATGGCTCCGGTGACGGTAGAGCTCGTTCCAGGGGTTCCGCGGAAGCGGGGGCTGGTGGCGTGGAGTGTTCCGGGGCCGGCGGCTGTGCAGGAGCAGACGGGGGTGGCATAGCGGGACCTGGCAGCGGAACGTGCTGAGCGAGAGCCTGAGTGAGTGCGATCAGCTGTTGGTTAATGTGTTGTAGCATCTGCTCGTGTCGCTCCAACACGGCTTCTGGAGGAGGGGTGGGTTGTAGAGCTGAGTCCATAGTCCATAGTATGGCTGGATTGTTACTGTCACGGGTTGCTCTGAGGATCCACTCGCAGGACTCCGGAGTGTGTTGTAACAGAGACAGTTTATTCACAAATATCTTCACCAAGTGTATTTACAGGCAGTGCGAGGACAGTGCTATATACAAGATGTGCGAGGACGGGTTCCAGGGCTCCAGGGAAAACAAGGGGATCACACACACGCTCACGCCAACCTCTCTCCGCTAGTGACCAGCCACCTCATACACGCTCCACACGGGGAAACACGGGGACGGGTCCGGGGAATCTAGAACAGAGAGACAAGTGTTACTTTCTGAGGCGGAAGTGTGGGAAACTAGGGCTCGACGTGTACTGACAGGAGTCTTCACAACAATCCAGCGTTGAACAGCTGATCTCCTCCTTCTGATATACCAGCTGGTCTGATGAGGCCCAGGTGTGCATGATCCGGGAGGGCGTGGGCCGAGGGCGTGAACCCGCCATGAGTTCCGCCCCGGCAAAACAGGGGAGGGGGAGAGAGATTGCTGATCAGTGCCTTGCCGACCCCGCAGGTCGTGACACGATGTCCACATCAGAGGGGAGGTAAGCGTTGGAGGTGGCGTTGGATCCGGGGTAGGGAGGGTGATGCGTCAGTGAGTGCTTATCAGTATCAGTATATGTATGTGTGAGCGTGTCCATAGTTCAGCTGAGACAGTGTCCTTCGCCCTGCCAGGCTAAGTAAACAGTCTTCCAGCCAACCCAGGTGGCCTTGCATGGAATGGGAAGGAACAGACTAAACACAGTCGTTATCAGGGTGTTTTGTTCAGCTCCGGCCTTGCAGCTGGCGCCAAAGGGGTATCCGCATAAGTGATGGTATTTTTTACTTTAGTGCGAACAGCTCATATGAATTTCAAAGCAGTTCTACAGTCCAACACTGGTCTCTCAATCTCCCGTTGGAGAGCCGCGAGCTTCGCCATACTTGCGTTCTGTGATGTTGTCATTTCTTGTGCTGAAGGAGCCAATTTCTGAGAACCCACGGCAGTGTGCCTCCCCGAGATGTCATCCAATTTGCGCCCAGAGACGTTATTCTGGGCTAGCCCTTCCGAGATGTATCCAGTCTGCAGTCAGAGATCTTATTCTGAGTATTCACAGCAGCCGTAGCCTCTCCAAGATCTTATCCGTGCTGACTCAATGAGCCCATTTTGAGAAACTCACGCCTCCCCCATCGTTCCAATCCCAGCAGGCAGCCTTGTGGGGGTTTGAACAGCCGGTTCCACTTTCTTAATTCTTCAATAAGCCAGGGCCAAGCCAGCTCCGATCAGCCAGAACCCTGCTACCATGGTTCCGAATACAGTGGGGCAAAAAAGTATTTAGTCAGCCACCGATTGTGCAAGTTCCCCCACCTAAAATGATGACAGAGGTCAGTAATTTGCACCAGAGGTACACTTCAACTGTGAGAGACAGAATGTGAAAAAAAAGAAATCCATGAATTCACATGGTAGGATTTGTAAAGAATTTATTCGTAAATCAGGGTGGAAAATAAGTATTTGGTCAATAACAAAAATACAACTCAATACTTTGTAACATAACCTTTGTTGGCAATAACAGAGGTCAAACGTTTACTATAGGTCTTTACCAGGTTTGCACACACAGTAGCTGGTATTTTGGCCCATTCCTCCATGCAGATCTTCTCGAGAGCAGTGATGTTTTGGGGCTGTCGCCGAGCAACACGGACTTTCAACTCCCGCCACAGATTTTCTATGGGGTTGAGGTCTGGAGACTGGCTAGGCCACTCCAGGACTTTCAAATGCTTCTTACGGAGCCACTCCTTTGTTGCCCGGGCGGTGTGTTTTGGATCATTGTCATGTTGGAAGACCCAGCCTCGTTTCATCTTCAAAGTTCTCACTGATGGAAGGAGGTTTTGGCTCAAAATCTCACGATACATGGCCCCATTCATTCTGTCCTTAACACGGATCAGTCGGCCTGTCCCCTTGGCAGAAAAACAGCCCCATAGCATGATGTTTCCACCCCCATGCTTCACAGTAGGTATGGTGTTCTTGGGATGCAACTCAGTATTCTTCTTCCTCCAAACACGACGAGTTGAGTTTATACCAAAAAGTTCTACTTTGGTTTCATCTGACCACATGACATTCTCCCAATCCTCTGCTGTATCATCCATGTGCTCTCTGGCAAACTTCAGACAGGCCTGGACATGCACTGGCTTCAGCAGCGGAACACGTCTGGCACTGCGGGATTTGATTCCCTGCCGTTGTAGTGTGTTACTGATGGTGACCTTTGTTACTTTGGTCCCAGCTCTCTGCAGGTCATTCACCAGGTCCCCCCGTGTGGTTCTGGGATCTTTGCTCACCGTTCTCATGATCATTTTGACCCCACGGGATGAGATCTTGCGTGGAGCCCCAGATCGAGGGAGATTATCAGTGGTCTTGTATGTCTTCCATTTTCTGATGATTGCTCCCACAGTTGATTTTTTCACACCAAGCTGCTTGCCTATTGTAGATTCACTCTTCCCAGTCTGCTGCAGGTCTACAATACTTTTCCTGGTGTCCTTCGAAAGCTCTTTGGTCTTGGCCATGGCGGAGTTTGGAGTCTGACTGTTTGAGGCTGTGGACAGGTGTCTTTTATACAGATGATGAGTTCAAACAGGTGCCATTCATACAGGTAACGAGTGGGGGACAGAAAAGCTTCTTACAGAAGACGTTACAGGTCTGTGAGAGCCAGAGATTTTCCTTGTTTGAGGTGACCAAATACTTATTTTCCACCCTAATTTACGAATAAATTCTTTACAAATTCTACCATGTGAATACATGGATTTTTTTTTTCACATTCTGTCTCTCACAGTTGAAGTGTACCTCTGGTGCAAATTACTGACCTCTGTCATCATTTTAAGTGGGGGAACTTGCACAATCGGTGGCTGAATAAATACTTTTTTGCCCCACTATAGGTAGATATCTTCAGCACTCAGGCTCACCCAAGCCCAAACTTCTCGTTGAGAAAGGGGTGTCAATTGCATTTAAGGACCAGATGATCCAATCCATAATTCCTCTTTTAGGTTTTAGAGAACAGACTGTGAGAGAATGTTCCAGGGAAAATACAAAAAAAACCACGAGACTAGACAAGGACATAAGCAGGGACGATAAGGGAGAGGAGGAAAAGTGCGTCCGCCTCCTCCGAGAGCCAAAGAAGAAACTGAACCATATATTGGGTGTGGGGGAGATTACCATTTTATGACTAAGGATGTTGTTAGAAACAGTTGGAAATCACGCACACAGAGAGACACACATTCTCACACACTCACTCAAACACAAACAGACACACATACACACACATTCTCATATGCATACACACACACACACATACACACACATTCTCACATGCATACACACACACACGTTCTTGCACATGCATATAGATGTTTACACATTCACACACGTAGTGCCTTGTCTTAGAACGATTTGGGGTTTTTACGGTGGGAGGTGCTTTTGCTGTGATGTGTATTGTGTGAACTGTTTTCCCAATAAAAGGCAGCAAGCGGAGGCCGGATATGGGGTCATTTTGTGCTAGGATTCGAAGTGCGTTCCTGAGATACCGACGAGGCCTCCCTTGCAAGTAAATCGATCGATCGCTGACTGTCTTGTTTTCTTCATGATGAATAAGTCTCTAGAATTAGCGGGACTTGTGGAAACACTGACCCAACATTTATTTGGTCCTTCCGAGCTGGAACCCAACACATCGCATCCACCGAGGAGAGGGAGATGACGCCGCCGTAGTCTGCTAGTAGCCAGCGTCTGGGACGCCTGACGAAAGCCCTGGTGCTTAACTTTGTCACCAGGCCGGACAGTTTGCGTCTGAACTCCCCTCGGGTTGGATGGCGATTGACGGGATCCAGAGAATTTTCCGATGAACGAAAACAACCCGAACAGTGAGTAGAAAAGGCCTTATACGTCACTGAGACTGCGCGTGCAGACGCGGGTCCGGGGGAGCGCTGGTTGCGCGGTTTCACGCAAACCTAAAACAATAGAGAGCGCCTACGTGACCGTGTGGTTAAACGCAGGTACATGAGTGCGCAAGCTGTGCGTGTAGACGCAAGCTACCTGGTTTCTCCACCAGTTTTTTTCTGTAATTTTTTTTAAGGAGGTCTGGCTTCTCCGCCAGTTTCAAGGAGGTCTGGCTTCTCCGCCAGTGTTTTTAATTTTTGTAAGGAGATTTAAGATGGTTTCTCCACCAGTTTTAAGGAGGTCTAAGCAGGTTTCTCCACCGAATAGAAGGAGAGTTAAAAACGTTTTTCTCTGCCGCTGAGGGCGTTGAGTGTTGGTTTTCTCCACCGAAAGGAGGTCAGAGCTCTTGTATGTGTCTATTTTGTGTGTGTGCGGGCCAGACGTGGTCTGCGTGAGTGTGGCTGATTGTTGTCTTGTAATGGAGAATAAACTGAGTAAGTCTCCCTTGAAAGAGGATGAAATACACTGTAAAGTATTTATTGGGCAGCACGTGGTGTGTAGACCGTTGAAGAATGAAGTGAAATTGTGTGCAAAACAAAAGTGAGGGTGAATGTGTCTGACGTCACAGTGTGTGTGAAAAGGTATCCAGCTGGGGCAGACGTGATACTGCAGGTCACCTGCCCAGTGGCCAAAGAAATAAAATATTTGTATGGATGAAATATGAATGATAACATGAAGAGTGTTTGGTGTTTCTCAGCCTGAAACAACTGCAATCCCACTTTCTTTTTTTTTAAGAAAGGAGGGTTAAAAAAAAACAGAGAGAGAAATGTGTGTTGTTTTAAGCAGTGATAAGAATAATGAAAACGTGATGAGAGGTACATAAAACACACACAAACAGAAAATGCATTAACCATACTAACCCTACATGCATATACACATACAATGAAACTCATGAAGACCAGACAGCATCTTCAGCATGAGATTCTGTTTGTCATCTTGTCCAAGTCACTAGTAAGATGAAAGTGATACATAGACTAGTGCAGACCTTCCCAAAGTGTGGGGCCCAGAGCCATTGCAGAGGGGGCACGGCATGAAAAGGGAAAAAAAAACAAAAAAAAACAACGCTGCTAGCATGGGGCGCCTACACAGACGGAAAGCAGGAGATGAAGCATTGCTGAATATGTTTTCAAACCAACTTCATTCTATGCCAAAGACTAGAAAATATGGTGAAGCATATCTTCCCTTTGGTTTCACCTGCACAAGTGCCAAGGTAGGTCTCCCCTGCAAAATTGGTTTTCCCTTAGTCGGGAGCACCGCTGGGCTCTTCAAATCACGGACAAACAGTATCCCACATTCTTGATTTTTAGTTCACAAACACTTGTTGTAATGACTAACTGACTACTCCTGACATTTTGGAGATGTTAGCTCTGTATACAGTAAAGTGCTCTCTCTCTCTCCTTTGCCGCTCTGCCTGGGCGGAGCTCACTGCGGTCTCCCGGTCCTGTCACTGTTATGTTGCCATTATGTCTCTACCATTTAAGGCTGGGACACAGACTTCTCGTCGCTGGATGATTGTGTGAGACACGTTAGTGATCCTCTCTAGCTCTCTAGAAGAGAACGAGTGCAAGAGAGTTTTCCCCTGGACCTTTCCCTTGGACCCTCAGAACCCTGGATTTCCCCCACTGTATATATTCTGCACTTGGTGTTTGTAAATAAACTCTGTGTTTGGAACTGACAACCCGCTCTGCGCTCAGCGAGTCCCTGCAACAGTTTGTGACAGAATCATCCAGCCACAAAAATGGACTCAGCAGATTCAGCGACCTCGACCCCCACTCTTGCCACATTGGCAGCGATGCTGGAGCGTCAGGAGCAAATGTTTATCCACATTCGAGGTGAGCTTGCAAACCTCACGCAGGCTGTGGCTCAGCAAACACCTCTGGCGGTGAATCCACCCGCCGCCGCACCCCCCACAGGAGACACCAGCACCAGTTGTAAGTGCCACACCACCAGCTCCTACACCTGTTCTATTAGACAGATTTCTCCCTACACCTAAAGCTTTTTCTGGAGAACTTGGTAAATGCACTGGTTTGCTCACTCAATGTTTCCTCCAGTTTTGTCTGCAGCCGCAAGTTTTTTCTAGTGATGGTGCTAAAATTGCTTATATTGACCAGTTACTCCAGTATCGCACACTGACCTGGGTGCAAGCAGTGCTTCACGCTACCCCTGAAATGTCCTTTTCTGACTTCCTTGATAAATTTTAAAATGTGTTTGACAAAAAGTCCACTGCAGCCGCCGCTGGCCAACGCTTACTCGCTCTCAAACAAGGTAAGCGGAGCATGGCCAATTTTTCTATGCTCTCTTCCACTTTGGCTGAGCAGATGAAATGGGGGGAAAAGCCACTCAAGAGTGCGTTACTGACTAACATTATTGATGAACTCAAAAATGAACTGATGCTTTGTGAATTGCCTTCCTCCCTAGTTGCTCTCATGACCCTGTGTATTCGAGTGGACAATCGAGTACGCGCGCACTGGAGTTCACACGCACCCTCCCGTTATGAACCTCTGGGGCTTCACGGAGCCTCCACAGCGGCTTGTGGGCTGCGTGAATCTGAGGCCAGTGAAGAGGAGTAGGAGCCCATGGAGCTGGGACGCTCACGGCTTTCGCCCGTGAAACGCCATGGAGCGCTACATCACGGAGTCGCTCGTGGCAGGCTTGATTCGCCCTTCCTCTTCACCTGTCACGGCCAAGTTTTTCTTTGTGGCTAAAAAGGATAAGTCTCTGCGGCCATGCATAGATTATCAGGTCCTGAACCAGATCACTGTGAAAAACAAATATCCTTTGCCGTTGCTTTCCTCTGCCTTTGAGCTGCTTCAAGGCATGACTGTTTTTAGCAAGCTGGATTTGCGCAATGCTTACCATCTAAGATAAGATAAGATAAGATAAGATAAAACTTTATTAATCCCTCGGGCGGGTTCCTCTGGGAAATTCGGTTTCCAAAAGCACAGCACCGACAGAAGTTACAGAGTTACAGAATATTATACACACACACACACACACACACACACACATATATAAATACAGAGACATATATAAATAAAATATACGAAGGGGATAAATAGAATAAATAGCAATAAAAATAAAAATACAAGTGAATTGCACATTTCAAGTATTGAGGTCTTTTGCACTGTTGACTATTAACAAAAGTATTGCACAAAAGTTATTGCACAGTGAAGTGAAGAGGCACTACAGCTTAGTTGTTCCCCCCTCCTTTGTCCTCCTGTTTCCCCTCCCTCTCCCCTCCAGAGAGAAGTTAAACAGTCTGATGGCGTGTGGGACAAAGGAGTTTTTAAGTCTGTTAGTTCTTGTCTTGGGGAGAAGCAACCTGTCACTGAACAGACTCTTCTGGTTGTTAATGGCCGTGTGCAGAGGATGCCCAGCATTGTTCATAATGTCCAGCAGTTTTTTAGTGTCCTTTTCTCTGCCACTGTCACCAGAGTGTCCAGCTTCATGCCGACCACAGAGCTAGCCTTCCTGATCGGTTTCTCCAGCCTGGATGAGTCCTTCTTTGCTGTGCTGCTCTCCCAGCACACCACAGCATAGAAAAGTACTCCAGCAACCACTGACTGGTAAAACATCCTCAGGAGCTTCCTGCAGACCTCCTGAGGAAGTACAGTCGGCTTTGGGCTTTTTTATACAGGTGCTCTGTGTTGCATGACCAGTCCAGTTTATTGTCCACCCACAGCCCGAGGTACTCCTCCCCCTCTATCTGAACCGGCAGTGGACCTTCTCTGGACCTCCCGAAGTCCACAACCAGTTCCTTAGTCTTTGAGGTGTTGAGTTGCAGGTGGTTTGTGTGACTCCATGCAACAAAGTTCCTCACCAGACTTCTGTACTCCTCTTCCTGATCATCCCAGATACACCCCATGATGGCTGTGTCATCTGCAAACTTCTGAATGTGGCATACTTCAGAGTTGTAGCAGAAGTCAGAGGTGTACAGGTGAAGAGAAGAGGGGACAGCACAGTTCCCTGTGGTGCTCCTGTGCTGCTGACCACAGTGTCAGACGTGATGTCCTTCAGCCTGACGTACTGTGGTCTGTCAGTGAGGTAGTCGGAGATCCAAGCCACCAGGCAGGGGTCCACCTCCATCCTGTTCAGTTTTTCCTGAAGCATACAGGGCCGGATGGTATTAAAGGCACTGGAAAAGTCAAGAAACAGGATCCTGACCGTGCCTTTTCCCCCATCCAGGTGTGAGTGGGCTCTATGCAGGAGGTATCTGGTGCGTATCAGGGAGGGGGATGAGTGGAAAACTGCATTCAACACCCACTTGAGCCACTTTGAATACCTCGTGATGCCTTTTGGTCTAACCAATGCTCCCGCAGTGTTCCAAGCCATGGTTAATGATGTGCTCTGTGACTTTGTCAATCGTTTTTGTGTACCTGGATGACATGCTTTCAAAGGTGCTTGTGGAGCACCAAGTTCACGTGAGGCAGGTCCTCAAATGCCTTCTGGAGAACCGGCTCTTTGTGAAGGGGGAGAAGTGCAAGTTCCACGTGACCTCGGTGGTTTTTCTGGGCTATGTCATCGAGAGGAGGAACTGAAGGACCGACCTTCCAAATCGTCGGCAGCTGCAACGTTTTTTGGGATTTGCAAACTTTTACAGGCAATTCATTCGTGATTTCAGTACAATCACTCTCCCACTCACTAAACTTACTTCTCCCAAAGTTTCTTTCCAGTGGGATTCTGCTGCGCAGCATGCCTTTACCCTGCTCAAGGAGAGGCTTTCTGCAGCGCCCATTCTCCGTCAACCGGACCTCACCCGGCAGTTTATTGTGGAGGTGGATGCATCGGACTCCGGAGTGGGAGCGGTCCTGTCCGAGCAGGAGGATGGCAAGCTCCACCCATGTGCCTTCTACTCTTGCCACCTCTCTCCCGCAGAATGTAATTATGACATCGGAGACTGGGAACTATTGGCCATCAAGCTCGCCCTGGAGGAGTGGAGGCACTGGTTGGAGGGAGCAGCGCAGCCATTCATCATGTGGACGGATCATAAGAACCTGGAGTACCTTCGTTCGGCCAGATGCCTCAACTCCCGGCAGGCCAGGTGGGCTTTGTTTTTTACCCGCTTTGATTTCACTATCACCTACAGGCCGGGGCCACGGAATATGAAGCCAGATGCCCTTTCCCGGCAGTTTGTCAGCACAGAGGAGGAATCGGACCCTGGACCCATCCTCCCGTCCGCCTGTGTTATTGGGGCAGTTTTATGGGAGATCGAGTCGCTCATCCAGGAGGCACAAGAATCTGAGCTGGACCCGGGAACCGGCCCGCCCGGCCGCCTCTTCATTCCTACATCTGTTCACCCTCAAGTTCTCCAGTGGGCTCACACCGCCCATTTCTCGTGCCACCCGGGGGTCCTCCGCACTGTATCCTTCCTCCGAAGCTACTTTTGGTGCCCCTGTATAACAAAGGATACCAGGGAATATGTGTCAGCCTGTTCTACGTGCGCCCAGAATCGTCCTCCCCCGGGCCTTCTTCAGCCTCTCCCCACACCGGCTCGCCCATGGTCACATATCTCCCTGGATTTCATCACTGGATTACCGCCCTCTTCAGGTAACACCGCAATACCATCTGCTCATGTCGACCATTTCTCCAAAGCCACTCATTTCGTCGCCCTTCTGAAACTTCCCACGGCCCTGGAGACAGCTCGGCTCCTCACCGCCCAGGTGTTCCGGCTCCACGGGATCCCCGAGGATGTCGTCTCGGACAGAGGGCCGCAGTTTACGTTCCTAGTGTGGAGGGAGTTCTGCTCCGCTCTGGGAGCAAAGGTCAGTCTCTCTTCCGGGTTTCACCTACAGAGTAATGGACAATCTGAGCAGGCTAACCAGGAGCTTGAGGCTGCCCTCCGCTGCGTCGCCTCCCATAACCAATTGACCTGGAGTGAACAGCTTCCGTGGATTGAATACGTGCATAACAGCCACACCTCCACTGCCACGGGCAAGTCTCCTTTTGAAGCATCCCTGGGATACCAACCGCCTTTGCTTCCTGCTATCGAAGGTGAGCACACCGTTCCTTCTGTGCAGGCTCACAGGCCGTAGGTGCCGCCGTGCGACTCGAGCCACCCTACTCCGCACTAAAGAACGGAACAAGGCGCTCGCTGACCACCGTCGGATGCCAGCCCCGGCGTATGCTGTGGGACAACAGGTATGGCTGTCTACTCGCTTTGTGCCACTATGGGTCGAATCTAAAAAACTGTCAACCCAGTTCATTGGCCCTTTTGCCATAGACGCCATTGTTAACCCTGTGTCTGTTCGCCTCAAGTTACCGCACAACATGCGCATTCATAACGTGTTTCATGTGTCCCAGGTCAAGCCGGTGCTCTCCAGCCCGTTGTGTCCCCGCAACCGTTTGTGACATATTTGACAGGAAAACAAGCATGTTTACTTTATCAGGTTTTGGCAGTGTGCGCAGGTGGTTAACAATAGGTGGTGTTGAAAGACCTGTTCTGAAGGTTTGCTTGTGGCTGGTATACGCAGATATTTCCGAACCATGTGTGACATCAATGGGAAAGATGGCGGCGCGTGAACAACGCGAGGCTCAGTGTCTCTCCAGAATCTGCTATTTAGCGGTTTTTTATCTACTTTTAACCGGATTATTCGTCCAGAATTGCTGTGCGTTGCTGACCTACAGCAGACAAGAGCTTCTGGACATCTGGACTCACAACTCCAACAGTTTTATCGCCGATCTCCGACTCATCCCAGAGATCTCCAGAACACCGGAGGCTGCCCACTCTCCCCGGCCGGGCGGAAGTGCACGCAGACGGCGCCGAGATCGTAAACAAAGGCGAGGTAGGCGCGGAGGGCTACGGGCTAAGCTAAAGCTAACACCACACCGGCTGCCTTTACCCAGTATTTTCCTCGCCAATGTCCGTTCTCTGGCAAACAAAATGGATGAGATACGGCTCTCCATCACTAACAACAGACGGATTATGGACTCAAATGTCATGTTTTTCACCGAAACATGGTTGAACAACAGCTGCCCGGACAATGCTATCGAGTTAGCAGGACGCCACACACACCGAGCCGACAGGCTAGCAGATGACTCCGGCAAGACCAGAGGTGGAGGTTTGTGCATTTATATTAACAATGCTTGGTGCATGAACTCCACTACTACTGAGAGTCACTGCTCACCTAATGCGGAGTTTTTAATGGTCAAATGCAGACCTTATTATCTCCCCAGAGAACTCACTTCGATCATACTCACTGCCGTGTATATCCCCCCCGACGCTAATGCTAGGTTGGCCATGAAAGAACTTTCTGCAGCCATTAACAAACACCAGAATAAACACCCCGAGGCTGCTTTTATTGTTGCTGGCGACTTCAACCACACCAACTTAAAGTCAGTCCTCCCCAGATTCCACCAACATGTCTCCTGCCACACCAGAGGAGACAAGACTTTAGACCATGTGTATTCCAACCTGGCTGGAGCCTACAAAGCCACACCCCTCCCCCACATTGGACAATCGGACCATCTCTCCCTGTTCCTTACACCTAGGTATTCACCACTCATCCAACGTGTGAAACCTGCTGTGAGGACAATTAAAGTGTGGCCAGAGGGGACAGAGGCAGTGCTCCAGGACAGATTTAAAAACACAGACTGGAATATGTTCACCCACACAGACCTGGACCAGTACGCCTCATCTGTACTGGATTACATCTCCGAAACCACAGACAGTGTCACCACCCAGAAACGGATCACCATGTACCCCAACCAGAAGCCTTGGATGAACCGGGATGTTCGTCTCCTCCTGAAGGCCCGCAACACTGCCTTTAGGTCAGGAGATGCACACGCCTACAGCACAGCCAGGGCTAATCTAAAGAAGGGCATCAAAAAAGCCAAACACCATTACAAAAAGAAGGTAGAAGAACACTTCTCCAACTCCAACCCCCGACGAATGTGGCAAGGATTCCAGACCATTACAGACTACAGGACCACCAAACCCTCCCCCGCATCCTCTGATGTCTCCTTCCTCAACGAGCTCAACAACTTTTATGCTCGTTTTGAGCGAGGGAACCCCACAACCACAACCAAAGCAGACATGACGCCAGACCACCAACCTCTGACTCTCTCCCCCACCGATGTAGGAGCGGTGCTGAGCAGGATCAATGTCCACAAGGCTGCAGGTCCTGATGGCATCCCCGGGCGTGTTCTCAGAGCGTGTTCTGGGGAGCTTGCAGGAGTGCTCACAGACATATTCAATCTGTCCTTGGCCCACGCTGTGGTACCGGCCTGCTTCAAATCCACCTCCATTGTCCCGATACCCAAAAACTCCAACCCATCTTGCCTCAATGACTACCGCCCAGTAGCACTCACCCCCATCATCACTAAGTGCTTAGAGCAGCTGGTCCTAGCACACTTCAAATCC
This sequence comes from Aulonocara stuartgranti, assembly GCF_965226115.1. Classification (NCBI taxonomy): domain Eukaryota; kingdom Metazoa; phylum Chordata; class Actinopteri; order Cichliformes; family Cichlidae; genus Aulonocara; species Aulonocara stuartgranti. The sequence continues at coordinate 40,692,878 of NC_138945.1, read as the reverse complement.
TGTCTCCCCCCCACCCTGGACCCCCACCAATTCGCATACCGCCAGAACAGGAGCACAGAGGATGCAGTCTCCATCGCACTGCACTCTGTCCTCTCACACCTGGACAACAACAACACCTACGCCAGAATGCTGTTTATAGACTTCAGTTCAGCATTCAATACAATCCACCCCTCACAACTCATCAGGAAACTGACAGACCTGGGCATCAGTTCCCTCATCTGCAAATGGTTACTGGACTTCCTGACCAACCGCCCCCAACATGTCCGGCTGGATAACCACTGCTCATCTACCATCACAATGAACACCGGTGTACCACAAGGCTGTGTGATGAGCCCTTTCCTCTACTCCCTCTTCACCCACGACTGCAGACCTGCTGATGGTTCCAACACCATCATTAAGTTTGCAGATGACACCACGGTGATTGGCCTCATCAGTGACAACGATGAGGCCGCCTACAGGGAGGAGGTGGATCCTCTGGCTGAGTGGTGCGACACAAACAACCTGCTGCTTAACACCGAGAAGACCAAGGAGCTCATCGTGGACTACAGGAGGAATGCTGACCCACATCCACCCATCCACATTAAGGGGACGGCTGTGGAGCGTGTGAGCAGCTTCAAGTTCCTGGGAGTCCACATCTCCGAGGATCTCACCTGGACGACCAACTGCTCCAAGCTGGTCAAGAAGGCTCACCAGCGCCTCTTCTTCTTGAGGACTCTGAGGAAGAACCACCTGTCCTCAGACATCCTGGTGAACTTCTATCGTTGCACCATCGAGAGCATCCTGACCAACTGTATAACAGTCTGGTACGGGAACTGCTCTGCCTCGGACCGGAAGGCGTTGCAGAGGGTCGTGAAAACTGCCCAGCGCATCGCCGGAGCACCACTTCCTGCCATAAAAGACATCTACAGGAAGCGGTGTCTGAAAAGGGCTGGGAAAATCATCAAAGACCCCAGTCACCCATCACATGGACTCTTCACCCTCCTGCCCTCTGGGAGGCGCCACAGGAGCCTCCGGACTAAGACCACCAGGTACCGGAACAGCTTCTTCCCCACAGCTGTCAGACTCCTGAACTCTGCCTCCTGACAGCTGACCCACGTTAAACTCATGGACTGAACATACACACACACAATGGACAACTGTACCCTCAAACACACAATAATAACATGGAGTGAACCACCACTCACAACCACTAGCACTTTATATAGCCTCTGTAGAAACTATCTACACCCTCACTTATCTTAACTGCACTACTGTATAGCTCTGTGTAAATAATCATTCTGTACATTCAATAATCTTTAATCCTACAACTGTTTACAACTTGCATAGTTCCCATTTCTGTATAGCTGTATATCTCAGATTTCTGTAAAGTTATTTATTTCATATTCTGTATAGTTTTTCATATTTATATCCTGTTCATAGCTTGTACTCACTACAGCCTGTACATACTTAGTTATAGAATATTCACAACATACTTCATACCGTGTACATTATAACATACCATAATAGACCCATTTCTGTAATATACTTACATATCTATACTATTGCTAATATATATTGTAATATACCTATATCACTAAAGCACTTCTGGATGGATGCAAACTGCATTTCGTTGCCCTGTACCTGTGCATGTGCAATGACAATAAAGTTGAATTCTATTCTATTCTATTCTAAACATTTTTCATGCCTTTTCCACCAAGCCAGTGGATCGTCTTCTCCGTTTACGACCTCCTCGCTGAGATAACGGTTCATTTCTATCTGAGCCTTTTTCTCCAGTGTGCAATTTGGCAATTAGTTTGTCCAAACACAGAAATCAGTCCGTGCATGATTACATTGCTCCTCCCATCAAAAAGTCTGGACATGCGTGAATATATTGCCTATCGTCGGTTATTGGACTGACAATTGTCGCTTGGAAAATTTTTACATGTTGCCCAACCCTAGTGGGACCTGATGTAAACTTTTCGATACTTTAGCCCAGTGGTTCCCAAACATATTTTGTTAGACCCCCTTTGTATTACAAGAAAAATCTTCGCGCCCCCCCACCACCCAACCACACACACCCATATTTTGAGGTGTGAAATAACCTCCATCGTGGTTTATTTCACACCTCAAACATTTAGTAAACAATTAAGCAAATACAAGTAAACTGCAATAAATTACACGTAGAAATGAAATAAACTTCTAATTCTTTTACACTACGTCCACACCTACATGGTATTTTTGAAAATGCAGCTGATTCTATGCGTTTGGGCCTTTCGTCCACACGTAAACGGCGTTTTGAATAAACGAAAATGGCAATGTTTTAAAACTCAGTTTTTGCGTTACGTGTGGACGAGGAATACAGAGTTTGTCACGCAACGTCAAAGGTATGTGCCTTTTTTCACGCCACGCTGTGCGCCACGTTATTGTTTGCATGAGATTAATTTCTACAATGACAGATAGAGACAAAATACTGTTACTGTTAATCTTACTATCTTCAGTTTTTACACGCTTACAATTACACACACACAGTTACTGTCCCTCCATTTAGAAAGGCAGAGGCGTCACGGCGTCATTATTTTACGTGTAGTTGTTTTTTCGTTTGTAATAATATTCAACATTGCTATCAATAAATTTTTCAAAAATGCCTCTCTGTGCAAAATGGGTTTAAAAACATAAACAACTGTGGGATACTGTGATTTGGACAGGGAGAACAAATTGTGGCAGGATCAGCCTGATATTATTTGTATCCCACTGTAACTTTACTGTATAAAGAGCTAACATCTCCAAAATGTCAGGAGTAGTTATTTATTACAAGAAGTGTTTGTGAACTCCACGCAACATTGTAGAGGCGTGGAGATCAGGGGCAGTACCCCTGGACTGGCAGACCGGGTTGGTGGTCCCCATCTTTAAGAAGGGGGACCGGAGGGTGTGTTCCAACTACAGGGGGATCACACTCCTCAGCCTCCCTGGGAAAGTCTATGCCAGGGTGCTCGAAAGGAGAGTTCGTCCGCTAGTCGAACCTCGGATACTGGAGGAACACTGCTGTTTTCGTTCTGGTCGCGGAACACTGGACCAGCTCTTTATCCTCTCAAGGATACTTGAGGGTGCATGGGAGTTTGCCCAACCAGTCTATATGTGTTTTGTGGACTTGGAGAAGGCATTCGACCGTGTCCCTTGGGGTGTCCTGTGGGAGGTGCTGCGGGAGTATGGGGTGTCTGGCCCATTGCTACGGGCCATTCGATCCCTATACAACTGTTGCAAGAGCTTGGTTCGCATTGCCGACAATAAGTCGGACTCATTCCCGGTGGGTGATGGGCTCGGCCAGGGCTGCCCTTTGTCACCGATTCTGTTCATAATTTTTATGGACAGGATTTCTAGGCACAGCCAAGTGGCGGAGGGCTTTCACTTCGGTGGCCTCAGAATCTCATTTCTGCTTTTCGCAGATGATGTGGTTCTGTTGGCTTCATCAGGTGATGGCCTCCAGCTCGCACTGGAACGGTTCGCACCGAGTGTGAAGCAGCGGGAATGAGGATTAGCACCTCCAAATCTGAGGCCATGGTTCTCAGCCGGAAAACGGTGGAGTGCCCACTCCGGGTCGGGGATGAGTTCCTGCCCCAAGTGGAGGAGTTCAAGTATCTCGGCGTCTTGTTCGCGAGTGATGGGAGAAGGGAGCCAGAGATCAACAGACGGATTGGTGCGGCGGCTGCAGTGATGCGGACGCTGCACCAGTCCGTCGTGGTGAAGAGGGAGCTGAGTGTAAAAGCGAAGCTCTCAATTTACCGGTCGATCTAGGTCCCTACCCTCACCTATGGCCACGAGCTGTGGGTAGTGACCGAAAGAACGAGATCGCGGATACAAGCGGCGAAAATGAGCTTCCTCCGAAGGGTGGCTGGCCTCTCCCTTAGAGATAGGGTGAGAGGTTCGGCCATCCGGGAGGGGCTCAGAGTAGATCCGCTGCTCTTCCACATCGAAAGGAGCCAGCTGAGGTGGTTCGGGCAAGGATGCCTCCTGGGCACCTCCCGGGGTTGGTGTTCCGGGCATGTCCCACCGGGAGTAGGCCCCGGGGCAGACCCAGGACACGCTGGAGAGATTATATCTCTCGGCTGGCCTGGGAACGCCTTGGTGTTCCCCCGGATAAGCTGGAGGAGGTGGCTGGGGAGAGGGAGGTCTGGGCCTCTCTGCTTAGGCTGCTGCCCCCGCGACCCGGCCTCGGATAAAGCGGATGAAGATGAATGGATGGATGGATGGATGGTGTTTGTGAACTAAAAATAAAAAATGTGGGATACTGTTTGTCTGTGATTTGGAGAGCCCAGCGCGTGCTTCCAATGCAGGGAAAACTAATTGAATTGCAGAGACCTAACTTGGCACTTGTGCAGGTGAAGCCAAAGGGAAGATATGCTTCATCATATTTTCTAGTCTTTGGATTGGAAGGAGGTTGGTTTGGAAACATATTTGGCGATGCTTCATCTCCTGCTTTGCGTTTGTGTGGGAGCCTCGTCAAAAATCTGTTCATTATGCTAGCAGTGTCCAAGCATTCTTTTTTTTTTTCTCTTTTCATACCGCGCCCCCCCTGCAATAGCTCTGCGCCTCCCCAGGAGGCGGGCCCCACACCTTGGGAACCTCTGCTTTGGCCAATCCGGTTCAAGCTACTACCAATGAGCAGGACATTATTCTGGGTCAAGCAAAGGTCTGCAGGAAAGAAATCTGTGAACGTCTGGTCCAAGGCAAAAGTGCCATGAGACCCATGAGGGAAGCAAACAAAATAAAATGATGGAGCTCAGACGTGTGTTGTTTTGCAAAGAACTAACCTCCCTGTGTTTTACAGAAAAAAGTAGCTAAGGCCATTTTTCTCTCTGTTCTGGATTATGGCGATATGATTTATGGGCATGCCTCTGCAGCTGCTCTTAAGGCCCTCGATGCTGTTTATCATTCTGCCCTTGGGCCCCGGCTTACAGTCATCATCACTGCATCTCAGATGGAAAAGCTGAATGGTGTTTTCTGTTTAAAGACGTGATGATTGTTTACCATTCTATATTACCTTTATGCTAGAACAACTGCGGGTCCACTCACTGGTGCCCACCAAGAGGATGCTCTTGTAGCTCTCAGAGAATTAAATAACATTTCACCTTCTAGTCATACCTGACTACCTGAAATAATCCTACTCAGAAATCTGATACCATCAGGCCTCCATAGACTAATGCTTTACACGTTCACCTGACAAGCAAGAGCTCACAGATGGATTTGTGACCCCACCCCCCAAACCCATTCCTGGTAATGGGATTAGCTTTGCCATGGTTTTGTAATGTGTGCAACTATAGCTATGTCTTGCGAACAGATGTGTGTTGCAAGCCAAGTGATGAAATCCTCAATCATCAGTCCACCTTAAGTCCGTGTAAATAAAATAAAGAAATATATTACCGTATTTTCACGACCATAAGGCGCACTGTGCTAAAAGGCGCAGTCTCAGTTATGTGTGCCCTTACTGTATTTAACACACACATAAGGCGCACTGGACCATAGGGCGCATACAAGTACCGTATGCGTATTTAAAAATAAAGCGGGAGCAAACCTGAATTCGGTACCTTATGCCGGTAATCGTCATCATCAACAACACACAAGCATACAAGTGTGCGTATTTAAAAATAAAGCAGGAGCAAAACAAAGTTTGGTACTCACATTTTTATCATCAATCAAACCCATCGAAGTCCTCATCCTCTGTGTCTGAATTGAACAGCTGCGCTAAATCTCCATCAAACATGCCAGGTTCACTGTCTTCACCGTCAGAGTCACTTTCCGTGCCGTGCGGCTCCTCGGAAACAATGCCGGCTTTTGCGAAAGCTCGAACAACAGTGCCAGCAGACATGTTAGCCCAAGCATCTACAATCCATTGGCAAATTGTGGCGTAACTCGCCCAGCGCTGCCTTCCACTCTTAGTGAAACTGTGGTCTCCACCGGTCATCCATCGCTCCCAGGCCGCTCGCAGCCTTACTTTGAACGGGCGGTTCACACCGATGTCCAGCGGTTGGAGTTCCTTTGTCAGGCCTCCCGGAATGACAGCAAGCTCACAGTTCATTTGCTTCACAAGTTTTTTCACATCGGCTGTGAGATGGGCACGCATAGAGTCACAGATCAACAGCGATGGTGATGCGTGGAAAAAACCACCTGGTCTCCTTACATACACCTCCCTCAGCCAGTCTTTCATCATTTCCTCATCCATCCAGCCCTTTTCATTTGCCTTAATGATGATTTCTGCTGGAAACTTCTCTTTAGGCAAAGTCTTTCGCTTAAAAATCACCATAGGCGGCAGTTTCTGTCCATTAGCATGGCAGCCAAGCACAACAGTAAAAGAAGACTTTTCATACCCCGTTGTGCGTATCGCTACCGTGCTGGTCCCCTTCTTCTCCACAGTGTGACTCACCGGGATGTCAAAAGTGAGCGGGACCTCGTCCATGTTTGTGATGTGGCTGGACTGGATGTTTTTGTCGCCGATGTGTTTGCTGCAGTAGGAGCGGAAGATGGCCAGCTTTTCCTTATAATCCGCTGGAAGTTGCTGCGCTACCGTAGTCCTGGTCCGGATGGAAAAATGGCACCGTTTCATAAAAAGTGAAAGTGAAACTGCTTTTAGCCGAATGGTGACCGTCGAAACGCTTCTCCCGCTCGCTCTTTGCTCGATGATCCACCGCTCGAGTCTTTCCTCCAACTCGAGCCACCTCGCCTTATGTCCGCGGAAACTCAGCTGCGTCTTCTTGACCTGCCGGACCTTGTTTTCCAGCTTCCTCCATTTGCGAACCATCGATTCGTTAATCTTAAATTCTCTCGCCGCTGCTCGATTTCCATGTTCCTCCGCGTAGCTGATGGCCTTCAGTTTAAACTGTGCTTCGTAAGCGTGTCTCTTTGCCATTTTCAGGGTTGTTAAAACAACGATGTCCTGCATAATGCACATACCTGTTCTTTTATACAGGTATGTGCGATTGTCCCGGTATATACGATCAACGCCCACACTTCACCCTTTATTAACGTTCTCATGGTGTTCTCTACTACGTCCTCCTTACAACACATAGGGCGCACCGCGCTATAGGGCGCGCCGCACTTTTTGAAGAAAATCTAAGACTTTTAAGTGCGCCTTATGGTCGTGAAAATACGGTAACAAAATGACAGGCAAAATGTTAAATCAACAGATGATGCAGGTCTTTCCACAGGTGAGTCATGGTGACATCACAGTCGTCATCATCATAGCTACTGTGGTAATAGATTTATTCAGCATCTCTAACCATATCCAGGTTTTTATTCTGTGCCTCACTTTCTGATAATTTGTAAGTTTCCTTCTCCTATTAAGGTGCTTCCACTCACCTCCTTCACATTCACAGTGAACATAATAACAGGTGGGAGGAAACCTCTGAGAGTCTCTGTCACCCCACTTTGTTCCTCCTGGGTGAGTGTTTCTTCTGCAGCCCTCAAAGAACGAATAATGAAAAGAATGCCAGAGGAAAAGCTTTCAGGAAAGACTCCAGTCCTCCATCTCTGGACTCGGCACTCTCCACCCACAACCAATTTTCTGTCCCTCAGCTCATTACTCATTTCCACCCTTCCCTTCAACACCTTCCCGGCAGCTCTCGGAGGATCTGCCGGGCAGAGACACTCACTGGAGAGTCTGCAAAGTGAAACCTGGATGCTGCCGTCAATCACAGCTCTCCTAATTAAGCCACAGGCTGCTGATTTACTCAAGTGACTCACAAAGACCATATTTAAGACTAAGTGAAAGACTCTGTATCAGACTATAAAAGCAGCGTCACGCAGGAGTGAACTACGTGTAATTAGCAATTTAAACACATTTCCAGAGCGTGCTGGTATTTCAGAGACCATTTCACTTCTGACTCTTTTCTCTTTCTGTGCTCTGAACAAAAGGATCGACAAAATATTTGCAAGAAAAGAAACGATTACTGGCTGTTGCTGGAATGCAGGTGGGCACATTACAGAAACCAAAACCAGAGTGAGGCAACAAACTAAACCATAAACCCTCAGAAACACAATGACAAGTAAAGATTTCATCACATATTAAAGACTACATTCAGGAGTGAAGACGCACTTCAGAGGATGTGACAGCATTATTTCTGAAAGTTAGCATCACACAGTGACAGAGTCTTCGCCCATCTACATGAACTTTAATAACTTCTCCCCAACCTCTCATTTCCAAAACAAAAGACATTTCGTTGTGTGTTAGTTTCAAGGTTTATTTTTTATTAGCAGCCAAAAATCCAATAATCTGACAGGACTAATCCTGATTAGGTTGGAATTTACTGATGATTATTTAGGCCAGAATAACACATAAAGACTTGGCTAAAATCTTTAGACTGGATTAAACATGTAAGAATGAAAATCAGACTAAAGACCAAGTTTGAGACCGAGAACTAATTTTAACATGAATCAGATTAAAAACCTAAGAGTAGATTAAAGATCTCAAACTGGATGTCTGCTGCACACTTTAGTTTCACTCCTGTGTTTGTAGATTTTCTGTGTGTGTGTGATGTAACAGTCATTGTAAAATTTGTATTATTATTATTATTACTATCATTATTATCATTATTTCTTAGTGACATTTTTGTTGTTGTTGTTGTTGTTGTTGTTCTTATTATTATTATTATTATCATTATGTAGTTAAAGACTGGCTCCTCTGATGACCACAGCTCTGAGTTTTGAACCTGTCTCCTAAATCAACCTCTCCAGGCACATAAACACAGGCTGAACCTCGTACTGGGAGAAACTTCGGAGTCTTTTCAGTCTCACCTGTTCTTCCTCCTGACTTCTATTATAAGTTTTAAGCTGAAAAGCCAACACATCCCCTCCTGCCCGTCATGCATGAACGAGACAAACAGTGCAAGAGAAAATCTTTTGTTCAGTGTCACATGAAAGAAAAATATAGCTGGAAGCCAGAACTACAGGAGCACAATTTCTATAAACCCATCAGAAGCAGGATGTAATTAAGCGAGCAGCAGATGAACTTTCCTGTGAGAAACCTTTTAAAGCTTCTTTGTAGTCACGCTGACGTTCCTAGCAATCTGCACAAACTGCTGCCATGTTCAAATCATTTTTAAGATTCATGACTCAAGGCTGCGCGCCACATCAAGCCATTTACCTGCACCCTTGAAATCCTGCTCATTAGCTGAAAGTGCACAAACACTGTTTGAGTTTTTAACTTTGAGTTGTCACCTTGTTCAAGGTTTGGAGAGGACTGTAGTCTCTGATGCGACAGCTTTGTAGCACTGATCATCATCCCTCATACCCACTAAAAAAACATAACTATTGATTCAATTCAATTTTATTTTCAATTTTATATATAGCACCAATAAAATAGTCACCTCAAGGTGTTTTAATACTGTAAGGTAAAGACCCTACAGGATTACAGAAAAATCCCAACAATCACATGACCCCATGTGAGGAAGTACTTTGGCAACAACATGAAGGAAAAACTCCCTTTTGACAGGAAGAAACGCGTTAATGCAGCGTTAACATGGTCATCACGATTAAAAATTTTAACGCGCTCAACCCATCTGGAGCGCAGAATGAACAAACTTTTGGACAAACTGCCCGATATGCATTGACAGAGACATTTCAGGGATTTTGACTCAGTAGGGTCGGATTAACAATTAACCCTCCAGATGGGTTAATTGTTAATCGCGTTAGTTAGCACTGACAGCACTAAAAAAATATAAAGTCGCCATTTTGGGATTTCTTTGGCTCTAAACCAGATGAAAGAGGTAAACCTAAGGATGTAACCAAAGCGTTGTGTCACTTGTCCAGACGTATAGTGCGAGCAAAGTACTCAAACGCGACTAATTTGCATGAGCATGTACGTGTCCACCATCCGGCTGAGTATGCGGCGATCACTAGCTTCTGCAGCTCCATCAACAAGCATTTGGGCGCACTCTGAGGAGGGTGCATTTGCTCACAGATGAAAGAGGGTGCTGTTAAAACAGCGCTATTTTTTTTTTCTGTTGACTGCTTCTATTAGCTCCATCATTATTAGCAAACTTACTGATGGGCAAATAAATCTCCCCTGTAAAAACGATAGTCAATATATTCGTCCAATCGCCCAACCCTAATTCATCCAGGTGTCCATCATCAGGCTAAGTAACCAGGTAATCCTCAAACATCTCACCAAACCTGGACACCCATCTTCAGTACCTCCCCAAGAGGCTTCCAGCTCTTCTGAAAGAGGATGGCAACTTCTGCCAAATACTTTCAAGTCATTCAGATGCACAGTCGCCTCTACTGAGGCTCTGTGTTGGAAGCTTGATGGTTTCTGAACTCTGCAAGCTTTACCTTTAAGTGTGAAGTCATGGCTCCTGTTTCTTTTTCCTCTGCTTTTGTGCAAGCTGGGCCCAGTTGAGGACTGACTTTCAGTTCCACCTCCTCTCAGGGTCCAAACTGGACATATTCTGTGACAGCTAGCATTGTAATTTTCACGCTCAGGTCCTGTCTTTGAATAAACACAGTGTTTCTGGTCATCAGCCTCTAGCAGGGCTGGAGGATTGATCAGATTATAATTTGGCTTTTAGAGATGATGAAAACAAGGCAAGCTCATTTAATTTTGTCCAATAAACCAAACACTCCCGTTGCCCCTCCCTAAAAGTCATTCACTGTTGGTTTAGCTTGAGCTAAAAGTCACTAAAAGAGAGATTTTAGTGAACAAGATCAGTGCAGAGGAAATAATAAAGGTTTGGAAGATCATTAAGAACTGCACATGACTCTGTCTCTGGATCTCAAAGCGTTTCTCACTGGTCCACCTTCAGCTGTGTGCGACCAAGATGTTTGATCGCCAGGTTAAGATGCTTTAATGCAAAAAGACTCTGAAACACACTGCAGAGCTCAGACACATAAACACAGCACGAAGGAAAGCCGTGTGAGCACGTGCAGTGTTAGTGGGTATAGATATTTGTTCTGCTGCGTGTCAGACAGCATGTTTGTGTTTCTGTACATTACAACTTTGTCAGGCTTAAACACACGGCCTGTGTGTCTCCGCACAGCATTGTGTGTGTGTGTGATGTGGAGACTTTGCTAGCTTTGCTGGCACTACAGAGACATCCTCAATGGAAAGGAGAACAAAGACAAAGGCTCTTAATGAGCTCTGCCACTGCCGAGACCTAAACTAGGCCAGCCAACGGGCTGTGTGCACGTGTGTGTGTGTGTGGCAGTGGGATGTGAACGAGCCACGGGCGTTATCCAGGTGACTGAGAACGCAGCAGCTCTGCAGCGAGCGAGCGTTTCATGTGAGCGGCTCGTTTGTTGTGCTAAAATTCCCAAAGAAGCATCTCGGAAAGCCGTCAGAGGCTCGTCTGTCGGCGCACCGCTGGAGCGCTCGCGATGGACACTTTAAAAGGATTAAAATCATTTTTAGGTTCCTCTGCAGAAAACCAAACAGCTAAACAAACACGCCGCCCTCCCTTTGTAAAATCACAAAGTCAGAGCTGACAAAGTTTGGAACACAGCCCCGGGTGAACCTCAGCGTTGCTGCAGGTTTATTTGGACTGAGAGTTTTTGGGTTTTGCAGATTTCAGTGAAACATGGCAGAGGAAGGGACGCCTGACACCCACAGCCATCACACTGATGGCTGTGGGGGTCTGTAGGCAGCCTGGGGTACAGTGCTCTGCTGTATGAACTGTGTGTCATATACACCTGACCTGGATGTGATGAAGTCACATGTCGAATACATGCTGTGAAGCTATGCTACAGCTAACTGTCTGTTATTATAGAAACTAAATGGTAGTAAAGCATCTTTACTCTGAGCCTTTACACGAGATTTACCGATAGATAAAATCAACACTCTTTGACTTCATGTATTTACAGCTAACTACCATCTGGATTTTAAAAATCATTAACTGAGTCCAGTCTGGGGGTCCATAAACACCAATCCCACTTTTGTCAACAGCCCAGCTCACACTCCACCCAACCCCAGGCCCTCTGGGGCGGTGGGCTCACTGAGCAGCAGATCCATGTTATTCAGTAGGTGTCCAACCAAGCCTCATGGACCCAAAACCAGGCGCTCGATAGATGGTGGGATGGTTATCAATATCGGCCCTAAAACTCCAGCATCAATAATGAAATAATAGTTTGGTGAAATAAGAGTAATCTTAAAAAAATAGCACAAATATGAGTCGATCTGAACCAGCAGCTGGCCCAGGTTAAAGGTCACCCACTAATCAACATGATTGCAGCAATTTTGTCAAACAATCAGTAATAACTCCCTCAAACCTGACTGCACAGACACGATCCCATTGTCATTAGATTCAGGGTGGCTCGTGCTGCTGAGAATTTCACTACATCTACTGTCCATCACACATAAACAGCCAGAAAAACAACTCTGCCCAGGATGCAGAACCTGCAGAGATTGAGGGATCAGTGATGCTTCCCTGACAATCCAGAGGAGCATGAAGAATCCAGCCAATTCAAATTATACTGATGAAAAACAGCAGGGCTCGCACTGCAGACACAGTGTAACTCATCCATTCCCCATTCCTGTCAAATCTCTTCATACTCTGGTGATGATGTCTGAGCGTCTCCTGAATAAACACACTTCCTGTCACATCAGACTTCAGGCTGCTCCCCTGCACTCTCTCACGTCTTTAGCTGCTGTTTGCAAGTGCTCACTGAGTAAAACTTTCTCTACTTTCTGTCTGCGCTTCAGGCCAACAGACAACCTCAGCGTGTGAAGAGAAGACCTGACATAAAAACACCAGCAAGCTGCTGTGCTCCATCGGCGGCAGCAGGAGGCTTTATTAGCTCTGGACAGGGCCCAGCATGGGAGGCTTACCCTCAGTCAGGCCCATGTGGATGCTCCAGTAGTTCTGCAGGCACTGCAGCTCCTTCTTCATGCCTCTCTTGCAGCGGCAGTCGTAGAGCGGCGAGTCCTGCAGCACCTCCAGCGCCCCCTGGCACTCCTTGGAGGCCAGCATGGCGCTGCGCTCCTTGTCCCCGCCCGACAGGCACTGGCGCATGATCCGGTAACGCGAGCTGCACTGGCTGTTCTGGTTGCACAGCTCGGAGGCTCGGACACAGTCTAGAGGTTCCCTCCAGCCGGGGGTGCCGAGCTCCGAGTCACAAACGCACACATCTGCAGGAAAACAGGGAGAAGGCGGGAGTTAGACACAGAGGTGTTAGCTTCACTCACTTCCTGTTTACTTTTGTGATCATTTTATCTATTTGCAGTCATTTTGTGTCTCATTAGAGTCACCGTGTGTCTCTGCTCTGCTTTTTGTTAAATTTTTGTGTGTGCGTATGGTCTTTTTAAATATTTTTCCAATATTTTTGTCTCTTTGTAGTTTTTGGCACCTGTTTACTGTCACTTATTGCTTCTTTGTGATCTTTTTCCACCTCTTTAACATAGCAAACTAATCAGTTCAAACAGAGCTCGTTTAAAACTAAATGTAAAAATATTAATGGGGCTGTTGGTCAGATAAATGTGCGTCTCTGCAGACTCAGGCAGGCTTTTCCTCTGGTGCAGGTGGAGGTGTGTCTGTATGCTATGCCTCAGTTTCTCAGCTGTAACTCAGGATTGCAGATTGAAGGCTCAGTGATGGATCTCGGATCGAGATGAGGTGATCTCCTGATAAGAAGCTGAGGATAAAGCCAGCACGTGTTCATAGAGCATCATATCATATATGTCTTCCTGTTGTAGGTTATTGTTGTTCCAGCGGCCGTTAGCTGTGACAGAAACATATGAAACTGAAATAGGAAACATTAGAAGGCATTGCGCGGATGTCCTCAAGAAAATATCCCACACTAATCCGGTTCGACATCTCCTCCAGGGCGCACAGACTCAGCTCCATCTGTGTCGAGCGTGGCCTTTGTCAGGCAGTTCAACAGCTTCCGTCCAGCAGAGACAATAGCATGCGGGTGAATCCAATTAAGCGAGCATCACAGGGACCAGATAAATGAATGTTTACCTGTCGGCAGCCGCAGATAGCAGGTGTGTGCATTTCGTGGGATTTCGAGGGTTTTCAGAAACAGGAAGTGTGTGTGTGAGCTGCTGGAGTCATTATTTTAGAGACATAACATGCTGAACGCCAACAAACAACACGATCTAACGGTTAACCGGCACAAAACCAGGCAGGAGGGTAAAAGTAAACTATTACATTACATGCCGCTGACATTTCACAGTCCCAAAAATTACCTATGATAACCAGAAGCATAATCATATAATAATTCTGTGAATGAATATAAAGGCTGTGTTATAGAGAGGAAACACGATGTGGAACAAACACACATTCAGATCTTTGTCCTTCAGTGCGCAAAGCACCATAGTCCTTCTTCGAAATTAAAAATGTAAAGCGCTGTAGTTCTCCTTCAAAATAAAAGTGCAAAGAGCTGCGGTTCTTCAAAATAAAAGTGCAAAGAGCTGTAGTTCTCCTTCAAAGTAAAAGTGAAAGTGCTGCAGCATGCTCCTCCTTCCATTTTCCTCGTCCCTGGTACAGCTCCTGAAACCTCACATGTGGACCAGAAGCTGGGGATCATGGCTTTCACAGTGAGTAATCCAGACTATGAATGGTTGACCTCATGCTGTGGACAGATCATCTCACCCATTCTCTCGGCTGAAGTTTGATTCGTTTGGCATCTTCTTTGTGCCTTCTGCCCATTGAGGGACCTCAAAGTGAACTTTCATTTAGGAAGATTTTCACCCTTATCCTCCATCTTCTCTGTGTTCATATGAGCCTAACCACAGCTCTGCAGGTAACGACTGATATACCTCAACCTGCCCTCCAAATATTGCTGCTGTTCAGTTTTTTCTTTCTGTCTAAAGTTCTAGCAGGGAAATCCTTCAGTGAGAACATCTGGAGAACATCTTTGGACCATTTCTAACTGTCAGATGTGTTTCAGAGCTTCCTGATTCTGGGATTTGAAGAAGACAATCAGGTGCTTGAGCTGAACTTGTTTTTGTCCTTGCAGATGTTTGAGCTCTCATCTGAAAGGCTTTACAGTTCAGAAAGCTGACGGCCGTCCCAGAGTTTGAGGTGGTGAGATCAGCAATGATGACGTGAAGAGCAGTGCAAACTAAAGCTAAGCCCACCTCTCGAAGAGGCAGCTGTTTCTTACAGGTGAGCTGTCTGTTACAGCCAGGTGGACCGTTAACCCGTTACTCTCAACTAACCATGAACCTAAACTCTTTGTAATCCGTGTGAAAACATTCATGAACGAGGCTGTTACTGTGGGTTCATCCACATCTTTATATGCTTTCTATGGTCTGCAGTGAATACTGATGTCCCACACAGGCTGTGGTCCCTGAAGTCCTCCTTAATCCTCACAATCACTCGAGGAGGCTCTTCCTGTTCACCTGGTCTAAGGAGAGCACTGTGGAACATAGCCACCTCAGAACCGGAGCTAGTGGAGCTGCTGGAGCTGGTGAACAATGCTACACCTTTAAGCTGACTGGACCGGGACTGACGCCTGAGACCTGAGACCTGAGCTGGCCTTCACTGAGTCTCCTATGATGAGTAACTGATGGAAGCTGTGGGACACTCTGCAGGCTCCCCTCATCTCACACTTTATCAGCACCTGACGCGATGCTTGCAGGGGACATCTGCACATTGTATCTGTAAAAAATAACCTGGATGACTCTACAGACTTTCCTGTGGTTAGTGCTAGGTCAGTAGGGCACCAGGCGCCCCCTGCTGGAACAGTGGGACAAAATCCTGTGCTGCTCTCATGAAACGTGCATTTACACTCTGCAGAGACACAAAAAAAAGGTGGCACGAAAAAACACGGCTCCACACTCTGTTTGTTCCACTGCAGACAGAAATGCTCCAGCACCACAAGCTTGTGTCACCCACCCCACAGCTCCACCTCAACAAGCTGCAACACATCAGACCAGTGCTCAGAACCAGGGGCAGAGGAACAGCTCCCACAGGTGAGGGCCACACAAAGAGCTAATTACTGGACCTCGGGGTAACGATGTGACCTTTCAGGGGTACGTGGATGTTTGTGCAGCAGTAAAAAGTTCAGATTAAAATATTCAGGATCAGAACAAATGTTCCCGAGACCTGCTGTCCTCAGTCCTGGTATCAAGCATGGTAAAAGCATCTTTTAGTAGAAGCTCACAGTAAGGCAGAGGTGTAGAAGTAGTCAAACCCCTAGGAGTACAAATAACTACACCCTGTCAGGGATAAAATGGCAGTACCTCAGAGAGTACTTCACCTGAATATATTTCATTTACTGAATGTAACAAAGATGCTCTTTATGGCTCTGATGATCAATAGAAACATAATAGAAATCCAAACAGAATGTACAGCAGAGTACACACAGTACTCTGTACACCAAGTACTCTGTAAACACAGTACTCTGCACACACAGTACTCTGTACTATTCTAACACGTCACGGCTGGTACATGGGTCTGAGGGTAAGGGCGCGCGCTATTTGTCTGCGGAGATTTAAAAGTTAACTTCATGCACTGCAACATTTTCACTTGTAATGGAGTATCTCTGTGAGTATCCGAGTACTCCTGCTGACGGTTACTCGGTGTTTCAGAGCACGAGAGCATCTTTAGACCCAGCTGACTGACAGAGGCGCAAACCGAGCCTCTGCCCTCACCTGTGCGCGTGCACGCGGGCAGCGGAGGTGTACTCACCGAGCACGAGCAGCAGGCAGACGACGCCGATTAGGATCATGTCGCGTGCTGCTGTAATCCCACAGGAAGTCATGGTTCTCTCGCTCTGAGCGTCGGGGTCTCTCACTCTCTCTCTCCGCACATCACGCGGACTGCCACCGACATAGTGGCACTAGCACGAACCCCGGACACGGTGGGATCCCCCCCCCCTCCCACCCCGCCGTCCTGGGCTCACAGCAGCCCCGGCAGGGACGCAGAAGAAGACGAAGAAGCGTGGGAGTCTGGGCAGGAGCGCATGCTCCGGAGCGGCTCTCCCGGAGATGGAGCTCTGTCCTCGGTGAAGAACATCAGCTGCCCCCGATCACTCCGCAGCTGTACTCCAACTTTCCGGGCTCAATGTGACTCTGTCCGCTACTCTTCCTCCTCTTTGTCTCACACACACACAGTCACACACCGGAGCTGCCCGGTGGGTAACGGCACGCGCGTCTCCCGCCGGTTAGAATCTACTCCAGTAGCAGCCTCGTGCGTCTTTCAGCAAGCCCAGCGCGTGCGAGCACTGAGGAAAACCTCGAAACCTCCTTCTCCTCCTCCTCACCCCCTCCTCACCCAAAACTCAGACTCTCTTTCGCTCTGTCTCTCTCTTTCTCCCTTTCTCCGGGTGTCAAACGCACGCGCGTTTACTCCTTACGTTGACCCGGAGTGTGACCTCAGAGCAACGTCATCTGACTGAAAGACACGATCTGCTATTACTGTAATGACTGTTTATTTATTTATCTTTTATTATTGAAAATGTCCCAGGTATTTTATATTTTAATCATACATTTTATTTATATTCATTTTTTATTTACATATGAATGTATAGTTTTAGTGTAATTATTTTTGTTATTTTACATTTTAATTATTGTCATTATTAATTATTAATTTATTTTTATTCTTCGTTTTATTATTTACCTTTTTGTGCTGTAGTTATATTTTTCCTTATTTCCCTTTTTTAAACTTATATTAAATTAAATTAAAGTTAGAATCACATAACTATAATTAATTTTTTATTATAATTTCATCTTAACATATTTTTTTTGATCTACCTTTATTATTTTAGAATATATCACACCCTGGAGGACGGGGCTGTGGCCCCCCCACACTCCCTAGCAGATCGTTACATGGAGAAACCTTTGGAATACAAGCGCGCTGATCCACACAGGTATGCACACGGGTGTTCACTGCTCGTAGACCCAAATTACACCTTTCTTGGCTGCTACTTCGAAGCACATCTGTCCTGCGTGCTGCACAGCAACATTGAATATTTAGTATTTACTGCTGTTTACACTTAGCTAGATTAATGCGATGGTGTTGTGTTTAGTATGTTGCTTTGTTGTTTTGTTTTGTTTTTGGTCTTTTTTTGCTTGTTTTCTATTCTTCTCTCAACAGGTGATCCAGGAGATTTTTAATTTTTTTTCTCCCCCCCTTTCTCACTGTCCCTCTCCCCTTCTGTTTTTCCTTTCCTTCCTCTTTCTTTCTCCCTTTCCTATCTCTCACTCATGTCTGTCCCGTCTGTAACATCTGAAAATAAAATATAATAAATAATAAAAACAAAGATCGACCAAATGGACCAATACGGCAATGCCACGATGATCCATTTGGCAAAGTAAATCCATTGGGTATCCTTGTTGGTCTTCAGACAACAATTCTGATGGCTAAAGAACCAAATGGGACAGGCGGAAAAAAAAAAAAAAAAAAAAAGAATATATCACATAGATTTATTATGTCTTTTATTTCTAATTCCTCTCCAACTCCATAATGCTGTTGTAATTTTATTTCTTTTTCAGGATTCTTGTTCTGATTATTGCTTTTTTTAAAAAATCTTTTTAATCTGTGTATGTAATTATTTAATATTGTTTTAATATTTGGGTTTTTTAGGGGGAGTAATCAGATATAATAATTTATTTATATATATACATTTATTATTTTCTGAACTTTTGACTTAGAGAGTTATTTTTATGTGGTCTTGAAGCATTTAGTGAAATGTTTTACATAATATTTTTATTTTAATTATAGTTTTTATCCCAACAATCCATTTGCCTTAATTTTGTAAATAATCGTGTGTGTGTGTGTGTGTGTGTGTGTGTGTGTGTGTGTGAGGTGTGTGTGTGTGCGTGTGTGTGTGTGAGGTGTGTGGGTGTGCATGTGTGTGTGTGTTTGTGTGTGTGAGGTGTGTGCATGTGCGTGTGAGGTGTGTGTGTGTGTGTGAGGTGTGTGCGTGTTTGTGTGTGAGGTGTGTGTGTGTGTGAGGTGTGTGGGTGTGCGTGTGTGTGAGGTGTGTGCGTGTGAGGTGTGTGTGTGGGTGAGGTGTGTGTGTGAGGTGTGTGTGTGTGTGTGAGGTGTGTGCGTGTGAGAGGTGTGTGTGTGAGGTGTGAGGTGTGTGTGTGTTTGTGTGTGTGAGGTGTGCGTGTGTGTGTGTGTGTGTGTGTGTGTGTGTGTGTGTGTGTGTGTGTGTGTGTGTGTGAGGTGTGTGTGAGAGAGAGAGGTGTGTGTGTGGTTGACTGATAGTTGCAGATTGTGGACTCTGTGTCTCAGCTCACAGACGTCGCTCTGATACTGGTTCAGGATGTGCTTCTGATTGTGGTCGAGCAACAGCACCAGCAGCAGCAGCAGCAGCACTCGTCCTGCTGAGCAGTGAAGATGGATGGACAGTCGGCCTTTATCATCCCTGGCCGACACATTTAAATTCACCGCCTGTAGGTGCTCATGTCTCCCAGGAAGAAAAAAACAGAGAGGCTCAGAGCTCATGAAGAAGACTTATGAATACACAGACTGAGCTCTCAGAGCGTGCACTGTGATCAGTCATATCAGCAGGAGCTGAAATACACTCCCAATGAGCAGCATCACAGGGCTCACTCCTAACTCCAGCTCATTGTTGATCTCACATTATTTGGCTGTAGAAGCGTGAGGTCAGCATGACTTTAACAAACAACAAATGATAAAATGTGTTTTTGTGCTTCCAGAGATGAGGAAGTGTAACAAAGAAAACACAGGGCAAACTTAAGAGTTCATTCTTACAAAAAGTCATTTTAATTTTACTTTCTGTAGACAAAATCAATTAAAAAACTATTTTCAGTCTAAACCCTGAGTACAGCCTGGAGGCTTCTGGCATCCAGATGTTATACACAGACAGATGTGGTCTCTGTGACATAAACAACAAAGCTTCCTGACTTGTAGCAACCACTATGTTGTTTTTCATTTGTTTTGTTTTTTTTGGAGCCAGAAGTGACAAATGCTAAAATATCACCTAATGCTGGGTCACTTAGGTCACTTGGTTAGACCAGACCAGGGGTCGGCAACCCTAGGCACGCGTGCCACAGTTGGCACGCGAAGGGTTAACTAATAGCACGACCATAGCTGGATTGGCCATCGGGCATACCGGGCATTTGCTCAGTGGCCCGGTGACTTTTTTCTTCTTTGCAACGGTATAAACAAGGAAAGGTGGTGGATTGGCCAGATCCTGGCCGGTGTGTAAAAATAACTCAGTAGTTTGGTGCTGGCTATGGCGGAGCTTCCACAGATTCAGTAAAATTAACAAGTGGTGGAGGCCAGCAGGTGGATGAGGGAAGGGGAGGCAGGAGGAGGAGAGACCCGAGGCGGCCGCCGGTCCGAGTGTCAGGTGAACTGAACTTCAGGTAAGAAGTTATGACCTGCAGTCTATCTGGGTCAGATATAAACCAAGTTTAGGTGCAGTTTATTTTTGTTGTGCTGACGTTTTACAGTCAGTTAGAATAACTCGTACTGCGTACTAGCTAGCATGATGGAGTTTCTATACAGCTGGGTCGGTGCTATGATGTAACTGATAATGAACTTTATTTTATTCATAAGGTTAGTTAGTAGAGTTGCCAACCTTCCTGTAAAAAATGGAATCGTCCCGTATTCAGAGAAAATATTACGCATTTTTTGTTGAGCTGAGAAGGGACGCAGTTTGTCCCGGACTTCAGCTAGAATGGAAAAAGACACAAAGCTGGAGTTATTCTGTCGTTACGCTGTCAGCTGCCTCTTCTTCTTCTCTCATTCTCTCCCCTCCCTCTCCTGTTTCTACTTCAATCATTAAACTGATCAGTGATCAGCTGATCGGCTTTTCTCTCGTTTGTTTATCGCCCACTTTGCGCCAGAAAGAGGAAACCGCCAGATGTCGCGCTAAACAACAGCAGCACGTTTAAGCTTGATCAGCTGTTGTTAGAATTTATTTAATATTAATTTCTAGTATCAGCTGATGTTTGCTGGAGCCACAGCTGTAAAGCTGCTGGTCATGATATCGGTTTGTATATCTGGTGAGAGGGAAACATGAAGATGAAACCAGGAGATGTCCTTACTGAATCATCAGAGCTGAACAGGTGATGGAGAAACAGGTTTACCTTTTAGTTAACATGAATGAGTTGACAGGAAGTTATGAACTGTTTCTGAGAGACAAATAACACCAGGATCCTTTTCTATGTAGCTGACAGCTGGTAACTGTGCAGGGGCGGGTCTAGCAAAGTTTTGCCAGGGGGGCCAGGTAGGGCATTAACAGGGAAAGGGGGCACAGAGAAATACTTTCTTATTCTCATTTAAAATGTCTTGCTGTTATTAAATAATTATCTGAAACTTACAACCAATGTTTTTATCTGACATAAAATGTATAGAAATCATACATATACCAACAAGATTGTACATCACTGTCACAACAGCATTTGTTTTCATTCAAAGGCTTTATGGCTTTACTACCTGGTGGGTCGGTCTGTAGTAAAAATGCCCGGGGCGATTTTTTGTCTCAGTCCAGCCCTGGGCACGACACGCAGTGAACTAATCTGAGATGGTGCATTAAAAAATAAATGGCTGCGCCAGCGGTGCACATCGCAAATCAGCTCGCATAGACACATTAGTTGTGCCTCTTCTTAATGACGGTATCTTAGCTAACAAACCCAACTACCAGATTCAACTTGTAATTGGCTAAAAATAACTTGGCCTACTGGTGAGAGGGACGTTGTTAACTTTCCACATTCCGACACTTCAAAAGCTTCAGGAGCTTTCTGCTCAGCACAGCATCAGCACCACGGAAACACACGGATACATCCGTAGACTCGAGACACAATGCATTTTTGGGACTTTCAGGTGTATGGACCAATGTTCTATTTTCTGATCAAAGCGGAAATCTTTAATGAGCAGCTAGATTTGTCTCGCATTAACTGGCTGAGTTAATGCCAGTTAATGCAACATCGAAGCAGCCGGAATCCACAGCTTTGCGTGTTCATGGAGCTTGCATTTTCACCTGCTGGACATCACTGCCTGACAAGTTTAACTGTCTTCAGAACATTGCAGAGGCCTTATTGACAGTATTTGGCTCTACATGTCTGTGTGAGCAGATTTTCTCTCACATGAGTCCTCAGGTAGCCGTCTGAATGGTGGACATTTGGAGACCTGTGTCTCTGAGTGGGAGACCAGAGATCACATTAACATGTGTGTCTCTGTATTAACAAACATGCCATATTGACTTAGTTTATTTTTCTTATCATTGTTGTGAGGAGACCATAAATAGGATTTGTATTGTCTGTTGTGCAGTTCATTTGCTTTTATGGAGTTGTTATTATGGATTTGTTTCAAAATAGCTGATATTATTCGCTGATAGCTGTCAACATCTGCAAACAAATATAATTCTTTAAAGTGGTTCTATATATTGTGTAACTGTTCATATAGAGCGTTATTAAATTTATTCCTAATGCAATCATATGGCACACTGACTTCTGAGGAAATTTTAAATGGCACTCGCCATCAGAAAGGTTGCCGACCCCTGGACCAGACTATACGAAAGTATCAAACACGTTTTATTGTGTGAATGCATCATTTATTCTCTTTTTTTGTTGTTGTCATATTTCTATTTGGACTGAGGGTGTTGTTCAGTGAGTCAATACCCTAAAAACTTGTTTTAATCGAGCCCGGATCAAGAATTTTAGGTCACACTGACTGACTGAGTTTTTTATGAGTAACTGAATAAATTTGAGTTTGAGTCATTTTGTGTCTGTTTTCTGTCATTTAGCACCAGGGGTGCCACCAGAGATATGGGACATAAATAATAATATCACTTTTGGGCACCACACACAAACACTGTGCAGACATGAAAAATGGATAAATAGAATTAATGATTTCATGCAAGGTTGATGAGATATATGCTTTTAATTATTTTAATGATAACAATACTATAATTTTATTAATTTTTTTAAATTTTATTTCTGTTGATTGGTACCTTACACAAAATACAAATTAAATATACATAAACCTTTGAACAGAAATAATTTTTCATTCTCATCTATAAAATGGTGTAAAGTATTTTTACTGCTAAAACATTGTATTCATAATATTAAGTATTGGGAAATATAACTTAAATAATCCTTTGGATCTTAGTGTTCAAACAAAGTAAATCCGTGTGCAAAATATGTGCAGAGCAACACACACGTCTCCATAACTGCTCTGTTTATGTGGGTTATAGGGATAATGTATTATTATTATGAAATAAATAGCGTGTAGAATAAAAATACATTTCCCACGGGTCCTCCTGCAGTCAGACACACGTTTTAAGTTAAAAGAGCTTCCCTGTTTCTTCAGGTGTCAGTGGGCTGGTTCAGTGTCAGCAGTGTGGCTGTGGGGAGATGTGAGTGGGACAGCTGAGCCTGAGCTAGAGGTGTGATCTGTGTGGCACCACGTAAGTAACGTAGTGCACACGTGTACAAAGGGTCAGGCTTCACCGAGCACATGCTTCCTGTTAGTGAGGAAGTAAGCTAGCTACCACTGGGACACGCGGCAGTTTCTTTCACTTCACTTCACTCCACCTGTCCCTCTTTCATTTTTTTCAAACCCAGCCTTCACTTTTAATGGAGCCATCCTACTGCAGTCCAGGAGCACGTGCACGTGGAACAAACCAAATCATGAAATAAGAGGGGGGTCAAAAACACATCCAACTAGTGATAGGAAACAAACATCTTTATAAGTACCCGAGAAACAAAAATAATTTTATAGCGATAGGTTCATATTTTTTTTAAAAGATTTTTTAAATGAGATTTAAAAGATTAACTGACTGTTTACTGTTTTCGAATGCCCCTGTCAGTTGCTGTCAATCGTGGGCCTTTAATATGGTCATCGCTTTCTTGTGGGAGAAATACCAAATGACACATGGTGAGCGAACACAGGTGTAAAATTTTGCTTTATCTTTAAAAAGCATGGACAGACTCCCCCAAATTGAGGAAGTCTTTGCAAGCTCCTTTGACGAGGAAGTCTGTCCATCACTTTTCATACACCTAGTGACAGAACATAAGGAATTCCTTCCCTATGTTAAACATAGTGAAACTAGTGGGGCTGAATGCGCAATCAACAGGTGTGTGTGTGTGAGCTATGTTTATCATCAAACAAACTTTCTGAAAATCATTTATTGGATAACTCTTCTGGTTTTTTCCCATCATTTATGCTATAAGACAGGGGTGGGGAACTCCAGGCCTCAAGCGCTAGTGTCCTGCACGTTTTAGATATCACCCTAGGTGATAATGATTACTTCATTATCAGGCCTCTGGAGAACTTCAAGACCATTTGAGGAAGTAATTTAGCCATTTAAATAAGCTGTGTTGGATAAAGGACATATCTAAAACCTGCAGGACACCGACCCTTGAGGCCTGGAGTTCCCCCACCCCTGTTATAAGGGGTTCTGCTCTCTCTGCAACAGCAGGTTGATTCATGCACCACAAGCAGAGGTTCCTCTTCATGTGCTGAGAGTCTCACAGATGGAAACATTTCAGCCTCCAGCTCATTGTCCTCTGTCTGAATGTTGGGTGTTCTCTGTATTATAGTAGGGTCTTTATCTTAAAGTATAATACACTTTGAAGTGACTATTGATTTGATGACTGAAAAGCCAGACAGACATGACCAGGCAAGCGAAGAACTGTAGATGTGGTTAACCTGTAAAGGTGAGGTTGGAAACTCAGAGTTTTGGTCATGAGGGTTAGTCTATCATTTCTAAAAGCCTGTTCAAACATCTTCAGTTTTTTTAGTTCAAACCCCAACAGTCAGACGACTCCCTATGAGCAGCAATTGGTGAAAAAGGCAAGGAAGAACGCTGGGTTCATGGATAACGCTGGGTATCATCTGGTGGGTAATGAAAATTTTTGCAGTGAAAAAAGTATAAGTCTGAGTACACAACCCCAACGAACTCCAGTGTGAAGAAGACTCTTTATATTAACAAAGAATTATACCCTGTTGGATGAAAATGATTCAAACCACTGCAGCACAGTACACTTAATACATCTAAAAATGAAGAGCATGCAGTAAGCATCAAAAAGCATTCATGAAAAAAAAAAAAATAAAATAAAATAAACACTCTGAATTGTCAACGAAAGGGTTGATGTGTTACAGTGGCATGTCTCTGGGGTACAAACAGAGTCTACAAGAAGCTGGTGTTCATCCAGGGAAAGCAACGTGTCGGTGCGATCTGTAACATTTATACAGGAGTTTTAGGTTTCAGAGAACTGCAGAACATTCGGGGTATTTTATAAAAAGGTTTGGTTCAGCTAATTACACCTCATGGGCCTTTTTTTGGACCACTGTGGTAACAGACCCCCCTCCATCCACCTCCCCAGCACAGGCTGCAAACATTTACAGGCCTACTGGCTGGCAGCACCCACCCGTCCCTATTTAAAAACCTCCACCTCACAGGTAACTTTAGTTCACCTTCAGACACTGAGTACACAGAAATCAGACAGAAACAGGCGAACATCTGTGTTATCGTCATCGTCAACATCATCAGTTATCGAGGGCTTTTCTCAGAAGAATTAAGCAACTGGGAGTGTGTTTTGGATGCTAAACAGTGCATGACCAGGCTGTTGCAAAACATGACAATCAATCCCCTCTTGATGTTTGCTTCAATTTATAGTAGACATGTTAGATACAGCCTGTTCCTTGCTAATCGAAAAAGGGAACTAAGATGATGGTGAAAGAGCCTGACAATCACTTTATTTATCCTAAAAAGAGCTTTGATAAATTGGAAGATGGCATAATTTGTATTAAACATATTAGATTCAAAATAAAAATCACAATTTTAAATTAAAAAAAAAAAAAAAAAAAAGCATTCATGACAGTCAGCTTATTTCCATAGTGGACACTGAGGGACTTAGCCGGAGAATTTCAATTAGATTAAATTCAATTTCACAACAACAGTCGCCTCAAGGCGCTTTATATTGTACAGTAGATCTTACAATAATAGATAAAGAGAAAAACCCAACAATCATATGACCCCCTATGAGCAAGAACTTTGACAACAGTGGGAAGGAAAACCTCCGGCAGAACCAGGCTCAGGGAGGGGCGGCCATCTGCTGCAACCGGTTGGGGTGAGAGAAGGAAGACAGGATAAAAGACATGCTGTGGAAGAGAGACAGAGATTAATACCAGGTACGATTCAAAGCAGAGAGGTCTATTAACACATAGTGAGTGAGAAAGGTGACTGGAAAGGAAAAACTCAATCATACATGTAATCATAGTGTTGTGTGAGATCAGTGGCAGAGTTATGTTTTGTTTCCAACTATAAAACATCCAGAGTGAGACCATGGCAGGATAATGAAATACACTCACATGTCCTGGTATATGAATCTCACTTATCCTCACCTCTATTAACATAATTAAACTTTATTTATACAGCACCAAATCACAACAGCAGTCACCTCTAGATGCTTTCTGTTGTGAGATAAAGACACTATAATAATACAGAGAAAACCCAACAATCAGACTCTGAGCAAGCACTTTGGTGACATTGAGAAGGAAAAACTCCCTTTTAAAAGGAAGAAACCTCCAGCAGAACCAGGCTCAGGGAGGGGCGGGGCCATCTGCTGCGACAGGTTGGGGTGAGAGAAGGAAGACAGGACAAAGACACACTGTGGAAGAGAGCCAGAGATTAATAATAACTAATGATTAAATGCAGAGATGTATAAACACATACTGAGTGAAGAAGAAACACTCAGTCCATCATGGGAATCCCCCGGCAGCCTACGTCTATTGCAGCATAACTAAGGTAGGATTCAGGGTCACCTGGTCCAGCCCTAATTATATGCTTTATTAACCCTTTAAGACCTACCATAGAACCAAGTCCGCCAGAGCTAATATTATATTTTTACATGTTGTAGTGCCCTTTTTGGGAGCATTTCAAGTTGATATACATCAATACAACCATTATAGCCCAAATTTTAATAATATGTCTGCATTAAGTGCATAGTAATTACATAAATTCCAAAAAAGTGCAATAGACTACAAAAAAATTTAAAATCGTTTTTGCTATTTTAACATATATTTCTAGTTAGAGAAATTTAAGAGGCTTATCCCTCAAAACTGTAAATACAAAAAAGTTGCACAAAATAGTTTCCCACCACATGAAATTTATTTTGAGTGTCTTCATAGTTTTATTTTTGAAATACACTTTTATATACTGCTGGAAAAACGAAAATAAATATTATAATGCAAATTTGCAAAAAAAGCAGCATGTGCATCAAAATAAACTATTTCCAGCAGTGCAACATGAGTCCTAAGCATCCCAGAAACGACACAGAAAATCATAAAGTCAAACATAACACAAGT
Organism: Aulonocara stuartgranti; assembly: GCF_965226115.1. Taxonomy (NCBI): domain Eukaryota; kingdom Metazoa; phylum Chordata; class Actinopteri; order Cichliformes; family Cichlidae; genus Aulonocara; species Aulonocara stuartgranti. The sequence goes on along the minus strand of NC_138945.1, from coordinate 40,665,678 downwards.
ATAGGCTCAAAAGGCCCTGATGGTAAAAAAAACTACATTTCCGCAAAATGACGTCACTTCCGGTTTCGGCCAGGACATGGCGGACATGCTATAGTTCGTGCTGATGGACGTAGGAAATGTTACGAACGGCTGATCGGATCGGCAAAGCGTGTTTCTGGAATATTATGTTTTTGTTGCTGCAAGTGCTTTTTATGCAGTTTTTGCAAAGCTATATGTGGAAGGAAACTGTGACTTAGGACAAGCTGATGGCATAAGATGTAAGTACAACTCCTCCAGTTTCATATGCAAAAAAAATTATTGCGCTAGCTTACGTGGTTGCAGAGCTACCAGGATTTAAAAACAGTTACGCAAAATGGAGCATGCCCGCTCCGACTGGCTTTAAAGGGTTAAAAAGGAAAGTTTTAAGCCTAATCTGAAAAGTAGAGATAGTGTCTGTCTCCCGAATCCAAACTGGAAGCTGGTTCCACAGAAGAGGGGCCTGAAAGCTGAAGGCTCTGTCTCCCATTCTACAGGGTGGGCCATTTATATGGATACACCGTAATAACATGGGAATGGTTGGTGATATTAAAGTCCTGTTTGTGGCACATTAGTATATGTGAGGGGGCAAACTCCTCAAGATGGGTGGTGACCATGGTGGCCATTTAGAAGTCGGCCATCTTGGATACAACTTTTGTTTTTTCAATAGGAAGAGGGCCATGTGACACATCAAACTTATTGGTAATGTCACAAGAAAAACAACGGTGTGCTTGGTTTCAACGTAACTTCATTCTTTCATGAGATATTTACAAGTTTCTGACCACTTATAAAATGTGTTCAATTGTTGACCATTGTGTTGGATTGTCAATGCAACCCCCTTCTCCCACTCTTCACATACTGATAGCAACACCGCAGCAGAAATGCCAGCACAGGCATCCAGTATCCGTAGTTTCAGGTGCTGCACATTTCGTATCTTCACACCATAGACAATTGCCTTCAGATGACCCCAAAAATAAAAGTCTAAGGGGGTCAGATCGGGAGACCTTGGGGGCCATTCAACTGTCCAACGACGACCAATCCACTTTCCAGGAAACTGTTCATTTAGGAATGCTCGGACCTGGCACCCATAATGTGGTGGTGCACCATTTTGCTGGGAAAACTCAGGAAACGTGCCAGCTTCAGTGCGTAAAGAGGGAAACACATCATCATGTAGCAATTTCAAATATCCAGTGGCCTTGAGGTTTCCATTGATGAAGAATGGACCCACTATCGTTGTACCCCATATACCACACCAAACCATCACTTTTGTTGTTCCAACAGTCTTGGAGGGATCCATCCAGTGTCAGACCAATAGCGGTGGTTTTGTTTGTTAACTTCACCATTCACATAAAAGTTTACCTCTCTGGAAATGAAGCAGTTTCTTCTCTCGTCATATCGACGGAGGTACAAAGAGCTATGAAAATCACAGTGAAAGTTCAAGTCTTTTCAGCAGAATTTTTAGCTTCTTGGCCTGTTTACAGCAGAATTCTCAGTTTCTTCAAGTCTTTTTACCATAAAATTCCACAAGTTCACTTTTTTCAGCAGAATTTTCAGCTTTTTCACCTGTTCTCAGCACAAATCTCAGCCTCTTCTGCTCTTTTCAACAGAATTTTAAGAATCTTCACCTCTTTTAAGGAAAAATTTCAGTTTCATATCGTTTCAGTCACCTGAGAACCAGTTTGGCTCGGTGAGATAAGCAGCCGCCTTGAGACCAAGTGGCGCAGGTTCAAATCCTACCTGTAGCTGATGCCCTAGGTCTTCTCCTCTTGCACTCACTCTACCCTTTCAAATAAAGCAGTTTTCAACAAAGACAAAAGCTTCCACACAGTGTTTTCAGCAGATAGTTCTTCTGCTTTTTTCAGATTCCACTACAAGGCATTCACACAGTATTTTCGCAGGAAATGCAACTTTTTCTAGTTTTTATTCAACAGCTAAATGTATAAAACATATATATTAAACATATAAGGTAAATATGCAATGTCAGATTACATTAAGATAGCTCAGAATCAGTGGCGGTCCTAGCCTGTTTGGCGCCCTGGGCGAACACTCCCTTCCTCTTCTTTTTTATTTTTTCTAAACTGATCACCTGATGGCTTTGAACTTTTTTTGTCCATCTTCCATTGGTTTTAATTTTGCACTCCAGTATGAACACAAATCCCCCAACTCGAGGATTGCCACAACATAACCTAATAGACCTACACCTTAGTTCACAGATATGCTTTGTCTAGGGTTTATTTCTGGGATTTCGCACAACCCAGGATTCAAATCATGAATACATAATGGGCTTGGATTTATAACATTATGAAGGAAATGTGCTCTATTTGGAAGCAGCCGGCCCCCCTCCCCTTTCGACAGGTTGTGTGTGAGACGTTAAATCATCAAACATCAAACCCTGGAGGTTATTAGATGCTGCTCCAGCCAGCCAGAGAATCCCCCGCCGCCCCGCCCTCTCCTCCCTGTGCCGCGAGCAGTAGGCGCACCTCGCAAACGGAGGGCGCCCTTACTCCCAGCAAATGGTTCTCAGTGAGAACACAATTATCTGTAAAAAGGTTTTTTAGCTCCTGTCCATAGTCAGTGGTTTGAGTCAATAGTTCTCGCATTTTTAGTGCATCACTTCAGAATCTAAACAAAGTTCACAAGTCACAGCTCACTTAAAAAAAATAAATAACTGTCAATAATAAAAAGCATCCAGATTTAATTGTAGTGAATCAAAAATCTAGATAAAAAAGATTTACATGATCAAACTCCCTTTTTGCTTGTTTTTCTTCAAAAACATTCATATTATGAAATTATGCAGGTTTCTTCCTCCAGGATGCTCTCTTCATAGTAAAGTTACAGACTACTGGGTAATTTATGCTTTAGTATGAAGTGCATGTAAACACTGGACCAAGCAGCAGTATGAAGCCTGAGCTAAGAACATGTCCAGCTTCTTCTTCCTTATAATAAACTAAATAATGCATTCAATTTGTGATGTGTTCACCCAACCAGCACACTGCCACAAAGGGCAGCATGCAGCCCCCTCATTATGTCAAATTTGCCAAAACAGATCAAAGGAGCTGCAGAGGGAACACGGAGCTCTGCATCAGCCGGTAAAAATACAACTCATTTAGAAATGATTTGTATTTTTACCGGAAAAGGAGCAAACAACCAGCATCGCTTCCTCAGACTAGCCCTTGGTTGGCCTTTCCTTCAGAGCAGGAGCTGAAGCTGCTGTCCTGGTTTTTGTGAACCTCAGGTGACATGGATCAAAACACAAAGACTCCGCATTTATAATTTTACTCTGAAACCTGCAGGGAGGATTACAGCAATTAGCAGACTTCTGTCACAAAATATGAATCTCATCAGGGAAAGTAATTAGTCACAGAACTGTAAAAACTCTGCCTCCAGTGGAGTTTGCTCAGAGTAAGACAGTCTCATCTGTTGAGGGCAGCAAGTCAAAGATCGGAACCAGAGGGAGTGGAATCTGCTGGATGTGAAGTTTCATGGTTGGTGCTCTGTGGCTTGGGCTTGCTTTCCAGCACACTCCACAGATGCCCAGATGAGATTAAGATTTGAAGAAATTTGAAGGATCTGATTTCTTAAAATGTTGCTAAAAATGTCTAAAACACTCCTGATTATCATGCTGAAAGAGGCCCCTGCAGTCACGTTGACCTGTGACCATCAAATCTAATCTGATCATTTCTAAATCCAAGTACGTTACTCCGTTTTGGAGCCAGCCTCAACAGGTAATTTGACAGAGTGCACTTCCAAGTTGGCTTAATTTTTAACCCTGGAGGTTACTTCTTTTTCTGTCTATCTTTCCATGTGAGCTCTTGCTCCAGGACAATGTGTTGCAGCTTTGAACTTTCTGTTTCTTTGAGGTCTGAGTGTAATCATTCAGATGTCCAGAGGGGAGTTCAGAGCTGAGTCTCTTTATGTTAAAAGGACCCTTCTGAGATGGTTCAGGTCCTCCTGAGTCCCCTTCATTGATGCTTTTCCAGACATCGTCTGGACCCAGAACACAGTGAGGAGATTATCCTTTTTGTTTGTACTTGAAATGTCCTGGGTTTTGTTAGGCAGAGGCATGACTGGAGTACCATGACCACAGAGAGGTGGACAGATGCATTTATAAATAGGTGTTTGTGTTGATTAGCAGCCATTAACAGTCTATTATCAGAGATCTCATTGACTTGTTGTGACATTAAAGTAGTGAGCTGGGTTCATTAGAAGTTTTCTGAGCATGCTGTCTGGATGTTCTTGAAATTGCAGCCTGCAGCAGAATGCTGGCCAATGCCAGATTTCACAAACAGTGGAGGAGTTTCTGCAGTGGCACTGGCTTGGCTGCAACACAATCACCCTCACATCACAAGGCACAAGAGGCGTTTGAGATAACAGCTCCTACAAAGAAGCTTTGCATTTTCTTTCTACAACAGACTGAAATAGACTAAGACGAAACCCACAGAATCTATATCATGATGTCTGAACAGGAACTGCTCTGTGCCACAGACTCAAGCAAGAGGCAAATATTGGATGGTAAAAAGAAATATTCCTGTGTGTGAAAATTAAGTGGAGAAAGTGTGACAATTCAAACCAGATGCAGTCTGCTGGGAAATCACTTTTACAACAAGCTCTCAGGATTAGTCTGCCATGATTTCCATTCTCATCACCCTCCCTGTTACATGCCCTCTACTTATCCACGCCTTCATTCCTATTTCTCGTTAAAACTTCATCTCTCTGATTGCTCTTCTCTGCCTCTCTCTCTCTTTTGTTGCTCTTTTTTCCCTCTTGTGCAGCAGCACAAACCTGAACTTGCTGCAACGCTGACCTCTTTTACCTTGGTCTCCTGGCACTAATTCAATTACAACAGCCACTAGAAAAGGCATTTATAATTAACACTGATTAATGAGGTGAAGTCAGAGGATACATCCGAGATAGAGTGATTGGACAACATTAGTGGGGGACAATTATGGAGGCGAGCTATGAAGTGAATCACACCCACAGTCATTAGAGGAGGAATCAGCGCTCACTGTGGGGAAAGCAAGGCCAGAGGTTTACAATGTGATCAACAGCAATCCAAATCTGGCCCAAATCACTCTCCCCTTATCAGAAGCTGTGTGACTCCAGGCCAAAGGTGACTCTGAAAACAGAAAAACTACGTCAACGTTGATAACAGACTGTTGTATTGTATTGTTACCTAATATATGGTGACTATGTCTGCTGAAATACGAATAAAGTCCAAGAAGGCATCCTGCTGCTTCCAGATGCGGAACCACTTTTGATGTGGAGGAGTAGCAGCCGTACTCGATTGCCTTCACGCATCAGAGGAAACTCATTTCTGCCACTTGTGTCTTCAGATACATTCTTTTGGTCATTACCCAGAGCTCCATCAGTGAGGGTAAATCAACAGCTTCACCTTCACGCTCAACTCTCTCTTTATCACGTAACTGTAGATGCCCCACCTGCTTTCTTCCCTCACTTGTGAAGAAGACTCTTAGATTCCAGAGTCATGGATGAGGACCAGACTTGGAGCCTCAACACATCCTCACAGCTTCATTGAGCTGTAAATGTCCCCAGTGTGAGCAGCATATCAACACTGAATGAGCAGTAATGGTCATCCCCTGCTGAAGTTAAAATTTCACTCAGAGTTCCATCAACCCTCTCCTATATTAGCCGTCCAGATAAGAAAAAGGCATCGTGTCTCTTTAACGTCTGCTGTGCAGTGCTTGTGGACCACTGTAGAGCCAAACACCCAGCAGCATCATCGCTCTTGGTCTGGTCTCTGGGAGTTTAAGTGTTAAAAGCTTCATTGAGTCTTACCTTTTTCAGGCTGAAGACATACAGAATGTATTGTAGCTGCACGTTACTCTGTAATTAAACTGTCTGAATGCTTTTGCCTGCACATAGTCATTAGCTTTTTATGAGGAGTCACTTATGGTGCCATACAACAAAATCAGTGAGGAAGTGAAGCAGAAAAGCAGCTAATGGTGTATAAGCTTGTCTTACTGACATGTTGATTCTTAGTGCTGTCAGAACAGGAACAACAGGTTTTCATGCCACTGATAATACAGACATATGATAAGACTCAACGGAGAGGTAGCTTTATCTATTTAAACCCGAAGCATGGCTCTTAGGCTGTTTTCAGATAAATCTGGCTGGGATTACTTACACTAGTTTCTGGAAGATGTAGTGATACCATAATTTTCGGTCCACAAAACACACCGAATTATAAGCCGCACTGTCCACGAACAGGTCCGTTTTCATACATAAGGCACACTGGATTATAAAGCGCATTAAGCAAAACAAAATCAGATAAGTCAAACTTTACTCAACTCATTCTGCTTGCTTCCTCCACTTCCGATTCATTAATGTTGAATTCTCTCGCAGCTGCTCTATTCCCATGTTGTTGCAGTATAATAATGACTAACCTCATATTGTTGATGAATTATTTCAGTTTTTCTCCTGACTGAACTTTGGTCCCTTCATAGCATCCTGCCATGCGATTGCATTTGTCCCTAACCATAGGGAACCCTCACATTAACTTTTATGGAGTGGAAAAAAGTTAGTGTTCCTCCTCCAGCTTCACTGTGTTTATGTTATGCTAACATAGGTGTGTCGCTAGCGATCACGTAGCACATTATTATATACCAGCTAGCCCAACTTCAGTAAAAATCAGTTCGAGGGCAGTAAGCATCAGAACTCATACATGAGGCGCACAAGATTATAAGGTGCGAAGGGATAACCAGTGAAGGTGACTAAGGGATGTTGACAATGCCACCTGGGGAGGGAGTTACACCCCAGGAAATATGTCTGTGAAGGTTCTCAGTCATCCAGGTCATTGTAGTCTAAGGAGCTTGGAAAGAAAAGCGTCTTCAAGCAACTTAAAAAAGTTGCTTGAAGACGTTACACCTCTCATCCAAGAAGCTTCTTCAAATGGTCAAATGGTAGAGAGTCCCAGATTTAAACCCCTGTGGGAGTTTCTCCCCAAAGAGGGACAAAAGGACCCCTGATGATCCTCTACCTAATCACATGAGCCATTGTGTGAAAACGGGAGTAGGTCACAATCAGCCAGGGTTTCGGATGAGCTCATTGTGAAACCTGGACCCACCCTATAATGTGATTTCCTGAGGTCAGATGGCCCAGGGTGTGAGTGGGTGTTAAGGCGTCTGGGAAGGGATCTCAAAACTGGATTATAGATGCATAGTTGATGTCGTAGGCCACCGCCTCTGTTCAAAGATGGTCGCTCACAGTGGACATAAATGACCTCCACTAAAGCAACAAAACAACAAAACATATAAAACATTAAACAAATCAGTAAAAGAGATATAAATGAAACAAATACTCCCTAAGGTACAGTTATGGTTTATAAAAACATGATTAAAATATATCAAACAATTCAGAGTAAAAGACCATAAAACCCGGAGTCAGTTAAGGCCAGTCCATAAACGTTTGCAAAATGACAACATGGCTACAGCAGTGTGGCACAATCCACTCTCTAAAGGGCAATACTGAAATGAGCAGCTTTCCTGGAGAAATCAAACCGCTCTACAATGCTTAACCGCTTAACGCTCTTGGCCACTTTGGATGGGAACGGACTACCAAATGCCTCCGTGTGGTAGTGAAGCGCAGCCGTTTCTTATAAGGCCTCTAATTATCAGCTGGAAAGGTGCGCTGCATTCAAGGACATCACGTAAAAGTCTACCCCAAAATCTACTTAACTACATTACTTTCAGCTGGGTTTAATTTTTCTGCCATCATCCATGTGTATAAATAGCCCTGTCTTCCTTGTTGTCTCTATTGCATCCTCCTATCTTCTTTTAAGTTTCCTGTGCCTAGTTATTTACTTATCGTTACACTCAATGTAAGAATGAGTGTTGGGGAGTAACGTAATACATGTACCAGCATTACGTATTTAAAATACAAAATATGAGTAACTGTATTCTTACAGTTACCGTTTTAAAAGGTGATATTCAGAATAGTGTTACTTTGTTGAAATAAAGGGATTACACAGCGGTCTTTTCCTGTTTCATATGTTAGGCTATGCTCTCTCTATTTTTCGTAATTGACTATGTGCACGTTAGCATATGCTACTTCCGGGGGGGAAACTCCTGTGGGGAGCTTTGTTTCCGGTGTCCTATTCGTCCCTGTTTACGGTCCAAAACAAGTTAAGCAAATGAATGAATCAAGCGGCGATCTACATTTCTATAGATGTCTTGGGCATTTACCCAATATATCTGTAAATGATGTTCATCGACTTGTTGATATTTTGACTTCAGAGTCACACTGCTAGCGATCGATGCAGCGATTCTGTACTGTACAGGAGAGATGTCATGGAGGAGATCGTCTGCAGTGATCAGGACGCAGGACACAATGTGACTTAAAAAATAAGCATGCAAACTTGCAATAAAAAATCTGCGAAACAGCGAGGTGAAAGGTGAACCGCGTTATAGCGAGGGACCACTGTAATTTTGAAGGTAAGTCACAACATACCCTTCGTAAATACTAATGTATAGAAACCCTTACCAGCAATCATTCATTTTTTTGTGTGGCTTTTTTCACGGTTTGTTAACATTCTGTGTAGATGTGTACTTGACTAGCTGATCTCGACATAAAGGGGGAAACCTCTGGTTTGACTATTCTTCACCTGTAGTTTGAATGCTGAACATTTGCCTGTTTAAATCATAAGACCAGTTATGGGCTCAAAATGTGGTCATAAATATTTTGTACTTGTAAATCAGGATTTGTATGTTTAAAAAAAATTTGTCTGTCATGGGCCGTGGTGCGCGGGCACGAAAGGATCCAGGCGCAGACTCCGAGCTAACAGAAAGACACTTTATTGAAACAACGAAAGGCGACCCGGGGAAATTAGAGAGCAAAACAGAAACTAAAAACCCGGGGAAACAATGACACGAGGAAGCCGGGATCGGGACGGCGGGGGGCTGCAATAGAAAGGGGAGATGATTACTAGGGAGCCAGGAAGCGGGGAAAACATATCAGGACTGAGTTAGAGTAGGGGCTTACGATAGAACGGGACCGTGGGAGCTCGGGAGGGAAGTGTGGCAGTCCGTGGGGGCAGGAAGTCCGTGGGAATGGCGAGTGGGCCGGGTGAGCACCGCGAGATCCAGTCGGAGGACAGGCAGGTAGCAGACGCCGAGTAGAAACCTGGACAGAAGTAGGCAGGTTAAACAAAGTTCCAAGCAGAAGAGAACGCACACTTTTCGTGGAAGTCTGGTTACCACTGTGGGGATGACTAACGGACTGGCGTGGAGCATCCGTCAGCGCCGGATTAAGTGGATCTCCGTGTAATCACCGTGATGGAGAGCAGGTGTGCTGGTGATGGCCCAGCCCGGGGGTGTGGCTACCCGAGCATCACGCATTCCACAGACACAGGACCACGGACCATGACATTGTGTGTGTGTAAAAAAGATTTGTATGTGTAAAAAAATTTGTGTGTGCGTAAAAAAGATTTGTATGTTTAAAAAAAATTTGTGTGTGCGTAAAAAAGATTTGTATGTGTAAAAAAAATTTGTGTGTGCGTAAAAAAGATTTGTATGTGTAAAAAAAATTTGTGTGTGCGTAAAAGAGATTTGTATGTGTAAAAAAAAAAAGATGGGTTTGGCTGTCAGAGGGGCGCTTTTTTGAACTGCAGGTCCTTGAAGGGTAGCAGCTAGGTCGACTAATTTTCAGCAGTTGTTGAAAGGGTAAAGTTGTGGTATATCAGTGGTTAGAAATACCATTATTACTTTAGGATTAGTTTAACACAAAGTCAGGGCTGACCCGGGACCATTGCTGTGAGTCACAGTGCGCAGCATAAAAGTCCTTTCACATGGGACGCGGGATGTGCTGCTAATGCTAACTGCTAACTAAAAGCAAAGGATCCAGAATTTGTTGCACTGGCTGCTGGGCTCTGTGGGTTTTTGCAGCAGCTCTACCTGTACTAGATGCACCTGCTCCTTGTCTTTTCTATCTCTGACTTTATGTCCTCTACAAGAGTTTGGGTTTTTTTGCTGGTTCTTCAAATGTTCAATAAAAACATGTATGCTAATTCATAACGAAGAAAGCGGGGGCGGGCAGTGTTTTGTAATGAAGACTGTCATTTCCAAAACACTGCCCGCCCCCACCCCACGGTCCGCAGCGCTGTTGAAAAGGCTGTGGAAGTCCCTGTATTAAACACGTAGACCTGTGACACAAAAATCACCAAACTCGGACGACCACAGACTGTTTTCCTTCGTGGTGATGAAGGAAAACGCTGGGTTGGCATGTAAAAGGGCATTTATTCCCTTCAAAGACCTGCAGTTCAAAAAAAGCGCCCCTCCGACAGCCAAACCCATCTGTTCTCTGATTGGATTGTTACATTTGTGATGTAACAATCCATTGACCAATCAGATGAAAGGAAGAAAACTAGGGTCAAAATTCGTACTTGTAACTTGCAGGGGTTTTTTTTGGCTAAGTCCACACACAAATTTTTTTACACATACAAAACCGATTTACAAGTACAAAATATTTATGACCACATTTTGGGCCCATAACCAGTCACTATACAGAGATGTGCTTCTGAATGTGGACGATGTGTCTTCTGATTTTGTAATGCAGTTCTGCTTGTGTTGAGTGATGTAAACAACTGATCGATCTAAACTCTTTAAACGTCAAAATTGATCATTAGATTTTTTATGACACAACAGTGGTGAGCGTTTCCACCTTCTGCTCTTTGTAACTTAACGCGATCTTTCCGTTTTCGAGTTTTGGACATGATTTTGGAGTATATCTTCGCAGTAGACTCTCCAGTGAGAGTCCAAGAATGGCCCTGTAGTTGCTTCGAATGAGCTCATATTTTTATTTAAATGGTACATTTTCTCAGTTAAAACATTTGAAATGACTCTTTAAATCCAGAAAACAGTCCAAATATGAACCTTTTACATTTCTAGGTCTTGTAAGGCTATCCTGAGGTCCAGTAACGAGCCTCAGTGGTCAGTTTGTGCAGATTATATGTGTGGAGGACAGAAATGGATCTTTACTGAACTCTGACCATGAAGATCAGACTTAACCCTCGTGCCGTCACCCGAGTCAGGTCTTCTGAGAGGCCTCCCAGGCTGCTTTGCTGTAATCGTCTTCATTACTTTATGGTGACCTGCGTCTGATTCGTCACATCTGAATCCTCGCCACCCCTCCACTCTCACCTTTTCCTTGCTTTTACAGTACCTCACACTCAGCTTTGTTCATTTAATTAAGGTGTAATTATATCTGAAGCTGCAGACATCCAGCGTCAACTTCTCTGCAGGTTTAATATCCACCTTGCACGCTAAATCAATTCTCCTCCAAACTGAATCTGAAATTAAATCTCAGATCATGTTAAATCACATTTGAATCAGAAAATTATGCTACTTTAGCATAAGGACATCACATGGAGCTCAGAAGGATGACTGAAAGAGTAATAATATGTTAATAATTATCATCATCTTCATCATTATGAATCTAAAACACTTCCCTCTGGTTAAGTGTCCTTTGCGGGGAATGTTAAATGTGCTTAGTATCACAAACTGAAACTCGATCAGATTCAGACCACCAAAGGTGCTAGCTTACATAAAGACTGATGACCTTCTTGTTTTAGTTCCTTTAGGCTGACAAACTCTGAGGCCAAATTGGAGATTTTTCCTCTCTGCTTTGACTGATCTAAATTTGCTGAGAATATGAGCTGAAGAAGAGGTGGACTCCTTTTGTGAAGAGTCCCATTGATGCAGTGTTGTGTGTTCTGTGTTTGTGATAATGACGGATCTGATTGGGTGAGTGGACAGTGTCTCGTTCAGAGAAAGGCCTTTGCTTTTATTTTCAGGCGATGTGCTTCTGCTGGCTTAGTCAGAATCCACCTCAGTTTGCACCAAGCGTGAAGTGATGTGGATAAAGCTGTGGTTCGCTGGAACACGGTGGAATAAGAGTCGTTGCCCCCAAAGGGAGCAGTTTATGAATTTTGGGATCTGGACAGTGGATCTGCAGGGTCAGTGGTAATGTGAGCGCTGTGCTGGACTAAAGTGAAGCTTAAATGTTACCTCAATTGTCATCCTGAGCTCTCAATAATGACCAAAGTGAACAGATTCAGATACAAGGATTAGGATAAGGATTCAATTTTATTGTCATTACACATGTATAAATACAGGGTAACAAAATACAGTTTGCATCTAATCATAAGTGCAAAAGCAGTAAGTGCAATAAGAGCAGATTATATACAGATAATATACAGATAAGACACAAGTTTCCTGTGAGCCCTACAGACAGGCCGAGGAAATCCTGTAACAGTAAAGTGAGCCTTTGAATCATTCAGTCTTCTGTGTTCATGATATCTCAGTATTGACCAGAAGAACAAGACTGCAGGTAAAAGAGGCCGGCACAGTTTCTGACTGGTCTCAAGCTTTGGTCACCCACACAGGCAAATGCCCCTGGTGGATTTTAAGGCTTACCTGCCACTCACCTGACTGCCCACTCTTCACAGATCTCCACTGCCCACTGGTACCTCCTCCTGAGCTCTGCTTGCTTGGACTCTCAAATAAGACCTCATCCTGCAAACCCTTTCAGTTACTGCCCTTTAATAAACAAAGCATACCTAACCGTCTCCCTCCCACTCTACAGACGCTGCTCATGTTCAGTATGATGAGGACGCGTTTCCCTACAGTCTATCACGGCTCAACACTCAGACAAACAAACCTTTAATGACTCTCTCTATTGTGTGACTTTCTTCTCTCTGCGTCAGAATCTGGCGGGCATGCAAAGCTCAGAGGTAGACTAAGAAACTGCTGGATCTGGTCTGGGAACACCTCAGAATCCCAGGCAAGGGAGTGGAAAACATTCCTGGGGAAAATGATACAAGGAATACACTGCTTAATCACGACCAAATTTCACATAGGTAGAGTAGATGGAGCTCGCCTCTACAGAGACCTTTTTACACCTGTAAGTAGGGATGGGTATCGTTTAGGTTTTATCCGATACCGGTGCCAAACCGGTACTTTTGAAACGGTGCCGGTGCTTAAACGGTGCTCAAACCAGTGCTTAAAGAATGGAGAACACAAAATTGGTCCTAAAACCTCTCATGTTCAGCTGTTTTTTTGTAAAAAGATAACAATGTTAGCCTTTTCTGCAGCTATAGGGCATATATGGTATCACTCTTGGCTGGAAGCAGTGCTTAAACAATGGAAAAAACACAAACTTTGTCCTAAACCTCTCATGTTTAGCTGTTTCCCACTTTTTCTTTGGTCATTTTAGCCTTTTTGGCCAGGGTGAAGGGAGTATCTGCCATCAAACAAGAAGACAGCCGAATGTAGCTATGATGATGTTTGCTAGTTCACCTTACATGCATTAATTTAATAACGTGGTTAGCCTACTCAACGTAAATTACATACGAATAGGGTTGCCAACTCCCTGAAAAATAAATAAGGGACACCTCGTGGCCAGGGCCGGGCAACCCAGTTGTCTTCACCCTTCCCAGTGTGGTAGCTCTTTTTTTTTTGTGTGTGAAATTATTTTTTAACCATTTGACTTGAATTTGATTTAAGCAGATGCATTTTCTTTGTGATATGACCATATGTGAAACAAATGATCATTTAGCCATTTATTTTTAGCTCAAAATGACAACATTAACACAGTAAAACAGGTCTCTTTCTTAAACAGAAGCCTGTCATGCTTAACTTTTGAGAATATAAGTAAATCTTTCTTTAAAAGAACTCTGTCCTGCTTAACTTAAAATTATATAAATTAATAGAAAGCAATAGAACAAAAATATTCTTGTAACAGTGCACATATAGTGCATTTAGTACAATTGGCTTCAGTTGAGGTATTATTTCAGCTTTTCTAATGCTAATCAGCTGCTCCTGTTTGTAAACCCACTTGTTCCCATGATTACGCATCATAACTCATCATCATTATTCATCTATGTATTACTTTTATGTATTAGTGATCTATTTGTTGTAATCATCTATCCTTGCAGTTGTTTATTACACAAAATAAATTATATTATCACACTTCTGGCCACATAGCGCTGATATTCACTGCAGATGCCCATATTAACCTTAACCAGAGGGTTTAAAAAAACAAACCAATGTTTACATACCATATCTGCTTCTGCCGTGGCCTGGTGGACAAAAAATTGGTTAAGGGTTCCCCAAGCTTTCACGCCCCTCATGTTCTTCATGTGCCCACCATTAGAAGCATGCCTATGGAAAAAGTGCGCCGGCACACTGTGCAGTGCGTTTTATAGTGCATTTTTCCAGCCAGGTGTTTCCCTTTTCTCATTCCTCCCTGTGCTTTTGCAGCCTTTTTTTTCTTTCTCTGAGCGAACAAACATTGCTGCTCTAATTCTGGGCTTACACTGTGCGATTTTTGGCCCATTTTGAGCTGATTTTTGAGTCGTGCGACCGATTTGGTGATCGGCCCAATTTTGGCCTTCATCGTGCATTGTGTAGTATACGTGGGGTAACGAGAAGCGATTAACACCTCGAGCAGCTCCCGATCATCAATCACTCGTGAGCCGCTCACACTGCTCACGCGCAAACAGGTAAACGTCAGTGAAAAAGACGGTGCAGCACGGCTGTGCAGCGTGTGATCTGGACACAAGCGATGGAGGCACAACTTGTAGAACTTTGGAAAGCTCATCCGAGCCTTTTCAATGTGGCATGACAAAATTATCACGACCACAACAACCGTGAAAATAGCTGGATCTACATTGCTGCTCAATCACAGCTGCCTGATCAATGTTTTTCATTAGCAATTTAGCAAAGTTGATGGTGGTGGTGTGTCTGTGTGAGTGAAAGACAGAGAGAGAGAGAGAGCGACAGATTTTCTGTTATAACCTTCATTTTATGGAGGCACAGTGTGAGCACTCAGGTCGCATCAGAGCATCGGGTGAGACCCTGCATCGTGACCTACCAACTTCTAACCCCTGCGAGTCAATCGTGCAGTTTGAAAATCGCACAGTGTCTGCCCAGCTTTAGGTTTACTGTCGTCCGAGACTTGCACCGCAGTGTTGGCGTTTGTTTCCCTGTTGGCCATGCTTCTTGTTGTGGTCATCTGTTGTCTTCCAGTATTTTCTCCGTAAGCGACCTTTCCTCGACCAATGAGATAAGCGGTAATCTGACTTGTCATACTCGAATTGTCATAAGTGTGCTGTCAGCTCATTGGTCACAAAGCAGGAGAGGGGCTGGGAATTATGTTTTCAAACAAAGCGTTAATTCCATTAAAAGTTATAGACTACTTTTGATTATCACATTGCTGCTCTAATGCTGGGCTGTAATCAATTTTAAATCATGCTTTTTATTTGTTCTTGTTTCTAATGTCTCTGTAAAGCACTTTGAATCACCTTGTTGTTGAATTGTGCTATACAAATAAACTTGCCTTGCCTATTACGGGACAAACTGCGTCCCTTATTAGCTCAATACGGGACTTGTACTTTTGTTTCGAAATATGGGACGATTCCGTTTTTTAAGGGACGGTTGGCAACCCTACACACGAACAACATTAAGCTACTCACACAGAGAAGAACGGCTGCTGCTGCCATCATCATCTGTCATCATTTCTGCTACACTGGCAGGGCTAGGGGCCAGGACTCTAATCTTCGGGTTTTTGGGGGATGTTGCTAACATCCAATAACAGGCACCACACCCGCAATAGATGTGCTCGGTGTGAGGTCTCGCAGCAAGCTATCAAATATGGCACATTTCTCTGCTTTTAACCCTTTAAAGCCAGTCGGAGCGGGCATGCTCCATTTTGCGTAACTATTTTTAAATCCCGGTAGCACTGCAACCACGTAAGCTAGCGCAATAATTTTCTTTTGCATATGAAACCGGAGGAGTTGTACTTACATCTTATGCCATCAGCTTGTCCTTGGTCACAGTTTCCTTCCACATATAGCTTTGCAAAAACTGCATAAAAAGCACTTGCAGCAACAAAAACATAATATTCCAGAAACACGCTTTGCCAATCCGATCAGCTGTTTGTAACACTTCCTACGTCCATCGGCATGAACTATCACATGACCGCATGACCTGCCCGAAACCGGAAGTGACGTCATTTTGTGGAAATGTAGTTTTTTACCATCGTGGCCTTATGAGCCTATACTTGTGTTTTTCAAAGTTATGTTTGACTTTATGACTTTCTGTGTCATTTCTGGGATGCTGAGGACTCCTATTGCACTGCTGGAAATAGTTTACTGTGATGCATATGCTGTTATTTTGCAAATTTGCACTATAATATATTTTTTCGTTTTTCCTGCAGTATATGAAAATTGGTGTATCTCAAAAATAAAACTATGAAGACACTTAAAATAAATTTCCTTTGGTGGGAAACTAGTTTGTGCAACTTTTTTGTATTTACAGTTTTGAGGGATAAGCCTCTTAAATTTCTCTAACTAGAAATATGTTAAAAAATCAAAAACGATTTTCAATTTTTTTGTAGTTTATTGCACTTTTTTGCAATTTAGGTAATTTCTATGCACTTAATGCAGACATATTATTAAAATTTGGGCTATAATGGTTGTATTGATGTATAGCAACTTGAAATGCTCCAAAAAATGGCTCCACAGCATGTAAAAATATACTATAAGCTCTGGCGGACTTGGTTCTATGGTAGGTCTTAAAGGGTTAAAAAAAAACGCTATGCGTTGCCAGGTGTTTCATTGGAATCGAGGTGTTACCTCCTTTGCACAGTATCACAGTATCAGCTTAAAGCACTTGTTGCAGGCTGCTGAGTTTGCATCTTTTGCTGTGAAGTACAGCCAGAATTCGACCGCTTCGCCTTGGGCGTTTTTAAATCTGTAGCTCTGCTCTAAAAGAATGTACGTACCTGGGCCCGCCTACTATCCTCGGAAACATAAAATGATTGGCTAGAATCTAAAGTGTATCACAGCTCAGGAAAAAAAAGCACCGAAATAAAGCACCGAAATGTGCGCTGCTTTTTGGTCTGGTTACTACCGTTTATGTCAGAACCGGTGCCATCATGGCACCGGATACCGGTACCCATCCCTACCTGTAAGTTTTACTGAAATTTACGGGAGACACCAGGCTGAAAAAAACCCCCACAAGCTCATGTCCATGACCTTCTTTATCCTTTGGATTAGCTCAGGCTGTAAGTAGGCAGCAATTTTCCAGGATTTTGCCAAATTTGCAGATAAATAGAGTACGTTGTGTCTTATCCATCAACCTGCTGACATTTCTTCTGTTATTACCTGAACAGCTGATGTTCCAGCTGCACGAGCTCACTGCTCTTCTAAAAGAGAAAAAACGCCTTCTGCACCTTTTCTCAGCAAACTCTTGTTCCTGCTGCTGCTTCGGCATTCTGTTTTATGTTTGTCTTCACACACATGCACACACACACACACACACACACACACACACACACACACACACACACACACACACGAAGAAGCACACCTGAGAGGCGGTATCAGTGTGAGACATGTTGGTTAGGTAACAAAGCTCTGAGCTGTAATTGGAGACTTTCTCGCTGCCTCCTCCGAGCTGACATTGATTTAATTTAATTTAATTTCGACTCCCTCCGTGGGGACGCTCAGATAACATTAATTAGGTTTTCTCTTTTAACTTTTTTAATACTACCCTTGTGTCCCTACAGAGTTTATGCAAAGCCAACCTACCTTTCTATCTCGCTGTCTATCTGCCGCTCGTCTTTCTGTCTGTCTTCTAGACTCCCTCCATCCCTGTCTCTACATGCACTTTATTTTTCACCTTTATCTCAACCCACAGCTCTAATAGGAGCTATTTCACCCGCACACATAAATATTTCCTCTGACACACACATAGTCTAGGTGGTAGTTATGGATACAGTCCAGTTTTTAAATGTGTTTCTGAGCGCTCAGGACTGCTGTGGCTGCTATATAATTACAGTTGACAGGCAGGAGGCAGACAATAAAAGCAATACATCCACTGTGGCTTTTATCTTTGAATACTTAAAATACATGCACTGCATCAGCAGAGACTTCCAGGGTCTGACAAAACTACAGAACTGAGCTGCCACACTTTTATTTAGTTTTTTTGTTTTTGCACCTCCTGGGGACAGACTGTACTTAAACAATGTACATGGCTACCATGATGTAACCCACTGATTGTGGATTTATCATTTGGATTATTTATCGGAATTTCAGGAGCGGGACCACAGCTCCAAATACGCTCCTTCCGGTTCTCATCTATATAGGTTCCCCCAGTTCTGCAAGCTGTTCATTCTCACTTACGTGCCCCACCCTCCCTCTCTCCCCTTTTCAATTCTTTAACTTCTTTACTCCTATTTAGTACATGGGGATCTGCCAGGCCCGGGAGCCATCGCCAGTCTCCTTCGAGGCCTTCCCCAAACCGCAGCTCAATTCATGTCCAAGCATTCACATTTACCTACTGAAACGCTGTCAAACCTAAAATGAGGACGTGGGCCCAGCCAGTGAAATTAGAGTTTTGGTTACCACTATCTTGAATTTTGGGAGTCAGAAATGTGCCATAATGTACCAAATTGTCAGCTGGAATTAACTCCGGCTAATCAACACTCAGTAACATCCAGTTTCTGCTGGACGCTCTGTTAGTACAATGGCCATATACTGTATTGGTATATTGGTCACATGATGTAATCATAAATGCTCCAACAGCACAAACACGGTCCAGAGGTTTATTGTGTTAACTGGCTGCTGATAATAAGATCTTTATTTTATAAATCATAATAATTAATTATTGTCTTCATAATAATCTACATAATCAGTGCACAGTCTTTGGATATTCATGAAATTGACAGAAACAGACTTCAGCAGCTATAAAGCAGAGTTAACTTCGGCACAACAACAAACTGCTGATTCTGTTCAGAGTTTCTCTCTTGGTAAAGATTCCACACTTTACTTTTTCTAATTCAATGAAAAAAAATAAGATTTCTTCCTTTGTTTCTATTCAGGATTTTCAGCTACAAAACGTAAACTTTCCCTTTATGTGAAGATGAATGTATTATTGAATCATCCAAGGCCAGCAGACACTGTGGGAACATTTCACACTGGAGCACTAGTACATGGTGTCAGGTGAAAACCTTGCATTTCCAAATGATTGTAAAGACCATAAAAGCAGAGACAAATAGAGTGAGATTCTTTTTTTTTCGGATTCTCAGAACTACAAAGTAAGAAAACTGAGAATCCAGTGTTTTTCATCAGCAGCAGAATGACTTTAAATGGTTGTTCTCTACACCTACACTGCATCAACACCAAAGCTGGCAGCCTGTATTGTTCTACTCGCAACAAAAAATTATACAGAAGCAATCAAAGCGATTTCCTTTCATCACCAGGACAGCTACAGCGTGTTTGCATACAGATATGAAAGACAAAATGTGGATGGAGAGCAGTCAGAAAGCATGTGAGTCTGCAGCTGCAGATTTAGCCCTCCCACCTCCACCTCCACCACCAACACCCCCACCTCGTTTTCATCCCCTTATCTTCATTTAGCTCCCAGAGGCTTTGGTGCTGCAAACACTGCCGCATGCACTCGCATTCACACACACCTGCTGCAGTGTGTATAACGCGCACACGCCGTTATAACAGCAGCGTGCAACCTGATGATGATCTTCCTCCACTGTTTAACAAACTGGACCAGATTAAAACACCTTTTCATGGTTTTATGCTGCCGATCTTTTATTCTTTCATGCTATTCTTGTATGCTGACAGACTTGTATGTCTTGCTGCGCTTTGCGTGGACATCCTCACCTTTCTGTGAGTAATTATGCGTTTCTTTCATAAAATTAGTGAAAGTGTTAAATGGAATAATATTACTTCTGCAGGTGTTTAAGCTTCTAACTACTCTGTGGTCAGTGGTTAGCATCGGTTTCTCATCAAAGAACAGACATTTATTCATAAAACATACATGTAAACTAGCCACTGTTAACTGGACACACACGTGCTATCAAAACGACAGATGCTTAACATGGAGCCCTGCTTCCAGAGACAATTTCCAACTGCCGTCACAAGATGGCAGTAATTTAAAGGATGTTAGTTTCCAGTTCATGCTAGCAGGTCAGTCAACATTAGCCAGAAGAAAGTGGATCAGATTCAAATGTCCTGCTGATATCACCCATAGTTTTAACCCAATTATCAACGCCCTGTTTGGTCAGACAGGCTTTATTAGATAAAACTAGACTTCTTCTGGCTAATGTTAGCTGACATTAGCTGCTTCACTAATGATACAGGCTTGAGCTAAGTATTGGCTCTGATGTTAAATGACTGTGTCTGGCTGTTTTCAGTGTTTAGTTACAGGGAACACTAATAACAGGAGAGTCTGTTTGTTTGTTTTTTAAATTTGGGCTTTAATGCATATAAATGAAGTGAAATGAAAATATTCTTTTATAATGGAATTGCATTTCTTATTATTATTTTACTTGAAGTAATAGCTACTGTTTCCCCTGAAGCGAGAGCCAAGGCGGAGGAATGCGGAACACCAGCACAAATTTGATGAAGCTCAGCTTAGAGGTGGAACACAGGTGAAGGGGGACGCTTTTAGCGGTTGGTGCAGATTCACAGCGCTTTCTTTAAAACTGGCTTATGGTGTTTTTGAGTTTCTGTGATCTATTAAATATTACCTCATCAATCAGCAATCATGTAGTATCAATGTGGTGAAATTCCGACTTGCATCACTTGGTTCTCCTCCACCTGTGTCAATGTCATGACACATACAGGTGCGCACGCATCCTGACAAACACTGCAGGCCTTTCTGCCTCCTGCTGTGACTGCAACACATCAAACACTCTTTCTCTCACATACACACACACACATATGCACACGCACAGACACACACTTCATGTATTGCATCATGTGTAAATGTGCATAAACACTCTCTCTGTCAGCGTGTTTGTGCGTTCAGGCGGTGTGAGCGAGCTAAAGCGACAGCCCGCTGACCGAACTCCTGCCGCTGTCGCCATCGCCGCCACTGAATACCAAAGAGCAGCTCCCACTGAGCGTAAACACAGGGCGCAGCAGGGCCGTGACAGATGACGGCAACGCTGCTGCTCCTGAGCACCTCCGGCATCAGACGCTGAACGTCAGTGGAGGGAAGATAATCACAGGCCGACGGCAAGAAAGGAGACAATATGCAGGCAGGAGAAGCAGGGTGAAGCGCTCTAACAGCCTCACCACAGGATGCTGGCCTCGGAGGCGGAGTCAGCCCGACATGCAGAGTTGACTCGCGTGAGTCTGCTGTGGAAGGTGGAGGCAGTCAACTCCTCTCACCTCTTCTTACTGTGGTTTCTAGCTGCTAGGTCGGGTTCCTTCAAGTTTTTTTGGCCAGCAGGGGGAAGAGGCCTTCGTCGGATTTTACACCTCAGGCGCAGCAGCTCCACCACAGAGCTCCTCCATCACTTAGTTTTCACATATGAAGGTATAGATTTGTTCGACTGATAACCTCCTCCAAGAAAAGCTGTTTTTATAAAGAAGCAATGCCTGAGAATCTATCACAAGGTTTTACACCCTAAACACATGTTTAGGGTGTAAAACGCTGTGTAACGTGTAGCGGTGTAACGTGTAGCGGTGTAACGTGTAGCGGTGTAACGCTCCAATGTTCCAAAGCAGCCAATAACACATCAAGATGCGCTCACATCCACAGGGATACTGGCAAGTTCTGTTAACTAAACGTGCGCCGAAATCAGTGCCTTTGTTACACCTGATAATTTTTTGCACTACACTGTCATGCCGTTCGGGTTAAGAAATGCCCCAGTCACATTCCAGCGACTGATGAAAACTGTGTTACGTGGAGTCCGGAATTTTGAAGTGTATTCGGATGATATAGTGGCCTATTCATCCACCTGGACTGAACACCTCAAAACCCTTAGCGAAATATTTGACCACCTGTGTGATCCCTCTCTGACACTAAACTTGGCTAAATGTCAGTTTGGAAAGGCTGTTGTAACCTACCTAGGCAAGCAAGTAGGACAGTGTCGAGTCCAAAATATGACTATCCAGATGTGACGGAGTTACATCGCCCAGCCGCAGACAGCTGATCGGGGCGCATATACGCACCGCCACCATTAGTTCTAACAGACACCAATAAACAAAAAGCCAAGCACGGCAACAGCAAGCAGCCCCCGAATGGTACTGCCTACACCGGCGCGGCAGAAGGAATACGGGGAGTCGCCAGCGGAGGTTCCCTCTCGTCAGTCCCAAGGAGGGATTAGCAGTATCGACCCGTCAGGGGGAGAGTGGAGGCGATCGGCGGGGCCGAAGATCCCGCCTTATCAGATGGGGGAAGATATTGAGAACTATTTGTTGCGTTTTGAGCGGGTGGCCAGAACATGGAGATGGCCAGAGAGCGAATGGGCCTGTCGGCTAGTTCCACTGCTAGCGGGGAAGGCGTTGGAGGCCTATACTGCAATGGATGAAGAAAGAGCCCATCGGTATGAAGATCTCAAAACTGCCTTGTTAATTAAATTTGACATTTCACCGGAAACGTATCGGCAGCGGTTTCGCTCTAATATAATTCCACCTGGTGAGAGCCCCACCGAGACCTATTATCGCCTGAAAGGACTTTATCGACGCTGGCTCCGACCAGAGCAGCACACGAAGGACGAGATGGGAGAAGCGATCATCTTGGAGCAGTTAATTCGAGTACTGCCAGGGGAGGTGAGGACCTGGGTGAGGGAGCATGAGCCAGCAGATGGACTGGCCGCTGCTAAGCTGGTGTCACAGTACATCAACGCGCGTAAAGGAGCACCATCTGCACGCTCGTCTGGGATGCCACAGCGACCACCACTGCCATCGTCTGGGTTTTTGAAGAGGGAGAGCAACCCCGAGCCACCCGGGATCCCCAAGGTATCTAATCTACGAGGAGCGGGTAAGGACTTTCTTTGTTATTATTGCCAGCAGCCAGGCCATAAAGCCTCGGTGTGCCCTATTCGGAAGGCCAAAGTCACGGGGGCCTGCTATGCACCCCGACTGGAGGCGGAGCCTACAAGGGACCAGCCAGTGGATGTGCAATGCTATAAAAAAGTGATAGTAAATGGTCAGCAGGTTACTGCTTTGCTGGACACTGGTAGTTTCATGTCATTAATTAAGCAAAGCTTGGTACCAGTGAACTGTGTGGATTACAGCAGACAAGAAGAAGTGTTATGTGTGCATGGTGATAAACACCCATACCCAAAGGTGGAAGTAACAGTGACTATTAATGAACAGCCATACCTATTGTCAGTTGGGGTGGTACAGAATTTGCCGGTAGAGGTTATTCTGGGGATGGACTTGCCTGTGCTTATGGATTTGTTGCAAGAAAAAGAAGAACGGGCCACAGAGACTGAGAGGGGGGAAGCGGGGAAGGTTAAAGTGAATGTGTTAGGCCCGGTGGTCACTAGGGCCCGGGCGAAGGCTGAATGCCAACCCCTGCCAGACTTTGACAGCCAGGAAAATCTCGCCGCCAACGCCGCTTTGAGAAGCAGCTATGGTCAAAAGAGCCGGACACTAAGAACATGAAATGGGATGTGCCCGAAAATATCTCTGTGTTGCAAAGGGAGGATGAAACGTTAAATGTGTTGTTCGCTAATGTGATTGAAGGGGGAACGGGGAAATGGGGAGGGAAAGAGAAGTTTATTCTTGATAAAAATGTGTTGTATGCAGTTGACGGGGACCACCAACGGCTTGTGATTCCTGCTAGTTGTAAATCCCTCATTTTGCACTTAGCACACACCCTCCCCTGGGCAGGTCATTTGGGTCGCCAAAAAACTTATCTGCGAGTTAGCTCTCGTTTCTTTTGGCCGTCGATGTACACTGATGTCCAAAATTATTGCCGTACATGCCCTGTATGTCAGAAAACATGTCCAGCCCGCAAATCGGATGATTGCTACAGCCCCTTCCAATCATCTCCACACCCTTCCGTAGGATAGCTATGGATATTGTGGGTCCGCTGGTAAAAAGTAGCCGGGGTCATCAGTACATTTTGGTGGTGTGTGATTATGCGACCCGTTTTCCAGAAGCGGTCCCGTTGCGTGCGCTCACGGCACCTAATGTTCTGCGTGCACTGGTACAGTTGTTTTCCCGGGTGGGGATACCAGATGAGATTTTGACTGACCAAGGGACTAACTTTACCTCTAAGTTGATGCAGCTCTTCCACAAGCAGCTAGGCATTTCTGCCATCAGGACGTCACCTTACCATCCACAGACAGATGGGTTGGTGGAGAGGTTCAACCAAACTTTGAAGAGGATGTTGCAGAAGTTTGTGTCAGACACTGGGAAAGACTGGGACCAGTGGCTACCTTTCCTGCTGTTCGCGTACAGAGAAGTTCCCCAGGCTTCCACTGGTTTCTCACCATTCGAGCTACTCTATGGTTGGGACGTGCAGGGGCCCTTGGATCTCCTCCGGAAGTGTTGGGAGACTCCTGCTTCGGCTCAAAATGAGAAAGGAGTGGTGCAGTTTGTGCTGGAGATGAGAGATCGGTTGGGGAGATACCAGGCAGAGGCCGAAGTCAACCTGCGAGATGCTCAACGAAGCCAGAAGATCTGGTATGACCAACAGGCCCGGCAACGTGAATTCCAGCCCGGTCAAAAAGTGTTGTTACTTCTCCCCTCATCCAACAGTAAACTGCTGGCGAAATGGCAAGGCCCCTACACCATTCTGCGCAGAATGGGACCCGTGACTTATGAGGTTCATCATCCGGAGAGAAGGAAACAGAAGCAAACGTACCATGTGAACCTCCTGAAGGAATGGGCGGAGCGGCCCCATCAGGCCCCAATGGAGGCACTGATGGCCAGGGGAGTGCCCAGAGAAGGACAGCGCGAACCTGAGCAGGGAGTCGATCCAATGTCTCCGGTACTGGCTCATCTGACCTTACAGCAGGCTGCTGAGCTACTGGAAATCTTCCGGGAGACTCCATCGCTGTGTTCAGCTAACCCTGGCAGGACTACCTTGGTGGAACATGTGATACGGCTAAAGGAGAGACATCCCATCCGCCAACGGCCATACCGGGTTCCACAACACTTAGTGGGTAAGCTGCGACAGGAGGTGGAGCAGATGCTGGAGCTGGGAGTGATCGAGCCGTCCTGCTCTGAATGGTGTAGCCCGGTGGTCATCATCTTCAAGAAAGATGGCTCCCTACGTATCTGCATTGACTTCCGGAAGCTTAATGCCATTTCTGAGTTTGATGCTTACCCCATGCCCCGAATCGAGGGGAGGTCCGGTCTTTCCTGGGGCTGGTTGGTTGGTACCGAAGGTTTGTGCCCCAGTTTGCAACCATTGCGGCCCCTCTTACTGCGTTGACCGGTAAGAACCAACGGAATCCGGTCATATGGACCGCAGAATGTGAACAAGCTTTCCAGGGGCTGAAAACCTGCCTGTGTACGACCCCAGTTCTCTGGAGCCCGGACTTCAAAAAGAGGTTTTTGGTCCAGGTGGATGCCTCCAAAAGTGGCCTGGGAGCAGTGCTGGCTCAAGGGGACCCTGGAGAGGAACATCCAGTCCTATACTTAAGCCGCAAGCTGCTGCCACGGGAGACCAACTACTCGACGGTGGAAAAAGAGGCCTTAGCTATTAAGTGGGCGTTGGACAAGCTCAGGTATTATTTACTTGGAAGAGAGTTTGAGCTGGAAACCGATCACCGAGCGCTCACTTGGATCCAGTCCATGAAGGATCATAACAGTCGACTCACCCGCTGGTACCTGTCACTGCAGCCTTTCAGATTCACCATCCGTCATAGACCAGGCAAGCTCAATGTGGTGGCAGATTATCTTTCCAGGTTGCCGCACATCGGCCACCTCCGGGTGGAAGGGAATGATGTGACGGAGTTACATCGCCCAGCCGCAGACAGCTGATCGGGGCGCATATACGCACCGCCACCATTAGTTCTAACCAATAAACCAATAAACAAAAAGGGGTGAAGGGGGGGGGGGGGGGGGGATTTGGAGCAGCATAGAGGGTGGCCAACTTATTTCCCCTCACCTTGTTAATAAAGTCGGTCGAGGAGACGCGCTGTGATCTCCAATGATGCGGGATGATGCAAGCCGATGGTATGGTGTTCCGGGGTTTAAATAATGGGTTCACGTGGGCTTGGACGGTCACGTGAACTGCATCCTTTGTTTGGATTGTTTTAATGTTTTGTGAAACATTGTAGGCTGATTGGAAGTTGCCTAAGAGTCTGTATATACATGTGTGTTGTGAGACTACAGTGGGAAAGAAGCTGAGGGGGGACAGTGAGGATTAAAGTAATAATAAAGAAATGATTGTTACGTCTAGGGGGAGGGGCTACGGGATATAAGAGACAGGTCATACGGGGTGGGAGAGAGAGTCCAGTGAGCTGTTACAAGGAGGGTAACATGCAGGCTGGGTCGGGTATACAGACGTTTTGTTGACACTGACCCAAGTTAATTCTATTTGCTGTAAATAATTTTCTGTGCACTGGGGAGGCCGGCTAAATAAATTATCCACACTAAAAGACCTTACCGACTACGCCTGTGTTTGTTGTCCGGGAGAGGATTAAAAGAGGACCCCGCGACACAGAGTTGGGACCAGGAAGCAGAGTTGCAGTCTTGCACGCCTCTCTGCAGCTTCTCTCCTCCTGCTACACACCCCCCCCCCCCCCCCCAAAAAAACCCCATCTCCATAGAGACTGTCAAAAAAGGACAAAAAACAAACTAAAAACCAGCAACAAACAACTTAAAAATAAACAATTACAAAGAAAGAACAATACAGTATCCACATCTGAACCAAAGAGTAAAACAGTGAAATGTGGATTATTAAATATTAGGTCTCTCTCCTCCAAGTCTCTGTTAGTACATGACTTAATAATTGATCAACAAATTGATTTACTCTGCCTTACAGGAACCTGGTTGCAGCAGGATGATTATGTTAGTTTAAATGAATCAACACCCCCGAGTCATTCTAACTAGCACAGGCCGAGGGGGCGGTGTGGCAGCAATTTTTCACACCAGCCTATTAATTAATGAAAGACCAAGACAGACTTTTAATTCATTTGAAAGCCTGATGCTTAACATTGTCCACCCCAGCTGTGAAACTCAGAAACCAGTCTTACTTGTTATCATCTATCGTCCACCTGGGCCTTACACAGAGTTTCTGTCTGATTTCTCAGACTTTATATCTAATTTAGTTCTGAGCTCAGATAAAATAATTATTGTGGGTAATTTTAACATCCATGTAGACGCTAAAAATGACAGCCTCAACATGGCATTTAATCTGTTATTAGACTCAATTGTTTTCTCTCAAAATGTAAAAGAACCCACCCACCACTTTAATCACACTCTAGATCTTGTTCTATCATATGGCATAGAAGCTGAACATTTAACAGTGTTTCCTGAAAACCCTCTCCTGTCTGATCATTTCCTGATAACATTTACATTTACAATAATGGATTACACAGAATTGGAGAGTAGACTTCATCACAGTAGATGTCTTTCTGAAAGCGCTGTAACTAAGTTTAAGAATATAATCCGCCCACTGTTATCATCTTCAATGCCCTGTTCCAACACAGAGCAGAGCAGCTATCTGAACGCTACTCCAACAGAGGTCGATTATCTTGTTAATAATTTCACCTCCTCACTACGTACGACTCTGGATACTGTAGCTCCAGTGAAAACTAAGGTCTCTAATCAGAAGTACCTGACTCCGTGGTATAATTCTCAAACACGTAGCCTAAAGCAGTTGACTCGTAATCTGGAGAGGAAATGGCGTGTCACAAATTTAGAGGATCATCATTTAGCCTGGAGAAATAGTTTGCTGCTTTATAAGAAAGCCCTCCGCAAAGCCAGAACATCTTGCTATTCATCACTGATTGAAGAAAATAAGAACAACCCCAGGTTTCTCTTCAGCTCTGTAGCCAGGCTGACAAAAAGTCAGAGCTCTACTGAGCCAACCATCCCTTTAAAGTTAACTAGTAATGACTTCATGAACTTCTTCACAAATAAAATTTTTATCATTAGAGAAAAAATTACCAATAATCATCCCACAGATGTAATATTATCTACAGCTACTCTTAGTACCATTGATGTTAAGTTAGACTCTTTTTCTCCAATTGATCTTTCTGAGTAACTTCAATAATTACTTCCTCCAAACCATCAACGTGTCTTTTAGACCCCATTCCTACAAAACTGCTCAAAGAAGTCCTGCCATTAATTAATTCTTCGATCATGATCAACCTATCTCTAATAATTGGCTATGTACCACAGGCCTTCAAGCTGGCTGTAGTTAAACCTTTACTCAAAAAGCCACCTCTAGACCCAGCAGTCTTAGCT
Organism: Aulonocara stuartgranti; assembly: GCF_965226115.1. Lineage (NCBI taxonomy): Eukaryota > Metazoa > Chordata > Actinopteri > Cichliformes > Cichlidae > Aulonocara > Aulonocara stuartgranti. Next base: position 40,637,465 of record NC_138945.1, on the reverse strand, counting down.
AATTATAGGCCAATCTCCAACCTTCCTTTCATATCAAAAATCCTTGAAAGAGTAGTTGTCAAACAGCTAACAGATCATCTGCAGAGGAATGGCTTATTTGAAGAGTTTCAGTCAGGTTTCAGAGCTCATCACAGCACAGAAACAGCTTTAGTGAAGGTTACAAATGATCTTGTAATCGGAAGGTTGCCGGTTCGAGCCCCGGCTCGGACAGTCTCGGTCGTTGTGTCCTTGGGCAAGACACTTCACCCGTTGCCTACTGGTGGTGGTCAGAGGGCTCGGTGGCGCCAGTGTCCGGCAGCCTCGCCTCTGTCAGTGCGCCCCAGGGCAGCTGTGGCTACAATGTAGCTTGCCATCACCAGTGTGTGAATGTGTGTGTGAATGGGTGGATGACTGGATATGTAAAGCGCTTTGGGGTCCTTAGGGACTAGTAAAAGCGCTATATAAATACAGACCATTTACCATCTTCTTATGGCCTCAGATAGTGGACTCATCTCTGTGCTTGTCCTGCTAGACCACAGTGCAGTGTTCGATACTGTCGATCATAATATCCTATTAGAGCGATTAGAACATGCTGTAGGTATTACAGGTACTGCACTGCAGTGGTTTGTATCATATCTATCTAACAGACTCCAATTTGTGCATGTAAATGGAGAGTCCTCTTCACACACTGAGGTTAATTATTGAGTTCCACAGGGTTCAGTGCTAGGACCAATTCTGTTTACATTATACATGCTTCCCTTAGGCAGCATCATTAGAAGACATAGTATACATTTTCACTGCTATGCAGATGACACCCAGCTCTATCTGTCCATGAAGCCAGACAACACAGGCCAATTTGTTAAACTGCAGAAATGTCTTAAAGACATAAAGACCTGGATGGCCGCTAACTTTCTGCTTCTTACTTCAGATAAAACTGAGATTATTGTACTCGGCCCTGAAAAGCTTAGAAATATGGTATCTAACCAGATTCTTACTCTGGATGGCATTACCTTGGCCTCCAGTAATGCTGTGAGGAACCTTGGAGTCATTTTTGACCAGGATATGTCCTTCAACGCACATATTAAACAAATATGTAAGACTGCGTTCTTCCATTTGCGCAACATCTCTAAAGTTAGAAATATCCTGTCTCTTAGTGACGCTGAAAAACTAGATCATGCATTTATTATTTCCAGGCTGGACTACTGTAATTCATTATTATCAGGATGTCCTAAAAACTCGCTGAAAAGCCTTCAGTTAATCCAAAATGCTGCAGCAAGAGTCCTGACAGGGACTAGAAAGAGAGAGCATATTTCTCCTGTTTTGGCTTCCCTTCATTGGCTTCCTGTTAAATCCAGAATTGAATTCAAAATCCTGCTCCTCACATACAAGATCTTAAATAATCAGGCCCCATCTTATCTTAATGACCTTGTAGTACCATATCACCCTATTAGAGCACTTCGCTCTCGCTCTGCAGGCCTACTTGTTGTTCCTAGAGTATTTAAAAGTAGAATGGGAGGGAGAGCCTTCAGTTTTCAGGCCCCTCTTCTGTGGAACCAGCTTCCAGTTTGGATTCGGGAGACAGACACTATCTCTACTTTCAAGATTAGGCTTCAAACTTTCCTTTTTGCTAAAGCATATAGTTAGGGCTGGACCAGGTGACCCTGAATCCTCCCTTAGTTATGCTGCAATAGACGTAGGCTGCCGGGGGATTCCCACGATGCATTGAGTTTTTCCTTTCCAGTCACCTTTCTCACTCACTATGTATTAATAGACCTCTCTGCATTGAATCATATCTGTTATCAACCTCTGTCTCTCTTCCACAGCATGTCTTTTATCCTGTCTTCCTTCTCTCACCCCAACCGGTCACAGCAGATGGCCGCCCCTCCCTGAGCCTGGTTCTGCCGGAGGTTTCTTCCTGTTAAAAGGGAGTTCTTCCTTCCCACTGTCGCCAAAGTGCTTGCTTATAGGGGGTCATATGATTGTTGGGTTTTTCTCTGTATCTATGAAGCGCCTTGAGGCGCCTTTTGTTGTGATTTGGCGCTATATAAATAAATTTGAATTGAATTGAACTGAATTGAGTCCTCCCTTTTGCCGCGAAAGTGCGGGCAATATTAGACTTCCCAGCTCCTCAAATGCGTTGAGAGCTGCATTGTTTTTTAGGCATGGCCGGTTACTACCATAGTTTCTGCAAAAACTTCTCTGAGGTAGTAACCCCGTTTACCAGCCTTGCCAGTCCTAAGTCACTGTTCGTGTGGTCAGAGACATGTCAGTTTCCTCGGGTTTGATCCTGTACTTACTGACCCTGACTCTACATGTTCATTCAAGCTCGAGGTGGACGCCAGCGCTTTGGGGGCTGGTGCCATGCTCCTGTAGGAGGATGAACATGGCGTTGATCATCCTGTCTGTTTTTTTGTTTTTTTTTTAATTCATAAAACACCAGCTACATTATAGCATGATTGAAAAGGAGGCTTAGAGCTTTGCTGCTCGCCTTGCAGCATTTCGAAGTGTACCTTGGGTCCAATCCTCTACTAACCATTGTATTTTCCAACCATAACCCCCTCGTGTTCTTATCTCAGATGCAGAACAGCAACCAATGGCTCATGCTCTGGTCTTTACTCCTCCAAGACTTTAACATTGAAATCTGTTAAAAGAAGGGCTTAGATAATGTCATGGCTGATGCGCTGTCTAGATCATGAATCAAACTTCCCGTTGAGGACGAAAAGTTTGATCTTGGATAGGGGGGTATATTATGATTCAGTGTTATGGATGTTTTGCACTTTGTCGGCCACACCAGAGGGCGGCATAGTTTGTGTCCTGTGTCATTGATGTTATGTGGGTTTTGGGTGTAGGCTGACCATTGATGGAGGACTGGGAGAGGCCGGCTATAAATGAGGACCCTTCTGAACCGGGACACGCCTCACAACTACTTCCTGTTCCCAACGAACTGTGCATGTGGCTGCATATGAATCTGTATTCTGGAATGAGAAGCTTTTGCTGTGTTGTAAATAGTTTTGTTGTAAATAGTTGTAAATACTTTTACTCAGTAGATTTAGAGGTGAGAAGCCATTTTCTTTTGGAACCTTTTCTCCTGTTTTTGGTTAGGGAGGCAGGTGGGGGTTTTTCCGTGTAAGTAAGCCAGTTGCACTTCATTTCTAGAGAGTTTTGTTTGTTGTTTTGGCCATGCTCACCCTGACGCCCGCTACCTTTTGGGACTTAATAAACTGACTGGTTGTTGTAAATCTGTGGCAGTTTTTGGTTCGTCTTCCTTGAGAGCAGGGAGTGTGGGGGCACTTTCCTTTCTTTTCTTTTTTTTAATTTTCCTTGTGTTGCACACCGGTTTCCCCTGGGCTGGGGTGTAAGTTTAGCCTCCACACTCTAAGAAATAAAACGTTGGATTTAATTGACAAAGTTAAGGCAATCTTTTCCACAAAACCTGGTCAATTAAACATAAATCAATATGGTTGTTATCTGCAATTTCAATGGTGATGTATATCAGAAGTGAAATTGTTGTATAAAAGCAACAGCTTTCCTTTCATTGTTACTATTTAACACCATTAATTAGAATTTAAACACTTTGTTCATTTTATTAACTGTATTGCTTTAGGTTCAATTGACAATATTAATTTGAATTTAATGGCACCATTTAGATTGCGTTTTGGACCTAATTAATTTGATTAATTATGATTTAATTAATAGTTTCATCTATATGCTAAATGTTTAGGTATCAACAAAACAAGTCTAGAAAGGTTCCTGAGTTGTCATCTATACATTGTAATTAGGTGTTTGGACCTTTCAGAGGTCTTCAGCAAAGGTCTGACACTTAACTACAGAGTACAGGTGACAACTCAAGAACCTTTTTACACTTGCTCACACGTTACCATTTATAACATTCAAGATCCTTGCACTTCAATAGAAAACTCTTACGCCAAAGCTTACATAAAGTGTAAATGCAAAAAAAGGGTGCTGCATCAACAACTTTATTTACTGTGAGCCTTGACAAGGCAAAGCTTCTACAGGGAACAACACCGCATAAGGCAATATTAAATGCTTAAAGTTCATGAACAAAATTTAAACATTGGAAATAACTTTCCGAGTTTCAACAAAGTGACATTGTAAATCACTTAAATCACTGTATGTAATGCAATTACAGAAAATATTTAAGTGACACAAAAAGGTAAAAACGATTTAGTCCCCAGTTACAAAAATCTGATTCAGAATTTTAAGTTTTCTATTATATAATAAATTTTACAATAAAAAATGCGTATAGCAAATCTCAAAATATTCTTAATTAAATGCTAAGACCAAAAATCCAGTACTTAACTTGAGTACAGGTGACAACCTTAGAACCTTTTCACATTTGTTTGCACATACACTTTAACATTTATAACACTCAAGGTCTTTGACCTGCAATGGAAACCTGGTACACGAGAACTAATATGAAGTGTAAATACAAAATAAATTGTGTTGCTTTAACAACTTGAACAAAAGCCTTCAATGAGGCAAAGCTTAAACAGGGAAACAACACTGCATAATGCAACATTAAATGGTGTGTAAAATAAAATGTAAACATCTGAAACAACTTTCCAGTTTCAACTAAGTGACAGTGCAGTGTAGTACAGTTGTAGGTCTGCAATGGCTACAGTCTGCAGAATTACCACAGCAACTCAAACTAAAGAAAATGTTGTGAAACAAGAAAATATATCCATCTGGGTAATTTTGTCCCCAGTTCAAAAAACTCAGTTTCTGAATTATGTTTTCTTTTCCACAATCAAAAAAAAAAAAAAAAAAAGAAAAACATTCAGTAAATCTCTTAAATATTAAAAGCTATGACAAAATATTTACAAACAAGGATCAACATATATACAATTTATAAACTTTTAAACAGTGAAACAGAGCACTTATTTTGGGGGACATTTTGATCTAGAAGAGTCATTGCGTCTCCTTTTGGCAGAGTTTGTTCTTCAGCACTTGTATTTTGTTAGACAGTTTTTTGTCTTCCAGTCCCATGAGCACCTTCTGGAAGAACTCAAATGTGTAGCGAAGTGGCTTTGGGTAACTCAGATTGAGGCAGTAAATTAGCCCAAACAAAAGTGCACACCCGCTCGCCACATCGTGAAGATCCTGCAAGACGGTGCATCTCTCGATAATGATGCCAACATCTTCAAGGGAGTCATCAGGCTGTGCTCCTTCATGGATTATTTTATAAACACCCAAATCCATCCTCTCGAGCTCTTCAGCTTCCATCACGTTGAAAGCCTGAAAAGGACAGAAATATTTTAAATCAGTTGTATTTTGGTCATCGCATCATCTATCTATTCACTCCATTTTAGTTAAAATGGTCCACACTACCCTAATTACACATATCCCTGAATGAGACTGAGGAGAACAGACCAAAGAAAAATGTGGATTTAAGACTATCAAATAAAGACCAAGAAGAAGATACATGAAACATGGACAGAGGGCAGAAGGAGTATGCATTAATAATATTATCAATATTCTGCTGACCAGGGTCATTTTCTTTAGTTTCGCATAAAACAATGTAAGTGAATGGAAACAAAATCCTAGTATTTCCCATGCACTTTATTGTTGTAAGCTAATTTAAAGAAAACTGATTGCTGCCAGATCAGGAGAATGCCTGGGGCCTGTTTAGAAAATACATTTTTCAACTTACAAAACTCTGGGAATTATGACAGTCAAAATTTTACTGAGGGGTGGAATATCCCTTTAAAAATAAACTTACCATGTACTCTTTGATGAGATTTTCAGGGTTCTCATTCAGGTATATAATCACAGCTTTAAGGATGCATTCACGCTTCACTTCGATTCGGGAACTCTAAACAAAACAACACATGCAGCGCAATTACTTTTTTGAAGTTTTTAGAGACCCCCACAGAACTTAAGTCAATTTTTATTGTTGTTTAACCAATTCATAATTGTTTCTAAGTAAATTTTAAACATGCTTTTTGCAAGCAAGTAGTATTTTGTGTTAGAGAATGAGAAGCTTACCAATTCATACCCATAAAGATTATAAGTTATGAGTCCAATTACACTGATTGCGATACATTGGGTCGTGGAAAATGCAGCTTTAGCGTGGTGTACCACCCGAAAGAAGGAAGAAAAGTGTTGTTGCATAGGAGTGCTGTTCAAAGGAATCAAAAACATTTTGATAGAGATTTCCAAAAATTAATGACAAAAACTACACACTGTCACGTTAATATGAGGTATGCGGGCTACCACCACATTTGCAGTATTTATACCAAGAGTGAAAAAAAATAATCTATTGTGTCACTGAGTTGTGGCGAAATGTGAAATGTTGTCTGCCTTTGTCTTTTCTCAGTGTAGCTAATTATTCCTTTGGACAATTAATGAGTAACAAAAAAAGAAAAGAAAAAAGCTACAATGCCAGCAGCGGCACTTATGGCCTCTAGGGGCATGAGTTACTTAGTTCTGCTTTGTGTCAGGACCAAATCCAGAATATAAGCCAAAAGCGAGATGAAAAGTATAACGCAGGAGAGAACAAGCATGAAATGACCCAAGAAAGTTAAAAATACAGGTTAATAACCAGACCTGAGATCAACCTGCAACTAATCTATTAGTTACAGAACATTTTAACAAGACAGAATACCTGTGAAATTGCAGACAACGCTGCTGTGATCCGCCGCGCTGTTTCCCCTCCTTTTTTTTCATAGAATCTTCATCAACTGGTCAGAGTACTGGTCAAGACTGCTCATGAATGTGGACAGCAGTGGAACTGTGGTGATTCGGGTGAACTCCGCATTGATCTACAAAGTTCAAAAATAAATTTTTTAAATAGTTCAGCTCAAAACGGGACTAAATCCAGACCAAACCTGATCTAATCCCAGACAAAAAGTTCTGGTGCTGTCCAGGTTTGATTTAAAGAAAAAAAAAAGGGGGGGGGGGGGGGGGGGGGGAATTGGTTAATCAGATGGGAATGTGCAAAATCAATTACGATTACAAAAAAGGAAAAAAAAAGATTTTTAAATCGACATAAGTTATTCCAACATGCCACCCAAAACATTTATAGATGGACCGGCAGAATCAGGTGGCTGCAAAAGAGTGCCTCACCCATGCAGTACAAAAAAAAAAAAAAAAAAAAAAAAAAATCACAAAATGCACAAATTTTGCACTTTAGTTGTAAAAGGAAACTGACGTGTATCATGTTAGCAACGTCCTGTTTTCCCAAAATTTTTCATTCTATTGGAGCTGCCCTTCTCACAACACAATTTAGCTGCACTAAGCTGAAAAGACATCAGCTCGGTGACATCAGCTTTGTAGCAGTACTTTTCTGTTCACGGCCAGTTTTTAACCAAGACTCAAACTCATACCTCAGGTACTTTGAAGAGGGCCGGCCATCTGCTCTTGAACTCTGCGATGAATGGCATCTCTTCAATCACCTCTCTTCTTCTGTGTGCAAATGTCTTATCCATCTTTGTTTTGATTATTTGATCGTTGTTTGTTTAAAGAGCAAAGCTTACAACACCACATTCATAACCTAAAAGACCAAATAAGAGAGTTCAAAATCTAAAATTGCGTATTAAGGAAAAAGTAAATAATATGAAAGCATTAGGTACCTTCAACATGCACTTTTGGAGCACAGCTCAAATCTCTGCAGCTCCAAATTCCACAACCAGCAACCTGAGAGAAAAAGAAAACCAGAAAAAATGAATCGTGTACAGTGAGACACATGCAAAGGGGTAGCACAGAGATGGTCTAAACTTAAGAACACTCCTGTTTCTTTTAAAATGTATTAATAATACAAGTTAAATTTCAAATTTCAAACATTTGAAAATGTCATCGTTGTCCAAACAGGAACTTTAGAGTCTTGAGGTTTGTTGATAGAAAAGATTTTAAAATGGCAGAGCTGATCCAAAAGTGTTTGTGTGGGAAGCTAACATGAAGGTGTTTAAAAGAAAACACACACACACAAAAAATTAAGAACACAAAAAAATAAGAACGCACACAAACACAAAGAGCACACAAACACAAAGAACACAGAAACACCAATGTCCCAGGCAGGATGTAGACCCAAACACAGGACTTGAACTGAAAGAGGCTACTTTATTGCAGTAGAAAGAATTCCACAAAAACATAAAGTTGCAAAAAACAAAACCACATTAGAAACTAAAAACTATTAATAAAAACTCTGGGAAACCTGGAAACTCAAGGAGCACGGAAGCCAGCACAGCATGGTGAGGGAACAACACAACAGAGAGCAAAGGAGAACACAGGGCTTATATACACAGGGGAGTAATCAGGGAATGGGAAACAGGAGAGAGACACAACTGTGAGAAATTAGACTAACGAGACAGGGGAGACGTAAAACTGAACACACTGACATCAGACTGGGATTATCAAAATAAAGCAAAACACAAAACAAAGCACAAAGATGTAGACTTGACACTGAGAGGCAGGCTGAAAGAATATAACACATGGAACGCAGAGATGACAGAGACTTAAAGAAGAATTAACATCAAATTAAACTCATGACCAGAGCAAAACTGAAACATCGATTTATAGTACTCGTCAAAACAGGATAGCTAAAGAATCAGACATAAATCATAATTGAGAAAAACACAAAAACATAAGAAACAGAAAATGATGGGTCAAAATGACCCAGAACCATGACAAACAAGATCACAAAAAACATCAAGAACACAAAAACACCAAGAACACAAAAAACATCAAGAACACACAAGCACCAAGAACACACAAACACCAAGAACACAAAAAACACCAAGAAATCACAAACATCAAGAACACAAAAACATCAAGAACACACGAACACCAAAAACACAAAAAACATCTAGAACACAAAAACATCAAGAACACACAAAAACCAAGAACACACAGACACCAAGAACACAAAAACATCAAGAACACACAAAAACCAAGAACACACAAGCATCAAGAACACAAACACACCAAGAACACAAACATCAAGAACACAAACACACCAAGAACACAAAAAACATCAAGAAAACAAAAACATCAAGAACACAAAAACATAAAGAACACAAAAACACCAAGAACACAAAAACACCAAGAACACAAAAAACATCAAGAACACACAAACACACCATGAACACACGAACATCAAAAACACACAAACATCAAGAACACAAAAACACCAAGAACACAAAAAAACATCAAGAACACAAACACCCAGACCACAAAAAATAAAGAACACAAAAACACGAAGAACAAAAAAAACATCAAGAACACACAAACATCAACAGCATAAAAAAAGAACACAAAAACATAAAGAACACACAAACATGAAGAACAAACAAACACCAACAACACACGAACACCAAGAACACAAAAAAAATCAAGATCACAAAAACACACAAACATCAAGACCACAAAAAACATTTACAACACACAAAACACCAAGAACACAAAAACACCAAGAACACAAAAAACATCAAGAACACACAAACACCAAGAACACAAAAAACATCAAGAACACACAAACATCTTACTTACTTACTACTTAGACTTAGTTCCTCCTACGCCGGGCGGCGCATCGGGCAGCTAGTGATCTCCGTCGATGTCGGTCAGCAGCGACTGTTTCAGCTTCGTCACAGGCAATGTCGACAGTTCTCAGATCGTCCATAAATGTTCGACGCCATTGCCGGTCCCAAGCCCGGATGAGAAAGGAGGAGGGTTGGGCGTGGGGCTAGCAACCCCACCCTGTAAAAACTCCAAATGCTACGGAAACCGCAAGTGAACCTCAGTATCGACTGAATCAGGGCGAAGATGATCGGTAACCCTTAATGACAGCAGTGGAGAAAAGCCCTCGGGTCGTCCACTGCCCGATGCGTCGACCAATTTTCGACCCAAAAGAAACAACACACAAACATCAAGAACACAAAAACATCAAGAACAGAAAAACATCAAGAAAACAAAAGCATAAAGAACACAAAAACACCAAGAACAGACAAACATCAAAAACACAAAAGCACCAAGAACATAAAAAAACATCAAGAAAACACAAACATCAAGAAGACAAAAACATAAAGAACACAAAAACACCAAGAACACAAAAACACGAAGAACAAAAAAAACATCAAGAACACACAAACATCAAGAACACAAAAACATAAAGAACACACAAACACCAAGAACACAAAAACACCAAGAACATAAAAAAAATCAAGAACACATAAGCATCAAGAACACAAAAACACCAAGGGCACACGAACACCAAGAACACAAACACACCAAGAACACAAAAAACATCAAGAAAACACAAACATCAAGAACACAAAAACATAAAGAACACAAAAACACCAAGAACACAAAAACACCAAGAACACAAAATAGTAATAGTAATAGTAATAAATCACATAGCAATAGTACAATAGTACACCCAAGTAGTTGTAAAAAGCATGATAATATATTAAGTTATCGAAAGTATTAAGAATACGTTACTCTCATTCAGTAACGTAACGGAATACGTTACAAAATACATTTTGGGGCATGCATTCTGTAATCTGAAGAACACAAAACACCAAGAACACAAAAAACATCAAGAACACAAACACACCAAGAACACACAAACACCAAGAACACACAAACATCAAGAACACAAAAACATCAAGAACACACAAGCATCAAGAACACAAACACACCAAGAACACAAACATCAAGAACACAAACACACCAAGAACACAAAAAACATCAAGAACACACAAACACACCATGAACACACAAACATCAAAAACACACAAACATCAAGAACACAAAAACACCAAGAACACAAAAAAACATCAAGAACACAAACACCCAGACCACAAAAAATAAAGAACACAAATACACGAAGAACACAAAAACACGAAGAACAAAAAAAACATCAAGAACACACAAACATCAACAGCATAAAAAAAAGAACACAAAGACATCAAGAACACAAAAACATCAAGAACACACAAACACCAAGAACACAAAACACCAAGAACACAAAAACACCAAGAACACAAAAAACATCAAGAACACACAAACACCAAGAACACAAAAAACATCAAGAACACACAAACATCTTACTTACTTACTACTTAGACTTAGTTCCTCCTACGCCGGGCGGCGCATCGGGCAGCAGCGACTGTTTCAGCTTCGTCACAGGCAATGTCGACAGTTCTCAGATCGTCCATAAATGTTCGACGCCATTGCCGGTCCCAAGCCCGGATGAGAAAGGAGGAGGGTTGGGCGTGGGGCTAGCAACCCCACCCTGTAAAAACTCCAAATGCTACGGAAACAGCAAGTGAACCTCAGTATCGACTGAATCAGGGCGAAGATGATCAGTAACCCTTAATGACGGCAGTGGAGAAAAGCCCTCGGGTCGTCCACTGCCCGATGCGTCGACCAATTTTCGACCCAAAAGAAACAACACACAAACATCAAGAACACAAAAACATCAAGAACAGAAAAACATCAAGAAAACAAAAGCATAAAGAACACAAAAACACCAAGAACAGACAAACATCAAAAACACAAAAGCACCAAGAACATAAAAAAACATCAAGAAAACACAAACATCAAGAAGACAAAAACATAAAGAACACAAAAACACCAAGAACACAAAAACACGAAGAACAAAAAAAACATCAAGAACACAAACATCAAGAACACAAAAACATAAAGAACACAAAAACACCAAGAACACAAAAACACCAAGGGCACAAAAAAAATCAAGATCACAAAAACACCAAAAACACACAAACATCAAGACCACAAAAAACATTTACAACACACAAACATCAAGAACACAAAAACATCAAGAACAGAAAAACATCAAGAAAACAAAAGCATAAAGAACACAAAAACACCAAGAACAGACAAACATCAAAAGCACAAAAGCACCAAGAACATAAAAAAACATCAAGAAAACACAAACATCAAGAAGACAAAAATATAAAGAACACAAAAACACCAAGAACACAAAAACACGAAGAACAAAAAAAACATCAAGAACACAAACATCAAGAACACAAAAACATAAAGAACACAAAAACACCAAGAACACAAAAACACCAAGAACATAAAAAAAATCAAGAACACATAAGCATCAAGAACACAAAAACACCAAGGGCACAAAAAAAATCAAGATCACAAAAACACCAAAAACACACAAACATCAAGACCACAAAAAACATTTACAACACACAAACATCAAGAACACAAAAACATCAAGAACAGAAAAACATCAAGAAAACAAAAGCATAAAGAACACAAAAACACCAAGAACAGACAAACATCAAAAGCACAAAAGCACCAAGAACATAAAAAAACATCAAGAAAACACAAACATCAAGAAGACAAAAATATAAAGAACACAAAAACACCAAGAACACAAAAACACGAAGAACAAAAAAAACATCAAGAACACAAACATCAAGAACACAAAAACATAAAGAACACAAAAACACCAAGAACACAAAAACACCAAGAACATAAAAAAAATCAAGAACACATAAGCATCAAGAACACAAAAACACCAAGGGCACAAAAAAAATCAAGATCACAAAAACACCAAAAACACACAAACATCAAGACCACAAAAAACATTTACAACACACAAACACCAAGAACATAAAAACACCAAGAACACACAAAAACCAAGAACACAAAAACACCAAGAACACAAAAAGCATCAAGATCACAAAAACACCAAGAACACAAAAAACATCAAGAACACACAAACACCAAGAACACAAAAACATCAAGAACGCACAAACACCAAGAACACAAAAACACAAAGAACACACAAACACCAAGAACACATGAAAACCAAGAACACACAAACACCAAGAACAAAAAAAACATCAAGAACACACAAACATCAAGAACACACAAACACCAAGAACAAAAAAACATCAAGAACACACAAACATCAAGAACACACAAACACCAAGAACACAAAAAACATCAAGTACACAAAAACTCCAAGAACACACGAACACCAAGAAGAATTGAACACCAAGAACACACAAACACCAAGAACAAAAAAACCCACCAAGAACACAAAAACATCAAGAAAACACAAACACCAAGATCACAAAAACATGAAGAACACACAAACATGAAGAACAAACAAACACCAACAACACACGAACACCAAGAACACAAAAAACATCAAGAACACAAAAACACCAAGAACACACAAACACCAAGAACACAAAAACATAAAGAACACACAAACACCAACAACACACAAACACCAACAACACAAAAAACATCAAGAAAACACCAACACCAAGAACACATAAACACCAAGAACACACAAACACCAAGAACACACAAACATCAAGAACACACAAACACCAAGAACACACAAACACCAAGAACACAAAAACATCAAGAACATACAAACACCAAGAACACACAAACATCAAGAACACAAAAAACCTCAAGACCATGAAGACCTTCAGTAATAGTGATAAATCACACAGCAATACTACAATAGTACACCCATGTAGTTGTAAAAAGCATGATAATATCTTAAGTAATCCAAAGTATTCAGAATACGTTACTCTCATTCAGTAACGTAACGGAATACGTTACAAAATACATTTTGGGGCATGCATTCTGTAATCTGAAGAACACACATACACCAAGAACACAAAAACACCAATAACACAAACACACCAAGGACACACAAACATCAAGAACACAAACACACCAAGAACACACAAACACCAAGAACACAAAAAACATCAAGAACACAAAAACACCAAGAACACAAAAAACACCAAGAACACACAAATACCAAGAACAAAAAAACCCACCAAGAACACAAAAACATCAAGAAAACACAAACACCAAGATCACAAAAACATGAAGAACACACAAACATGAAGAACAAACAAACACCAACAACACACGAACACCAAGAACACAAAAAACATCAAGAACACAAAAACACCAAGAACACAAAAACACCAAGAACACAAAAACATCAAGAACACAAAAAACATCAAGAACACAAAAAACATCAAGACCATGAAGACCTTCAGTAATAGTAATAAATCACACAGCAATAGTACAATAGTACACCCATGTAGTTGTAAAAAGCATGATAATATCTTAAGCAATCCAAAGTATTCAGACTACGTTACTCTCATTCAGTAACGTAACGGAATACGTTACAAAATACATTTTGGGGCATGCATTCTGTAATCTGAAGAACACACATACACCAAGAACACAAAAACACCAAGAACACAAAAACACCAAGACCACACAAACATCAAGAACACAAACACACCATGAACACACAAAAACCAAGAACACATGAACACCAAAAACACAAAAACATCTAGAACACACAAACATCAAGAACATCAAGAACACAAACACACCAAGAACACACAAACACCAAGAACACAAAAACATCAAGAACACACAAACACCAAGAACACAAAAACATCATGAACACAAAAACACCAAGAACACACGAACATCAAGAACACAAACACACCATGAACACAAAAAAACATCAAAAACAAACACCCAGACCACAAAAAATCAAGAACACAAAAACACCAAGAATACAAAAACACCAAGAACACAAAAACATCAAGAACACACGAACATCACAAACACAAAAACATCAAGAACACAAAAACGAAGAACACAAAAAACATCAAGAACACAAACACACCAAGAACACAAAATCACCAAGAACACAAAAACACTAAGAACAAAAAAAACATCAAGAACACACGAAAAGCAAGAACACATGAACACCAAGAACACAAAAACACCAAGACCAAAAAAAACACCAAGAACACAAAAGCATAAAGAACACACAAACACCAACAACACACAAACACTAAGAACACAAAAAACATCAAAAACACACAAACACCAAGAACACAAAAACATCATGAACACAAAAACACCAAGAACACACGAACACCAAGAACAAAAAAAAACATCAAGAACACACAAACACCAAGAACACACAAACATCAAGAACACACAAACACCAAGAACACACAAACATGAAGAACACAAAAACACCAAGAACACACAAACATCAAGAACACACAAACATCAAGAACACAAATACATCAAGACCATGAAGACCTTCAGTAATAGTAATAAATCACACAGCAATCGTACAATAGTACACCACACAACACACAAACACTAGTGATGGGATTTCCGGCTCTTTTTAGAGAACCAGCTCTTTCGGCTCGGCTCACTAAAAAGAGCCGGCTCTTTCAGCTCCAAACCGGCTCTTCGGGTTGATTTTTTTTTTTTGCTTTAATTTATTATTAACAATAATATAAAATTATGCACAAAAGGAATTATTAATTGTAAAAAAAAAGTGGTTTTATTTATCAATGTTTATATATAAATATATGCGGTGGCCCCTAGAGACAAAGTACGTACAATTTCAAAGCATGTACAAACTCCAAAACACATTTCTAGCGGTAACTGAACTTCCAAAACAGAGCTACCTAGATCACTTAAATTACACAATTGAAAGCATATGTGTATTGCTTGTGTATTTATACACAAGCACTCATATATATTCAAATAATTAAAAAAAAAAAGTTCATTTACCTGTTACTACCACACACAAAATCTGGTCGTTGGTACTTGCTGGCTTGTGTAGCCACTAGGTAACAAAAGCTCAACACTCCGCCTAGCAACCTGGAGCACTTCTGTTGTGTTTTGTACATGTTTTGAGTTTTTATGTGCTTCTGAGTTTTTACGTGCTTTGGAGTTTGTACGTGCTTCAGAGTTCGAACGTGTTTGTACGTGCTTTGTCTCTTGGGGCCACTGTAAACATACTTTTATTTATTCACTCCGCATAAAATGTAATAAATAAATCATATTGTGGCATGCAGAGGAATCTTAACAAAGAAGCTCACAGAGAGAGATTGAACTTGTTATTCAACCCCAAGCTCGTAGGGGGAGCTCTTTATTAAAACACTTGCCGGTGCTACAATGTGCCTCAAGGTTCAACAACAGCACAACAGAAGTCACTCATGGTACAGCACTCTCTCTACAAAACAACAACTGTCAGTGGCTCTGCACCACAGCGTAAACACAACATTCAAGATAACAGTTAAAAGTAACGTAACCATAAACAATAAAACAAGAACATTTAAACAGCAGCACATGTCTCAAGGCCATTACATCCTCACCTGATCTAGTCCCCCATTAGATCCCCCCCCGCAGTTACCCTGTACCACATATCTAGCCCCTTCTGAAGAAGAGCAATTTGGATTGTAATGATTTTAATAACTACAGACCTGTATCCAACTTACCATTTTTAAGTAAAGTCTTAGAAAAACTTGTTTTTACTCAGATTACTGATTTTCTCAATGATAGACAGATCCTGGAGATATTCCAGTCTGGATTTAGGGTGAACCACAGCACAGAGACTGCTCTCCTAAAGGTTTTAAATGATCTTAGATGTAACTGGGACGCCCAAAAGCTCTCAGTCCTGGTGCTACTGGATCTAAGCGCAGCCTTTGATACAGTAGACCACGCTATTCTTTTAAACAGACTAAAACACATGGTGGGCCTCTCTGGTGCTGTACACAACTGGTTCACTTCCTATCTCTCTGACAGAACTT
Source organism: Aulonocara stuartgranti (assembly GCF_965226115.1). NCBI lineage: Eukaryota > Metazoa > Chordata > Actinopteri > Cichliformes > Cichlidae > Aulonocara > Aulonocara stuartgranti. The sequence continues at coordinate 40,620,870 of NC_138945.1, read as the reverse complement.
TTATGGTGAGTATGGATACATGCTCCTCTAAGATCCATGAAATGACATGTGGTGTGCCTCAAGGGTCGGTTCTAGGCCCTGTACTTTTTAATTTGTATATGTTGCCTCTCGGCAGTGTCATCAGGAGGCATGGAGTGAACTTCCACAGTTACGCTGATGACATGCAGCTGTACATCTCCGTGTCTCCTGATGACACCAGACCAATGGATGCCCTTTTTAACTGTATCTTGGATATAAGATCTTTGATGGCAGAAAACTTTTTACAGCTTAACCAGGACAAGACTGAAGTTTTAATTGTCGGTCCTGAGGCTCAGAGAGAGAAACTCTTGTCTAAATTAGAGGCATTTTCACTATGTCCTTCGCTACAAGTGAAAAACCTGGGTGTTATTTTTGACTCTGAGCTTGGTTTTATCCCACATGTTAAACATGTAACCAAAATTGGATTTTATCATCTAAAAAATATAGCCAGAGTCCGCCCTATTCTCTCTCGGGCCAACACGGAGGTGCTGATGCATGCTTTTATTACCAGTCGCATTGATTACTGTAATGCCCTGCTCTCTGGTCTTCCTAAGAAGAATATTTCAACTTTACAACTCTTGCAAAACTCGGCAGCTCGTGTGCTGACGAAGACCAGAGGGCGGGCCCACATTACACCGGTTTTAGAATCGCTGCACTGGCTCCCCGTGTGTTTCAGGATCGATTTTAAAGTTCTTTTATTGGTTTTTAAATGTCTTAATGGTCTTGGGCCTTCTTATCTCTCAGATCTGCTTTTACCATACGGACCCTGAGGTCCTCTGGCACTGGCCTTTTGATTGTCCCTAAAGTCAGGACACATACTCACGGAGAGGCAGCTTTTCAGTGGTATGGTCCTCGTCTGTGGAACAGCCTGCCGGAGGAGCTCAGGGCCGCAGAGAACGTACATGTTTTTAAGAACAGGCTCAAGACCCACCTTTTTAATTTAGCTTTTACTTAGCGTTTATTTATTTTTTATGCTTATTTATTCTATCCTGTTATTCTATTATTAATTTAGGATTTACCTAATATTTTTTGATTTTATTCTTATTCATTTTTTAATCTTCTTACTCTATTTATATTTATATTTATATTGTATCCTGTTCTTATTTATTTTATCATTTTACCCTGTATATATCGTATTGCGTCATATCTCCAGTGTTTCCTCGGAGGGCGCTCTCTGCACCGGGGCTGTTATTGACCGTGGCTGCTGGTCTCTGGGGTCCTCTCAGCCTGGTTGGGGGGCTCCTTGGCCTCCCTCCTGCTGTGTGCCCAGCCCGGAGGCTGCGGTCTGTGACCGGCTCCCGGTGCAGACGGCTCTCTGTTATAATGTTTCCTCACTTGGCTCATGCGAGCCCAGCCCAATTTTTACTCTTTAAGTGTGCGCGTGTGTGTATGTGTGTGTGGGTGGGGGTGGGGGGATATATGTGTATTGAGAGTGTGGGGAGTGAGTTGGAGGGTGGGGTGGGCTGCTTTTAACTATGTAAAGCACTTTGTGCTACATTTTTTCTGTATGAAAAGTGCTTTATAAATAAAGATTGATTGATTGATTGATAATGGGAGAGAACTAGCTGCTCCCCAACACGCCACAATATAATACAAAAACCAACTATTCAACACAACTTTTAACTATTTAAATTTTCAGCTTTTTCCTTTTAAACAAATTTAAAGTGAAACAACACAAAACACTGCAAACCACAATGCAATTAAATATAAATTAAAATATGAAAACAAAAAGAAGATGCATATTCTCTGTCATATGGGCCTGCATGAATAAACTTTCTGAATCCTTTATCATCTGCAACTGAAAATAGTTGTGGATGATTACTATACCTTTCTAATGTGACGTTGTTTCCCTGGCTCTCTTTCTCTGTCTCTCCCTCCCGCTCTGTTCCTGCGCTACTGCAAGTGTAACTACCGCCCTTCCCCCCTCTTCCCAGCGCAAAACACAAGGGTCGCGTGCAGAGTGAAGCGGAAAAAAAGTGCGAGAGAGAGAGAGGGTGAGAGAAAGAAAAAAAACCCCACGGTTCGCGATAAGGAGCCGGCTCGCGTTGTTCACGTCAAAGATCCGGCTCTAAGAGCCATTTTGTTCGCGACCGACACATCACTAACAAACCCAAAGGATACAGAGATACACCGAGCAGGACTTCTGGTAAATCTGTCAGTGGTAAATAATATTATTATTATTTACCACTATTATTATTTACCACTGGTAAATATTAATATAATATTATCTAAATAATTTTGTTTAGATAATAGAGAGATGCTATTTTGGTCGTCCCTGGTTCATGCTCCGCAGAGTGACTGACTAACCTTCAACAGAGTCCCTTTGAAAGACACAGATACGATTCTTCTGATCCAGCGCTGAGCGCACATGTTAAACTCAAATGACCGCGTGTGAGTGTGTGTGTGTGTGTGTGTGTGTGTGTGCACTGATCCCTGTGAGTTCACAGCTTGGGCTGCTATGAACACTCACTTGATCAGTTTTTTTACTCTTGGATCGATCTGATGTCTGCATATGGTCACAGAAATGGCTGTGTTTGGAATACAGCACCCATTTCACTAGTCTCACTGGTCGTGTCACGGACAAACAACCTGCTGCTTAACACCGAGAAGACCAAGGAGCTCATCGTGGACTACAGGAGGAATGCTGACCCACATCCACCCATCCACATTAAGGGGACGGCTGTGGAGCGTGTGAGCAGCTTCAAGTTCCTGGGAGTCCACATCTCCGAGGATCTCACCTAGACGACCAACTGCTCCAAGCTGGTCAAGAAGGCTCACCAGCGCCTCTTCTTCTTGAGGACTCTGAGGAAGAACCACCTGTCCTCAGACATCCTGGTGAACTTCTATCGCTGCACCATCGAGAGCATCCTGACCAACTGTATAACAGTCTGGTACGGGAACTGCTTTGCCTCGGACCGGAAGGCGTTGCAGAGGGTCGTGAAAACTGCCCAGCGCATCGCCGGACCACCACTTCCTGCCATAAAAGACATCTACAGGAAGCGGTGTCTGAAAAGGGCTGGGAAAATCATCAAAGACCCCAGTCACCCATCACATGGACTCTTTACCCTCCTTCCCTCTGGGAGGCGCCACAGGAGCCTCCGGACTAAGACCACCAGCTTCTTCCCCACAGCTGTCAGACTCCTGAACTCTGCCTCCTGACATCTGACCCACGTTAAACTCATGGACTGAACATACACACACCCACAATGGACAACTGTACCCTCAAACACACAATAATAACATGGACTGAACCACCACTCACAACCACTAGCACTTTATACAGCCTCTGTAGAAACTATCTACACCCTCACTTATCTTAACTGCACTACTGTATAGCTCTGTGTAAATAATCATTCTGTACATTCGATAATCTTTAATCCTACAACTGTTTACAACTTGCATAGTTCCCATTTCTGTATAGCTGTATATCTCAGATTCTGTAAAGTTATTTATTTCATATTCTGTATAGTTTTTCATATTTATATCCTGTTCATAGCCTGTACATAGCTTGTACTCACTACAGCCTGTACATACTTATAGTTATAGAATATTCACAACATACTTCATACCGTGTACATTAAAACGTACCATAATAGACCCATTTCTGTAATATACTTACATATCTATACCATTGCTAATATATATTGTAATATATCTATATCACTAAAGCACTTCTGGATGGATGCAAACTGCATTTCATTGCCCTGTACCTGTGCATGTGCAATGACAATAAAGTTGAATTCTATTCTATTCTATTCTATTCTATTCTATTCTCTTCTATTCTAAACAGTGACATCACCACAATCCTGGCAATTTTATTTATAAAGCACATTAACTCAATGTGCTTAAGACATAAAACCATTAAAAACAGGCTTATACTTGAACAGTCATTCAGTGTAAGCCTGCGGGACCACTGAGCTGAAAGCGCACTCTGATCTGATTCTACATCAGTTCAAAGAGGTCTAATGGGGTTAAAGATGCCCAGTTAGACCAAACAGTCGACGGCCTTCAGCTTCCCATTGCTGTTTTATTTGCAAAACTGAGTTATATGTTTTAACCAACAGGGTCTAAGTCACAGAGTAAACATCATGGTGCATTCATTAAGACTTCAAACTAATTAACCCACAGGCTTCTGTCCAAGATTCAACAAGTTTATTGTCATATACACTGCGTGTGTCCAATCACATTTCCTTGAGCAGTCTCCCCCTGCTGGCCATTACAGAGAATATAGATTTAATATAAATTTAATACATAGAGACTTAAATAATTAGATCTTTCAGAGGCAGTCCTGGAATGTCGTCCTGTACTGGTGCAGCTCCTTTAACTTGATGGTCGTCTCCAGGTGTTGGAAGAAGCTGCAGGCAGGTAAACCTGGTGCATCGTTCAGGTGAAAGCGTTCAGGTTTGCGTGGGCAAGAAACAAACCTCTGTTTTCAGTCTGAGGCTGGCAGAGTTCATTCTGTTTCCTTTGAGTGTTTTCCCTCAGATGCCCTAGGATGTTGCAGTAGAAGAATGCACTGACAGTCTCACCCTGGGAGACAAATAAACACTGCACAACACAATGAATGTAAAGAAAAAGAATAATAGAAGACGAGCACTGCAGTCTCAGTCCTCACCTCACCTGCTGCCTTCAGGTTTGGAAGCACTGAAAACTATTAGGTCCCAGCTGGAGATCAGCAGCAGCCACCAGCCGGCATCTCGCCCTCGTAGGTGGGTCCAACTCCAACTGAAAACAGTGTGCTAATACATGAAACTGATTGTGTTCATAGTCAACGCATACTTCACTGAAAGGGTCACTGGAACTATTTTATCTGCTTTATGTTTCAGACTGAAGCTCTGAGAGTGACACTCTCTGTATGTGACCCACATGTTACCTTCAGCTTGTCTCTTTCTTTCTGACTTGTTTGGCAGGCCTGACGTGGTAACAAACACCCAGAGCCAAAAACACAAAACAGAGTGACACCCCAATACTTCAGCGAGATATGAATCAATATGGATGGAGACAGCCCAAATCTGGCTCCAGCCCTTCCCCGGGCTTACAGGCACCGGTACAAGAACACAAAATCAATACTCACTCTGAAGCTCTTTCAGAGGAATCTCATCTGCCAGTAACAAGCCTCCAGTCTACTGCTCGACACTCAGTTATCCTTGTTTAAATCAAGTTTAATGCATAATAAGGGTCTTTGTAGCAGCTGTAACAAGCTCGTATAATCAGCGAACAAAGACTGGAAATACTGTTAAAGGAAAATGTGAAGACAGAAACTCGAATTTGCCCTCAGCTAAACGGAATATCCTGAAACAAAGAATAGTTTTACACTCTGAGAAAAACAACACCGATATACATCAGCTACAGATACATCAGAGCCAGCAGCAAGTCCCAGAGTTACCCACAGAAACAAGCTGGCCAACCCTGCAGTTTCTCTACCGTCCAGCAGAGGCAGCAGTGAGTCAGTTCCCATAGACTCCCATGTTAAAACTTTCCAGCAGAAATAAACGTGTTTACAGCCAATTAGCTCAGTTGTACAGCGGTCCTTCTTCAAACTGAGGCTTTTATCTAAGGTGAGATCATTTTTATCTTTTAAAAACTTCGAACGGGCGATTCATGCTTTTATTATATCCCAGCTGGACTATTCTAACTCCTTATATGCTGGAGTTAGCCAGACCTTCCTGGCAAGGCTGCAGTTGGTCCAGAATGCTGCAGCTCGTCTTCTGACACGTACTAAAGGATGTGAACACATTTCCCCGGTGCTCGCCTCTCTTCATTGGCTCCCTGTCCACTTCAGAATTAACTTTAAAATTATATTGTTGACCTACAAAGCCCTGAATGGACAGGCTCCCGGGTATTTGTTTGACCTCTTGCAGACTTATACCCCCTTTAGATCTCTTAGATCAAGTGATCTTTTGCTTTTAGCTGTACCAAGGTCGAGGCTGGTTCATAGAGGCGATCGAGCATTTGCAGTCGTAGCGCCTAAGCTGTGGAATAATTTACCCCTATACATCAGACAGGCTCCCACTGTCAATCTTTTTAAATCTTATCTTAAAACGCATTTTTATTTACTGTCTTTTAATACAGCATGAGAGTTATTTATTATTTTATTAGGTATGTTGTATTCTTGTACAGTTTTTTTATTATGTATGTTGTATTCTTGTACAGCACTTTGGTCAATGCTCCTGTTGTAATTAAATGTGCTATATAAATAATTAAACCATTAAACCATTACAGCCTGATACACAAACTGTTTGGTCTCTGTGGACAATTTGCTTGTTTATAACAACATGTGTTTATAACTCACCTGTTTAAACTATATTAAGCTATTCTCTGCTAGTCTTCACCCCAGCTAACTGGAGTCCCTGAACTGGACCTCTGGACCATATTTGTGCTGTTGGAGCTTTTTTGAGCATTTTTAATGATATCATCTGACCAATAATATGGCTGCTGTGAGGTTGATGTACTAACAGACGTCCAAGAAGGCTGAGCTTCAGTTTTGGTGTTAGAAATTCTCTGTGATCATGGCAGTCATGAAGCTACAATCTAGGCGTCAGTGGGTAATGGTCTAGCGACTATGCCAGTCTTGATCTGAAGTTTACAGCTAGGTTTTTTTGTCTTTTAAAGCAAATGTTAATTCAAAAGTCAATGAATGGCGAGTCCACATCCAGAAGCAAAAGAAAGCCTGCATGTGCAAAAGGAATATTCCAATATTCCAAACCGGCTCTGAATCCAACCAATCTGCTGAGTGACATTTCACATTGTATTTGGGACTTTGATGTGGACGGTTTACGTCAGATGGTTGTTGTAGGTCAGACTCCTGCCGACCCAACTGGTTTGATCCCTGCATTCTTCTGCTGGAGTAAATAAGACGTTCAGTAAAATCCTTCAGTGCCGATGATTAGCCTGTTAGCACCATCTGAAACATCTCTTTGTGATAAATGTGACAAAATGTCAGATGCTTTCTGCCCGTAAAGGTCAGAGTCAAGCTGTTTGAACTGGTTCTTGACAGGTTTAGGACGGTTTAGTTTAGGCCAGGTCTAACACACTTTAAAAGCTTGTCAAAACCAGCTGTTGACCTATACACACGCACACACACACACACACACACACACACACACACACACACACACACACACACACACACACACACACACACACGTGTATATGTACAGGGTGGGCCATTTATATGGATACACCGTAATAACATGGGAATGGTTGGTGATATTAAAGTCCTGTTTGTGGCACATTAGTATATGTGAGGGGACAAACTCCTCAAGATGGGTGGTGACCATGGTGGCCATTTAGAAGTCGGCCATCTTGGATACAACTTTTGTTTTTTCAATAGGAAGAGGGCCATGTGACACATCAAACTTATTGGTAATGTCACAAGAAAAACAATGGTGTGCTTGGTTTCAACGTAACTTCATTCTTTCATGAGTTATTTACAGGTTTCTCCTTGTTCACATGTCGAAGAGGTTAACACGTGAGGAGCGGATCGAAATTGTGTTGATATCTCGTGAACGCAGTAAACAGGTCATTGCAGCAGATTTCAATGCAAGACACCCTACGAGACCACCCATCTCCCATGCTACAGTTAGCAAACTGTGTCGTGAAACTGGTTCAGTGTTGGATTTGCCAAAATGTGGACACAAGAAAACTGTCACTAATGAAGAAACATCAGTGGCTGTTCTAGCTTCATTCAGCAAGAGCCCACAGTGTAGCACTCGCCGCATGTCACTGGAGAGTGGCATTAGTCGAACATCCCTTCGGCGGATATTAGCTACTCACAAATGGCACCCTTACAAACTCCAGCTGCTGCAGCATCTCAACGAGGATGACCCAGATCGGCGCACAGAATTTGCAGAATGGGCAAAACAAAAATTGGAACAGGACCCTCAGTTCACGCAGAAGATTTTGTTCAGTGATGAGGCAAACTTTTATGTGAATGGTGAAGTTAACAAACAAAACCACTGCTATTGGTCTGACACTAACCCACATTGGATGGATCCCTCCAAGACTGTTGGAACAACAAAAGTGATGGTTTGGTGTGGTATATGGGGTACAACGATAGTGGGTCCATTCTTCATCAATGGAAACCTCAAGGCCACTGGATATTTGAAATTGCTACATGATGATGTGTTTCCCTCTTTATGCACTGAAGCTGGCACGTTCCCTGAGTTTTTCCAGCAAGATGGTGCACCACCACATTATGGGTGCCAGGTCCGAGCATTCCTAGATGAACAGTTTTCTGGAAAGGTTGTCGTGGGCCAGTTGAATGGCCCCCAAGGTCTCCCGATCTGACCCCCTTAGACTTTTATTTTTGGGGTCATCTGAAGGCAATTGTCTATGGTGTGAAGATACGAGATGTGCAGCACCTGAAACTACGGATACTGGATGCCTGTGCTGGCATTTCTCCTGCGGTGTTGCTATCAGTGTGTGAAGAGTGGGAGAAGAGGGTTGCATTGACAATCCAACACAATGGGCAGCACATTGAACACATTTTATAAGTGGTCAGAAACTTGTAAATATCTCATGAAAGAATGAAGTTACGTTGAAACCAAGCACACCATTGTTTTTCTTGTGACATTACCAATAAGTTTGATGTGTCACATGGCCCTCTTCCTATTGAAAAAACAAAAGTTGTATCCAAGATGGCCGACTTCTAAATGGCCACCATGGTCACCACCCATCTTGAGGAGTTTGTCCCCTCACATATACTAATGTGCCACAAACAGGACTTTAATATCACCAACCATTCCCGTGTTATTACAGTGTATCCATATAAATGGCCCACCCTCTATATCTATCTCTATATATATGCAATTCACACAAAATGACCTGATTGTATTAAAGACAAACAGAAAGAGAGGTTCCACCTCGACAAATGCCGTGTGAAGATTCATATGACGAAGAAGTATTTGATGATATTTCGAGGAAATCAGAGTCCTCAGGTAACAAGAAGAAGCATCCACTGAGTGCATTTCAACTGTTTTGCAGCCATTTCTCTCTGGAAGTGTTACCTGTATTTCTTTCCTGTTTTGTATTAAGATGAGCAGATTTGCGTGAAAACTTTACCAGTGGTGTTGAATGGCCTAACTGATTAATTTTGGGAGGTTTTTTCCATCAAAGGTGTGGTTGGTCGGGGTCAGAGTCATTGTCATCTTTGTTCCACCAACCATTCATGTTCTGTGAAGGCTTCTTATTTCTCTGAGGAGGTCCCATCTTTTAATAGCAGCGGTTTCTCAGACGAGCGTGCAATCGATGGCATGATCTGACTCCGTCTCGGGATCAGTAATTGTGTTCAAATATTTTGCACTTGTCTTTGTCTTTCCTCTCTCGGCAGCTGAAGTGTCCATGTGTAATTTGTCTGCATCTGTGAATGTCAGCTGCTGTCTGCACTCGTCTCTGAGCAATCTGGCATCTTAAAAAGCTTGGCCTGACAAGTAAATAGCTGAAAATTGCCTCAGACAAGATTTGTTTTGGCTTTTTGTTTTGATTTTTGCAGAAATTACATTCCTTTTAGGAAATGGCAAGAAGATAGCTGCAGGTGAAGTCGGCGGCATGCAAGGCCATCCTCATTTAAACTTTGGACATTTCAGCAGTGCGTCTTTGTCTTTGGCATAATGTCAGCTGTGCAGGATGCACAGACAGAGGTCCGATGATGACGATAACACCTGAGAATATTAACAACATCCCACGGTCCTGCGGACAGTTTATCCTCTGAACTCGGGAGGTTGAGAGGCTGTCAATTCGGAAAAACATTGTTTTCACAATCCATCTGCGAAATGTTAGAGGCATTTATTCTGGACGTGGACCCAAACCTGCTCTATGTTAACACATTTATGTGGAGTTTACCTGCAAAGAGGAACTGTTCTGTTTATTATGATTGTTTTATGTTGTGAATTCAACTGAGTAGATCTGCATGAGTCATACTCAGGTTTTAATTCATGCTTCCTCTTATGCATCGGCCTCAAACGGTCTTTTTCTTTTGCATTTCTAAATATTTGTGGCCAGTGTCTTTCCTGCCACCAGCATGAATCAGTAAGCATGTCACTTGTCCATTTGTGTTTTATTCAGTTTAGGAGACTCAGAAAGGTCAGCTGAGTTTTGTACAAAAAAGAAATTAGAGCTAGATTAGGTCAGATTACTGCAGTTCTTCATTCAGCTGATCCAAACTGCCGCAGCCAGACTTCTTCCTGAAACCTGAAAAAGGAAACAATTAATTTAAGATTTCAATGTTGACTTTTAATCTCCTTTAAGTGCCACTCTGAGCACAGCCCCTGGCTGTAACAACAGGTTCTCAGCTGAGGCTCTGCTGGTCATCCAACAATCTTGGCTGAGAACTAGAGCAGAGCACTCCAGTATCAATAGTATCGATACCAATTGTATGATACTGTAGCAAATGTACGATGATTCAGCTCATAAATCATGAATCATAAATCATACCTAACAAAAGTTAGGTATCAATCTCTTTAATGATCCCACCGAGGAGATTTGAGCTATTTCTATGATGCCCTTCATTTGTTTAATCACACTCTCCTTTAATGTATCTTAATTGTTTTATGTTTGCTTTTAATTAATCTGTCTAGGTTTAATTTTATTTATTGATCACTTGGAATCTCTTTGAATCCTGTACCTACAGCTGATCACCTGAATCTCCTCTATAAAGTTTGATTTGCAGTTTGTTTGCTTCTTATTCCTGAAGCACTTTGAAAGGTGACATGAAAGTAAAGTTTGTTATTATTTATTAGGACCTGCAGCGCTTTTTTTAAACTCTGCATTCTGAATTTAGAATTAGAATTTAACTTTATTGTCATTGCACAGGTACAGGGCAACGAAATGCAGTTGCCCTGCATTTAGTGGTGAGACAAACTAAATTCTGTTGTGGATACAAATTTTGGTGGTATATAGCAACTTCTGCTGAATGTGACAAACAAACACAAACGAAGAGCATAACATCGCATTCGCGGCATGATGATGAATCCAAACATCCAAAGAACTGGAGTTTATAGTAAATGTTTTTTAAACTTGCAGATGTTAATAATCGCTGCAGGAGTGACGGTGTTTGTGCAGTTCAGCCAAGCCTCTGAGGAGATAGGGTACATACAACTTGCAAAAACAAAATGTGTTCAGCATCATCACCGAGCACTCAGATCATAATTCTGATTGCAAAAGCTGCCAGACAGGACAAGATTTTTTTTTTTTAAATGAACAAACAGAGCTCTTTGGGTCACAAAACTGAAGTGAACAATACGGAAATTTCAAAAAACAAAACACCAATAAACTGAGCTGTCCTACATGGCAATAAAACCTCCTGCTTAAACGTTTTGTGGTCTATACCTCCAGCACCTTACTCGTCTGTTCATGATAACTTTATTGGTCTTTTAAATGAAATGTTTAAATTAAACTTATATCAGAGAGAAAAAAATGATTTGAATGCAATAAAGAATGCGGTTTCCTTTTTTGGAAACATATTTTTAAGCGATATAGTTGATTTTTACCTGAAAAGAAAGAAGAAATAAGGAACTCAGGGATCACTGATGACTCAGTTCAGCAACAGATATTATTTTCACTATGATGGAAAAATGGAGCTACAGCATTCAATCAGCACTGCAGTAGCACAAACACAGAGGGCAAGCACAGCAAAAAGTACTCCGAATGCAATTTATCCACATTCTGGAATCTACCACCAAATGCAACAGTCATGTGCTCAGAGAATAAGCTCTCTATCCTTAAAATACTATGATTTTATAAGCCAGCATTAATAACTGTCTCTACATAAGATGCAATTTGACATTTCGTTCTCCTTCAGTAATACTGATTATAAGAGAATGACACACACATTTTACAGTATGATCGCATATTTTATAACGTTTGCTAACATATAAATTGTGTTTTTCTTCTTTTTTCAGCTGCTCCCTTTAGGGGTCGTCACACCAGCTTATCTGCCTTCATTTCTATCCCAGCATCCTCCTCTAATCACAAACCCTCTGCAAGTCCTCCTTCACTGAATCCATGAATTTTCTCTGAGGTCTTTTCTCTCTCTTTACCAATCATAGTCCCGATATTTAAAGTCTATACTCTTACTTTAAAACTCTTGCCTTTCCTTCTCTCTCACTGCCTTGTAACATGCTTTCCCCCTCTCCTCTTCCTTTGTCTTTGGCCAGCAGTAGTACAGTTTCCACCCTGTTGACCAATACTGAAGGTGGTTACTGAAATCCAGTATTGAAATCTCATTCTTTACTATCCACATGTTTGACTTGGCCAAAAATTTAAATGGATTGTCCTTCCAGACGTGACCTTCTCCATGGCTGGGTTAGAGGTATACTCATCTTCTGTTAGGAAGCTTTGCTCGCTAAACATAATTTAAAATGCCACTGCACCAACTAAGTGGGCTATAAAATGCTCACCAAAAACAACTTGTTGCATAGTTGACGTCAACAACCAAGCAAGGTCAGAAAGTACAGATAATATATTTCCCGGCATGCCTCTCTGCAATCACAGCATTTGAGAAAAATGCCTAAATAACTAAAAAATTACAGCTTAATTCATAAAGAAAATTCAGTTTATGCAGTTTTGCTAGTTTATTGTCTCCTGTACCTGTGTAAACAAAGTCTGTTTAACTGATTGTGGTCTCAGTCTGGTGTCTACACTTGGGTCCATCTCTTGTACTTTCCTCCAGGCCTTGTGACATCTTTTTTAGCTGTTTATCCAGTATGTTAAATATTTTCTTGTTTTTATTTATATACTGTTAGCGAACAAGCTAGTACTGCCACTTAAACCTACTGGTTAAACAATTAGAGTTGTTAGCTACCAATTCAATACATTTTGTTAATACAGCAGCATTTAGTCAGGATAAGCAAGGAAAGCAGTGCTTGCCCAAAGAAGTCTAAGTTACAGGGATTTCTCTACTGTCCCATTTCTCTCATCATTTGTGTGCATTCATTCTTTAAATTATACAATCTTGTGGAAGTAGTACCAGCATTAACTCAGGGTGCACTTGTAGAGTATCTCAAATTCCTCTAGAAGAACATCCTGGAGGACTTGCATCCTTGGTTGGAATCAAAAACTTTAAATAGAGGTTTGGATGAAATGCACTAAAGCTTTTGCTACAGAAACCACAGTCCTGAGACTCGACTCTGATCTGTATCTGCTCTCCACACACCTCATAATTCCCTCTAAAATGTCTTTTTTATTCAATTATCCATGCAAAGATTTTCAATTTGGATCAGAATAAATTCCTCCGCTATGTTCGAAGCCATATTGGCCAATTTAACCCATTTGTTTGGTTCAGAACAGCTTTGATCACTTTCCTGTTTCCGTGCCGCGAGTGTTCGGCCCTCTGCTGCCAAACGCTAACTAAAAAAACAGAAAAAGTAGCTGCAGAAACAAAAATCGACTTGAACTCTCTGATCCTTTTAACCGCACTTTGTGTTTTGTCAAACGGAGATCTCAGTGTGAGGAGGAAACTGGAAACAGCACTGTGCTTTCATCTTTTCCAGCTCCCCACTGACTCAAATTAGGAACATACTGACTCACTGTTACCTACACAAAAACTAGCCATTTCTCCTCTGCATCACATCTTTCCTCGAGCAGATCCCAGTTTGATCATCCAGGTCTGGATTCACACACTGTGCTGTGTGGCTTTAAACGCCATCAATCACACCAAACATGCAAATCAGAGTGTGATTATTGGTGTTTGCGTGGAGAAAAATGAAAGAATTCACGCTTGTTAAGGGATGTGTTCGTGTTTATACTGAATGTGTGTTTCTGTTCAAAGCCTTCCTGCCTCAGCCGCCTGTTAAAGGACGAGGCAGGGGGATTTGGAGGCGGGCGTCTCCTCAGCTCATGAAAGCATAACTTGAGGCGACACAGACCAAACAATGAAGAATACCTCCCCTGTGTGAGAGCCACACTCAGCACAAATCAAAGCAGAAAACAAAGGAGCTGACAACCTGGTGAATTTTAATAGGATTTGAGTCAGCAGCTTTACGCAAATTCTTTTCTTTCTCAATGTCATTGACGCAGATGTGGCAAAGGGGGGAGGTCGTCCTGCATTAACCTGCATGGAAGCACCTGCATGGAGTAAATTTAACCATTTTCAGCTTCAGAGGGAAAGATTACTGCGTTACCTTATCTGACAGCTGAAGTTAGTATTCAGGCCTCTCAGTAAGACTTCACAGAAAAACAAAACAATGATAGCGCATTAATCAGCCAGAAAATTTAAATGATTGACAGGTGAGAACATTGATTACTTTATTATAATGGCACCTGTATGCGGGGAAAACGAGGATCTGCAGTTATTTTTCTCTTCTAACCTTCTAAATGAATAAAATCCATCCACTTAATGATTAAAAGGAAACGTCCTGTTGCTGTGCTGCAAATGAGTTTATTAAACAGAATGTTTTCATGGTTAGAGAAGCCTCGGTGAGAGCTTTCAAAAAAATGACCTTCTAGGTTTTTCCGAACACCGCTGGCTAATTAACTTCGAGAAGACCAACGGTTAGCTCCTTGTGATGCCGACACGAGAGGAGCAAACTGGGAGTGTGTTGTTAAATATATTATTGACTTTGAAACTTAAAAAGAGGTGGATTATGAATAATGGATTTATTCTCTCCCGTTTCAGTGCTGTGGAAAGCTTAGGGACAAAATGAGAATGACTAGCATGAATTATTTCAGTTACAGCTTTTACAACTGGAAATCTGAAAGCTTCAGCTCAGATTTTCATACAGAGCAGAGCACTAATGTACAGATTCATGTTTGGGTGATGTTTATTCAAATCTTCATAAAAACTACAAACTATACCATATAATTACTACAGAACAACACTGAGAGTAGGTAACAGACAACAAGAGCACGGATCATGTTTGAAGCCTGTTCAGCTGTTTATTTCTGCTGAACAGAAAAATGAGTTTACAGCCAAGAGAACTACAACCAGACATTTGGAGGGTTGGTGAAGTCTGCGTGGTTGATGGAAACACATGATGATGGAGGATAAGGGTTCACGTTGATGCCATAAACAGACCATGTGTCATGGTCCTGGGCAATGTTGGCCCAGTATTCTTAGTTTTTGTGTGTTTTGTATTTTGTTCTTTAGTTATGCCTTGGTTCCTAGGTTGTTTAGTTAAGATGTTCCTTATTTGGTTACCCCCTGTGTGCCCCTCTGTGAACCTTTGTTTTCCCCTCCTTGTGTTTTATTCCATGTTTTCCCCAGCCCGTTATATCCGTGCTCTCTCTCCTCCTGTCTGAACCGCTGTGTACTTCCTGTTTTACTTTGACAGTCTCCCGTCAGTTTTGCATTTACTCCTGCTGTGTCTTGTTATGATTATCAGTGTCAGCTGTGTTCCCCGTGTGCTCCCACTTCCCTCATTAACCCTCTGTGTATTTATGTCTGCGTCTCCCTCAGTTCTGTGTCGCGTTCTCCCACATGACTGTGTGCCCCTCCGTGTCTTTCCTCGTGAGTCAGTTCCTTAGTACTTCCCAGTTTAGTTTCATGTTATTTTGTATCGCCTTTATCCTCTGTCAGCAATAAAGCTGTATTTTGAATTCAGTCCTGTTTTCCCGTGAGTTTGCGTTTGGGTCCTCTCCTGCCTGCACACAGCCTGATCATGACACCATGAGATGATCCGTCCACAGTACGATCTTAGTCATTAATCCACTGCTGCGTGTTTTGGTTTACTCTGCAAAAACTCCTGATCCGCAGCTTCATGTCCACACTGAGAGGGATTTTTCTCTTCAAATAGTCACTGTGGGACACCTGATCCCAGAGGCTGCAGTCCAACCATTACTTCTTTACCCTGGATGGCTTTACCCTGACCTCCAGTAACACTGTGAGGAATCTTGGTGTCATGTTTGCTGTGTGGCAGGAAGGATGTAGGACCCAAACACAGGACTCATACGCAGAGAATAAACTCAAAACGGCGCCTTTATTGCTGGAAAAACTCTAACATCAAATACAAAACTAAACTGGAAACAAGAAACTCAAACTAGAAAACGAACCAAAAAAGGTTGTGACGATGTGTGAGGCTGATGTTTCTGGCTGAGGAGTGAAAGCAGCGATGACACTCGTTATCAGAGGCTAACGTACAGAGCAGAGTTCACTTCTAGTCTCAGTTCTTGTTCTGCTCTGTGGAAAAGTCAGAGGTGAGAGCAGGTGTGGGTGTTGTCTCCATGAGACAAGGCTGTTGTTCTGTTTCCTCCTGTAATTATATATTTTTTTCACTCTTTACGCTGTTTTATTTCAGGCCTCTTATTAATCACAGCTGATCGGCGATCCACTAAGAACCGTTTGTATCTATGTAGATGCAGCATACCTGCGCTTCCTGATAATAACTGTAATTAATGGGATGGCATCACGGCTGACATTGCTATCCACTGTAATTACTCACAGGCGTTTAAAGTGCAGATCTATACATGTAAAGATTATTTAAATGGATTCACACAGTCATGGAAACAGCTTAAAGTTAATCTGCACTGAAGGGCAAAACAAATGGAAACTCAGACAGAAACAAACATCTGCCAAGGAGGCGAAATCCTCCCAGAAACACGCTGAAAATAGGACAGTGTGTGAAAGGAGGCGTGCAGTGCAGCACCTTCACTCAAGAAGTTCAGGCTTAAAGTACGTGAACTTTTCTCGAGTGTCCTCACAGATTTTATGGCACCTCAGATAAAATTATTAGTCACAGGTGACTCTGCTGTGAAGGTGCACTCGGCTGAAGTGGGAAGTTTAAGAACCCTCGATTTATTTTTTAAGTATTTCTGCGTGAATATCCTAAAACACATCTTCACATGTACTACAAGTACTTAATGAGATCTCAGGATAAAAATGAGACAAAGCCTTCATTTATTGAGGAAAATTATCTAAATTAGCATCAGTGAAGGGTGGACCTTTGCTTCTGGTGTCCTGTGTGACCCCCCGTGTGCAGAAATAACTGCATGATAATAATAATTTGGGGGATTTTTAGCCACTCCTCTACATGTGGGTGGGATTTACTTCATAGATGTTTATAAGAAACAAGGTGAACCCGATGCTGAAGAGTTTTAAACTGCCTTCTTTCCTCAAACCAGGAGAACTCCTCTAAAATATGATTGGATGGAAATCTGTCAGGAAATGAGCCCACCTGATCTCTGACCACAGTAAAGCCATTTCTGAGGCGTTCATGGATTTGGAGTATCATTTCCACCCATCTGTCCATTAAAACAAGGTGCAGATTTTAACATTTACAAACATATAATGAGCCTCTTTTAACAACATATGTTTCTGGGAAATGTCCAGAAGTTATTATGAGATCTATGCCTCTATCTGTCAAATCTATACCAGCCTCTCGAATTATATGATCCAGCATACTTTGAGTTTTTGCTGAAGTTCTATTCTGAACAGTATTTATGAGAGTCTGGGTCTGAGTTTCAGATGGCATGAAACGAAGCTCATTTAAGGAGAAAACAATGATCCTGCAGCTAAATATATCTGAAAAGCCACAGAAATGCTTGCATGCTCATCAGCTAAATAACATAAAAGCATGCTGTTATCATGTATCATCACATTTATTTCATAGCGTGACCTTTTTGAGAACAGGAAGATTCCTGCAGGCGCACAAATATTATTTTGTGAAGCGAATATCATCATGCAAAGACTAATTAAATTTGAGCAAAGGGAAAACTCACACTCAGTTCTCATTCTATCCACATGCACAATAATAATCTGCGCGGTTTGCCTGCACACTCAATCACAGAGTCATATCCTCGCAGCGTGGCGGGTGGTGCTGGAGGCTCGTTCTAATGTTTCTGGGAATTACAGAGACACAGAAACACCCAGAACTGCACAATCATGCAGAGGAGGTCCTGCTCG
This sequence comes from Aulonocara stuartgranti, assembly GCF_965226115.1. Classification (NCBI taxonomy): domain Eukaryota; kingdom Metazoa; phylum Chordata; class Actinopteri; order Cichliformes; family Cichlidae; genus Aulonocara; species Aulonocara stuartgranti. The sequence continues at coordinate 40,603,016 of NC_138945.1, read as the reverse complement.
CAGGCCGGGTGGTCTGCAGGTGACAGTCATACAAAATTCTTCTGGCTCAGAATCACATAAACAATATTATTGTTCCTCATGTCTTACTGCAGCGATCTGATCCCAACGCAGAGCACCTGAGCTTTGTGCTTGATGGCCTGCATCCAAGTGTCTCCTCCTCTTGACCGATGAACATCAGCGGATCTGCAGCCGAACAATAGAAAGTGTTTTAATGACCATGCAGCTGTAACTCCAGTCACACCCTCCCCGTCTTAATGACAGAACTGTGGTAGTCTGTTAACAGTTTTCATTTTTAAAACTCTTTTTAAATATTAAACCTGCACCCTTTCTAATGACCATCAAGGGGAGACACTTGTTGTGGTCTTATTGAGGTTTCTCATATAACCTTAGAGTTGTCTTCCATATTAGATGTAACAGAAACATGTTTTTCTGACTGCTGGCGAACACGGCAACATGTTTCCCTGCTACCCGGTGGTTTCAGTTGGGTCTGCAGGTCTGTGTGTCTGGGGTCTCATTTACATGACTGTCAGCCCAATAAGGCGAACAAGCTGACGTTGTGTCTGCAAAACCTCAAGTCTGTGGAAAATCGGCCATGACCTCAATAGCACTTTCCTGGGGGGTTTTGGGTCAGGCGCTTGTTTTTGTTCTGAATAAAAAAAACATTCAAAAGTTAATTTTGTAGATTTTGGTCATTCTGAGTTTTGCAAAGGAGAATTTTCTAGGATATTCTGATTGGCTACCAGCTGATTAGGTACCAGCTAATGATTGACAGGACGTCAGGGTGGCTACGTCCACATTTTTTACTGTCTGTGCGCTCAGCCTGTATGATGTTGTGATGTCTCCTGTTTGTGATTGGTCAGATGTGGCTGACTCGTGTGTCACGTGACCATCCTTAGACTATCATCACGTTCAGGCAGAAAAGGGAAAGACATCCCGGCTGTGCTGAACTGCCTTTAGGCCGGAGGCCTCTGGACGACCTCACAGTGAGAAGCTGAGGATGAAGCTGGTGAGATGCAGAGATGGAGAGAAGTGAAAACACAGAAACAGGCAAAGTTCAACAGGATTTAACCCAAAGAAGGATGAGAAAATGGCTCAGATAAACAGGAAGCCATGGGACAATGAATAACAGAAAACACAAATATCACGGAGCGTAACCAAAAAACATGACATCTGTCATCACATGTAAAGCAACTTCATGCAGTGCTCGACACTCACGGAAACATAAAAATATGAATACTTTTCTATTTTCTGCCAAGCATCGGTGTAGGCCAGCAAACAATGGTGTCCTTCCAGTGCCTCCTGGGTGGTTAGGGTGGAGCAGCGGGACTCTTGCTCGGCTCCATCCTGCAAAGGAGAATCTCATGTCTCATGTGGAGAGCCATCTCGTGCTCCTGTATTTCAATGAATAAATACAGGAGCACGAGATTTATTTACTTGAATATTTCCAGGAATGAAAGGCTTCACCTCTGAGAGAAGAAGGTGGTGTGAAAGTCTCACTGTGAAACTTGAAAAGTGTCATTATTTGAAGCGGGCTCTTTATTCAGCCGAGCGTCCCCGCAGCCAACACGATTAGTGGAAACATAACCTTGCATTAAATAAATATTCAAGTAAAAATACTTTATAGTAGTCAAAGTAGTTTAGTCCTCTGATGGCACCCGTGCCTTTCGAGTTTTTATAAGTGAGCGCTGCAGGTGGAGGCAAGCTGAGAGGGGCTGGTGTGAGCTGCTGTGACTGTGCAGCTGAAACAAATCCTCACTTTCACACAGGATCCCAGTAATCACGGCCCTCTTTCCCCAGCAGAACGGCTCCGGTACAAACCTCTCGGGCACTTTGTGTCCTTGGTTGTTGTTTCTAAAAATAAGTGAGCGGTCTGCACTGAGGCGAGCGGCGGCGTTTTTTCCAGCAGGAGCGAAAACATTCAGCCGGGGAATCGATTGTGCAGCAGACAGATGACAGGAGGTGAAGCTCAGCTCTCACAGCTGATCCAGGAATAATGATGTGATCGGAATGTCACAATTCCCAGGAGATGATCTGTAAAATATCAGCTTCTGCTCGGGCAGTCTTTGGGAAATAGCATGGCAGCCCCAGAGGTTGATCGTCGGGATGATTGCAGATGGATGTCGCAGAGCAGCAGGGGTCCGAGTTTCTGACAGCTGCCATCACGGAGCAAATACAGACTTTAAAGCCACAACATAACAAATATATTTGTCCTGAAATCGCCCAGAAATCATCAGACTGTTTGAGTTTGTGCTGACTAAAATAATCTCTCTGTTTAAAGACACAGCAGTGAGCTGATTAGAAAGTCATCAGTTGAAAATTTTAATTAGAGCTGCTTCACTCCTTCTGTAGGAGTGTTATTTAAAGAGAGTGTTCAAATTGAAATGTCAGTCAGTGCTCTGTCAGGGCAGCATTCACAGGATCCTCAGATGATGTCATCCACACTCTGCTCGAGAGTCGTCCATCATATCAGGTGTGATGCGACCCTCGGTACGAGGGACAAATGCGTCTTATTCACCTTTTTGGTTGCTGGCTTTGTCAAGTGAACTCATTCATAGACACCCAAACACCTTAATGTGATGGCTTTAGTTGTTAGCAGCAGTTTATTAGCAGGTTACCATGGTTACCTGCAGTTTGCATGTCGACTTGTCTGCAAACACTTGGGGATTTCTATGTGATGCGCCTCCTCGTCTCTGAGTGGGTCTCCTCCAGGCGATCTGGACTGGAGGTGAGTCTATCTTCCCATGTTAGCTCTGCGACAGATTGGACACCTGTTCAGGGTGCTCTCTTATGAATTGAGTTATGACCCAGCCCAGCTAAAAATCCTCATTTTATTCACATAGTAGTTCCAGTTATCTGTATAAAGTACTGCTCCTGGTTATGCAGGTAATATTACTCATGTCTGTATTATATAAAAATGTCAGGGCTCTGTGTGAGAGCAGGCGGAAGTGAGGATCCAAATGCAGGACTTGGAGACTGAATGCAACTCAAAAACCACAGCTTTATTGCTGGCAGAAAACAAAAACATAAACCAAACCAGGGAAAACACAAACTGGAACACACAGGTACAATCTGAGGGTACGACGCAACACTGACACAAAGAAACATGGGGCATAAATACACTGAAGAAGTCATCAAGGAATTAGAGACAGAAGGTTAACACAGCTGGGAGGAATGAGACCTAACGAGACAGAGGAAGCGAAACTAGAAACACTGACATGAGACATAGTCCTTCAAAATAAAACAGGAATGGTAAATGGGATGCATTTGTATAGCGCTTTACTTAGTCCCTAAGGTACGGTGGCCCCTAGAGACAAAGCACATACAAATTCCAAAACACTTGCAAACTAAAAAACACATACAAACTCCAAAACACTTGCAAAATCCAAAACACTTGCAAACAAAAAAACACATGAAAAACCCAAAACACGTACAAACTCCAAAACACTTGCAAACTAAAAAACACATGCAAACTCCAAAACACTTGCAAAATCCAAAACACTTGCAAACTCCAAAAACACTTGCAAACTCCAAAACACTTGCAAACTCCAAAACACTTGCAAACTCCAAAACACTTGCAAAATCCAAAACACTTGCAAACTCCAAAACACTTGCAAAATCCCAAACACTTGCAAACTCCAAAACACGTACAAACTCCAAAACACGTACAAACTCCAAAACACTTGCAAAATCCAAAACACGTACAAACTCCAAAACACTTGCAAAATCCAAAACACGTACAAACTCCAAAACACTTGCAAACTCCAAAACACTTGCAAAATCCAAAACACTTGCAAAATCCAAAACACTTGCAAACTAAAAAACACATGCAAACTCCAAAACACGTACAAACTCCAAAACACTTGCAAAATCCAAAACACTTGCAAACTAAAAAACACATGCAAACTCCAAAACACGTACAAACTCCAAAACACTTGCAAACTCCAAAACACTTGCAAAATCTAAAACACTTGCAAAAGCCAAAACACGTACAAACTCCAAAACACGTACAAACTCCAAAACACGTACAAACTCCAAAACACGTACAAACTCCAAAACACGTACAAACTCCAAAACACTTGCAAAACCCAAAACACTTGCAAACTCAAAAACACGTGCAAATTCCAAAACACAACGGAAGTGCTCCAGGACTCCAGGGGCAGTGTTGAGCTTTTGTTACCTAGTAACTACACAAGCCAGGAAGTACCAATGACCGGATTTAGGGTTTGCAGCCTTAAAGGCCGCATTTTAAGGCCGATTATGTCACAGCGACAAGAGAAGGCTGTCCCAATTCAAAGGCTGTTCTACATGCGGCCCTCAAATGCGTCCTTAATTTCCCTGAATTTTAAGGATGGGTCGGTGTAGCCTTCATGGCCCAACATATCCCAGACTTCATAGTGCGGTGGTGGTGTGGATAATTTTGCCGAAAAAAAACGGTGGAAGCGGAGCGGAGGAAGAGTAAACTTTCAGAAGTAAGTACTGAATATTAAGTCACTTATTTATGCGCCAATATTTTTTTAATGAAGAACATTAAACCATTATTGTTGGCCACATGTCGGGAAAGTTATGTGACATTAGCAATGTCTGTACTTTCAGAATTAACTTGGTTTTAAAGCCTTTACTTTAAAAGATATATATATAAAGTCGACCTTAGTCTTACAGAGATTGTGATGATTTTGTGGATAATTAAAGTCAGTCATATATCCACAAACACAACAAGCTGAAAGTCAGTGATGTTGCTCGGTTTGCAGTCCTGAATATCACGGCACAAGCAGGATCCACTGCACTGTTAATGTTAGCTATGTTATATTGCTGCCTCTGTTCGGTGGTGTCGAGCCAAACTGACTTTAACGTGTGTTTGAACGAGCTGACGGTTCACTCGTTAAGCTGAAAGAAAGATGCTTTAATCACAGGAGTCACACATGTGTTCACTGTACCATCTGGGAACTCTTCTTGTTTCGTAATAACACAAACACTAAATCCTCCTTCTTTTGTGCTGTTTTGTAGCAGTGTGTACACCTGAGACTGTCACCTGTCTGTCTGTCCTGCACTCGCTCTCTGTTTCTTTCTCTCTGATTGTGTAATAAAAGTATGAACATGTGTTTATAAGTCACACTTGTGTTTGAATCCTGCAGCTTATCACACATTTGATTTCCATGTGTGACAACTGCAAGTGTCCAGAGTGAGGACAGACTGAGGGACCCACTGCTGCACATCACGTGTGAGGCTTTGCACCCCTGATGATCCACCAGGACAAACTCAGCAGTGTGTGAGGAAGAGGAGGAGGAAGAGCCAGCAGCAGCTGACAGATGGAGAGAATAGACAGACTGTTCCCTGTTTGTGAAGGACTGCTAGAAAAGTTTAAAATAACTAATTGTCTGTCCTGAATCAGTCTTATTAGGTAATGTTCAAATAATTTGATCATTCCAGTGTTTTCAGTGTGGGAGAAAGTACTCAGGGCCTTCAAGTTACACACTATGAAAGGCAGCAACAAGTTTAATATTCAGAAACCTAAAGTATGTATCAGCAGCAGAATGGACCTAAAAATAAATGTTTGTTCCAGTTCTATGAAGCTTTGAGTATTTTGGGTTAGTAGCACTGCTGTGTTTGTTGCATCATATTGCTGTAATTGTTTATATGCTTTATATCATAGGTGTCAAACTCTGGCTCGCGGGCCAAATTTGGCCCACAGCCTAATTACATTTGGCCCGTGAAGCCATACCAAATTACTATCAGAGCTGGCCTACTGGTATTATACAGCTAATATATATATTGTTTAGTATTAAGCTTTGCTTGTTCCATATTCAGTTTTTTAGCAAAATGTGTTTGAGTCCATAAGAAAAGATTCATTCTTATATCTGGAGGAATAAATATATTTCAATAAATATTAACGTTAGCCCGCGACTTTGTTCCAGTTTTGAATTTTGGCCCACTGTGTATTTGAGTTTGACACCCCTGCTTTATATATTCTGAGGTAAGTTGATCTATAGTGTTACATCATATTCTATAAGGATGTTATGTGTTTGTATACTTTCTGCCCAGTTTGACCCATTTAGCAGAAGCCAGCCTGTTTAAGGCTCTGATATCTATTCTGTATGACTTAAAGCAGTTATGACATGGTCTGATTTTCTCACCCAATAAAGGAATATTTCATATATCAGTCTACTCTTCATTTTATCAGAAACAGTTATCACAGCTTGTACATTTTCTTTTTATAAATATATGTAAGCAATGAGCCAAATTTAGTAATGCCAAAATACTGAAGGAACAACATTTGTCTCTTATATATGATACACCTATATATGCACTGTCAAAGATACTTGTCTTTGAGTGAAGATTTACGGTGATAAGACATATAAATAACTGCAACTTGAATCTGTACTGAAGCTCAGTATTTGACACAGAGTTCATGTTCACTGCTGTAATAGCTAATAATGATTAATATAATAACTATAATATTGCCATATTATATTTACATTACCAAAGTGATATGACTTTAGTCTCATGAACAACATCAGCTAATTCTTATTTACTAATTAATCTTGAAAAAACTGTTCAGTACAGAAATGAAGCCCAAAAATCATGTTTTACTGTCCTGTGGTCTCAGCCTCAGATACTTATCAAATCACACAAAGCTCTTGTACAAACAAACAAATGAACAAAATATGTTCTCCCTCATTTCTGTCAAACCAAGTTGTATGACACGTTTCCAGCAGTTAGTATCATGGTTGCTAGGCAACCTGGGAAGCGCGACGGAGACTAGACTGTCCCATACAGACAAACTTGCCGTTTATTTTGCAAATCGAGCTCAACACTGCCCCTAGCGTCCTGGAGCACTTCCGTTGTGTTTTGGATTTTGCAAGTGTTTTGGAGTTTGTACGTGCTTTGTCTCTAGGGGCCACCGTACTAAGGACCCCAAAGCGCTTTACACTACATTCAGTCATTCACCCATTCACACACACATTCACACACTGGTGGTGGCAAGCTACATTGTAGCCACAGCTGCCCTGGGGCGCACTGACAGAGGTGAGGAAACAAGAGACAATTCACAAGACACAGACTTGACACTGGACTAAAAGAGACACATGGAAAACCTAAGAACTAGAAAACACATGAGAGCTAGAGGAGGAGAAATACAGAGAAAGAAGCTTAAACACTAGTAGTGATAACAATGATGAAAACCAAATATCAGATCAGAACACAAGTCACAGCAAAGAAATTATAGAACAATAATAATAAACAAAACACTGGGTCATCGATCCAGGACCGTGACAAAAAAACTTCCATGCAAACTGCAGGCGCTGAAAGCAATCATAAGAAGGTTTTCAAGCAACTTGTTGGGGAATACACAATTCTCCCTAGTGACTGGTTAGCCCGTTCTCACATGTTGGACTGGTGGTTGCCAGGGGACCAGTGAGTGATCCCTCACAGGCCAACTTCACCTCTAGCTTGTGCAGGTTTTATTCTTAATCAGTGTCTGGAAGCTTCACTGAGTTCCTTGAACTCTATATCATCTTTTTTGGTCTTTGTGCTGATTTTGTCATGAACATTTTCCTGCTTTGTGTTTGAAGCTGTAGAGCTCTGGCTGCCTTTTGCTGAATTTCACTGCATTAAGCTGGGCATACACTGCGATTTTTGGCCCATTTTGAGCCGATTTTTCAGTCGTGCAACCGTTTTGGCGATCGGCCCGATTTTGGCCTTCATCGTGTAGTATATATAGTATATATAGTAGATTTCGTTTGAAATCCTCACGACCGTGGTGACACCCTCACCGTCGTGAGGGTGTCACCACAGCTTCACACACTGCGCACGCGCAAATACATAAACGTCAGCGAAAAAGACGGAGTAGCATGGCAGTGCAGCGTTTTGTCTGGACACAAGCGATAGAGGCACAACTGGTTGAACTTTGGCAAGCTCATCTGAGCCTTTTTGATGTGGCTTTAAAAAATTACCATGACCACAACAAACGTGACAGGAGTTGGATGGAGATTGCTGCCCAATTGCAGCTTCCTGGTAATTTTTTGTCATTAGCAATTTAGCAAAGTTGATGGTGGTAGTGGTGTTTGTGACTGAGTGAAAGAGAGGGAGAGAAAGAGACAGATGTAAAACCCTATAAATCGACTTTCAGAAATATTTTTTTTTATAATTAATTTCCAAGTGAACACTCCCTCAAACTGCAGTTTTAACTTTAGTATGAGGAGAGTTTTGAATCTGAACTATTTAAATAAAAAGTACATGTTAATTTAAATTTTTCAGTGAATGAGGTGAAAACCCAGGTTGCATCACTTCGGACGCAGTATGGCAAACAAGGCGATTTAAACAAAAAAACCCTTCTGTCTTCCTACACCATGTCTTCTTGCCATGAAACACTCCCTGCAGGTGAGACAAAGTACTCGCAAAGGACATCTCGTTGTTTCTTTGCTTCCACTGAGGGGTTCCATGCAAGGCCCATTGAAACTGACTGAAGCTCTCCCTCCCTTCTCCATGCACCTTTGAACAGCTGGTGGTTGGCATCCTCAGAATCCACATAGCCAGGTGGTACATAGGCGTCAGATCTGTGGTCCCGGAGATAGTTGTGCAGACAAAGACACGCAAAGATAATGGTGACAACCTTGTCTGTGTCCAGGCAAATTGTTGTTCTGAACACTCTGAAGCAATTCGCCAAAATTCCAAAAGCGTTCTCCACAACACGACGTGCTCTGGACAGACGGTAGTTGTATATTCTCTGATCGGTGTTAAGGTTTCGAAGTGGATATGGTTTCATGAGATCTGGTCGGAGGGGATAAGCATCATCTCCAATTAGCATGTGTGGCATCATAGTATCAGTGCCTGGCAGGGTATCAGCAGGGGGAAGGTCAGTGTGCCTGTGTCCATTGCTTCTTTCAGGTCTGAATGGGCAAACACTCCTTTTTTTTTTTTTTTTTTTTTTTTGCCTGTCCCGTTTGGCTCTTTTGCCATCAGAATTATTGTCTAAAGGCAAAGAAAGATGCCCAACGGATTTACTTTACCAAATTGACCATCCCAGCCTTGCCGTAATGGTCCATTTGATTCACCTTTTATTGTTTATTTTATTTTCACTTACTGAATACGGGACAGACTTGACTGGGGGAAAGAAGGGGAGAAAGAAAGAGGGAAAGAGAAACAGCTGAGAAGAGGGACGGGGGAGAAGGGCAAAAGACAAAAACCAACAGAACGGGCAGAGAAAAAAAAATGCATATATCAATCACCTGGATCACCTGCTGAGAAAGAAAAAAGAAAACAAGCAGAAGAGAACAAGAGTAATAGAATAAACAACATCACAATGATATATGGGAATATGACAGTAAATACTAAATATTAAACATTATTGTGCAGCACATAAGATCAACAGAACACAGTGTGCTTTGAGGTAGGAGCCAAAAAGGGTGTAGTTTGTGGGTGTGATCACCCGTGTGTACACCTGTGAGCATGGACGCGCTTGTTTTTTTTTAAAAGGTTCCTTCATGTAATGATCTGCTAGAGGGTGTGGGGGAGCCACAGCCCCATCCTCCAGGGCATGAAGCAGGTATGGAGGAGATCAAAACTCCAGACATCCAGAGGCCCCCAGAACACAAGAGACCAAGGAAGACCAGCAGAGGGGCAGCCGCGCCACTGTCCCAGAAAGAGCTGAGGAGAGTCCCAGATGAGGGCTCACTCAGCAGCCGCAGAGCAGAAGCCAGGGGGAGTCGCAGTGACGCGCCCGTGAGCTCCGCCGGCAGCCAGCCGCGCCTGAGTGACCGAGCCCCAGGCCGAGAGGCCGGGGGCACCCCACCTCCGAAGTGGCCCGAGCGAGCCCCAGGCTCCAGGCCCCGATAAGCGGCCGCCAAGGAGTGAGCCGGTGTGTACCTGGACGCCCATCCCCGGACACAAAGAACCACCAATGCACCGATGTCTGAGGGGGTCCGCCACTGGCAGGGGAAGTGGTGGTAGGGGGACATAGGCCTCCAAACCTTGGAGGGCCTGAGATGTCCCCAGAGATGGGCAAACACTCCTGCATCAGAGACCCTACCTTGTGTCCCTGCGCTTGCATACACAAACTTGTAATTGGCATCAACAACAGCCATAAGCATTATGGAAAACCTGGACTTGTAGTTAAAATACATGCTGCCACTCTTGGGAGGGGGTTGGATGAAGATGTGTTTACCATCTATAGCTCCCAGGCAGTGTGGAAATTGCCACTTGTTTGCAAAGTCTCTGGCAATGGCCTTCCACTCAGACTCGGTTGATGGTGTCTGTGAAAGACAAGTAGAAAGTGATACAGCAAAAGAATCTCTGGTGAATTCCTTTCCTAACCATACATTCAAATCACTGTCACACTAGGAGTTCACTTTACTTTTTTATATACACATGTAACAAAGACTGAACAAATACATTTGTGACTTTGTGTTTTTGGTGAAAACTTGCTGTATTAACTGATGGGACATTTTTGACAATGTGTAAATCAATCTTTCAATAGTGTGAGCATGGGTAATTTCTTTTCTGTCAAAATTACCTTCAAGTAATCTTCATGTAGTGCACAGGTAAGAGCTGTGCATGTTTCCATGACAATCCTGCTCAGTGTGGTGCTTCCAATCCTATACTGGAAACTTAATGAGTTGAAGGTTTCACCTGTCAAATAGAACAAAGTGTCTTAAATTGTGTCAGGTGGATAGTGGACATGGATGGAGCTTTGTAGAGTGACAGATTTTAGGTGACAGATGTAGAATATAATGCAGTAGTAGCAGCTTATGTAGTATGAACGTATTCCTAGTGTATAGGTGGATAGATAGACTTGCAGTTACAGGGCCAGTGTAACTGGTGTAGAAGAGCAAAAATATGTATGTACTTGCATGGGTGAACTGATTTCTTCATGTGATATAGATAGATGACCTTGCCTCATGCCCATCATTCTATAGTTTAAGGGAGTTTATAGGGAGCATTACAGAATTTTCATGTCCACACACTTGCCTGTTGCCAAAAATCATAGGGTAACTGAAAGCCTTTCCCTGGGGCTGATGGCCTTCCTGGGGTGTGTATCCTTCTTGATGATAGCAGGACTAACCCTCTCCAGTAGATAGTTAAAGTCCTCCACAGACATTCTGAGAAGGTCCCGAAAACCCCTCATATCATGTACCTGTTTACACAGAGCAAAGTCAAGAACACACACAATAACAAAGCGACATAATAGTGGTTGAATGTTATTGATAATTAAAGAGTCGGACTGATATTTAACCAATGTTGTATAAAGCAGAAAGATGTCCCAAAAATCACTTTGGTAGATGTTCAAGTCATTCACTAGAATGCTACTCAAGTAAAATGTAAAAGTACTGTAGTTAATGGCCAGTAATCCAATTAAATAAAATACTAATAGGCTAAAAGTAAATGTTGCCTACTGAAAGTAGAAGCGTCAGATGTCTTCAAACATTTACCCATCATCATGCAGATAAAGTCCTGTAGGTAAGTGCAATTTAGCTGTTGCTGCTTACCTCCAGTTCTCGTTGTATAATTGCCAGATCGTACTCATACTGCAAACGTTTTCCTAGCCATTTCCTTGTCCATACACGCAGTCGCTTTTTCTTTTTAGATCTTTCTGCACACAGAATGGCACACATTGCTAAGGCAGCGCGTTTGTCTTTGGTGAACATTCTCAAATTTCCCAGATTACAGTTTCCCCAGTTCCGGATTCTTCTTCTTCTTATTGTTTATTGGCGGTTGACTTCTTCCGGAAACAACAACACAACGTGTTGTGGATGTACGCACAGTGTGAGCACTCAGGTCACATTAGAGCATCGTGACCTATGAACTTCTAACCCTGCGAGTCAATTGTACAGTTTGAGCAGCAGCTGAATCGCACGACTGAAAAAATCGCACAGTTTATGCCCAGCATTAGATGGTAGAGGTGTTCCTAATAAAGCGCTCAGAGTGCATGCTTTCAGCAGCTCGGTGTAAGAAAAAAAGGAAACAGTATTTTCCAGTAATTTCTCATCTTCTCCTGTGGGATGTAGGTTCCTGAGATTACCCCACACTGCATGCAGCCGGTATCAGCGTTGTTCCATCTGGCTGTTTGTGAATATATTTTGTGTATACCATACAGAAAGAAGATGAATCCGTCTCCTAGCAACTGCTTTAATAGCTGTGAAACTGGCGTATGGTGTTTAGTGAGCAAAGCTTTTGAAGACATCACTTTAAGGTTGTTGAAGAAACATAAAAACAAATCTGCAGTCTGTGAGTGGAGCGTGATCCCTCGGAGGTCTGAAGACGATGCTGCTCAGTAAACATTTACTCTACCTGTGTGATAACTGTGAGCAGCGCAGATCCACGGGGAGCTCACATCCAGCAGAGTGGGTAACTACAGCCGAGGAGGGGGGAGGAAGACGGGCCAGCAGGAGGACAAAAAGACTAAGAAGCTGAACAACCAATTAACTCAGACTTTCTCTTAAATACACACTGAAAACAGAGCGGTGACAGTCCCATTACACTCTGCAGACCAAACACCAGCATCTTTGCAAAGCACAAACTCCTGAAGCCTGACGAGTACTTTAATTAACATCGGGTCCAGAACTTCACACACTTTTATCTGAGTGAACATCCCTGCAGTCAGTCAGCAGCAGCTCACACCTGAAGGCTACACAAGGAACCACCGGCCCGATCGATCAGAAACTGAAATATAACAAGTGTCAGGACAACATGAAGAAAGCAAAAAATGAACAGGATGAAAAAATCTGAGAGAAACACGGAAAACACACAGAGGACAGTCGAGTGATAAAACACAGGAGGAGGACAAGACAATCAAATAAAAACAGAAGAACACAAGGGACTGCTCATTACCAAATTAAAACAGGAAGTGGATAACCATAACTGATAACAGGAAACTCAGACACATTTAACATGGCTGACTCAGGAGGAAAGCACAGAGAGAAATTATGAGGAGACTAAGAAATACATGAGGATGAAAATGGTCATTGACACAAAAACAAATCAAGAATATGTAAGAAATTTTTAAAAAAAAATCACAGTTCTTAAAGTCAAAACCCCAGGTACAATACCCAGGACATGACAGGAAGTCTGCGTTACTAGGCTGGACTACAATCTGAAAACTCCAGTTTAAAACTGCTCAATATTGTTTATTATTTAGTATCTACTGTTATCTACTGCTAGCTAGTTTATTGTGATGGTGCAGTTTTTTTATTATGTTTCTCTTTGTTGTTTGCTTTCTCTTCTGTTTTTTTTCTCCATACAGGTGATCCAGGTGTTTTGTTTGTTTTTCCTTTTTTTTTTTTCTTTCTTCCCCCCCTTCTCACCGTCTCTTCTCCCCTTTGGTTTTCTTTCTCTCCCTCTCTTTCTTTCATTCTTTCTCCCTGTCCTATCCCCCAGTCATGTCTGTCCCGTTTGTAGCAACTGAAAATAAAATAAATTCATAATTATAATAAAGGTCAATCAAATGGACCAATATGGCAATGCCATGATGATCCACTTGGTAAAATAAATCCGCTTGGGATCTTTCTTGGCCTGAAGACAACAATTCTGATGGCTAAAGATCCAAACAGGACACAAAAACAAATAAATAAATAAAACTGCTCTTCTCCATCTAATTAAAAGTGTAAATCAGTGAGTCGACCACACTGAAGTTTGAATTTGCTTCAGCAGAAATGAAGCACAACACAACCTTTTGCAAGACCAGAGAAACCTCAAAATGTTTATGAAAGAGTGTCACTGTCATGGTCTCCGTGCCTGCCTGGCCGGCACTACAAGGCTACATTTGCTGTTTCGGTTCTCTCCCTCTCTGATCATTGATCATGAAACTGATCAATGATCAGCTGATCGGCTTTTCTCTCTCATTTATTTATCATCCACTTTGCGCCAGAAAGAGGAAACCAGCGGATGTCGCGCTAAACAGCAGCAGCACGTTTAAGCTTGATCAGCTGTTGTTAGCATTTATTTAATATTAATTTCTCGTATCAGCTGATGTTTGCTGGAGCCACAGCTGTAAAGCTGCTGGTCATGATGTCGGTTTGTATATGTGGTGAGAGGGAAACATGAAGATGAAACCAGGAGATGTCCTTACTGAATCATCAGAGCTGAACAGGTGATGGAGAAACAGGTTTACCTTTTAGGTGACATGAATGAGTTGAAGGGAAGTTATGAACTGTTTCTGAGAGACAAATAACACCAGGATCCTTTTTTATGTAGCTGACAGCTGGTAACTGTGCAGGGGTGGATCTAGGAAATTTTTGCCAGGGAGCCAGGTAGGGCATTAACAGGGAAAGGGGGCACAAAGAAATACTTTTCTTTCTTATTCTCATTTAAAATGTCTCGCTTTTATTAAATAATTATCTAAATCTTATAACCAAAGTTTTTATCTGACGTAAAATGTATAGAAATCATACATATACCAACAAGACTGTACATCACTGTCACAACAGCATTTGTTTTCATTCAAAGTCTTTATGGCTTTAATACCTGGTGGGCCGGTCTGTAGTCAAAATGCCCGATTTTCTGTCCCAGTCCAGCCCTGCAGGTTAATACTGGCAGTGTCACCATGCCAGCTGACTGTATTTCATCATCAGCCAGTGTTGTTCTTTATCAATATTACCAAAGTTTACCATAAGGCAGCATAGAAAGTATTTACTTGCTTTCAGGTTTTATTCAAATGTTAGTCTTTTCATTTGTTTCCCCACTTTTTTCCTGTTTCAAAATCAAACACCAGTTTGTGAGAAGATTATCTTCTTTTTTTAACAGGCAGATAAAGTTTTGCATTGGCATTGGCTAATTTGTCAATTGTTTGTTACAAATGTTCGTATTTTAATATTCAAAAATGTTTTTGCCCAAAACATATGTGCACTATATGTCAGTAAAAATACCATGCAAATATTGCTGTCCTTGAATGCTGAGTAAACACTGACAAAGCACTGATTGTATCTCTTGTACTTTATCAACGCAGTATCTAAAAACTTTGCACCGTAGTGGTTAAAATCTCATTCTAATAAGAGTTAAAAGCGCATTCGGTTATTAGGTTTATAGGATTATTGAATTATGGTTAATGGTTGGTAGAATTTTTTTTAAACATTATCTGCCAATTACATCTGCCACCCTTCTCCAAATCTGTGCCCCTACCTGGCCCCCCCAACAAAAATTTTCTAGACACGCCACTGACTGGCTGTGCCCCACGCTGCTGACAGTAGAAGCTATAGCTTTTGTTTGTAGCTAAAACATAAAACATTTGGGTTTCTTTCTGTACTCTATGCATGTGTGTGGTGTGCAATCCAAAGTGACCTCTGCTGTCAGTGCTGATGTCTGACCGCAGCCTCCTGTGGTTCACCTGATGCCTGACATCGATCCGTGCTCTTCGGCACACAGCAGCGACTCCACTCGTCCATTGCAGCTTCAGGAAGCTTTGCCAAGAGGCTGAGTGAGAATCAGCTCGGGCAGAGACAGCTTCAGCTGTTAAAGGACCATGTCACCATGCTTTAACCAGCTGGGTTCCAGAACAGGAATTGTCTCAGTGATGACACAGTAGACTGTGATGAAATTTGGTTGTTTACACGAAGTGTATGAATTAATTGGACAGGAAAGATGATGAAGAGAGAGGCATTTGTTGTTGTCAGACACATTGCTCACAGCAGACTTTATTGGAATAATAAATTCATATTCCAATTCAGCGTCTGCTACTCTATCTGCAATTCATTGCAGCTCTCCTGAGCCCAACACATAAAAAAAAGAGTACAGACTATTAAAGGAACTGTAGCTCATGCTAATATAACAGCTAGCAAACAAAGCTCCAGTCCTCCTTTCTTCAGGGACATCAGCCACTCTTTGAAGCCTTTAGAGTCACTTTTCCTTCATGTTTGAGTCCATTTTGCCAACTCCAGTTTTCCTCTGTGATGTTTTAGTCTAATTTTCCTTCTTCTCAGATTTTTATTCCAATATTTTCTGTTATTTCATATTTCAGTCCACTTTCTGCTTTCATGGTTTAGGGGTGTTTTACTCACTCAGTACTTTTCCATCAGTAACATTTTATTGTCATTTTTCTTTGTGACATTGTACTTTAAAACTGGAATAAATTGTTTCCTCACTAATGTTCATTTTTGATTTTTTTTGTCACCTTTTATATTTCCTCCTGCAGCTCTCCTTGACCTTATTTTAGTCTTGTTTACCTGAATAAGGTTTAGTCCTTTTCTCTCCTCGTTTAGTCTTCCTTTTTGATAATTTGCTTTAAAGCTGGAAAGTGTTGCTGCTATTGGAGTCCTCCATTTTTTATTATTTAAACTTGTAACAGATATTTTTTTTATAAACAAACCTGACTTTTAACACTTTTCTTATCAGCTGCAATCTTATCTCTTCAGGCCTTTCTTTAAATTGGCTATTGTCCCACACTTCCTTATCCCTACTTATAATTAGTCATGTAAGTCAGTTTATTTGGTTTCAGGTCTCATTTTTAATGAATGAATGAATTATTTTACAGAAGAAAATAAAATTAAAAAAAAAACTTATAACTGCAGTTATGTGGAAAAAGAGAACATCCCAAGTTACTTTAATTCCCAGTTAAGGCCCGAAAATGCTGCATAATATCAAGAATTTGTGGGGTCTTTATATGATGGACTGATAGCTGTTAATATTATGTCATGCATAGAACAGAATGCGTAAACAGGCTTAGAGGACCACATAAATAAATAACGGTTGTTGTACCAATAACTCACAAACACTAGTACTAGAGGCGTTGCACTCAGAGTGCAAGGGAGGCTGTGCTATGCTGATGGTTGTGTGACTTGGGGTTCTATAAATGACCACTGCAGAGTTTTGCCTACAGCGAGCTGTAGATTTTCACCTTTGCCTAAAGCAGAGGATCACTCTGTCGCTACCACTGAATGATTTTTTTAATCTCAGCTTCAGTCAGGTGTCAGTGAGGTGGTAAATGACATCACTGAGATGTCAGATGGTTCTATTGACGTTTTGAAGGATTTTGACACAGTGGACTTTGTCACCTCGCTCAATAGACTTCACATTATTGGCTTATCGGGTCATGCTGTAAATTGCTTTGAAAATTACTTGTCAGGGATTGCAGGTAATCCTTTACTTTTCTCACAGTATTGAACGATGTGCCCCATGGTTCAATACCGGGGCCACTTTTGTTCCCTATCAGTGGTCATTTTTCTGCATTCGGTTTCACTTTTAGATTTTTTTTGGCATAAAGGCATTTCAGTAGTTTTTTTTCTTCCTGATTCAAATTTTAGTTCAGCTTCTTTTCCGCTCTGTTCAGTCCAGTTTTCCTTGCAGTGATATTTTTCTGCTGTATTCCTTGGCAAAATATATTTTAGTCCTGCTTTGGCCTTGGTCACATTTCAGTCCCCTTTTTGTTACAGTTTATTTTTTCTGTTATATTTTATTCCAATTTTGAGGGCTTATATTTGAGTCCAGGTTTTTTCAGACACATTGTACTCCAGTTTCATCGTTTTCTTTCTCATTAACATTTTATTCTAGTTTTCCTTGCAGACATTGTAGTCCAGATTGAGTCATTGAATTTTTGCCCACGTTTCTTCCTGACCAACACGTTAAGTTTTCCCTCAGTGATCTGTTAGCCTGGGTTTCCTTTCTGATGTTTTACTCCATTTTTCTCATTGACACTAAATATGTATTAATCCAGTGAATGAATCGGAAGAGATCCCAACTTTTTAACTGAGTCATTGAAGATTTTCTGTTTTTTTCCAGAATATAGTGAGAAATTTTCTCATGAAACATGATGGCATCCATAGCTAAAATCTCTTTCTCTCATCTCAGGAACTGTCTTTGGTTTTTATTTAAAGTTTCTTTGAGAATTTCAGAGAAAAACTGTAAAAGGGAAACTTAATGAAAACCTTTACTGCCGTTTAAAAGAACTTGTGATGGGTAGATAAGATGCTTTATGATTTCAGCCCCTGGCTCTGGCATCTTTCAAGGTAACAACAGATTAACACAAAACCAGCCAAACGGTTTAAACGCTGCCCAGAATCATTAGCACCGATCCTCTTCTTCAAACTGTCAGCGTAATGAAGGTGCTTGGTTACCTGATCCATCTGTCTTCAGCCTCCGACTCCCACACTGCTCCCAAGGTTAACATCTGAGTTAAATATGCAAGCCTTGATGTCAAAAACCGTAAAGAAGACGTCCATCATTGTGATGTTTGAACACAGCGTAACAAAGGGATTCACAGAGTTAATCTGCATTCAAGGCTTCACTGGGAAAATGGGCCATTTTAAGTCTTTTGTTTTGATTCTTGGTTTTCTGGCAATTTTAATTAGCATGACTTTCCCAAAGCAAATGTTGCTCTTAGAGGCCAGCTGTGCATGAATTACATCCAAAGCAGGACGGAGGAAACGTTGAATGAAGAGGAACCTTTTGGAGTTTTAAACCCACACTGGCCTATACTGTTTGTCTTATCTCACCTCACCTGCTAAGCCCATATTTTTAAGAACATCGTTCTCCACCTTTTGACACATCCTACAACAAATCAGAGTTTGTGTGTTTCTGTGCCTGTGCACACAGACTGTGTGCATAAGCTATTTATACTGCAGTGCGTTTGATTATATTCGATAGAGTAGCGTTACAATTTGCAGCTCCACTGTGAAAGTACCTGTCAGACTCAGATAAGCATTAAAAAAAAGAAGCGAGGCAGAAGAGTGAGGAAAATACCTGGGGAGAGAAAGAGGTGGAGAGAGGGAGAAATAATAAAGACAACTGGAGACGAACAAGTTCTCCATTAACAGCAACAGCATCATTTAATGATCAGTGAAAGCAAATGCATGGAAATGGATGTTTTAATGGAGGCTAATATTTGTGGTCTGAAGAACAAGCATCAAACCAGTCTGACATTTTTACAAATAAACATCACTTCTGGATGAAGCTGAGAATATCGATCCCCATGTGTAGCTTAACTTAGCATAAACAACCAAACCAATACGAATCATGCAAACCCCTGGTCCCAGCACTCAATACCTCTCACCATAATAAATTCTTACAGCAACAAGAGGAAGTTGCAGGTATTAAAGTGTAAGTTAGGACTGGATCAGGTGACCCTGCTCACAAGGGATCGTGTGATTGGGTTTTTTATTCTAACATTGTAGTTTTTTAAAACTTTATTTAAAGAAAGAGTGCCACATAGAGAACAGACCTGCCGATGATGGATGGCAGTAAGTTAATGAAATGCTGCAGGTCAGAGGAAGGAGGATGTTTGTTTTCAGCCTCATTAAAGATGCAGTCACATCTTCAACCCAACGACAGCAACAGCAGAGATGAAAGTGATCATCACAGAACTGAAATGTGGATAAAATAGAAAAATGAAGCAGTGATGAGCTGGGTCTGTGTAATCTTAATCAGCAAAGTGATCACAGGAACGATTACAGCTCATTCAGTTCCACAAGGCGGCACATTTCCCTCCAGTTCTCCGAAGGCACCACTGACAGAGACCAGCCAGCTGCCGTGGATGGAACTGATAAAAGGGGAGTAGTTCCTTCTGGTCATCTGAAATAGGTGAAGTAAATATACCAGTAGGCAGCTTATTAATGTAAGCCACAATATGACAGATATGATCTTCAGTTAATGCACACATCTTACATACATAAGACAAAAGATCATATGAGGAGCTAAAGTCGATCCCTGGCTGCCTGCCCACATGCCAAAGTGTCCATGCACCAGGGTCCTACTGCATGCCTCAGAGTGTGTGTGTGTGTGTTGTCTAAAGCTCTGTGTGAATGGTTGAAATAAAATGAGTGCTCATTTAGAGCTGAAAAGTACTTTTAATTACTCATCCATTTAAGAATTTATGAAACACCACCATGTCTAAACACAGTAAATACTATGATCACTTTCAATCACCACTCTGCCCGATAACATCAACATTCTTTCTTCTTCTTCAAAATCAGAAGCTGGGAGTCGTTGCTTATGTTTGCCAATGCAGGCCCTAATTTTTCCTCTTATACCAGCTTCACACGTGAACAGTCTAATACAGTCAAACCAGTATGACACAATTAACCCTTCATGAATGTGGCTGAGTTCTTACAAATGGGGACAGGTAAGGTCACACTTCTGTCAGAGGACCTAGAATGAAAGCACTGAAACATTACAGGCAGGCACGTGTGTTATTTAAGCTGCTTTGACATATGCTGTACGTCTGTGAAGCATCAACCTGACCTACCTGATGAGGTGTCCCACAGGAAACTGCTGCTCTGGTATTATTCTGAGCTCCTTAAAGGCCACAAATCATTTTCTATCATAACAATCCTAATTCCCCCCCAAAAAACTGCATTAGTGCTTTGATGTGCTCGTGCATGTGCACTGACGTTCACGTGAGACGATATAAAGCTGCTGTGTCTGTCGCTCATTCAGCTCCTGCAAACAAAATCCCCAAACCTTCGTTTGTCCTTGTAGTCGACATAAGTTTGTTCCACCAGTGTGTGTCCTTTTCCTCCACACACACACACACACACACACACACTTGTGGCTGTCAAATGTCAGCAGTTACAGCGCAGCGACACGGTGTGTGGAGGCTTCACAGAGAGAGATGATTGCTTGTGTTATCAGTGTTGAAACAGACAAATCAATCCCGCCCTGACAACCACACAATTAGCCGCTTTATTAGCCCGCTTGTAGACCAGCTCCTCTGGAGGGGGGAGTCAAGTGCCCGCAAATAAATGCTTGAACACACGGCGGCAAGGCGAGGAGGTGGAGGACAAGAAGTATGTGTTTAATATGGAGAGCAGGGACAGGGGTGAAGATTGATTGGACTGATTCACACAAACACACACACTGACGTACACACACACACACACACATACACACACACACACTGACGTACACACACACACACACACTGACGTACACACACACACACACACACACAATTTGTTTAAACAATTTGTTATTAAACTAGGCAGTTATAAGTGTTTTTAGAGGGGGTCTCAAATATTCGCGGGCGGTTATGGTCCCAAACTCCTGTGAATCCTGGGGCTCAGCTGTATCTCATTGTAAAGAGTTTAGAGAGTTTCCCTTCAGTGTGAGGGACAGGAAATACCTGGGTTTACCTGCTCTGGGTCTGGTTCTTTGTGGTGTGTCAGTGCTGCTGAAGGACAAATCCAGCCTGTAGAGCTCAGGAAGTTTTGAGTGACTGTGTGGAGAGAGCGAGCCTGTCAACTCACCAAATGTGATTCAACATCTGGGCTACCTGTCAGTCAGACTCATACGAGCTTGTGCAGCATTCAGTTACAGTCAAGCTTGTTTAGCACAATGCTTCACCTCATTTTAAAGCCACCGAACTACATTTGTGTGTCCCAGTGATCTCGGGGCCTGTGCTGTGCAGGCTTTTGGCCCTTGCAGGGACTCCCAAGTACAGTTGGTCCTGGTTAGAGCCATTCAGACGACACCTATGAGAGAATAGAGACAGATCACCTGCCTGTGATAGGGAGCTCCAGGGAGAGCACCTGGTAGCTGGGCACAAAAATGAGATACAAACCTGCCTACCTGCAGGAAGTGCAGGTGGCGGTTGGGTGCAGTGTGCGTCAGGTTACTAAGGTTACTGAGACTGACTATGGGGAAATGGAAGTCACCTCTCTGGTGGGGAAGGAGACTGAACTTGATCACCAGTTAGATATAATTGGGGTCTCCTGGAGAGGTCCTGGACTCTGTTCCAGCACAGACCCCAAGACTCTGTTCCAGTCTGGAGTTGGTGAGAGTCAGCGGGCATGGTGGGTAACCTTGTATCCTCCTGGCTTCCTGCCTTTATGCTTGGTGTTTCCTGGTGGATGAGAGGGTTGCTTCACTGCACCCTCAGGTCAGGGAACAGGTCCTGACTGCACCCAGAGTAGCCTTCTTTGTGCTGGAGACCTGCCGACTCTATCTTCTACACATGTGGACCCTTTCACTGCTCCTGCTGGTAACACCAGGCCGCCTACTCATCCCTCACTGTGCTACAAACAGACCAGTTTCTATACCTGACCCCACAAAGTTCCTCAAAGGATCCATCTGAGCTTGTTAACAGTGTGTAAATAATGCTCTCTCCGTGTGTCTGTGATCTCGATCGTGTTCAGACGCTGCTTGAACGCTAAGACCGCTCAGCGAGCGTGCCCGAAAACCTGAAGTGCAGCAGCCATAAATCTTTAACCACCGACAGGGAGCGAAAACACGAGCAGTGAGCATCCTCGAGTCTGCAAACCAATACAAAACCCGGTCTGTGTGCGTGGGTGTGGACAGTCATTGATTTCCCGTCTGCAGGCTAACTCAGTTGGCCCAGAGAGGGGGTGACGGGATGGATGAGGATTATTTGTCGGATCCACATACGCTAAAAACACAGAAACACAGCGCAGTGCGCACACACACACACACACACACACACACACACACACACACATACACACACATCAGATCAATGAGGGCGAGAGGAACATCACCCTGAAGACTGATTGTTTCCAGCCCGGATGCAGAAGGAGAGAAAATAGCTTTGTTATTGAATCAGCACCAACCTGCTGCTCCCTTATCACACACCCTGTATGCTGCCTCACACACCTGTGTGTGTGTGTGTGTGTGTGTGTGTGTGTGTGTGTGTGTGTGTGTGTGTGTGTGTGTGTGTGTGTGTGTGTGTGTCAGGGAGGAAATTATCCATCAAAAGCATCAGACACGATCAGATGAGCCTGAAGCCAGACGCTGGCTGTTTTCTTCTGCTGTCAGTCTCACTTCCTCTTGCTGTTTGTTCACACCCAGCTCAGCGAGCAACAGTTTACCGATGAACGAGCGCCACACTCTGCTTTGTCCGGCCTTGTCACACACTCACACTCGTTAGCAAACACTTCCTACTGCTTCAGCTTGCTCTTTTCACTGCGCCGGTTGGAAATCCGGAAGTGGTCTCTACGTTGGGACTTCATTAGTGGCTCGTTTCACAGACCTGCCCGCTGCTGTTTCAGGTGGAGGTGGAGGTTCAAAGGGCAGCAGGCACACCAACCGTGGAGGTGAAAACATTCAATGCATGCAGATGTTTGAAGTGATTCAAACTATGAATCAAACCAATGAATCCAGGTGACACTTTAGTTACATGACCCCTGACACCTTCTGCAGTGTCACACATAGTTTCCAGGCCTGAAAAATTAAGATGTCATATTGTGTCTCCTGGTAGTTACCATGGAAACAAAAACATGCCGACTGGATGGAAAGGTGGCCTATGATATGTTAAGTCTCATTTTCCACTTTTCCAGAGGACATGAGGTCATCAGAGAGGTGGCATCGTTTACTGTAAAATGTGAATGATGGACCGTGCAAGCGATCCAGAGACAAAGCAGCTGTTAATATAAATAAATGTTTACATTTTTACATGCTGGTTTTTTTTTACTTGCTATACATAAATACAAACTGTATACCCCAAATTTCAATCATATTTAAGTCCACAGTATAGGGATGAATTGATAAAAATGCTACAAACCACAAAGAAATTTAAAATTGTTCTTGATACAGAAATGTCACTGCTGAATCCCTCAAAACCATAAATGAAAGAAGTCAAACAAAATCTTTTCAAACAACAGGAAATTTATTTTGAGTGTGTTCATTTTTCAGATACTCTAATTTTTATTAACTATAGCAAAAACAAAAATGGATATGATTACGCATAATTTGCAACAAAAACAGCATGTACATCAAAATAAACAATTTCCAATCAAGTGTGCACAAACATTTGTCCACTTGTGGACAAATGTGACAGGCTCTGAAAAAGTCCAGGAAAATGAATAGAATAGAATAGAATAGAATAGAATAGAATAGAATAGAATAGAATAGCCTTTTATTGTCATTGTGTGCAGGAATAAATAACAATCAGGAAAAATATAGACAAAAATAAAAGGCACAAATTAGAGAACAAGTTGCAAAGGACACACAGTGACATCACTCCCTGTTGTCACAGCTGATCAGGTCAATGAAGAACATGTGACTGGATTCTAATGTTTTAGTTACGTGATTTCTGCAAACCCATCAGTGGAAGGAAACAGTTTCCCATGTTAACATTGTTAAGTTATTAATAAAGGATTCTGATCATTTTCTTTATGCTTTTTTTCTTTTCCTTGTTGTTGTTGCTGTATTATTTTAACATGTTCAGAATAAAGACACACAAACACAACTCAATGATCACTGTGCCACTGAGTGATGCTGAGGTCCATCGTGCTCTCTGCTCGGGACACGTGTCACCAGACCTTGTCCCAGTTTGTACAACAGGCTGCAGGATGTCTGAACATGCTGGCAAAGGTTCAAAGATTTTAATAAACACTTCAGAGTGAAAGCAGGTAAGACTGCAGATCTTTAGGGCGCTACAGGGTGGTGGGGCAGGTACATTCTCACAGGTCCTTTCACAGGTGTATTTGCAGACAGTGTTGGGCATTGACATATTTAAAGTACAGTATGAATAAAAATACAGTATGACTTTGAAAAAAAGAATCCTTGTCCACTTGAACAGGATTTTTGATGGGGCTCCCACACAAACACAAAGCAGAGGATGAAGCATCACCAAATATGCTTCCAAGCCAACTTGGAAAATATGATGAAGCACATCTTGCCTTTTGCTTCACCTGCACACTGGTGATGCCAAGGTAGGTATCCCTGACAGAATTTGTTTCCCCAGCGTCAGCAGCACATGCTGGGCTTTCCAAATCACGAACAAACGGTATCCCACATTATTGATTTTTAGTTCACAAACACTACTTATAATGACATTTTGGTGATGTTAGCTCTTTATACATGTAAAACTACAGTGGGATACAAATAATATCAGGCTGATCCTGCCGCAATTTGTTCCCCGGTTCAAATCACAGACAAATAGTATCCCACAGCTGTTTATGTTTTTAAACCCATTTAGCACAGAAAGACATTTTTGGAAAAATGTATTGACAGCAGTGCTGAATATTCTTACACAGTAAAAAAAAAAAAAAACAGAAAAACAAAGCAACTATATGTAAAATTTTCTTTTATTTGTTAAATTTTTTTAGAAAAGGTTTGAGGTGAATCGCTACCATGAATCGCTACCTTATCGTGGTCGAGGGGTTTGGGTGTCCCAGGGATCCCAGGGGCTATGTTGTCTGGGGGCTTTTGCCCCCTGGTAGGGTTTCCCATGGCAAATTGGTCCTGTGTGAGGGACCAGACGAGCGATTCAGAAGACCCCTATGAAAAGATCATCGAGGGAACAGTTCCCCCTGCCCAGGATAGGGTTACCGGGGCCCTGCCCTGGAGCCAGGCCTGGGGAGGGTGCCCAAGGGCGAGCATCTGGTGGCCGGGCCTTAGTCCATGGGGCCCGGCCGGGCACAGCCCGATAAAAGGATATGGGCCCATCTTCCTGCAGGTCCACCACCCACAGGAGGCACCGTAGGGGTCGGGTGCAATGTGAGTTGGGCAGCAGCCAGGAGTGGAGGTCCTGGTGGACCGATCCCTGGCTACCAAGACTGGCAATTGGGACTTAGAATGTCACCTCTGTGGTGGGGAAGGAGCCTCATCTAGTGCGTGAGGTTGAGAGGTACCGGCTTAATATAGTCGGGCTCACCTCAACGCATGGCCTGGGCTCTGGAACCAGTCTCCTGGAGAGGGGCTGGACTCTGTCTCAGTCTGGAGTTGCCCCTAGCGTCAGGTTGGAGTGGGTATCTTGGTATCCCCTCAGCTTGCTGTTGGTATGTTGGGGTTTCTCCCAGTGGACGAGAGGGTTTGTTCCCTCAGGGAACGGGTCCTAACTGTCGTCTGTGCTTATGCACCGAGCGGCAGTTCAGAGTACCCAGCTTTCGTGGAGTCCCTGAGTGGGGCTCTGGAGGGTGTTCCTCCTGGGGACTCTGTTGTTCTACTGGGAGACTTCAATGCTCACGTGGGCAATTACAGTGAGACCTGGAAGAGCGTGATTGGGAGGAACGACCTCCCGGATCTGAACCCGAGCTGTGTTTTGTTATTGGGCTTTTGTGCAAACCACAGTTTGGCCATAACAAACACCATGTTTGAACATACAAGTGTCCATAAGTGCACGTGGCACCAGGAAACTCTAGGCCACAGGTCGATGTAATCATATCACCCGACCTAAGGCCATATGTTTTGGAAACTTGGGTAAAGAGAGGGGCTGAGCTGTCAACTGATCACCACCTGGTGGTGAGTTGGATCAGGTGGCGAGGGAGGATGCTGGACAGACCTGGCACACCCAAACATACAGTGAGGGTGTGCTGGGAATGTCTAGCAGAGGCCCCGGTCCGTGAGATCTTCAACGCACACCTCCGGCAGAGCTTCAACAGCATTCAGAGGGAGACTGGGGACAGACTGACAGAGCTGCGGCCGCAAGGTAGTTGGTGCCTGTCGTGGTGGTGACCCCCGAACCAAATGGTGGACACCTGAGGTGAGGGCAGCCACCAAGCTGAAGAAGGAGTCCTACCAGGAATAGTTAGCCTGTGGGACTCCGGAGGCAGCTGATAGGTACCAACAGGCCAAGTGGAATGCGGCTCGGGCGGTGGCGGAAGCAAAAACTCAGGTGTGGGAGGAGTTCGGAGAGGCAATGGAAAAAGACTTCCAGACTGCCTCGAAGAGATTCTGGCAAACCGTCAGGCGAATCAGGAGGGGATAGCAGTGTTCTACCTGCACTGTGTATAGTACAGGTGGAGTGCTGCTGACTTCGACTGAGAAAATCATCAGGCGGTGGTGAATACTTCGAGGACCTCCTCAATCCCACTGGCACATCTTCCGTGGCGGGAGCAGAGTCTGGGGATGAAGGGGATGACCCGCCAATCTCTGGGGGCAAGGTCACTGAGGCAGTTAAACAACTCCTTGGTGTCAGAGCCCCTGGGGTGGACGAGGTCCGCCCTGAGTTCCTGAAGGCTCTGGATGTTGTAGGGCTGTCTTGATTGACACGTCTGACACGCAATGTTGCGTGGAGATCAGGGGCAGTACCCCTGGACTGGCAGACCGGGGTGGTGGTCCCCATCTTTAAGAAAGGGGACCACCACCGAAGGGTGTGTTCAACTACAGGGGAATCACAGTGCTCAGCTCAGGGGGCGTGCTGGAGAGGAGAGTTCGTCCGTTAGTCAAACCTCGGATACAGGAGGAACAATGCGGATTTCGTCCTGGTTGTGGAACACTGGACCCTTGAGGATACTCGAGGGCACATGGGAGTTTGCCCAACTAGTCTACATGTGTTTTTTAGACTTGGAGAAGGCATTCGACCATGTCCCTCGGGGGGTCCTGTGGGGGGTGCTCCAGGAGTATGGGGTGTCTGGCCCATCAAGAATTTACCAAGATTTTCTTGTAAAACAAAAGGGGGGCTAGCACAAACGTTTGGGAACCACTGGCCTAGTGCAACTACCTTGTTTTAGTTGTGGCAGCTACCTGGGTTATGCACCACTTCGATATCTTTGATGTGCTATAGCTGTGTGTGTAATTACTATTAATGCAGGCTGCATTACAACCTGCTAGCTGCAATGCTAGCTGCTATGAGCAGTTCTGAAAGCACACAGAAAGAAAACATATTAGTGATACAGAAATAGTTTTCTTTATGAGGTCACTGCAAAAAGTGCAGCCTTACCAAATATCCACCCTACTGTTACTCATTTTATATTACAATTTAAAAGTCTAGTTGGTATTGCTTTCAGAACTGCACATGAATATTTGCAGCAAACAGGTTGTTAATAGTATCCATCAAGTCTAACGGTCTGCGGTCCATGAACTAACCTTAGCTAACGCCAGCTAACAATGTTAGCTCAGCAGTGAGTAGCCTTCAGTATTAGTATATAAATTACACAGCAATAGTACATTCATGTAGTTGTAAAAAGCACGGTACTATATCAAATAATCCAAAGTATTCAGAATACATTACTCACACTGAGTAACATAACAGAATACGTTACAAAATACATCTTGGGCCATGTTTTCTGTAATCTGTAGTGGAATACATTTTAAAAGTAGTCTTCTCAACACTGTTTGCAGATAAGTCTTGTCATCAGGCTTGGATGCAGGTAAGTACTCTTTAAATCCACAGGTGTGAACTCGAGTCAGGATTTCTTTGTGACTGGGAGTAGGTCAGGCAGGTTTCGCCAGAGGTTAGGTGAGCAGGTCAGGTAAGTACACAGGTAACAGATAGCAAACAAACAAAGCATCAAACTGGGAGGTCTGAATCTCTCCACACACTGTAGTTTAGCAATCCAGCGAGGGATGGAGAGAAGCACCAGGATTAAACACTGCTGGGGATGGTAGGTGGGGATCAGGTGTGCAAGCTGGGGCAGCCACACCTGCTTCTGGGAGGGGTAAGCAGGTGTTATGAGTTATCACTGTGGGCATGAAGGCTGGCTCATCTCAGGCCTGTTCATGGGAATCACTGATGGAGTGCCATTACACCTGCAACGTTTCCTTTCACTCATTCAGACACATTCATGACATAATGATAGCTGCTGTCATTCATTCATTATTCATTTAGACGGAGCTCTTCAAGATGAACCGTCCTCAACTTTTTTTTCCAACAATATCTTTATTATTTTTTTACATTGACTTACAAACAGTCCAACATTCTAAATACTACATGAACATACACTCCTCTCAGACAGCAAAAAGAAAACAAAAAAGTCATCAGATTTATCACTCTGTTAAAGGCCTAAATTTATCATTATCCCAAATCAAATGTCATTGCCCTCAGTCCTCGTCCTCCTCAGATAATACAAATCCTTCTACAAAATTCACAAATGGTCTCCACACCTTCTCCAAAACATCCAATTTCCTTTTCAGTATACATGTTATCCGCTCCAATGGCAAAGCCACCATCATTTGTTTTATCCACTGTGTGATACTCGGTTCCCTTGTTCTTTTCCATTTTAGTGCGATTAATCTTTTTGCTTGTAACAAACCCATATCAATAAACATTCTGTCACTTTTTGTGTACCTCATGTTTTCTGGGTACAAACCCAGAATAAGGAAGCCAGGATCCAAAACAACCTCTTTGGATAATATTTGTTTCATAGTTTGTGTTACTGCAACCCAAAAAGAGCCTATCTTCCTGCAATCCCAAATACAATGCCAAAAGTTACCTTTATCTTCATTACATTTATTACAAGTGTCTGGAATATTAGAGTTGTACTTATTTATTTTTTCCAGAGTAACATATATTCGCATTAACCATTTGTATTGCAACAACCTTAGTCTAGAATTAATAGTTTGTTTATGAGCTTTTGCGCAAACCAATGCCCATTGTTCCATGGATATGTCCTTACCGTCCTCAACTTTTAATGTCGGGTCACATGTTTTTCTCCACAATCAGTGCACTCTGTCCTGATTAATCAGTGAAATTATAGTGTACTGCAAAGTGTGAAGATGAAGGAGTTTGTCCCTTGGCCTCAGAGTCACTCCAGAGCCATCGTCAGTCCAAGAGTGCCGGCGATAATGAAGCCTCACAAAGTTAAATGGAATCCAACTGATTTTTCTGGAAGCTGAGACACGGCCCACATATAAAGGTTTATATTTTAACATCATCAGAAATATGAGCAGACATAAGAACAGTTATTGTTCAACAGGAAAAGAACACTCCTGATATCGGAGGAAAGTATAACCACCTTTAGCAGGAGTAACTTCCAGTAGGCGTATCCCACTATTCTTAAACACTCTCAGCTTGTTAGTGTGGGGAATATTCACTGCCCACTCGTGCAGCTGACTAAACCTCCTTGTGAAAGTTCCCACATTTAATTTTTTTCACATCTGGCGACTAACTGTTTGCCCAGAGGAGCGTCTGGCACCCTCCACCTCTCAGCCACCATCTTTGATCACAAGGCAACTGCACAGGTCGCCTGGCAAGAGAACACCTGTCTGACTCAGATTCACTGGTCTAATTTATAAGAGGACGGATGGACGAACGGATGGATGGGTGAATTGCTATTAAGATGGAGACCTCATGGTGCCCCGGTTGTGTGTGCTGCAGACGAGGCAGCTGGACTTTGTGTCAGCTCCTGAGAGCGTCTCCTCCCACCACAAATGTTTGATTCATCACAAGAAATAAAGCTGATCGCTGTGACTGCTCGAAGCTCCACTGATGGGATATCAGAGAAAACAAGTTTGATGAAGAGCCGTTTCATTTTAACAAGTGGCTGAAATGGCCCGCTGGGGTAGCCGATAGCAAAGAGTAAGGATGAAAGCTTTCCTCCATAACACCTGTGTGCGTGCGTGTGTGTGTGTCTCACCTGTGGGAAGTTTTTTGAGAGCATCCTTCATGTTCTCTTTAGCTGCAGTCCCCACAGAGCAGCACAAGGCAGTTAAAAGAGAAGAAGAAGAAGTAAGTGGAGTTAGTTTAGGTAAACAACCTTTCTGCAGCGATACTGTTCCCACATCGTTTCCTCCTTTTTGAAATCATAATCTCTGACTTTGCACACATTTGTAGGCACACAGGCAGGAAGCACACACGTGCCCACAAGATCAAAACCCAGTTTGAAATGACTCCAATGGGTTGTGTTGAGATTAAGAGGATTAAAAGTCATGGAGCCCTGGCAGCGGTGAGAAAGGAGACAGTTGTTCCCAAGGTAACAGTGCTCGCAGCCTCCCTCCACCTGACACCCTTAATCTGCGTCTGTGAATCAACACGGTAAACTCCCTCCCTGATTTCTCTTTTATAACTGTCTGTCACTTTAGTGCTTCAGTTTGTCTCAACATACTTTTGTCTTCTTCCCATCCAGCTTGACCTCAGAGTTTCTGCTCCCTCCATGCATTCATCCAAGCCCCCTCTCAGTCCCAGGACATCAGATACTCCCTTTATTCAAAGCCACACCAGGTTTATGTTAATAGTTTCCACTCTAAGTTTATACTCAAGTATAAACTTCAAAGGCTGAAAAACTGAAGCTAATCCAGAAGTGCCAAACCTTCAGTTCCTCTACTGCACAGCAGAGGCAGCAGTGAGTCAGTCCCCATAGACTCCCATGTCAAAGCTTTCCAGCAGAAATCAACATGTTTACAGCTTAATACACACACTGCTTGGTCTCTAAAGATACTTAACACACAAGAAGTCTGAGCTTTACTAAGCACTGATGGATGTTATGGTTGTTAGCATTACCTAATAACATCACAACCAGAAGTGACCATCAAACGTGGTCACTTCTGGTTCCCAAAAATCCCACAGTGGTGAACAAAATCTAGAATTACAGGCATTTCCTAAATCTAAAAAAAATATTCTTGGTCCCTAAAAAGTCCAGAGAGTGGATGCAAGAGTAAAGCAGCTGAAAACAAAGGAAAAGCAGTGTGGAGCCCAGCAGCTGTTAATGGTCAGCAAAAAAAGAACAGGGTAATAACAGCGATACAGAGGGGAGATGGCAACAGTAGCACGATATCTTCTATCCCAGCTTTGAAGTAAGCAACTCAAGTAACTACCAGTGAGAGTGAAGAAGACCTCTGAAACTCTCTGACTGTCATATGTCCAGGAGAAAAGGGCTTAAAGGTTCATCTATTGTAATGAACCGCTGATCTGTACCATAAGTCATCCTTGCGGGGGTTGTCGGAACTGTATGCGCAGTCGCACTAAGGACAGATGTGCTCAGAGGCATGCCCCGTAACGTGTATGGAGCAGTCTGTCGCGGCAGGAATAAGTTGTACAAAGTCCATGTAATTTACGATAATACTTTGATAAGTATGATAAGTGTGTTTCTAATGTAAGGTATGTTGCTGCGTTTGTATTGTGAGCTATCTGAAAACCTTTTTATTCTGTATTTACGTTACTTACATCCATGTGCTATTTTTTAGCTAGACATGTGTGTCATGCAAGCTAGCAGCACCCCATGAGAAACGGGCCGAAGTGTTTAAGTGTTTACCGGAGTTTTGCACCCTTGGCAAGCGGACTGAGGTATGTGGTGAGAGGTGATCTGTTGTTATATTTTATTTAACTGAACTGTGTAATCCCTTGATGCTGTTTGAAGTAACCCCTTTTGTTTTATTTAATCTGTGACTCTATATCTCAGAATTACTTGTTTGAACTTGCCTGAATTAACTTAAGCTCATTGTTGTTATTGCTCATTGCTATAGTTCAAAAAGTACTGTATGGGTATCAATTTTTTCTTATTTTATCGTTTTCACGGTGCTCAACGTCCAGAGAATGAGCCGTGTGTGGTGAGGAAATAAATGGCTGCACCCGTTAGAGACTCTTCTGTCATTCTTGATGCCAAGGGCTGCTACATCTATGCTAGTGCAATGTCCACCAGCAACACACCAACAGCTAAATATGGTGCAAAACTTATTTGACCCCCAGAGGACATTGACCCATCTACCCATTTGGAACCATGATTAGAGACTTCTGGTTGATCGGAGCTGGCTTGGATCAGGTCTTGGAGAAGCTTACAGCTCTGCAACAGGAAATTGATACCAGCGTGCAGCCTGTTACAGTCGCTCCTGCTTTTCTCTTAGTTTAGCTCTTTTTTCTTACGTATTCTTTTTTTTTCTGACTTGTATTTTCCTCCGTTTTCTATCTCTTACTCAATCATGTGGATTGAGAGAGTTTTTGTTCTTCTGGTGGCCGTGGAACTGTTACTTTTATCATGGAACGGGACCGCGGCACATCTCCTACACGCACGGACTGTTTACTCCAGAGATCAGCTGATCGCCCTGATGCCGGCCGGCTCGCTGGCCAGGCCCGCAGAAGTGCCCGCAGAAGTACCAGCTGAAATTTGGAGGAAAACACATCGGGGATGCAGAGGTCAAGGACAGAAGAGAAGAAAAAAGGTGACGGTGAGACAGCGGAGGCTCGAAGCGAGGAGGAGGTTTAAACCGTGTCTGCCGTCTATCGTGATGGGAAATGTGCGATCGTTGGCAAGTAAAATCGACGAGCTCTCAGCACTGGTACGGAGTCAGAGGGAATACCGGGAGTGTAGCCTGATGTGTTTCACCGAATCATGGCTGCACCAGGACATTCCCGATGAGAATGCTTCCGTGGAAGGCTTCCACACTGTTCGGGCGGACAGGGACAGCATCGCTAGCGGTAAGCGTAAAGGAGGTGGGCTTGCTGTTTTAGTTAACAACCGGTGGTGTAACCCTGCCAACATAACAATCAAAGAAAGGATTTGTTGCCCGGACACTGAACTGTGTGCTGTTGGACTCAGGCCGTATTATTTACCCAGGGAATTCTCTCACGTCATCTTGGTGGCTGTTTATGTTCCCCCCTCTGCTAACCCCACAGCTGCATGTGACACTATCCACTCTGCCATAGCTCGGCTACAGACTCAGCACCCGAGTGCCTTTATTGTGATCTCGGGTGACTTCAACCATGTATCACTGGACAATACACTACCAACATTCAAACAATATGTGGACTGTCCCACCAGGGGAGAGAAAACTTTAGACTTACTGTATGCTAACGTCAAGGATACATACAGCTCCTCCTCCCTCCCCCCACTTGGTAGGTCAGATCATAACCTGATTCACCTCACCCCCCGCTATGTGCCAATTGTGAGGAGGGAACCTGTGACCACCAGGACTGTTAGGAGGTGGTCAGAGGAGGCAATAGCGGAACTACAGGGCTGTTTCGAGGTGACCGACTGGGAAACACTCTGTGAGCCTCACGCCGAGGACATCAATGGGCTTACTGAGTGTATCACAGACTACATAACTTTCTGCACCGACTCCATTGTTCCAGCTCAGACTGTTCATTGTTACCCAAATAACAAGCCGTGGGTGACTAAGGACATCAAAGCCCTCCTCAACAACAAGAAGAGGGCTTTCAGAGGGGGCAACAAAGAGGAGGTGAGGAAGGTCCAGGTGTTACTAAAGGACAAGATCAGAGAGGCTAAGGACAATTACAGGAGGAAGCTGGAGTGGAAACTCCAGCAGAACAGCATGAGAGAGGTGTGGAGGGGCATGAAGACCATCACTGGATTCAGGCCAACCAACAGCAGGGGAGCTGAGGGAGGTGAGAATAGAGCCGACGAGTTGAATCTGTTTTTCAATAGATTCGACACCACAGTGTCTGCTCCCACCCCCACAACCTCACCTGCAGTCAGCCTGGAATCCAGAGCCACACCACTGTGCCAGCCTCTCTCTTCACATGTTGCCTCCTGTGAGATTCCTGACACCCCTCCCCCACCCATCACCTTCACTCAATACCAGGTTGAGATGCAAATGAGGAGACTTCACTCAGGCAAGTCTGCTGGACCAGACGGAGTGAGTCCCCTTGTCCTCAAGGCCTGTGCCCCCCAGCTGTGTGGAGTCTTTCATAAACTGTTTATGCTGAGTCTGAGTCTGCAGAGGGTCCCGGTGATGTGGAAGACATCATGCCTCGTCCCTGTACCAAAGACGCCTCGTCCCAGTGGCCCCCAGGATTACAGGCCCGTGGCACTGACCTCCCACATCATGAAGACCCTGGAAAGGCTCATCCTGGACCAGCTGCGACCCATAGTAAGACCACACCTGGATCCCCTTCAGTTCGCTTATCAGCCTCGTCTCGGAACAGAGGACGCCATCATCTACCTGCTCAATCGTGTCTACACCCATCTGGACCAGCCGGCGAGCACTGTGAGGGTCATGTTTTTTGACTTTTCCAGTGCTTTCAACACCATCAGGCCGACCCTCCTGGGTGATAAGTTAGCAGCGATGCAGGTGGATGCTTCTCTGGTGTCCTGGATTGTTGATTACCTGACAGGAAGACCACAATATGTACGTCTCCCACAGTGTGTGTCTGACAAGGTGATTAGCAACACAGGGGCACCACAGGGGACTGTCCTCTCCCCCTTCCTCTTCACCCTCTACACCACAGACTTCAGCCACTGCACAGAGACCTGCCATCTTCAGAAGTTTTCTGATGACTCTGCGGTGGTTGGATGCATCAGCAGGGATGATGAGACAGAGTACCGGGCTGTGGTCGACTCCTTTGTCACGTGGTGTGAGCAGAATCATCTGCAGCTCAACGTGGCAAAGACCAAGGAACTGATCGTGGACTTCAGGAAGACCAGGAAACACTTGACCCCTGTTTCAATCCAGGGGGTCAGTGTTGACATTGTGGAGGACTATAAATACCTTGGAGTACACATTGACAATAAACTGGACTGGGCTAAAAACACCACAGCACTTTACAGGAAGGGCCAGAGTCGTCTCTATTTTTTGAGGCGACTGAGGTCCTTCAACATCTGCCAGAAAATGCTGAGGATTTTCTATGAGTCTGTGGTGGCCAGTGCGATCCTCTATGCTGTTGCATGCTGGGGGAGCAGGCTGAGGGTCGCAGATGCCAACAGACTTAATAAACTGATCCGTAAGGCCAGCAATGTTGTGGGGATGGAGCTGGACTCCCTCAAGGTGGTGTCGGAGAGGCGGATGCTGTCCAAGATAAAGACAATGTTGGATAACACCTCCCACCCACTCCATGACATGTTGGTCAGTCACAGGAGCTCGTTCAGTGAGAGACTGAGATTACCGAAAAGCACCACTGAACGACACAGGAAATCATTCCTGCCTGTGGCCATCTCCCTGTACAACGCATCCACTTAACACACTGTTTGCTGCTACAACTACACATGTTTCTTTTCCAAATATTTATTTATAAGTGACTTATGTATGTATGTATGTATATATATGTATATATTGTACTATTCTTAGTTAGCGTATTGTCTGTCTTGTCTTAATGTTGGTTTAAAATGGAGCACTGTAACAAAAAATAATTTCCCCCAGGGATCAATAAAGTATTCTGATTCTGATTCTGATTCTGATTCTGATTACCAGTGATGGTAATGGTGATTAGATCAGCTGCGGAGTTGGATGCAGTTGTTCGCATTAACCCAAACAACCCTCTCTCCTCACTCATGTGGCTCCAGAACAACAAATTCTTTCTTGATAACGGGACTCTGGCCCTATCCTTCAAGGACACCTGCACCAGCTGAGGACTGGTGACTTTTGCTTAACCGGGTGAAAGGACACTCTCTCTCAAGTTGTCATGGTCCTGGGCCATGTGGGCCCAGTATTCTTAGTTTTCATGTATTTTTGTATTTTGTTCTTTATTTAGGCCATGCTTCCTGGGTTGATCTGTTACGTTGTTCCTTATGTGTTTTCCCTTCGTGACTCTTACCCCCTGTGTGCCCCTCTGTGTATTTATGAGCCCTCGTCTCTCTTTGTGCTTTATTCTATGTTTTCCCCAGCCCGTTATGTCTGCGTTCTCCCCGTGCTCTCTCTCCTCCTGTTTGAACCTCTGTGTACTTCCTGCTTTACTTTGCCCATCTCCCATCAGGGTTACGTTCACTCCTGCCGTGTCTTGTTATGATTATCAGTGTCACCTGTGTTCCCCGTGTGCATCCACTTCCCCTGATCATCCCTCATGTGTATTTAGTCTCTGTGTTTCGTACAGTCTGTGTCGCGTCGTCTGTGTTCTCACCCCCATGTTTTCACGATCAGTCTTTTGTGATCATCTTCGTCTCAGAGTTCTCTTAGTTTGTCACAGTATTAGTTTTCCCAGTTTAGTTATAGTTTAGTCACGCTATCCCTGCTGTGTTTGTATTCCTGGTCTTCAGTCATATTAAAGGCTCGCTTTCTGTTAAACTCACTCCCGTCTACTCACTTGTGTACGCTCCTGGGTCCATTACACACACCACCGCACGACCTGCCTCTGCAGACCGTGACACAAGTTGAACAAAGGATACACACACTGCCCTAATTCAGTTCACACGCACACATACGCCTGTACACTGACACAGATGTACACTCACCCCCCTCCCCCCTCCAAACGCTTCCGATGCTTGCCCCTTCCTGATGCAGATCAACTGGGCCAGCGCAGAATCATGCTGCTGCTGGATGCTGCTGTCTACACTGGCAAACTCTCACCTCATTTACTCACAAATAACTTCATAGAGACAACACATCAACAAACGAAGTTCAGTGAGTTGCACAATGACCACACAGAGACCCGAGGTCATGTTCCTGGGGCAGATGACACGTATAGTCTGTAGGTATGCATCCATGCCATCATCCGAATTAGCTCTTAGTTTGTGTGTTCATAATCACCAAACCTCTCCAATACCACATTATTTATGAAAACTATATGAAAACCACGTGATAACGAAGGTCCAGTGTGTGTGTGTATGTGTGTTTCTACATTTCTGTAAGGGAAAGAAGAGGAGCTGGTGTGCAGGTTTCTCTGCACAGCTGTGTAACAGTGTGTGAGACTCTCAGAGATAATTGAATGTGGATGCACATTGAGTCTTATGGCATGGAGAGGAAGGGGAGCAGGAGGCAGACCTCCCCTGCAGCTGTCCTAGAGGTTTAAGGGCCTCATTAGCCCACCATCACAAGCAGTAACTCACACAGGGGGACATCAGTGGGGGGGGGGGTCCTCGCAACTTAACCCAAAGCCCCCGAGTGTCCTCCTGATCAGCTTGAGTCACATGTTCTCCTGCGCCCTCCTGTGTCCTCACACTAATGGAACTGCAGGCCTTCATTCAGAGCACACAGACACACACTATCAGGAGTGTGTCTGTATGTCTCTGCACGGATGAGGACACAAAATTAAAAAAAAAAAACAGCTGCAACTAAGACACAGTGATTAAAATGACATGATCACAAAGATGTGTGAAATGACCATGAAGAGATACAAAGTTATATTTATGGTAAATAAACTGGTTCTTGTATCACAATTTTCTACACTGAGCACTCAAAGTTCTTTATACAAGTCCACACATTCACACAAGCATTTTTTCTCTGCTTTTACAACTGACGTGCTTGCTATCTAACAATCACACATTCATACTCAGATGGATCCATCATCCAAAGCTTGGAGTTAGTATATTGCCCAAGGATGTTTGGCATGGAGACTGGAGCAGACGGGAATCGATCCATTAACCTTCCAATTAGTAAGTGACCTGCATCAGCCACTGTGTTTTATACCTACTCATTTTACTTGTCTAATACTGCAATATAACTCATCAGTGTACGTAGCAGGGTAACTTGCACATGTGTGACGGCCTCAGTGATGATGAATGTTTTCTACAGGTTTACAGGAGCAACACCTGCTGCTGTTTCAGGGTCTTCCTTATTTTAGCCACAGAAAGTGAAATGTCATTGTTCATGTTTTCTAACAGCATGACGTCACACCTGTCCTGCGTGTCATCCTTTATAAACATTCTGATCATTATGTTGTTAAAACTATGACAAAGGAGGTTGTGAACTTAACTCAACTACTCGCTGCAGCTTTAGTCTCCATACAAGTTAACCACAACTAGAGAGATGAAGGACAGCCTGAGCTCCAGCAGGAAAACAGGTCTGACAACACACACACACACCAGCACACACCAGCACACACTTGCACAGGAGCATGCCCAGTGGAGTCTGGTGTCACATGGGGGCACAGAGTTTTATTGTTGGTGCTTTTGCTAAAAGACATGTCAGAACTCCTTTGCTTCCTCTAAATCCCTGCATGAACACACACACACACACACACACACACACACATTCTGTAACATGCACTCTTCAACCTCGTGGCTGTAATCAGGGAAATGTTCTAGCAAATTTGTTGTGCAGCAGCAGCCTGAGAGGAGGCTGAGTAATGAAGCCCTACAACAAACACACAGCTTCTGTGTGTGTGTGTGTGTGTGTGTGTGTGTGTGTGTGTGTGTGTGTGTGTGTGTGTGTCATACAGACAAGAGAAAGTACACAGCGTATTAATCTGCAGAGGATGCTTTATTTGGGTGCTTAAAGAAATAAATGAGCGCAGAGCAGATGACACAACACGGTTTGTTTTTTAAATCGGTCACACACGCAAACACACAAACCAGTCACAAAGGGCTTTCTTTATTTTTTGCATTTTCTTCTGAGCAGAAGTAAAGTGAGGACATCAGGGCTCTGAAATGTCATGCTTTATGTTTCAGATTGTTCACGAGGAGCTTCGGTTTGTGATGTCAAGATAATCCCGGGTTCAGGGTTCATAAAGTGAATGCGACCACTCTGATTTTACAAAGCAGAAAAACAGGGACAGGTTCAGGAGAGCACAATAGAAATATGACCAGGAGAACTGATGGTGCTGCTGGAAGAGAAGGTCAGCATCAAAGTTGGTCAGCAGATGGAAGCTCCAACATGTCCTGGTGGATGCTGTGTTCAGTTTGGATCAAATACTGCAGACCAACGACCACCAACAGCAGCAAATGACCTGGACCCCAGACCATCGCAGACTGCAGGAACTCCTCTCTGATTTTCAGACATTCAGTGTGTCTTCTCCCAGACTGCAGGAGCTCGATTTCCATATGAGAAGCAATATTTACTTTTATCTGATATAGTCCAGTCTGCTTCTCCTCACGAGGGGTTTGATATTAGGACTGTGACAGCTGAAGCTGCTTTCCTGAAGACATCTGCGGGTGGAGGCTCTTTGATGCAGTAACACCAGCCTCAATCAGCTCACTGTGAAGATCTCCAAAGTACTGATTTTCCCACTCAGGTCTGCGGTGATTGCAGTTACCTGTGCTTCTTTATTTGTTTAACATGCTTCCATGCAGCCTGCAGAGAGCACCCAGCGGCTGCAGCAGCGACCTGCTGTGGCTGAGAAGATCACCGTGGTGGTGTACTGAACTACACCAGGAAACACAGTTTTAATGTTTGCTTTCTGATTTTCATGAGATATAAGCCACATTCACCATAATTAAGATTAAAAAAGGCTTTAAATGTTTCACTTAGAACACATGGAACCTGCAACCCTTCCTCCCAAAATACTGAGCTTTAATAAAACTAACTGAGCTTTGCAGAAAGACTTAATGTAATCATTTTAAAGTTCTGCCTTTAGTTAGGAAAATAGCAAACTTTAGGAAGTAAACTCTGTAAACTTCAGTCACAGAGACCTATCAGTGGCTCAAACACACACCGAGTCCCAGGGTCTCCATTCAACTCTGTATTACTCTCCTGTCTTTGGGTCAATTCCAGCCGGACTTAGCTGCTCATAAATTGGCTGTGGTACACACACACACACACAAATAAACACACACACACTCACACACATACAAACACACACAGACTCCACTGGTGCCAGTTTCAGATATAACCGTGTTTATTCAATTCAATTTAGGGCTGTCAGCGTTAACACGTTAACGCATCATCCCGATTAATGCAATTAAAAGTTTTAACGCATTTAACCCTTCTGGAGAGCAAAATGGACAAGCTTTGGACAAACTGCCCAAAATACACTGACAGAGACATTTAAGGAATTTTGAGTTATTCTGCGCTCCAGATGGGTTAAATGTGTTAAAAAAGTTTTAATCACGTTGATCATGATGACACGTTAACGTGTTAACGCTGACAGCCCCAATTCAATTCAATTCAATTCAGTTCAATTCAATTTATACAGTGCCAACAACAGTCGCCTTTAGATGCTTTACATGGCCAGCTGCCACGACCAACCCTGGAATAATTCACAGAAAAGACAGAAAATCATATTGGGGGGGGGGGTCATATGATTGCACTGAATTGAATTGAATCTAATTAACTATGACCCCCTATGAGCAAGCACTTTGGCGACAGTGGAAAGGAAAAACTCCCTTTTAACTGGAAGAAATCTCCAGCAGAACAGGTTCAGGGAGGGACGGCCAGCTGCCACGACCAGTTGGAGTGAGAGAAGGTAGACAGGACAAAAGGGTCACCTGATCCAGCCCTAACTATATACTTTATCAAAAACAAAGTTTAAGTTTCAAGCCTAAACTTAAAAGTAGCACAATCAGGAATCCCATCAGCACGTCTGCAGGGAAAATACTGCTAAAGAGACAGACAGTGAAAGTTTGGGCATAAAGGGATAACTTAAGGACAATTAAGGATATATATCCTTGATTTTAACATAAACTCATTGTTGCAGCCAGGGACAGCATAATGTGACCCCTTAAACTAATTTTTAGTCTTGGTGTCCTTATTTTTCCCTGAGTTATTGGATCTGTTACTACTGCATCTGTTTCATTAGTAACATAAACTAATGTAAGTCTACTGACCGCAGCCAACCAACCAACCAACCAACCATACGATGTCATGTTCTGTACTGACAGAAGATGTTTTAAAAACTTTAAGCACTCAATTCTTAAATCCAGCTTCACAGACATGTATCTGTTTCTCTTTATTTTGTGTCTTTTTCTTGTACACAGTGTTTCTGTTGTCATTTTGTCTCAGCCAAGTGCAAACTGTGTGTGTAATAGAAAATATGCATGAAAAGCATGTGGAAACCCACAGACTCACATCCTTCAGCAGAATTAGACAGACATTTTCTCACACAAACATCCTTCCCATGCACACATACACAAACAGCAGATTCCTTCACAATGTGAGAGCGGATGGTGATTCGATGCCTGTATATTCCTGACTGGGTCGGACTCAGGATCAGGTCTTCATGCTTCCGTTCTGAAGCTGTGTTGTTTGTATTTGGAGGTGCAGCTTCTCCTCTGCATGAGACGGAGCTCCCTGCATGAGACGGAGCTGTGTGAAACATTCAGCAGGGAGCACAATGTAACTACCTGAACAGCAGAACCCAGCTGCTTCATAAATGAGCTATTGAATGCAGAGGATGAACTCAACAGGCAAGCCCACAGAGAAACAATGGCAGCGTATCGATGTGTGTGCAGGAAGTAGAGCTGGAGGAGAGAGTAACTGGACACATTATTAAAGCTTCAGAGTATGCGGTTTATTTTGGATGTGATGGCAGATGTGGCAGTGAATGAACCGCAGACGACTGTAACTGTAACAAAATAATAAAATACAAACCCTCACCTATATTCCGTTTTATTTATAAAGCACCCAATCACAGCAACATTTGACTCAGAGCACTACAACAGACCCTACAACATTAGAGGGAAAACCTTAAGAATCAAACCATCTCCTATAAGCAGCAGTTGGTGACAGTGGGAAGGTAAAACTCCTGTTTAACACGACGAAATCAGAAGAATTAGGATCAGGGAGGGGCAGCCATCTACCATAACTAGGACAGCACTGGGAGGCAGGACATGTGACACAATGTTGGAGAGAGAAGATAAATGTGATTACCTGCAGCAGTGGCTCAGTGCATGATGGGAAATTCCTCAACAGACTGAGCCTATAACAGCATAAGTATTTGAACTATGACTGAAACAATATGCTAGTGACCAAGCAATCTCAGGAGGTTTCTACCAACTATTCTGAGAATACCCAGTTTTTCCCCAGTGACAGGTGATTACCAGAGCCATCTGTAGGCATGTGACTGCTGTGTGACAGCAACCTCTCACAACCAATGGGGAAATACAAAATTTTCCTGACCGATGGTTGCCAGATAAGATGGGCGGGTCTGTAGGTCTGTATGCCTGGGGTCTTGTTCAGTTAATTCCACATCCTCATCATGACTGTCACATGTCCAAAATTGCAGAAAAGTTAACATCAAGTGATTAGTGGTCACGTGTCTGCAAAACCTCAATACACTTTATCAAATGAAAAATCTTAAAAGTAGGTGGTCTGTCACCTGAACCAAACTGGGAGTTAACTGTTTTGTGGCTTCATTGATAGATAAAGCTGCAGAAAAGAAAATCTACACAGTCTCTTTTAAAGGGACTTAAATGGGAAACATGTGTAATGTAAAAAGTATTGGTCCCAAAACAGAACCCTGTGGAACTCCATCACTAACTTTTATGTATGAGGGATCCTCGTTTACATGAATGTAAATAATTCTGACCACACACAGTGTTCTGATAGCTTTTTGTGACACACACAATGCACTTCAGTTCGGCACCATTATTCCAGCGTGGTCAGCTTTCCAGCTGGTCTCACACACACCTCCTCTTCTGGTCTCTGACCTCACTACAAAAAGGAAAAGACCTTGTTCAATGTATCACCCTCACCTGTTCCTCCAACCTCTCTGGCACCGCCCCCTTGAGCTCACTGCACCACCCCTCCTCTGCAGCTGAGCCAGGGACCACCTTTGCCACAATGAACAAACTGGAATCTCTCAGATAGATAAGATTCAAACCACTGCAGCGCACTTCCTTTAATACCAACAGTATTATCAAGTCTCTGTAGATCAGGTGAGGTATTGGTTGGTGTAACATTCAGTTTTTCGCACTGGGTACATTCAGTGACTACCACTGGTTTCATTACATCAAGAACCACAAGAACAGTATGACTGACAATGACCTTCAGACAGTTAATCTTGCCACTTCCTGTTTACCTGTATTTTAGAGGTCAAAGGAGCTTGCAAAGAAAAGCGTCTGGACTTCTTTAAGTTACTTGAAGACGTTTCACCTCTCATCCGAGGTGGGAGTAACCCCCCCCCCCCCCCCCCCCCCCACAGAGGGACAAAAGGACCCCCTGATGATCCTCTAATCGCCTGAGCCAAGGTGTGAAACTGGGCGTGGGTCCCAATCAGCCAGAGTTTCGGGTGAGTTCATTGTGAAACCTGGCCCCACCTTATCATGCGAATTCCTGAGATCAGATGGCCCAGGATGTGAGTGGGCGTTAAGGCGTCTGGGAAGGGATCTCAAAACTGGATTATAGATGGCAGAGAGTTGGTGTCGTAAACCACCACCTCTGTTCAAAGATGGTCGCTCACAGTGGACATAGATGGCTTCTTTCACTCCTCTTTCAAACCATCTGTCCTCTCTGTCCAAAATGTGAACATTGGCATCCTCGAAAGAGTGTCCTTTATCCTTAAGATGCAGATGGACTGCTGAGTCTTGTCCTGTGGAGGTGGCTCTTCTATGTTGTGCCATGCGCTTGTGAAGTGGCTGTTTGGTCTCTCCAATGTAGAGGTCTGGGCATTCCTCGCTGCACTGTACAGTACACACCATTGTTAAGTTTGTGTTTTGGCGTTTTGTCTTTCGGGTCAACCAGTTTTTGTCTGAGCGTGTTGCTGGGTCTGAAATGCACCGGGATGTCATGCTTGGAGAAAACTCTCCTGAGTTTTTCTGATACACATAGGGGATGACAATGTTGTTGCATCTGTCCTTCTTATCCTCCCTCGCTGGTGTCTGGTCTTCTTTTCGATGCCTCTTTGCTGACTTTAAGAACGCCCATTTAGGATAGCTGCACGTTTTGAGTGCTTTCTTTACATGTGTGTGTTCCTTCTTTTTCCCTTCAGGCTTAGAGGGAACATGTTCTGCCCGGTGGTGTAGGGTCCTAATTACTCCAAGTTTGTGTTCCAGAGGGTGATGGGAGTCAAAGAGGAGGTACTGGTCCGTGTGTGTG
Source organism: Aulonocara stuartgranti (assembly GCF_965226115.1). Classification (NCBI taxonomy): domain Eukaryota; kingdom Metazoa; phylum Chordata; class Actinopteri; order Cichliformes; family Cichlidae; genus Aulonocara; species Aulonocara stuartgranti. Next base: position 40,558,910 of record NC_138945.1, on the reverse strand, counting down.
GGCTTCTGGTAAACTTCGATGTTGAGGTTGCCATTCTCTTCAATGTGCTCAGCACAGTCCAGGAAAGGCAAACAGTTGTCCTTCATGTCTTCCCTGGTGAACTTGATGTTCTTATCCACAGCGTTAATGTGCGCAGTGAAGGATTCCACTTCTTGTGTCTTGATTTTGACCCAGGTGTCGTCCACATATCTGTACCAGTGGCTGGGTACTCTTCCTTTGAAAGAGCCAAGAGCCTTCCTTTCCACTTCCTCCATGTAAAGGTTGGCTACAATAGGTGACATGGGGGAGCCCATGGCACAGCCATGTTTTTGTCTGTAAAAGCCTTCGTTGTACTTGAAATATGTAGTGGTGAGGCAGAGGTCTAACAGTGTGCAGATCTGATCGGGTGTGAAGTTGGTCCTGTCCTCCAAGGAGCTGTCTTCTTGTAGTCGTTTTCTGACAGTCTCCACGGCCTCTGTGGTGGGTATGCAAGTGAAGAGAGAGACTACATCAAAGGACACCATGGTTTCATCTGGATCCAGGGTAAGTTTCTGGACCTTGTCAGTGAAGTCGGTGGAGTTCTTGATGTGGTGTGGGGTGTTCCCCACGAGAGGAGCAAGGATGGTAGCAAGGTGTTTTGCAATGTTATAAGTGGCTGAGTTTATGCTACTGCCTATGCGTCTGAGTGGGACAGCTTCCTTGTGGATTTTAGGAAGTCCATAGATGCAGGGTATGGCCTTACATATCCCCCAGGCGGTGATATGTAAGGCGGTCATTGATTTTGTCCCTTTCAAAGTCTTGAAGGCAAGCTATAACTTTCTTTTTGTAGCTGCTTGTGGGGTCTCGCTTTAGGGCTTCGTAGGTATTGTTGTCACTGAGGAGAGTAGTGATCTTTGTATGGTAATCTGTAGTGTTTAGGACCACGGTGCATCTTCCCTTATCAGCTGGTAAAACAGTGATGTTGTGATCTTTGCTCAGGGAAGCGACGGCCTTCTTTTCCTGTATTGTGAGGTTGGATGGAGGGACTTTGGCACTGGAGAGGGTGGCTGAGACTTTCATCCTGATTTGCTCTGCTTCTGTCTGTGATAATTTATTAATCCGTATGGCAGATTCTTCTTCTCACCCGAGAAGAAGCTTCTCGGATGGGAGGTGAAACGTCTTCAAGTAACTTAAAGAAGTCCAGACGCTTTTCTTTGCAAGCTCCTTTGACTACGATGACCTGGATGACTGAGAACCTTCACAGACATACTGTATTTTAGAGGTAAATAAAACAGGAATTGAAACTGATGTGCGCTCCTTGCAGTGTGCAGTAATACAAAACACTGCTGCTCTCAGGTGGCATTAGTTCCTTGTCTTGTCTTTGGTTGAGTCCACCTCATAATCAGTACCTGCAGGTGGAGGTCAGCAGGGGGGACAGGCGGCACGCGGCCATTAACCAGCGTTGTCACTGGCAAGTGTGTTTTCAGTGTGTTCAGTGTGTGTGGAGACATGCTGGGACACAAACTGTATGAAAGAACGGCAGCTGTGCAGTGCTCCCATTGGTTTCCATTTCCTCTGAATGAGAATCAGTGGAGCAATAGGAGTCTCATTTTCTAGAAATAAACAGCAGCATGTGCATTTAAGTGCACGCAGGCAGATTTCAAAATTCAAGGTACTGCTTCTGAGTTACTGCCGCACGGAAATTATATCACAGGGTTATCAGCAGATGGGGGAATGTGAAATAAGAGAAATCGGTGGATGTGAGAGTGATTTCTGCTTTTATTTGAGCTTTAATTAACTGTTTTGTCACCAGCATGAAAAATATCACCTTGACCTGAAAATTCATCCAATTTAAACACCTCAGTTTACTTCCTGATAATAACGGCAGAGACATTTTCCCGGCTGTTTGTACTCATTTTGCATCCGTTTCATCAGTGTGCAGGGCTTACATCGCATCATTTCCTGCATTCAGGTGAATTTTTAAGCATTAATTTGTGCCTTTGCTGACTTTAAAAGCTCATGATTTTGAAACAGATTTTTTCTGCTCATGTTTTTTTTTAAAAATCACATACACTGGATTATTTAACTCGTCATCTTCAACCCAGCTGTTCACTTTACTGTATCTATCTTACCTTAAGATTAGTGAGAATCATAGCAAACAGTACTGAACTTAAGAACATCACCTCTGACTCATAAATCTGTTGGTTTTAAGGCTTTTTGAAAGACTCTAGAGGAGAGGAGGATTCTGTGTCACTGAACAAGTTTTCACAATGTGGCTTTGAAAAATTCCTGTATATGTGTTTACATCTTCCTCTGCAGTCAGTTTGTGTGTTTCCAATAGTTTGCATCTTTCTAGGATTTTTCAGGTTCATTGGTCGTTGCTTTGAGCCTCTGAGTGGGCTGTGGGGAATTGTTGCTTCTTTATACAAGGGGCCTGGACCCAGAGACCTGGAACCCAAGTTGGCTCCTACAATAATTGTTGATTGAAAAAGGTTTCGGGCAGACTTCAGGTTCGAGTTTAAAGGAATCAGCCTGATAAAGAACCGCTGCTGCAAAAGTCGATGCTGGAGGTCATGACAAATTTTCATTTTGATGGACGATGAGATAAATGCACGCAGACTGTGGCAGTTTATACACACTGACCTCTATGACTGTTTGTGTGTATCCTGCAAAATGTCCATCATTTTTTTCCAATAAATCATTAATGTGCTGCTGCTGGAGGCTGTTTTCATAGCAGTCTAATTACGAGCAGGCAGAAATCCAGTCAGGTCGACTGGGATGGATTTCAAACGTGAAATCCATCAATCAGTTTGCCCTTCAACTCACTCTGAAAACACCCTAAAGAAGAAAAGAGGTCAAAGTTCAGAACCAGACTGACAGCTTCAGATGACAAATTTCAGTCAGTGATAATGATGTCACACTGATGTCACAGGTGACATCTGAAGATTGATAAACTTTACACTGTCCTGAGACCATCCACAGAACACCTGTCAGTCTGTGGTCATCAGGAAAATGTTTATCTTCTGATGATGTCATTAGGAGAAATAAATCACAAAGAGGGTGCTGCTCTGAAATCATTCTGAATGCTTCAGTTGGCCCTCGCTAGAATGCAAGACGCCGCCTTATCGGCAATCAGTCGCTAACTAGCCACCAAGTGCTAATGAAAGGAATCCCATGGGGGTTTTTCTTGGTGCATCCTAGATCTCTTTGCAGCCACTTTCACTTAATGACAGCAAGCGATCTTCAGAAACCTTTGGCCACCTATCAGCTAATATTCACGTTTTTCCAGTGGGTCTTAATCAAGTTATTTTAGTTCCAGGTTCATTAAGGCTACCCTCCCTTAAAGTCCACTGTCTTCTGATTGGACGCTTTCCGGAAGCTTGCCGAAATACTGCCTACACTTTGGAGACATGACTGCAAATGTGTGCGTATACACTTCAAATTAAATCAGCTGAAAAGATGAGCAAACCAGCTGGAGAATATGTTTATCTCCTACATTTATGTCTCACCATGTCAACCATCCCAAAGTCACTTTTTCTGAAATATCAACTTCTAAAGTTTGACACAAATCAGAAGCTGTAATTTCTGAAAGTTCACTGAGATTTTAAATTAGCAAGAACAATAAATGTGTACATGTGATCATTTATTTTCTTATAAAGCTCTAAAATGTTTCAAAAGAAGAAAGAAAACACAGGATCTCATCAGTGACCACTAGAACCTCACAGCCTGATGGAGAACCTCTTTATTCACCCCTAGAACCATGTGAAGTTCACTGTTCTAGGACTCCGTGTGTGTGTTCTTTAACCTTTTTCTTTCAACCTTAAGGTAAATATTTGCAAGTCTAAATAGGTCAAATCAAGTGTGTGGATGTTCTCGCCACAAGGGAGCCAAACTCGTTTCCTCTTTTTTTATCCGTACTAATGAAAACAGCATACCAAGGGGCCATGCCTGCAGACTTCAGGCTTCACTTCAGCTGACAACAAAGTAAAAGGTTTGTGATATAGCTAGGAGCCAGACCCTGTGCTGCCTCACATGTAGCAAATGATTTTTAAAACTGCAGCTTAAAATAACCGTGAAGGAGGCTGGAACACATAATTGGCTGCATGTTTTATTTTAGCATGTTGAAACAGAAAAAATAAATAAATAAATAAGTCATATTTTCACTTGTTCCAATCTGCAATTTTAATTAATGAGGCTTTGGACAGCAGTGTCTCATTAGTCAGATGTTAGGCTTGTCTGTCCTGGCTGAGCCACATAATCAGAGGCCTTCAGGCTTCACACATTAATGTCAGAATCAAAAACTAAATATAAAACAACTAATAAGCTGCATTCAATACAGGTGTTGTTTTATATAAATAACACCTGTATTCCAGCAAACTGCAGCCATGCTGCAGCTCTGCCAGGTTTACAGTGTCAACATGCTGACAGTCAACAGACTTCATCTTCATCATCATTAGTTTCATTAAATGCGAGGCTTTTCCAGATATTCACAAAAAGTACATCTGTACATCTTTTAGGATCTTTCCAAATCCTTAAAGGATGTATGGGACCTCTTTACTAATGATTGCAACCCCCAAAATCCCAGGAACCCACCCAGTTCTCACAAATATCCAAATGGCCATTACAATATGTTGAAAGAACTAAAGTCTCGGTGAGAATTCCTGACTGGACCCAATAAAATCTGACAAGCCGTCAGGAACCCCACGGGCCACAGAAACAGCCCAGATGGTACCTCAGCAACCTCTGTGACATAAAAGACCTTTACAAACTACTGAAGGATGTTTGGTTCTGACGATTAGAACCTCCCAAAGGATCAACAGCCTCATTAAGGAAAGCAGACAATTAGCTCAAGAATTTCTGAAAAAGCCCATTCAGATTCATGCCAATGACCAAAAACAAAACTTTTATGAAGTCTTAAAAAAACCTTTTGACCAACATTATTAATAACTACAAACACTTGTAGGTTTAACCCTTTTAAATCCCGGTATCACTGCAACCACGTAAGCTAGCGCAATAATTTTTTTTGCATATGAAACCAGAGGAGTTGTACTTACATCTTATGCCATCAGCTTGTCCTAGGTCACGGTTTCCTTCCACATATAGCTTTGCAAAAACTGCATAAAAAGCACTTGCAGCAACAAAACATAACATTCCAGAAACACGCTTTACCGATCCAATCAGCTGTTTGTAACATTTCCTACATTGGAACAGACGTCAGCGCGAACTTTCGCATGCCCGCCATTACCTGCCCGAAACCGGAAGTGACGTCATTTTCACGGAAATGTAGTTTTTTACCATCAGGGCCTTATGAGCCTATACTGGTGTTTTTTAAAAGTTATGTTTGACTTTATGACTTTCTGTGTCGTTTCTGGGATGCTTAGGACTCATATTGCACTGCTGGAAATAGTTTATTTTTGATGCATATGCTGCTTTTTTGCAAATTTACACTATAATATTTATTTTCGTTTTTCCTGCAGTATATAAAAATTGGTGTATTTCAAAAATAAAACTATGAAGACACTCAAAATAAATTTCCTGTGGTGGAAACTATTTTGTGCAACTTTTTTGTATTTACAGTTTTGAGGGATAAGCCTCTTAAATTTCTCTAACTAGAAATATATGTTAAAAAAAACAAAAACAATTTTCAATTTTTTGTAGTTTATTGCACTTTTTGCAATTTATGTAATTACTATGCACATAATGCATACATATTATTACAATTTGGGCTATAATGGTTGTATTGATGTATAGCAACTTGAAATGCTCCCAAAAATGGCACTACAACATGTAAAAATATAATATAAGCTCTGGCGGACTTGGTTCTATGGTAGGTCTTAAAGGGTTAAAGCCCTCATATGTAGAATGTCCTCAGTGGCCTCGCAAACATCATAAATGATAGAAACTTCCTGATCATTAAATATGTACAATTTCAAAATATACTTTAAGGTTTTAAGAGTGTCCCCAAGAACTTCTAAATAACCTTTATGAAATAAAATATATTAAGGACTCCCTAAAGGTCAAATAAAATCTCTTTGTACGTGGCTACAACCTCTAAAAACTTTATGTAGAAAGACCTTAGTGAGCTCTATAACATCATAAATTGCATAATACCCTCCAATGACCAAAACCTTTAGAACATCTGTAACTTCTAGAAATTATCAATGAACAACATCAATGACCTCTACATCCCTGCAAATGATACAGAACCTTTCCATTGACCAATCTTGCAAAGGTTCAGAGTGGAAAAACATCTCGAGTCGGCCCATCTAGAACTTTATCAGTGACCATTAAAATCACAAAAAGATCGACCTCCTCAGTAGCCTGAAGAAACAAAAAAGCTAAAGTAAGACTTCCAGAAAGTCTTAAAGAACCAGAAAGTCCATCAGGACTTAGATAAGAACTTTTTCAACCCCCCTGGGGGATTTCTATTCGCACAAACAGTGCTGTCACACTGGTGGGATCACGAAAATAAAACCAGCAGCAAATAACAGAGTAATACATATGTATGTGGAAGGCCATGATGCCTCTCAGAGTCACTACCAGGATAAAACTCTGAAGTTAGATTAGTTACTCAGACAATAATTCACTGTGAATAAATATTACCTCTGTGCTTTAGGAAAGAGACTGTGTCTTAATTGAATCATTTGCAGCCAATTAGAGGACATTAGTGGGAACACAGGCATAGGCCCAGTGGAGCCATCAGCAGCGCTCCGCCTTCGCTCTGACTGTGGTGTTACAGCGCTGGCAGCTCGCCTGGAGCTATATCCACAAAGCCTGAACATTTGTGTCCGGGCTGCCACATGGTGCATGTTGTCTTATTCACTCATTCCAAGGTGCTGCCTATAGCAGCTTGGCACCTTTTATTCTGAAAGGCTGCCATTTATTGCAGCCTGGGATCGATTAAAGAGACAACAAAGGCGCTGAGATTCAGAATAATAAAAACCAAAATAATGATTTGTGGTTTGATGAAGCTATATGTTGTTGTTTTATAAAGCATGAACCTTTGGATGTTTTCAGGTAATCATTTTTAACTCTATGATTCATAGTAAAAACCATAATTCATCTGTGTGTCCACATGAGAACAGTGGGACGGATATGATACATAACTTCCAGCAAAATGTATAATCCAATATTCTCCGAGACTCTTTCAGTTTCATCATTTATCATGAATTAGTTTTTTTGTTGTTCACCTAGTCCATCAGTTTCAACACCCCTGAATGACATTGATGATCAGCAATCCTGAGTGTATCTCTGTGTTTCAGACACACTCTGATACCACAGGGCCAGGAGAAGATGGTGCATCGGCAAAAAGGAAAAAAAATCAGTTTAACTGAGACACTCAGTGAGGAAAAGCCAGAAAACCTCCCTCCACTCTCAGGCATCAACCATCACTAAGGCCTCTCTGATGGCTCACCACGTCCCAACACACAGCCTCCCCTGTCAGAGATTTTTACCGTCTCCTTCCTCAGCTGACCGCTGGAGCACCAGAAACGTTATTCAAATTTCACTTTTTAACCAAATCTCCACACGTTTTGCATGTCTGACAGGACAGTGTGACATGGTGATGTGACTAACTAAAGTGCAGATCGGAGCTCTTTGTTTGATTTTATTTCACCATCAAACTGTCCTGACCTTATCTCAGTACAGACAAACCCAGCGTCAAACACACAGACCGCGTGAAACCAAACAAATCTCAGTCAACACAAAGTTGAGGCTTGTCCACATCAGGCAATTACATTTAACCCTGAAAGACACACACAACCAAAACGCAATGAAGCGCACACACAAACTAAACCCCTCAAACACACAAAGAACTTACATAAATGATTCCTACATATAGATTTGCATAAAAAGTCAAAACACTGGAAAGAAAGAGAGAGCCTAGTTTTTTTCTGCCTGATATCATCAAGAATTTATTTTGTCAGACTCCTGCAGGTCAAACATTTTAGTGCTTCATGAACCACAAAACTCCTGCTTCCTAATATCCTGACCTTGTTCTCTCCTCTTCTTCCCGGTGTGCACCTTGGCTCGATCATGTTTTCTTACAACTTGAAGTAATCCCTTATTGTCTCCCTGCATCAAGCTGGACTTACCTCCAAACCAAGCACAGCCAATTCCTTATCAACAATCAATACATCAGTACTGCAATACTCACCTGCCTCCTCCTACCTGTTGCTCTGGAAATAGATTCAAGTAAGAACTGAACCAAAATCCTGTGAGCACAGTTCATCATCACCCTTTGACCTGCTCTCTCTGCTCTGGGAGTTTACTTACAGGAACCCTGCCTGCCACCTCACAGGTGTCTAAAACAGCCAAATTCATCCTTGTGAATTTGACACATTCATGAAAAAAATGTTACAAAACCTTAAACAACCAAAGACAAAACAACCATTTTCATTTTTATATCTGAAAAAGAATTCGTTAAAACATAATAAATAAAGATGGATAAAGATTTTATTCATTCCAAATTTAGGATTTTCATTTGTTACAGCAGTTTAAATAACAACAACAACAATAATAATAATAACAACAATGTTAAACAGGTTATGTACAGGTGACAAAGGGACAGCAGGTGTGCACGCTATCATCCAGATGCGTAGGTGTAGGAGGGAAAAGGCTCAGAGTGCAAAGGAAGCAAAATGCTGCACGAACACGACTCATCGGCAGACCTGCTGCCTGTATAATGTAAGAGTGAAGGAGCATGAGTGGGTGGCGTGAAGGTAAAACTGGAGAGAGTGAGGTTCAGCTCCCCGGCAGCGCTACCTCAGCCCTACTGCTCGCTCCAAACACAGATGGCACTGATAGTGGGCGTAAAAAACAAAAATAAAACAGATAATTATCAAGGATTTTACACTTTTTAAAATCTGAATTTCAGTTCGGTTATTGCTTCTCAGGAGCTCCCTTATTCCCTCAAACACTGCTTAACTTTACTAGAACAATATAAAAAGCGGCCTGTCAGGTAACGTGGATGTTCCGTAATCTCACAGTCCAATCCCAGGCCTCTCCTCCGACACGCCTGCTGGTTCTTGCATTGATCTGTGTGTTCAGCTGCCAGTCCCCACTTTTTTCTTTGTTTTTACTTTTTTCTGCTCAAATGTTCCTTTTTTTAGTTTTGATTAACGTTACTTGAACCTTATTATTTAACCTGGTTTTACTTGTCTTCTTTGTTCCTTTTCCCACTATTCTTATTATTGTGATGGGGGAGGGGGGGGGGGCTTTCCCTGCTATCATTACTGTTACCTCAGTTCTCAGTTTCCTACTGTTATCCCTCCTCTTGCTGGCATCTGACCTGTAAATTGTGAAAAGCTACTTTAATCCCTTTAAGCCAGGAATATTATCAAAAATGTGACGTATAAGAAGTAGCTATAGGTTTAACACTAACTGCATCTTGTGTAAATATATAAAACTGTTTTATATAAATGAACTGAACACAGTATGAACTTCAGGTGAAAACAGTTTTTCCTGAAGGAATGAGGGCAGGTTTTTTTCAGTCTGAGCATTTTGCCTCCTGAAAATGTTGGAGAACTGGAGCTTTTACTGCTGTTTGTCCTGTGTGCCGTGATGATGATGATGATGATGATGTCTTTCCTCTGACCACAATCTACCCCTCCACACTCAGCCAGGGGACAGAGCCAGGCCGTTTTTAGGTTAGATGCTGTGCTGGAAGCAGGAAACTTGTCACAACAGCGTGATGGGCTTGGGGCCGTGCACAGAGAAAGTGGTAAATGGCCACAACAGCCCCACTTTGCTAAAAACAAATTACTTGGAGCTGCTGGCAGTGAAATGTTTTCTGCTGTTTCTCCACCGCTGTCACGTTTTGATGAGCTGTGACAGCTCCACAACAATACCTGACAGCAGCCAGGTCCACTCACACAGCAGGAACTATTACAGTCTGGATTTGACCCAAAGGACGCCGGCAGTCAGCTTGTTTGGGGGGCAGGAGTCCTATGGTACTGCCACGGAGGACTCTGTTTATTTGATCTGTCGATGTTACAGGAATCTGTTTTCTCCTGAATGTGAAAGACAAAGTTCTAACACATCTTACTGTGTCGCTTATTTACTGTTCACAATGGAACAGAGCACATATTATGTCATGAAATTAGGTCATGTTTAAGTGGACCTATTTTTTCATCCTCAGTTTCATTTTTTTTTTCCTGGACTGTACTGAAGAAGAAGCAAAGGATCATTTATCAGTGTCCCTTTTTTCATTCATTTATTCATTAATATGCTGATGACACCTATTTACCAATCAGCTCTTTCTATTCACAGCACCTGTTCTGCACTATTTATTTTTGGACTCTTCTAGAGTAGCTTTGCATGATTCACACTTTGAAATAATCCTTCTGTATCTTACACTGGGTCTTGGTGAAGCTTTTCATTTCATCCTCTGTCTGAAACAAACTGTTTTAGTCCTGCCACTTTAAGCCAGCTCACTTTTAAACCTTCATTAAGAGTTTTTCACAGATTTTCTGCTCTTGGATCTGTATGATTTCACAGAGAATGTATACAACCGAAATATAGTCATCCCAAACACTGAAACCACACCCACTTCTCGGTGTTTAGAGCAGTCTGTAGCCTGAACTTATTTACAGCTACTGTGACATCATCACATTAAGCTGTGGTCATGTTTAAAATGAACATCCTCCATATATGAAGAAAACAACTTTAATGAGAGAGTTCAGCTCCAGGACATAAGAGACAAAGGTCTTCTACAAAATTCACCTACCTGAGGCAGGCCTCTTAATGGCCTGCCCCCCCCCCCCACCTCTCGGAGCTACTACAACCATATACACCTGCCCGTTCCCTTAGGTCCGCCAATCAGCAGCTCCTTAGTTGTAGCTGCTCCAAAGTTGTGGAATGATCTACCCTTGCATGTTAGGCAGGCCTCTTCTCTCTCTGAATTTAAAAGTCTTCTTAAAACATATTTATTCGCTGAAGCCTTTGGCATTGATTAGAGGGGTTGACTCAATTTGTTTTAACATGTTTCAATTTATTTTAGTTTTTTTTAGTTATTTATTTTATTTTATCTTATCTCATTTTAATTTTCTTTACTTATGCTTTTAGCATGTACAGCACTTTGTGAACTCTGGTTTTATGTTAAAGTGCTTTATAAATAAAGGTGGTATGGTATGGTATGGTACCTGAGACATTTAGTGATTACCAGAGGCGTAAATGGTTGGGGGACGACTTCCTCCACCAACACTGAGCATTGGCCAGGTGGATTCTGGGAAGGATATTCTGCTGACTGCTGTTCCAGCTCATAATGGAGCTGCTGTCAGCTTCCAGACCCAAGCTTTCATCCTGGCTCCTTTTGGCTGTGCTGAACCAGCTCATGGAAAAATGTGAAGCAGAAAAATTGTTTGTTCATGTACACGAGAGTCAGGTTTCTTTCCCGACTAACTCCTAATGGAAATGAAAGGAAACAGTGGAAGAAAAGTAAAAAGTTAACTCTGTGTGTGTGTGTGTGTGTGTGTGTGTGTGTGTGTGTGTGTGTGTGTGTGTGTGTGTGTGTGTGTGTGTGTGTGTGTGTGTGTGTGTGTGTGTGTGTGTGTGTTTATGTACATAATAATTAAAAGTCATTGCTTATTTACAATTAAGATATAAAATTTAAAAAGCCAGGCTGGGCTAGAAGTAAAGGGTTTTAAAATTGTTCATCAAATATGAAAATGTAGTTTGTTCCAGAGATTGGGAAGAATTGTAATCCTCGATTTTCTGACCAGGATTTGGGAGATGAAGCATAAAAGTGCATGAGTGCATTTATTGATTTAAAAAATATTATAACATCATATGAAGACGTTTGTATGTCTGTTCCCTAATTCCTCCTACTATTGTTAATTAACCTGGATAAAATTTACTGTATGAACAGCCCATGGTACCATTATTGTCAACATCTTTATAGCTTTTGGGAATTATTTTTATAAAACTTTCATTCTTACAAATTATATATAATTTGCGTGGAAGATCATTTCGAAACAAAGAGTGAGATTATGTCAATGTTGCACATGTATATATATATAAGTTTGTAAATAGGTTTTGGTGAACAGTTTTATTACAGTGACACTTGTGACACTGTCTGTATTGATTGATTGATGGATTATACAATAAATATGTAGCTTGCAGAAGAAGAAAATATGTTTTTATAATTGATTTGTTGGGTGTTCGTGAACAGTGATATAATGAAGAATAACAAATGAAAATCATTATTTGTTCAACTGTGGAGCAAAGTGCCTCAGACCAAGATTTATATTGTGCATCTTGTGGTCGTTCGTGCTGTTGCATGGAGATGTTTGTGTTCATTCAGCAGGTTCTCGTGTGTTTGTGAGCCTCCTTCATCCACACTGCATGGACATTCTCCCAATACTCCAGCTGCAGTTGTTAGCTGCTAAGAACTAAGAGCCCCATTTAATGAGGCTGAGGAGCGATCGTGGTAAAGTTTATTTAGGTTTCAGCACTAAAAACCCAACATCAACAGCATTGTGTGCATAAATGAGCTTGAGCGTCAGCTCTGACAGAGTTTTATTACCTCATGACCCGGAGTGCTGGTGATGAATTTTGTTTCATAGTGGTGGTTTTGGTGTTTTGGTGGTGGTGGAGGTGGTTCTGCACGCCTCTGCCTGAAGCAGCAGTTATCCCTGCAGGCTGATGAGCCACACACACAGACCTTGACTGATGTTTGCTCAATTTTTTTCCCCTGAGAAAAACGAGGTGAGCTAAAGTGGTAGATTTTTTGATATGATATTTGTGAGCGTGCTGCTGAGTGGAAAAGCATGGCCTCACACACTCACACACATAAATACAGTGTGTATTCCCACCGTGTGCCAATTTTATGAGCACACTGTGCTACAGTGAGCGCTAACAGAACGGTCGCTGCACACCGGCCTCCCGCAGCATCATCACAGCCTCAGGGAGCTAATGCTGTTCCTATTAGCGTGCTGCGTGATGACACAGGAGGACATCAAGGAGTCTGTTCAAGGTCTGCACACGCTCTGAGAGACCATCAGGGAGGCTCTGAGCTTACATCCTCACTCACATACATGGACCATACACTGTGTGCTTCAGTTTCAGCTGCAGGAAAGAAGGAAGAGAAAACGATCATAATGATCATCTACATGAAGTGAAGGCATTTAGAACACATAGAAACATCAAAGAAACAGAAAAACTGACAAATCTGATGTTAGAGTCAAGTTTAAATGTTTAGAGCCTCAAACATCACAGCTGCTTCATCTTCATCAGCTCTTCTGTTTCATTCATCTTCAGCGTGACTGTCAGGCTTTAAAATAGCATTATTATTATTCATATTCTGATTATTTTAGCAAAATTATAATTTAAATTAATTTAAATGACATTTTTTCTGTTTACAGTTACTTTCCCTTCTTGTTTTAGTTATACTTGTATGTTGATCTGAACTTGTAAATGTGTAAATGAGTACAGGTGGATGGAGCTAAAAGGAAAGGAGGACTCGGGTCAGCATCCTCCTCTGAAACTGATGGATGAGCAGGAGACGCAGGAGGACGTCGGCATTCAGGGACATTTGAAGCAGATTATTTCTTCATAGATGATCTATCCTCCATCCATCGATCGTTCTCTCCCCGCGCTCCACAATCTCCTCTACCTGATGGAGTGAAGAGGAGCCACCTGTGGCCTCCTCCTCCTCCCTCCTCCATCCGTTTATGAGTTTGTCTGATGTGCTGCCCTCCTTCTCTTAACCTCATCCGCTTCCATTTCCTCCTCTATTTACTCTCCATCTCCTCTCATACATCCACAGCAATGGTTTTATTAACATCCGTCCTCTTTCTCATTGCTTGCTGTCCTCCCAGCACTCATTTACCTCCGCTTTCATCTCCTCACCCTTTTCATTTTCATCACAACCAACAGTTTCTCACAGGAAACAGCTGACTCTCTCTCTCTCACACACACACACACACACACTCAGACACAGACAGACAGATAGACACAGACACACACACAGGCACAGAAGTACACACAGACACACAAACTCACAGATACACCCGCAAGGACACACACACACACACACACACACGGTGTTTGGAACATGAAGCAGGAGCATAAACATGTTTGCTTCAGTGTGATGTCTGATGCTGTGCTGCCCCCTGCAGGATCACTTCTGTAAGTGCGGGTTTCTTTCACACTTACTCTTTTTTTCATTCTTTTATTATTTATAATTTATATAAATCTGATGTTTCTATAGCAGATAAGAGATAACTGAAACTATAATTGTTACATTTTTGTTGTATTAATACAATCAGTATGTTTTTTCTTCACTCTGTGCCATATACCAATGTTTACCCTTCCCCAAATCTCTCATTTTTATTTTTTTCTGTAGTAGTTTTCCTCCAATGTCATGACACCAAAAGACCAGTTCATAAAATAAGATGAGCAAATGATCAAATGAAAGGTCAAAATTATGATACAAAACGAAAATTTCAAAATAAAGGATGAAATAATTTGGTGCAAAATTTAGGTTAAAAATAAATTTATGAGATAAAAGTGAGAACTGGAAAATAGCAACTTTGAGAGAAAAGCTAAAATTTCAAAATGGAATTACAAAATTATTGGGTGAAAAGTCTGAAATAATAAAATGATAAGAGATCAAATTTAAGAAATGAAAGTAAGAATTACAGAATCAATTGGCAGAATTGTGGGCAAAAACTCAAAACAAGGTCATTACAGTTTTTTTTACAAATGCTAGGACACGTTTCTCAATACTTAGGTCACTTTTGCAAAACTCCTCACACAGTGAGCACAACAGAAGTCTATGTGGGCTAAACTGAGGATCAGTTATCATTGTTTTGGCACAAAATGCATTCAATGACTACATCTCTCAAATTTCATGAATTATTGTCTCACTCAGACACAACAACTGCCAAAAATCTTTGTACGTACAGGACATTTTGCATGTGCTTACATACTGTTTTCAAAACTGTTAAACTTGTGGCCAAAACAATAACACAATGCAAAACTGAATAAGACAGCAAAATTCAACAGCAATTTTTTATTGAAACATATTTTACAGTTTCACTCGATTGGTTTGGCTCATTTCTTGAAACCGAGATGACATTCTCAAAACCATAAGGTCATTTGGCCAAACAGTCTTACAGTCCTGCCCAACATTATAGCTCACTAGCAAAATCAAATATCTTTCCCCAAACTCTTCATCCATGCTTCAAAAGCAGATTCCTTTCCCATATAAAAGGTCAGTACAGTCAAAATAGCACAGATCCTTCTCAATTGCCTTGGCACATGTGCATTCATTTAGTGCTTTTGTCAAAATAACCTGGATGGTTTAGCACAACACCATGGGTCCCCTGCAAAAGCTCATCTCTCCCAAAAGAGTTTATCCATGTGTCAAAACTAAATATCCTTCTCATATAAATAGTCAATGCCCCCAAAATGCATTATACCTTTGGCATTGTTTAAGCACTGCAAGTCAAAATGCTTAGAAGTTTTGTCACTGAGGCACAGGTCTAGCAACAGAATACCACTATGAATAAAACTAAAGGATTTTACAGTAAAATCAGCCTCCAATAAACCAATCATACTCAAGGAAACTGTAAACATTTTTATTCGTACAAAGAAATGTTAACATTAGAGAACATACTGTGAAAAGAAAACATATACAGGATTCTGTAAATGTGAACAGTTATAAACAAACAAAAAACCAAAACAAACTCTAGCCTACCATACTGTAAATAAATTTTCAGAACTATAGTACAGTAATATTTTCAGTGGTCGCCATTGTCACCCTCTCTTTCCTGGCCACCATCCTCATCCCCCTGGCCATCGACGCGCTGCTCTCTGTCAGGCCATAAATTCTCATCCACATCGCAACGGATATTTTCTCTTGCGATGCAGCAAGGGAAGAAACGGCGTGAATGTCTCACCATCCCCTACATTGATCCACTGTGATGTCCTCACATGCAGCATCCATTGCATGCAGCAGGGCCCTCTGGTCTTGAGCCTGATGCTCATACACCCTCCACCTCCAAGCTGAAAAAAACTCCTCAATTGGATTTAGGAAAGGAGAGTAAGGTGGAAGAAACTCCATTAGCATCCGGGGATGGGTGGTGAACCAGGTTCTGATGCGTGGGCCGCGGTGGAAGTTCACATTATCCCACACAATGACATAATGTGGTAGCTGAGGTCCTTCTTCACCTCTCTCATTTTCTGGGATCAGATCAGCATAAAGGTGGTCCAAAAAATTGAGGAGCTTTTGTGTATTGTAGGGCCCTAAACTGGGAATGTGTGTGGCCACACCTCTTTCTGATATAGCGGCACACATTGTTATATTTGCTCCTCGCTGGCCTGGGACATCCACAGTGGCTTGGTGGCCAATGATGTTACGGCCACGCCTTCGACCTTTGGCCAGGTTGAAGCCAGCTTCATCAATGAACACCAGGATGTGAGGGTTTCGTTGCCTTCTAATGTCATTATTCTCTACAATAGAATAGAAATAAATCTAATCAGTCAAGTAGAGACAGATACTGCAGGGAGGATCTAAAGTACTGTAAAAACAGGGAGTGGAAAACTGAAGACAATTTCTAGGCAAAATGCTCTAGTCACACAAAGCTGGATTCTGAAGGTAAAAAGGATAACGCAAAACAAAAAAACAGTGGTAACCATGTCTTACTGTAATAGTGTTACAATGATAGACAACCAGTAGTTGACTTACATGCACATACTGGTACTCTGTCACAGTTTCTCTCAAATGGTACCCTGTAAATCTGTTTCATGGTCATCTGATGTTTCTTCAATACCCGGTCTATTGTGGAGATGCTGATAGAGTTTATATTTTGGAACATTACATTGTCTAGCAGGATTGCATTACGAATCTGTCTCAGTGTGATGGCATTATTTGCAATTACCATGTTGCATATTTCTTGTTCTTGTTGTTCATTTAGAAGTTTTCTTCTGCCACCCACTTGAGGCTGTCGTCCAAACCTAGACATACAAGTCAAAGGTCAACACTGTAAATTTGTTACAAAATGAGTTACCAATGTAATTGTACTGCTGTTTTATGGTACTAAAAGTGTGATGCACTGCACAGTGACTGGAATACTATTCACAGTATTTTCTCCATTTTTTTTTCTTTGTCATTTTTATAGTATCATATAACATCACATGAAGATATTACAGTACTCTAGGCCTACACACACACCAACACTGAATAGTTCAATAGCATAGTTCTGTACCTGTTTGCCCTGCGAAAGGTTTGGATGATGGAGGAGACTGTAGACCGAGGCACATTAGGCTGCACTCGGCGACCTGCCTCTGCCATTGTGAGGCGATGGTTTATAACGTGGTCAATAAGGGTGGCCCAGATTTCATCTGGGACATCATGGTGCCGCCGTGCTCCTCGGCCTCTTCCCCCTATTCCTCCACGCATTCTCACTCCTCCTCTTCCTCGAGCAGGAAGTTGCTGTTGTACTTGGCGAGGTGCTTCCATGTTCACACTGCAAATGAAACTGGCCCCGGGCCAAGCTCTGTCTATATACTTTTGGCAGCAGTCATAATCACAACACCTGTCAGGTATCTAAACAACCTGTTTGATTGGTCATCTGAGATGTGGGAAACTGCTCCTTCGTTAGTTCTAATTTCACCTGATTGATTGTCAAGTACTGTCATAACTTTATCAAATGTTCCAAGATATTCTTTCATGGTATTATATCTTTGACTACTTTTGACAGTTGAACAGACAATTGTGCATATGATGACTTACACAATGAAACCATGCTGATATGTTTTGGAGTGAGAAACCATTTCACTGAAAAATCAACTAATCAGTTTAGATCGCCAAGATCTATTTATTTGGAAAATGTGCTAAATGTGGGCTCATTGTGCTAACTGTAGCTACTTGTACATAATCATTTGAAAAGAAGCGCAGAGTCACTTGAGACATGTACTAAAGCATTTGCAATTTGATAAAACCAATGAGAAATGACATTCTGTTGTGAACAATTGCAAGGTGGTTTGGAGATTTGTCCATGTTATTTTGAGAATGTCATCTCGGTTTCAAGAAATGAGCCAAACCAATCGAAAAAACACTGTAAATCCAAAAATGCAGTTTAACCAGCCACAGCTGATTCTCATTGTAGATGAACATCTACACATGTGTTACTCCTTCAATTTCATTAGAAAAGGAGACAACTGCTGAATAGGTTTGTTTTGTGATGTAAACATGGACCCAGCCAGAAATGGAGAAGTGGCTGAAAGAGGAAGAAGAGTGGCTGGGAGGGGGCGAGGAATACGTATGCGTGGTGGAAGAAGAATAAGAGGAAGATCAAGAGCTGTAGTCTCAGATGAGATCAGAGCTACTGTAATTGATCATGTAGTAAATCATGGTCACTCAATGAGAGACGCTGGTCAGAGAGTGCAGCCAAATCTGCAGCGCTCTACAGTGACATCTATTGTTAGTTTTCCAGCAAACCAACAGGTAACTTGTATTCTGCAAGGGCATTTGCACATTTCAAAAGTAAATAAGCTTTTGTGTAATTGTTGTTGCATTTCTGCTTAGGACTCAACGGTTACCTCACACAGGAAGGAGAGGACGGATGTTCACTGATGTGCAGGAAACTGCCATTGTTGATATGGTCATCAGAAACAATGGGATAAAACTCACTGAAATTAGACACAGAGTCTTGGCAGACAACGTCACTTTCGCAAATATTCACAGTGTAAGCATAACAACAATTTCTAGAGTCCTGAAAAAACATCAGGTCAGGATGAAACAGTTGTACACTGTGCCTTTTGAGAGGAACTCTGAACATGTCAAGCAACTCACTGTGAACTGCAGGAATGTCTTAAAGACAAAGACCTGGATGGCCGCTAACTTTCTGCTTCTTAATTCAGATAAAACTGAGGTTATTGTACTCGGCCCTGAAAATCTTAGAAATATGGCATCTAACCAGATTCTTACTTTGGATGGCATTACCTTGGCCTCCAGTAACGCTGTGAGGAACCTTGGAGTCATTTTTGACCAGGATATGTCCTTCAACGCACATATTAAACAAATATGTAAGACTGCTTTCTTCCATTTGCGCAACATCTCTAAAATTAGAAATATCCTGTCTCAGAGTGACGCTGAAAAACTAGTTCATGCATTTATTACTTCCAGGCTGGACGACTGTAATTCATTATTATCAGGATGTCCTAAAAACTCGCTGAAAAGCCTTCAGTTACAGTTTTTTACAGACGCTAGGACACATTTCTCAATACTTAGGTCACGTTTGCAAAACTCCTCACACAGTGAGCACAACAGAAGTCTATGTGGGCTAAACTGAGGACCAGTTATCATTGTTTTGGCACAAAATGCATTCAATGACTACATCTCTCAAATTTCATGAATTATCTTCTCACTCAGACACAACAACTGCCAAAAATCTTTGTACGTACAGGACATTTTGCATGTGCTTACATACTGTTTTCAAAACTGTTAAACTTATGGCCAAAACAATAACACAATGCAAAACTTGAAAAGACAGCAAAATTCAACAGCAATATTTTATTGAAACATATTTTAAATCTAAAAATGCAGTTTAACCAGCCACAGCTGATTCTCATTGTAGATGAACATCTACACAGGTGTTACTCCTTCAATTGTTCAACTCCTTCAATTCTGGCAGCCAGAAGATTCTTTCCTAGGTGTGTTGGCCTAGATGACATAAGATGTGATGTGGATGAGAACCTGTGGCCATATGGAGAAGACCGAGTAGATTAGCATTACTATTGTATGTGTATCAGTGGATGGTGTGTATACAAATTCTTGTATTTTGGGATTACTTAGTGCAAAAAAATAGAAATACATAAACAAATATTAACGAATTCTGCATGATGTCTGATTCATTCCAGTAACATATATTGAAATTATAAACAGAGATGTGTCCTTGTTTTACACAAGAAAACACTGTGTAATGCTACATGTTGTTAGTGTTTTTCAGGTCATTGTTTTGTGGGTGATAAAGTGTGTTTGTCGGCTGTCAACCTTTGCTAGTGTTCTGGAAGAATGAGTTTATTTGAGACCTGAATGAAGTGTTTTGGTAGTTGTAGTGCATTTTGAATGTGGAATGAACTGCTTTGCCAAGCTGACGGTCAGTTAGGAGGATTGTGTGAAGAGTTTTGCAAAAGTGACCTAAGTATTGTGACATGTGTCCTAGCGGCTGTAAAAAAACTGTAATCCAAAATGCTGCAGCAAGAGTCCTGACAGGGACTAGAAAGAGAGAGCATATTTCTCCTGTTGTGGCTTCCCTTCATTGGCTTCCTGTTAAATCCAGAATTGAATTCAAAATCCTGCTCCTCACATACAAGGTCTTAAATAATCAGGCCCCATCTTATCTTACAGTTTTTTACAGCCGCTAGGACACATTTCACAATACTTAGGTCACTTTTGCAAAACTCTTCACACAATCCTCCTAACTGACCTTCAGCTTGGCAAAGCAGCTCATTTCACATTCAAAATGCACTACAACTACCAAAACACTTCATTCAGGTCTCAAATAAACTCATTCTTCCAGAACACTAGCAAAGGTTGACAGCCGACAAACACACTTTATCACCCACAAAACAATGACCTAAAAAACACTAACAACATGTAGCATGACACAGTGTTTTCTTGTGTAAAACAAGGACACATCTCTGTTTATGATTTCAATATATGTTACTGGAATGAATCAGACATCATGCAGAATTCGTTAATATTTGTTTATGTATTTTTATTGTTTTTGCACTAAGTAATCCCAAAATACAAGAATTTGTATACACACCATCCACTGATACACATACAATAGTAATGCTAATCTACTCGGTCTCCTCCATTTGGCCACAGGTTCTCATCCACATCACATCTTATGTCATCTAGGGCAACACACCTAGGAAAGAATCTCCTGGCTGCCAGAATTGAAGGAGTTGAAAAATTGAAGGAGTAACACCTGTGTAGATGTTCATCTACAATGAGAATCAGCTGTGGCTGGTTAAACTGCATTTTTAGATTTAAAATATGTTTCACTAAAATATTGCTGTTGCATTTTGCTGTCTTTTTAAGTTTTGCATTGTGTTATTGTTTTGGCCACAAGTTTAACAGTTTTGAAAACAGTATGTAAGCACATGCAAAATGTCCTGTACGTACAAAGATTTTTGGCAGTTGTTGTGTCTGAGTGAGAAAATAATTCATGAAATTTGAGAGATGTAGTCATTGAATGCATTTTGTGCCAAAACAATGATAACTGATCCTCAGTTTAGCCCACATAGACTTCTGTTGTGCTCACTGTGTGAGGAGTTTTGCAAAAGTGACCTAAGTATTGAGAAATGTGTCCTAGCGTCTGTAAAAAACTGTAATGGCCTTGTAGTACCATATCACCCTATTAGAGCACTTCGCTCTTGCTCTGCAGGCCTACTTGTTGTTCCTAGAGTATTTAAAAGTAGAATGGGAGGGAGAGCCTTCAGTTTTCAGGCCCCTCTTCTGTGGAACCAGCTTCAAGTTTGGATTCAGGAGACAGACACTATCTCTACTTTCAAGATTAGGCTTAAAACTTTCCTTTTTGCTAAAGCATATAGTTAGGGCTGGACCAGGTGACCCTGAATCCTCCCTTAGTTATGCTGCAATAGACGTAGGCTGCCGGGGGATTCCCACGATGCATTGAGTTTTTCCTTTCCAGTCACCTTTCTCACTCACTATGTATTAACAGACCTCTCTGCATTGAATCATATCTGTTATTAACCTCTGTCTCTCTTCCACAGCATGTCTTTTATCCTGTCTTCCTTCTCTCACCCCAACCGGTCACAGCAGATGGCCGCCCCTCCCTGAGCCTGGTTCTGCCGGAGGTTTCTTCCTGTAAAAAGGGAGTTTTTCCTTCCCACTGTTGCCAAAGTGCTTGCTCATAGGGGGTCATATGATTGTTGGGTTTTTCTCTGTATCTATGAAGTGCCTTGAGGCGACTTATGTTGTGATTTGGCGCTATATAAATAAAATTGAATTGAATTGAACTCAGGAACCAGTATGTCCAGGTAAGATCACAATAAAATACAGATCTGTTTTTGAACAAAACCAAACAAACACAAAGACAATTTTTACAAATTTACTACTGTAACAGCTTATGTCGCCTTGTGGATTTATGTTAGAGAGTCATGGAGATTGAAGGCAGGCAAACACACCACATTTTCATCTTTGTCGATGAGGCAGGTTTCAACTTGGCCAAAGCACGGCGACGAGGGAGGAATGTGATTGGGAAGAGGGCCACAGTGAATGTCCCAGGCCAGAGGGATGCCAACATCACAATGTGCGCAGCAATATCCACTGATGGACTGCTGTTACAGACCACTAATTGGGCCATACAACACTGAACGGCTCCTTGCGTTCCTGCATGATCTCTATGGAAGGGTTGTGCTAGGTGAGGAAAGGGATGCGGAGAGAAGGAATCAGCCAACATTTATAATTGTATGGGACAATGTGGCATTTTATCACTCCCATGCAGTCACCGAGTGGTTTGCAGCCCATCCCAGAATGGAGTCTCTTTTCCTCCCACCTTACTCTCCATTCCTCAACCCCACAGAGGAATTATTTTCCTCATGGCGGTGGAAGGTTTACGACCATCATCCACATGATCAAATGTCCCTCCTGGATGCAATGAATGCTGGATGCCTGGAGATATCAGCAGAAGATTGCCAGGGATGGATCAGGCATGCCAGGAGATTCTTTCCTAGGTGTGTTGCCCTAGATGACATAAAATGTGATGTGGATGAGAACCTGTGGCCAAATGGAGAAGACCGAGTAGATTAGCATTACTATTGTATGTGTATCAGTGGATGGTGTGTATACAAATTCTTGTATTTTGGGATTACTTAGTGCAAAAACAATAAAAATACATAACCAAATATTAACGAATTCTGCATGATGTCTGATTCATTCCAGTAACATACATTGAAATCATAAACAGAGATGAGTCCTTGTTTTACACAAGAAGACGCTGTGTAATGCTACATGTTGTTAGTGTTTTTTAGATCATTGTTTTGTGGGTGATAAAGTGTGTTTGTCGGCTGTCAACCTTTGCTAGTGTTCTGGAAGAATGAGTTTATTTGAGACCTGAATAAAGTGTTTTGGTAGTTGTAGTGCATTTTGAATGTGAAATGAACTGCTTTGCCAAGCTGAAGGTCAGTTAGGAGAATTGTGTGAAGAGTTTTGCAAAAGTGACCTAAGTATTGTGAAATGTGTCCTAGCGGCTGTAAAAAAAAAAAAAAAAAAAAAAAGAACTGTAAGATAGAAATATTATGACAGAGAAAATGTCAAACAGTGACTATAACTAATAAATATGAGTAGAAAAAGTAAAATGATGGAGAGGAAAACATCTGATTACTGATTAGCATCTTTGGTCAAAATGAGCTTCCATAGGTTTTCTGTACATGTTTGTGCTTTGAAGAGGAGACTGCTATAATGAAGAGAGAGAGAGAGAGAGAGTGTGTGTCATCCACCTGTACAGCCCGAAGGAACTCACTGAGAAACATTAAAGAGCAGGTTTGAAAGACAAGCCGGAGAGATGATGAAATGCTAAATGAGGCGCAGCAGGAGATGGCTTGCGGTCAGCTAGAGGCTGAAAGGTTTCCCTCTGTGAGAGCTTCAGCACATGAAGAAGACTCTCTTCTTGTGGTGCATGTGATGAGTCATCCAGCTGGACAACAGAAATCATCCAACAATGGAGCTCCACCTCTGTCCCATGGCAGGAAAGAGACACAGAACATCTCAAACTCAATCTCCATCAGTTACTTATGCAACTGATGGAGATCCCTCTATTGCCTGGGTTTCATCTGTATGCATCGCCATGCATGTGTCTCATACTTCTTGTTTTAGTTTGACGGTCTCTTGTCCTGTGTGTACTATGTTCAGCTGTGCTTCCCTTGTCTTGTCAGTTTATTGTGTTCAGCCATGTTCCTCAGGTGTTCCCTCTCTGCCCTGAATCCTTCTCATGTTTTTATTGTCTGTTTCCCTCTGTCTAGTGCCGCGAGCACCCTCATTCCCCACTGTGTGTTCTACCTGCTTTTTTTAGTCATTTCCAGTCTGTTTTTTGTATTCATCTTAGTCCAGCAATAAAACTGAGATTTGAGTTTAGTTTCAGCTCTTACTAAATCTTACTTGGAGAGCTGTCAGTATATTCTGTTCTTATTTTAACAGATGATTCTGCATTAAATCTAACTTTAACAATATTTTAATCCAAGAGAAAACCTTTTCGCCAGGAGCAGAAACAGCATCCCACATAGCAGACAAGTCTGGCCTGGATCTGGTGTCAAGCCGGCACGTCTGACTGATTGGTGTCATGGCAGGGCGTATGTCAACCAGATGTGGGCCTCGTCTGGCAATGATGGCACTATTTATGTTCCTATTTTCCTGTTTTAGTTAGAAGACTGGTTAGATTAGTTTTAGTTAGAAGATTAGTGACCAAAAGAACGAGATCGCGGATACAAGCGGCAGAAATGAGCTTCCTCTGAAGGGTGGCTGGCCTCTCCCTTAGAGATAGGGTGAGAAGTTCGGCCATCCGGGAGGGGCTCAGAGTAGAGCCGCTGCTGCTCCACATCGAAAGGAGCCAGCTGAGGTGGTTCGGGCATCTGACAAGGATGCCTCCTGGGCGCATCCTGGGTGGGGTGTTCCAGGCATGTCCCACCGGGAGGAGGCCCCGGGGCAGACCCAGGACATGCTGGAGAGATTATATCTCTCGGCTGGCCTGGGAACGCATTGGTGTTCCCCCGGACAAGCTGGAGGAGGTGGCTGGGGAGAGGGAGGTCTGGGCCTCTTTGCTTAGGCTGCTGCCCCCGCGACCGGATAAAGCGGATGAGGATGGATGGATGGATAGTTAGAAGACCCAAATGCCATGTTGCAACGTTTCAAATGCAGGTTTGACAGGTTTGTGAGTGTACACTTTATCCAAAACCTAGTTAGGGTTTACTTGTGTTTTCCACTGTGTGGCTGTAGCTCAGGAGGTAGAGCAGGACACCTACTGATTGGAAGGTTAGTGGTGTTATCCCTGGTTCCTCCAGTCTGCATGTCAAGAGTGTGAATGTGTATGAATGTAGTTAGGAAGCACTCAGTTTAGAGAAAGTGTGTGATTGGGTGAATGTGGCACTTTGAGTAATCCAGGAGAGTAGAAAAGTGCTATATAAGAATCAGTCCATTGACTGTGTGAACAGAGTTTCATCATGTGACAGCACATGTTTTTATTACATGGTTTGATTAAGGTACACATTAGGCTGACATCTGGGGCCAGAGCTGAAACTGTTCTGGGCCAGCAGTGTGTCTGCATCTGGCCCGTGGCTGCACACAACTTACACATGGCCCACATACCGCCAAGAATGTAATCCACACATGGGCCAACACAGGACCAGCAGTGTGTCTGCAACTGGCCTTGTGCTGGCTCATGTGTGGGCCAGCACAAACCAGATCTGGTCCACCAAAGGGCCGTCATTCTTTGCGGTATGTTGGCCATGTGTAAGCCCATTGTGTGGGCCAGATCTAGGCCATACCAATTTTGCTATGTGGGGTGCTGATATGTGAAGATCTTGGTAGTCAACTTTAGAAGGAGGAAGTCTGAGCTGCAGCCTGTCAGCATCAACTGGGAGTGTGTAGAAAGGATTTACAGTTTCAAGTTCCTGGGTGCGCACATTGACACAGACCTCCAATGGAGCTCAAACACCTCCGCAGTTTTGCTAACGCTAAATTCTTGTGAGTTTTTTTTTTCAGTGTAAAAGCTGTGAAAATGCTATTTTGTTTAGAATGTGGTTTTACCAAACTTAGATTTTTTTTTCACAACGATGTAATGAAACACTTTTGTTCTTTATGCACTATTTCTGATGAAATGTAACATTTGTTTTGAAGTCAAATGTATATTTTGGTGGTTTACTATGTAAAACTTTGCAGTAAATTCTATGCAATGATAAACCCAGTAGATTGGATACGGTTTACTGATACAGAGTTATAAGTTAGTTGTAGTTCATCTCATGATTTACAAAAACACCAATTCATCTGTCGATTTCCCGCTCCCTTCTCCTGTCACTCGTGAACAAGACCGTAAGACTTAAACTCCTCCACTTGGGCAGGAACTCGTCCCTAACCCAGAGGGGGCACTCCACCCTTTTTCGGCTGAGGACCATGGCCTGCGAACCATTCCAAGGTGAGCTGGAAGCCATCACCTGATGAGCCAACAGAACCACATAATCTGCAAAAAGCGGTGATGAAATTCTGAAACCACCCAGGTGAAAGCCTTCTGCCACTTGACTACGCCTAGAAACTCTGTCCATAAAAATTATAAACAGAATCGTCAGCCCTGGCAGAGCCCATCAACCGCAAGGAATGAGTCGACTTACTGCCGGCTATGCAGATCAAGATCTTGAAACGGCTGTATGTGTTAGGTGGCGGCTGCGTGCAAACAGGAATAGGACCCAAGATGCAGACTCCAAAGACAAACTTAAACCAAAACAGCTTTAATGCTGAACTCAAACATAACATAACTGGAAAAAGGTCAAAAATAAACTAACACCGGCGGATTGACAAAACACAGCAAAATAAACGGTAGATCGCGACACGGACACAGAGAAACACAGGGCTTAAATACACAGAAGGAGCAATCAGGGAATGAGCAGGAGGGAAACACAGCTGGGGCAAATCAGAACTGACGAGACAAAAGGAAGCGTAAACTGAACACACTGAGATAAGACAGAGACCTTCAAAGTAAAACAGGAAACACATAACACAGACTCACATGCAGGCACTACAGAGGGAACCAGGATATAGGAACTAAGGATACACAGAGACGCGAACTAGACAAGGGGATACAGGTGATAGGAGAGACAGAGCAACTAAAGAAGACAGAGACATAAACCATAAGACAGAACTCAAAGAAACCAAAGACTAAAAAGTATAAATAATATAATAAACTCAAATACCCTGGGTCAACGACCCAGGCATCCTAACAGTATGACAATAATAATAATAAACTTTATTTATAAAGCCCACTGAAAAACCAAGGTGCTTGACAAAATAAGATAGGGAAAAGGAGTATCAATTATAAAACCATGACAATCATAATACATACAGTACATAGCAAGATTAAATAAAAAAGACTTTAACCGGGATTTAAACAATGACATAGAGTCAGACACCTGGATAGCAACAGGACGATTGTTCCATAAGACTGGGGCAGTTACAGCAAACACACGGTCGCCCCGAGACTTCAGCCGAGAACGAGGCTGCTCCAGAAGAAGTTGGGTAGCAGATCTAAGTGCTCTGACAGGAGTGTGTAACCTAAGAAGCTTATTGAGGTAGCTTGGCGCCAGATTATTGATAATTTTGTACGTGAAGAGTAGTATTTTAAATTGAATGCAGTACTTAACTGGCAGCCAGTGCAAGCCAGCAAGAACAGGAGTGATGTAGGAAAATTTCCTGCTACCCGTCAAAAGACGTGCCGCCACATTCTGGACAGTCTGCAATCTAAGGAGAAGGGAGGAGGAAAGGCCAATGTAAAGAGAGTTGCAGTAGTCCAACCTGGAAGTCACGAATGTGTGAATAAGGGCTTAAATGAGGCGCAGCTGATGAAAACTAGACCTCACTACGGCAGATACTTGCTTGTCAAATCTTTAACCTCACGCATGCATTCACGAAAATAATGAAAAGACATAGCAAGATTGTCAGTAATCTCAAAGTAAATCTGTATGTCATCAGCATACCAATGAAAGGCAATATTATACTTCTCAAAAATATATGTATAAGGATCAAATGGCCCGTAGCAATGGGAATACACCCCTAACACCCCATATTCCTGGAGCACCTCCCACATGTCACTTGGAGGGACACAGTTGAATGCCTTCTCCAAGTCCACAAAACACATGTATTGGCTGGGCAAACTCCCATGCACCCTCAAGTATCCTTGAGATGATAAAGAGCTGGTCCAGTGCTCCCCAAAGAGAACAAAAACTGCATTGTTCCTCCTGATTCCGAAGTCCGACTAACGGACAGACTCTCCTTTCCAGCACCCTGGCACTTTCCTAGGTAGGCTGAGGAGTCTGATCCCCCTATAGTTGAAACACACCCTCCAGTCCCCTTTCTTAATGATGGGAACCATCATCCCGGTCTGCCAATCCAGAGACACTGCCCCTGATCTCCATGTAACATTGTAGAGATGCGTCAACCAGGACAGCCCTACAACATCCAGAGCCTTCAGGAACTCACAGCGGACCTCATCCACCCCAGAGACTCTGCCACAAAGGAGTTGTTTTACTGTCTCAGTGACCTAGCCCCCAGAGATTGGCGGGTTTTACAACGTACTATTGAAAATGTCAAATGTGTCAGGGTCCTGGGTCTCCTGACCCAGCGTTTTAGTTCTTTGTGATTTTTGTATTATTGTACTTGGTGTGAGTTATTCTATGGTTTCTAGTTTCGATCCCTTGCCCTTCTCGTTTCTCTGTGTCCCCTGTGTTCTGTAAGTCTGTGTCTGCATGTTTGAGTTCCCCTCCATGTCTATCGGTTCTTAGAGTCCTCTGCCTTATGGTTTATGTCTCTGTGTTTCTTAGTTGCTGTCTCCACGGTGTTAAGTTCATGTCTCTGTGTGATCCTTCCTGTTTTACTTTGAAGGTCCGTGACTTATGTGAATGTGTCCTGCTTTGCTTGTCTCGTCAGTTCTAATTTCCCCCAGCTGTGCCCTCCTTCTGTGTCTCATTCTCCTCGTTACTTCCCAGTGTATTTAGACTCTGTGTTTCTCTGAGTCAGTGTTGCGTCGTACCCTCAACAAGCTGTGTGTGTTTTGCCTCCGTGTTACCAGTGGTTTGTTTCCAGCTCTAGCTCCAGTTCAGTATTTCTGCTTCAGTGTTTTAGTCCACCAGCGTTTTTGTTTGTCCTTTGGTGAGTTTAGTTTAGTAAGAGGTTTTCCCAGCAATAAAGCTGCGCTTTAAGTTGAACTTCTGTGTCTGAGTCCTGCATTTTGGATCCACCACTCCTGCTTGCCCGCCTGCCACACAGCCAACCATGACAGAACGACATGCTGGACAGTAATCCACGCTGAGGACACCCCCAAGAGACTCATTCAGGTGGTCTTTTTTGACAACTTTTTGTCGTCCACCCTCTGCACAGCTGGTTTTTTGGACATTAACAGATTAAAACAACTAATAACAGCTCTGAGAGCCAGGATTTGCTTCGAACTGTTTGGCATGGGCGGTCCAGGCAAGGAAGGGTCAGCTACCCTCCTGGAAGCCCTCGCTGCCTGGTATTCTCAGCATCAGCATCCTTTCCCATCAAGATTTATCACTAAATCATTCGATCCTCCCTTAAGAGAGAAACTGCATCCTCACTGCCTTCACCCCAGTACACCAGTGTCACCTGTGTCTCCAGTAGCTCAGCTCCCAGTGTCACCTGCCCCGCAGCCTCCCTCAGCTCCAGTGCCGCCTGTAGCGCAGGCCCCAGTAGCTCCAGTGCCGCCTGTAGCGCAGGCCCCAGTAGCTCCAGTGCCGCCTGTAGCGCAGGCCCCAGTAGCTCCAGTGCCCCCGCTACCCGTAGCTCTGGCTCCAGTAATAGCGGTCTCACACATTCACGTTTTGCAGGGAGAAAATTTAAGGTCCAGTCGGGGAGTTTCTCGCGCTTTAGCTGCTTCAGGCACCGTTCTGCACTCCAGGGCTTCCCCAGAGGCTAGGTCTCAGTCCCCAGCTGATTCTGGACCCCTGAAGATTAAGCAGCCCTCAGAGAACAACTCCGTGTCAGTGCTGTCTGAGCAGGGCCACTGCTCAGCACAGCACCCATTGTCTTCGCGTCTGCCAGAGGACTCCATGCCTGCTGGCTTTGTGATGGCTTCTGCTGGAGGGTCCGAGGGGCCCGTCCAGCCTTCATCTCGTGTCTCCGCTGGAGGGTCCGAGGGACCGCTCCGGCCTTCGTCTCGTGTCTCCGCTGGAGGGTCCGAGGGACCGCTCCGGCCTTCGTCTTCTGTTTCTGCTGGAGGGTCCGAGGGACCGCTCCGGCCTTCGTCTTCTGTTTCCGCTGGAGGGTCCGAGGGACCGCTCCGGCCTTTGCTTCCTGCCTCGTCAGCTGGGGGGCCCGAGGAGCCCGTCCAGCCGCCAGCAGCAGCTTCCTCATCATCCTCGCCTGCTGCAGCTTCCTCATCATCCTCGCCTGCTGCAGCTTCCTCATCATCCTCGCCTGGCCCAGCCTCGTTTGGGTCTGGAGCTAAACGGCCGTTTTCTAGACCGCTGGCTAGGCCACTGGCCGGGCACCATTGTCGTCGTGGGCGGCCCCCGGACCGCCTTCGCCTGAGCGGCCGCCGTTGCCGTCCGCTCGGCCGGCCCCCGGACCCTCGTCGCCTGAGCGG
This sequence comes from Aulonocara stuartgranti, assembly GCF_965226115.1. Taxonomy (NCBI): domain Eukaryota; kingdom Metazoa; phylum Chordata; class Actinopteri; order Cichliformes; family Cichlidae; genus Aulonocara; species Aulonocara stuartgranti. The sequence continues at coordinate 40,528,611 of NC_138945.1, read as the reverse complement.
CCGCCTGAACTGTGTCCACGTCGCCGCCGTTGCCGTCCGCACGGTCGTGTTTTGTTTTGTTTTGGGGCTTTCTTGTGCTTCTGTGTTTTTGTTTCGTGCCCTCCTTCCTGGGCCCCCGCCGCCCGCCCTGGTCGGGTTGTTTTCTGTTTTGGGCGGTTTTTGGGTTTGTGTTTTTTTTTGTTTTTTTTCGTTTTCTTGTGTTGGGCTGTCGGGAGCCAGCCCTTGGGGGGAGGGTACTGTCAGGGTCCTGGGTCTCCTGACCCAGCGTTTTAGTTCTTTGTGATTTTTGTATTATTGTACTTGGTGTGAGTTATTCTATGGTTTCTAGTTTCGATCCCTTGCCCTTCTCGTTTCTCTGTGTCCCCTGTGTTCTGTAAGTCTGTGTCTGCATGTTTGAGTTCCCCTCCGTGTCTATCGGTTCTTAGAGTCCTCTGCCTTATGGTTTATGTCTCTGTGTTTCTTAGTTGCTGTCTCCACGGTGTTAAGTTCATGTCTCTGTGTGATCCTTCCTGTTTTACTTTGAAGGTCCGTGACTTATGTGAATGTGTCCTGCTTTGCTTGTCTCGTCAGTTCTAATTTCCCCCAGCTGTGCCCTCCTTCTGTGTCTCATTCTCCTCGTTACTTCCCAGTGTATTTAGACTCTGTGTTTCTCTGAGTCAGTGTTGCGTCGTACCCTCAACAAGCTGTGTGTGTTTTGCCTCCGTGTTACCAGTGGTTTGTTTCCAGCTCTAGCTCCAGTTCAGTATTTCTGCTTCAGTGTTTTAGTCCACCAGCGTTTTTGTTTGTCCTTTGGTGAGTTTAGTTTAGTAAGAGGTTTTCCCAGCAATAAAGCTGCGCTTTAAGTTGAACTTCTGTGTCTGAGTCCTGCATTTTGGATCCACCACTCCTGCTTGCCCGCCTGCCACACAGCCAACCATGACAAAATGTCACAGTAAAGTTGTCCTGTGTTAAAGCCAGCATCACTTCTCCCACAGCAGCAGATGGTGAACCACATGATTTTATAGCAGCCATTTCTGGAATCTGTTCATCCAGACCTGAACAACAGGACACACCGCTGGCTAACTTTAATCTGAAGGTCTTTGTGGATGATTTGGTATCACGCATCCCAGACACTAGTGAAAATAAAGTAGGATATGTAGTGATCACAGAACATAAGCAAACAAATGGGGTGATACATGATTTTGAAACATTATGGAAACAATAGATTTTAACTGATCATGGAAATCCATCACGCATCACAAAATTGTGACTCCATTGCTGGATGCCTTATTAGGACCATCTGTCACAAGGAGGGATGGTACAACAAATACAGCTTAAGCAAGAAAAAGGATTCCAGATTTACGCTAAAACATTTGGCAATTTTTCTATGATTTGTGTAACTAACAATCCATGTACAGGTATTACAACACTACAGGTAGAACATCTATGTCTAGATAAGCCTTTTAATCGTGTAAAAAAAGACTCCAGTGATTTCACACCATATGAAGGTAAAAATATTGCTAGGTGATTGTTGACATGTTCTTAAAATGTTCTCTAGTAAAATAAATTACTGATCACAGCCTGTACATGAAGAAATCTACTGGAGCACTCAGTAGAAATGATTATGTTATGATTCCTTTCCCCATACTGGTCCATTACAACCAAATTTAATGTTCATCCACCTGTTGAATCCACTTTAACCTCTTCTATACCCATTTCTTCTTTAGAGGCAAAGTCACCCGCTACAATGGAGGCAACAGAAAATAGAGGTACTTTTTTTAACTTTTGTTTTCCTTTTCTTTTCTTTCTCTGCTCATGTTCTACTTGCCTGATTCAAGCAGGGAATATTATAATGTAATTTATAATATACATTGATATAGCATATGGTTCAGTTAGCTTTATATAAAAATATATACTTTCTTACATTTCAGAGCTGGTACTTTTACTTGAGTAAGGAAGTTGAATTAGCACTTTTACTGGAGTATTTTCTAACAGTAGCATGTGTACTTCCACTTAAGTACTGAATGTCTGTACTTTTACCACTTCTCTCTGTGACCACCTTCATAGTCCACCAGAAGCTCTCAGTCTGCTGTGGAAAAATGGGTGATCACCTGAGGCCTTCATTACTGTGTGAACTTTACCCACACACCACTCTTCACTGCTCCCACCTGCTGGACAGTCGCACAGTATAAACCTGCTGATTCATGTAAAGGGAGAGGCAGTAAAACCAGAAAAACAGCTTCAGGAAGAGGCGGAGCAACACCTGAAAGACGAGAAGTTCAAGGTCATTTTCCAGAAGTGAAAGTGTGTGAGAGCAGTAGCAGACCTGCAGTCAAGACCTGTTAGTCTCTAAAAGAAAACTCACTGGAGTCCATCAGGTTTCTCTCAGCAACAGTGTTGAGTGCATTTTCTGTTTCTACACAAATCTTCAGTTTACTCTGCTCACTTCATGCTGACTCATCACAGTCGCGTTGGTTCCATAGAAATCTGCTCATGTAGCCACAGATCCACTGTAGAAACATTGAGCTGCTGTGTGAAACAGTCTCACTGTGGTCACTTGGTGAGTATCACTTCCTGTTCCTGTCACAGTACTGGGTCTTGGGACCCAGGGCTTGTGTTTTCTGCTTTTTGAATATTCTTTGATTTTGTTTCATTCGTGTCATAGTCTTTGTATTTCTTGTTTCTTAGTTATTTTCTGTAGGTTCTAGGATTTAGGTTTGTTTCTATGCCTTCCCTGTCATATTCCATGTTTCAAGTCTAGTCACCCTTGTCTCTATGTTCATGTATCTCCTGTGTCCAGACTATGTTCCCTTGTCTCCCTAGTCAGTCATGTCTCCTGGTCTCAATGTTAAGTCCGTGTCTTAGTCTGTCTCATGTTTCCTGTTTTACTTTGATAGTCCCTTGTCTAGTGTTTAGTGCGTTCAGTTTTGCTTCCTCCCTGTCCCGTGTATGTAGACCAAAGTTTTTATGACGTATTTATGACTATATTTTGTTTTTGTTTTCTCTCTTGTGAAGCACTTTGTGACATCTGTCTGTGAAAAGTGCTATATAAATAAACTTTTACTTACTTTACTTATGTGATTGCTTTCAGCTGTGTTCCTCTCCTGTGTCTCATTCCCTCGTTATCCCTCTGTGTATTTGAGCCCTGTGTTTTCCTCTGCCATTTGTCACTTTGTCCCAGTAGCTGTGTGTTTTCCTGTGTGCTTCTTGGCTGCCTAGTGTATTCCTAGTTGGTTAATTAAAAACGTATAGATAACTTCTAATTTCATAGTTTAATCTTCACAAGCTTCATACGAAGCATGTTGATTCATCTACTAGTTATATTCACAGTATTCACTCACTGCGGCTTTAGGGATTCGCTAACTTAGCTTAGCTCATAGCAGCAGCTAGCAGCATGACCTCTTCCTTTAGAAATAATGATACTTGTAATACATGTAGCCTATTTGCAGCTCTGGAGGCCAGGATCACTAAAATGGAGACTCGTCTTTGGACCCTTGAAAAACCTGGAGCTAGCTGGGGCCCTGTAGCCAGTGCAGCAGAAGGTAGCATAGACTGCTAGTTGTCCCACGGCAGACTGTCCAGAGCAACCTGAGAAACAGGATAGCTGGGTGACAGTGAGGAGGAAGCATAGTCTTAAATTGAAGCCCCTGGTACACCACCAACCTGTTTATGTGTCTAACCATCTTTCCCCAGTCTGTGACACTGCCGACAATCAAACTCTGGTTATTGGTGATTCTGTTCAGAGACATATGGAGCTAGTGACAACAGTAACCATAGTCAATTGCCTGCTATTGACAGAGTCTTACACAAATCTCTGCAGCTTCTCTCCTCCCATTGCCTCCCAAAACCCCATCCCCTTAGTGACTGTGTCAGCTCCCAAACAGACAAAAAACTAACTAAAAAACAGCAAAAAATGACATAAACATAAAAAATGACAACGAAAGAACAATACAGTATCCTCAACAGCATCAAAGAGTAAAACAGTGAAATGTGGATTACTAAATATTAGGTCTCTCTATTCCAAGTCTCTGTTAGTATATAAATTAATAATTGATCAACAAATCACTTTGCTCTGCCTTACAGAAACCTGGTTGCAGCAGGATGATTATGTTACGTACATGACAGACCAACGCGACCACGACATGGACACAGCAGACTCTGAAAGAGCGAGAGATGTCTTTCGCCTCCTACGGCTGTGGCAGCGCATTTCCCACACCTCGGATAAACGGACTTTATCTATTGGAATTAATGCCATTGAGGCAATTTTTCTGGATAACCCTCACCTGCGCCAGCTACCCATAGCTTCAGAGTTTGCCCATAATCTGGCCCAAGCAAAAGAGGCACTCCAAGGCACGGAGCTGGCCCAACCACCCTCAACCACGTCCCAGCAAAAGGATGTCTCCACACTGTCACAGCAGATGAATTCTTCCATGTCACTGCAGCAGGGGGCATTTGTTCCCTTGCCGCAGAATCTCTTCCCCTCCACATCCCGATCTGACCCGCATTCGCCTGCCTCCTTCCCGGCTGCAATGTGGTCAGAGGATAAAGAGCAGGTCACCAGTACCCCATCATCACCGACCTCCTCTGTTATCTCTGCTCCTTCTTCCAGGAGAAAGCGGCGTCCACGCCACCGGCGCACATCACCACGGCTGGAACCCAGTACTTCCTTTGAGCAACCAGTCGTGGTGAGTAAAAAAGACCATTTTTGTGCTCCATCCGAGCTGGGAAAGAAAAAGTCTATTCATTCTGAGGCCATCTATTCCAGTTCCGTGGACTTTAAAGACTGTTTGCCTTGTGCTCCTTCCAAGCACGGATTAACAATAACTGCTCTGCCTTGTTCTGTTACGGACATTGAGACAAAACTTAAGGACTCTAAGCTCTCAGTTTGTGAATCCAGACTGACCCCCAACAAAATTAAACTGTGTGTTTCCCAGGCCTCTGAAGCTACGTTTTGTGTTCCTCAGCTGACTCATTCTAAGACTTTGAATGATGTTGTTTCTGTTTGTGCAACTCGATCTGTTCATTTGGAGACGGATACACTTTCTGAAAGGACTCTTATTATGGACAATACGCAAACTGTCTTCTCCGTTCCTGAGTCTGGTAAGGATAATTGTTTTGTTGCCGAGTTTACCTTGGATTATGGGAGTTCTGTTTCAGCCCTGGATTGTGTTATGTCCCACCCAGCTAGTAATTCCAGGGCAGACTCTGAGTTTTGTGCGATAACTTCAAATACTCTAGCATCTGTGTGTGCCAAGACTGTTTTTGACAATGCTAAACATTTCCGCTCGGAGACTAAAACTCTTCCCGAGGCCTACCCAGCGGCTGGGCCTGTGACCTCAGCTGCCTCTGGACCACCTGAGGTTTTGCAACCAATGCAGCCTGTTCACCCATCATCTGTCTCCACTGGGAGCTCAGGAGAGTCATCCCAGCCACCTGTCTCTGCTGGGAACTCAGCTGAGCCATCTCAGCCATATGCAGCAGCCTCTGCTGGGTGCTTAGCTGAGCCATTTCAGTCTCCTGTCTTAGTTGGAACCTCAGACGAGCTTATCGAGCCAGCTACGGACTCCATTTTGCTGTCTGTGCCTGAAAAGTGTCCTAAGCACACTCTGTGCACTGCACAGCCCCAGCCGCTGCATCCTGAGCTGGCTGTGTGCCCTGAGCAGCTCCAGCTAGCTTTGTCACTACCAGAGGTCTCCGCATCATCTGGTTCTGCTCCACCAGAGGTTTCCACACCGGATGGCTCTGCTCCAGTTTCCGCTGGAGGCTCAGGAGAGCCCATCCAGCAGTTCCTTGTGTCAACTGGGGGCTCAGGAGTGTCCATCCAGCCTTGACCTGTCTCCACTGGGGGCTCTTTAGAGTCCGCCCAGCCTTTGCCTGTCTCCGCTGGGGGTTCAGGAGAGTCCGTCCAGGCTTTGTCTTTCCCTGTTGGGGGCTCAGAAGAGTCTGTCCAGGTGACTGCTGCTTCCACACAGCCACCAGCTCAACCACCAGCTCGGCCACCTGCATCCTTCATGCTGGCCCAAACACATCTCCACCATAGGTCATCACGCTGTCTGGTCCAGCTCCATCTCCACCAGAGGTCGTTGGGCCATCTGATCCAGCAATGTCTCCGCCAGAGGTCGCCGCACCGTCTGGTCCTGCCTCATTTGGTCCTGCCTCATTTGGTCCTGCTCAGCCTGAGCAATCTGGATCTGCTTGACCTGGTCCTGTTCAGCCCAAGCCAGAGGTTAGCGAGCCATCTCGACCTGCACGTCCTGCTCAGTCCACATCCTACACATCCACGTCCTGCACGGCCAGTACATCCACATCCTGCATCATCTGCACATTCTGCATGTGCCAAAGCAACCCAGCACCAATCATCTACCAAGGCATGCCATCACCAGCTACCTTCCAGGCCACCAGGGCAGCCTCCTAAACTCATTCATTGCCACTGCTTCCCACGCTGACGGCCTCCAGAACTGTCTCGTTGTCACAATGTGTCCCACGTGGTCTGCTTCCAGAAATGTTTCAGTGCTCCTGACTTCCACACAGTCGGCCCCCTGCACTGCCGCTTTTCATGCGGACAGCCTCCAAAACTGATTCAGTGCTGCCGCTCTCCATGCAGACAGCCTCCAGAACAATTTTGGCGTTGCCACCTTCCACACAGTCGAACCCCTGTACTTCTGGTTCTTTCTTTTGGACTCTGTTTTCTTTTGTTCTGGAGTAAAACTGGTCTTCTTAGAAGAGAGAGAATCCATCCCACTTTGTATGGAACAGCTCTCATTTCCAGAAATCTGGCCAAATTTAATAAACCCCCCAAAACGTGACTATCCAGAGTTGGAACCAGGAAGCAAAGTTGCAGTCTAACACATTTCTCTGCAGCTTCCTCCTCCTGTTATACCCCCAAAACCCCATCCCCTTAGTGAAGGTGTCAGCTCCTAAACAGACAAAAAACTAACTAAAAAAACAGCAAAAAATGACATAAACATAAAAAATTACAAAGAAAGAACAATACAGTATCATCATCTCAACCAAAGAGTAAAACAGTGAAATGTGGATTACTAAATATTAGGTCTCTCTCTTCCAAGTCTCTGTTAATAGATGAATCAATAATTGATCAACAAATCGATTTACTCTGCCTTACAGAAACCTGGTTGCAGCAGGATGATTATGTTACGTACATGACAGAATGACGCAACCTTGACATGGACACAGCAGAGTTTAAATTAATTAACACACCAGAGTCATACTACCTATTAGAATCCTTGAAGCACAGGCCAAGGGGGTGGTGAGGCAGCAATTTTCCACACCACCTTTTTACTCAACTAAAGACCAAGACAGAGTTTTTATTCATTTGAAAGCCTGATGCTTAGCCTTGTCCAAGCTAGCTGGACAACTCAAAAACCAGCCATATTTGTGATAATTCTATTGTCCACCTGGGCCTTACACAGACTTTCTGTCTGATTTCTCAGACCTTTTATCTGATTTAGTGCTCAGATCAGATAAAACAATTATTGTGGGTGATTTTAACATCCATGTAGATGCTAAAAATGACAGCCTCAACATGGCATTTAATCTGTTATTAGCAGTGTTGGGTAAGTTATTTTAAAATAGTAACTTAGTTACATTACTAGTTACTGCTATCAAAAGTAACTCAGTTACTTCAAGTTACTCGTTACTTTCAAAGTAACTAGTTACTAGGGAAAGTAACTTTGCTTTTACTCAGAATTCTCTTGGTAATGTGTTGCTTCCATAACTTTGCCAGTCTTCTAGCTTGCTTACTTGCCACAAGTGCACTGTGCCACCTACCAATAGAAAGGAAAAGATAATGTGCATATTTCCACAAGAGAAATCCCACACCTGGACTGTCGTTGACCACCGCCATGATTCTAGCCTACGTCACAGCGTCATGTGCGGTTTTTACATCCAACACGAAAACTGCAGTCGTGGTGCTTTCGATTGTACTCAGAGCTCAGAAATTCTGCCTTCTGAATAGGAAGATGTAGGTAACACCAGACTGCAGATGAGCTGCATACAGACTGGGACAGAAAATTGGCCCGGGCGTTTTGACTGACCGGCCCGCCATTATAGGAAAAATCATAAAGCCTTTGAATGAAAACAAACGCTGTTGTGACAGTGATGTACACTGTCTTGATGGTATATATGCATCAATCTATCAATCGTTTGTTGTAAGATTCTGATAATTACTTTTTAAAAGCTAGACATTTTAAATGAGAATAAGAAATAAAAGTACTTCTTTGTGCCCCCCTTTCCCTGTTAATGCCCATGGCCCCTTGGCAACACTGTGCTAGACCCGCCCCTGCACAGTTACCAGCTGTCAGCTACATAAAAAAAAGGATCCTGGTGTTATTTGTCTCTCAGAAACAGTTCATAACTTCCCTTCAACTCATTCATGTCACCTAAAAGGTAAACCTGTTTCTCCATCACAGCTCTGATGATTCAGTAAGGACATCTCCTGGTTTCATCTTCATGTTTCCCTCTCACCACATATCCAAACTGATATCATGACCAGCAGCTTTTACAGCTGTGGCTCCAGCAAACATCAGCTGATACTAGAAATTAATATTAAATAAATTCTAACAACAGCTGATCAAACTTAAACATGCTGCTGTTGTTTAGCGCTACATCCACAGGTTTTTTATTTCTGGCTCGAAGTGGGCGATAAACAAACAAGAGAGAAAAGCCGATCAGCTGATCATTGATCCGTTTCATGATTGAAGTAGAAACTGGAGATGGAGGGGAGAAAATGAGAGAAGAAGAGGCAGCTGTGCAGCAAAAAGACACAGAAAAAAACCAGCTTTGTGTCTTTTTAATGCTAGCTGAAGTCCGGGACAAACTGTGTTCCTTTTCACCTCAATACAAAACAAAAATATTACGAAACGCGTAATATTTTCTCTGAATACGGAACGATTGTTAGGATGCCTGGGTCGTTGACCCAGGGTGTTTGAGTTTATGTTATTATTTATACTTTATAGTTTTTGGTTTCTTTGAGTTCCGTCTTATGGCTTATGTCTCCCCTATCACCTGCATCCCCTTGTCTAGTTCGCGTCTATGTGTATCCTAAGTTCCTATATCCCCGTGTTCAGTCAGTGTTTGTGTCTGCCCTGTTCCCACGTCTCTGTTCCCTTTGTAGTGCCTGCATATGAGTCTGTGTCTTTGTTCAGTCTGTGTTATGTGTTTCCTGTTTTACTTTGAAAGTCCATGTCTGATGTTAATGTGTCTGGTTTTGCTTCCTCTTGTCTCGTTAGGCCTGATTTGCCCCAGCTGTGTTTCCCTCCTGTTACCCATTCCCTGATTGCTCCCTCTGTGTATTTAAGCCCAGTGTTTCTCTGTGTCTGTGTCGCGATCTACTGTTTTCCTAGCTGTGTGTTCTGTCATTTCTCCAGGTTAAGTTTGTTTTGAGTTTTTTTAGTTTTGTTATATTTTGAGTATTAAATTAAAGCCTTTTTTGAGTTCACGTCTGTCTCCGGAGTCTGCACCTTGGGTCCTATTCCTGCCTGCACACAGCCATACCTAACAACGATTCCGTTTTTTACGGGATGGTTGGCAACTCCAATAACTAACCTTATGAACAAAATAAAGTTTAACATCAGTAACAAATAACGAGCCTATCTAAATCCCAGTAATGATTAACGCGTTCCTGATTTTGGCATAATAACTAGTTACCGTGCTCGTTACCACAATAATAACGTAGTTACTGTAACGTGTTACTTAATAACGCGTTAGTGCCAACACTGGTTATTAGACTCAATTGGCTCCTCTCAAAATGTAAAAGAACCCACCCACCACTTTAATCACACTCGAGATCTCATCTTAACATATGGTATAGAAACTGAACATTTAACAGTGTTTCCTGAAAACCCTCTCCTGTCTAATCATTTCCTAATAACATTTAAATTTACAATAATGGATTCCACAGCAGTGGGGAGTAGATTTCATCACAGTAGATGTCTTTCTGAAAGTGCTGTAACTAAATTTAGGAATATATTAAACCCACTGTTTTCATCTTCAATGCCTTGTACCAACACAGAGCAGAGCAGCTACCTGAACACTACTCCAACAGATGTAGATAGATAGATAGATATCTCCTGAATGTTTCATTGTTTCTTTTTCTCTTTATTTGATTTTATTGCTTTACATTGTAAATGTTATCAATTACATGAGTACTCAATTTGTATTTTATGTCAATATTGATCATTCTAAATAATTACTGTTTGTGCATCACTTCCTACTCTTACACTGTTTCTGTAGCTCTTTCAAAATAAAAGCAAAGCAGAGTTTCTTGATGTAAAAGGTTTATTTTTGGACAATTCTGAAATGAGACATTCTGAATAACCTGATTTTAAAAATGTCATATTTTTAGGCTCAGATTTGTTTTTCTGGGACCATTGTTCAAGAACCATCAGAAAGTTGAAAATCTGCCAATAACACCAATTTTTGTAAAGAGTACAACACTGACACTTGTTTCTTTCTTTTTAAAACTGAAATTTAAAGTGAATTTTAAATAAAAATCCTTCTCCGTCAGAGTGCGTCATCAGCGTCCATCCCGCCATCATATGAGGGGACTGTGGTGAGAGCTGTGGCTCAGCTGGAGGAGACACTCAGGAAACTCAGGAAGAAGAAGCTGTCTGAGGCTACAGAGCTGAAGAAGGTCCAGTAGTATGCAGTGGATGTGACTCTGGATCCTGATACAGCATATCCTCATATCATCCTGTTTGATGATGGAAAACAAGTGTATCATAGTGATGTGAAGAAGAAACTTCCAGACAACTCAGAGAGATTTACGCGTTATTTTAATGTTTTAGGAAATCAAAGTTTCTTTTCAGACAGATTTAACTTTGAGGTTCAGGTTACAGGAAAAACAGTCATTTGCTCCTGCCATGTTTCTATTTTTAGAAAAACTTCTCTCGTGGCATCTGTTTACGCTACTGGTTTTATTTTGAAAGTCCGGATAGGAAGTTTTGACCCTATGTCAGAGTCCTGGCAGTTTTCTGCCCTCTGGCGGTCAGACCTGAAACTACAGTATTGTCTAAGCCACTGCAGAAGACGTTTATCATCGTTATCAAACCTGCCATTTTTTTTTACCTTCAAATCTTTATTTACAACAGCAACATAACAATTTACAATAACAACATGACTGTGACCAAATAAAAACCAGAAATAACAGAGAGAGGGGGAAAAAAATTAGAAAACCAGCCCAAATCAAAACTTTATTTATTTATTTTTGCCTGAAGAGAAAACACAAAATTCAGAATTTAAGGGAAAAAGATCCAACATTTGAAAAATAAAATATGTTTAAATGTGACTTTTATTCTAAGAAAAAAGTGTGTGTGGCACCTGACAGCTGCAGTCTTTGTTAGTCTGCATGTTAAACACAGACTGGCTCTGAGTGCATGATGATGATTACAGAATAACATGAAAGTCAGGTTCATTCAAAGCTCATCCTTTGAGGAGCTGCACATCTGTCTGCAAATGTGGAGATCACATTGTGATCACACAGGCTCATAAAACCTGTTGTTTATACACATATCTATTTATTTAAATAGAAATATCATAAAAATGATAGTCACCCATCCATTTACCCTGTTCAGGAGTGCTCGGGTGCTGAAGCCTATCCCAGCTCTCACTGGGCAAGAGGTGGGTGCATCCTGGACAGGTCACCAGTATATGGCAGGAATAACACAGACAGTCATTCACGCCTACTGCAGATTCCAGATCAATAGTTCACCTAACGAGCACGTCTTTGGACTGTGCACGGGGAGAACATACAAACAGAAAGAACCCAGGCAGCCGATGGATTCAAACCCACAACCTTCTTCCTGTGAGGTGATGGTGCTAACACTCAAAAATTACAAATTTAAATAAATGAAAAAATATGAATCTATTCCTTTCTGATTACTTTTGAGCTTACCTGTGTAGATCCACTAACATCCACCAGAGGGGGCTGCAGTACCCACAGCACACCTTCCAGTTTTATACTAAAACATGTTATCGTATTAGATGGCATTGTGCTTCACTGGACTACATCACTGTTGTGTTTAAGATTATGACTCAACGACAGAAATATTTTAATAATCCAGCGTTTAGGACATTCATTCAAACAGCAACAAAAATACAACAAGGGCTTAGATATAATATGACCAAAAAATATGCTAATGAGGTCTAAACTCATCTGAAATTAAACAATCCCAAATACAATCAAGCAAAAATATAATTATAAATGTAAATATAAATAATTAGTAATAATATAAAAATCGCAAGTGCAATAAATAAACACGAAATAACTTTAGAAATACAAATAAAATATTCAATTTAATAAATCATACATTATAATACTGTTCTTGTTTTTTGATGTTTTACTATATGATAAGATGTTATATTACATTTGTCCATTTAGGCCATCTATCTATAAGCACCTTTAAAAATGTCAGTTAAAATACTACTACTACTACTACTACTACTAATAATAATAATAATAATAATAATAATAATAATAATAATAATAATAATAACAATATTAATAATATGACAGTAAAATTAATTTAAAAAGTCAGAAATTTATTTAAAAAAGGTTTTCTAATGAGTTTGTAAAATGTCTGTCACTAAACAAACTCTGATTGTATGCATAACTTCTCTTTGTTACATGTTATTATGCATTCATGTCTCTATGTATTTGATTCCAGTGTGTTGTAGTGCATTACATTGTGTTGTATTGTAACATAGCGTTACAGCGTTGTATTAATGAGATGTATAGTTTATTAATCTATTTGTATTGTTAAATGACATTGTGTTGTATTAAATTGTTTTATGTTGTATTTAATTGTATTAAATTGTATTGTGTTATATTAAATTGCGTTCCATTGTGTTACATTGTGTTGCATCGTGCTGCTGGAGTCCTGCCAGCGGCCACCAGCGGGGGCGCTGTTGTCACTTTGGTTACCCATAAGCGGGGGAGTGAGAGGTGCATGAAATGGAGAAAAATGGCGGATCATGTGCAGGTAAGCGGAGGTTTCATGTTTTTGTCGCGGATAATTTCTGTAGGCGGGCGCAGCTGAAGCTGAGGCCGGATCCGAGTGCGCCGCTCCCGGCACGGAGCTAGCGTGCAGCCGGTGCGTGCGGGCGGCGGCCGCGGTGGAGCTAGCGGGGAGAAAGAAAGGATGCGGCCGCCTGTGTTGACTTGTGGCCTGCTGTCACAGCACGGGCTGGAGGCTAGCCGCTGCTAGCAGCCAGGGGAGGGCTCGGGCTCCGGGGCGAACAAGGGAGTCTGCGGGCTCCGAATGTCCAGCCTGGTGAGTTCCGGCGTCCGTGGCCATCAGAGGCGAGTAACCGGAGGGCGAGCGGCGGGAAAAATCGATGTATTTCAGTGAAGTAAACAATGAAACAGGCGGTTAGCTGCAGACGGATAGCTGCCAGGCTAGCACGCACGGTCACCTGGCGCCACCGGGAACCGCCGTAAACACGCTTATCCCAGACGGACCGGGCGCGGTACCCGGAGCTTCTGTCCCGGAGTTCCAGGTTTTTGTGTTTTTATTCACGGCTCGCTCCGGTAACGACACCCAGCCATGCAGCAGGCTAGGCTAACGTTAGCATATCTACACGTCAACTTCTCCCGCCCGAGCGTGTTTGAAAACATGACCTGGTCTGTGTGAGCGTTAGTCGGTGAAACAGGGCGACGGTACCGGGCCGGACCCGCGAGGGGCTCCAGGGTGAGGACAGCGGGGGTTTTTACCCTGGTGTGGGCAGAATGGAGCGGCAACTAGCCAAGGCGCTGTGCTCCGGCACATGTTTGGGAAGCCGAGGGATGAAGTTCAGCTGCTCTGGACTTCCTCCATGATGCCCCTGCAGGGAACTCTGTGAGGAGACTGTGGAGACTTTGTGCTGAGGGGCAGGTGAAACCCCGACAGGTGAAGCCAGCTTTCGTTTTCTCTGCTGGTCACATGAGCTGTGTGTGACATGACATAATATATTGTTAATTGCGCACAGCATGCATGAACTATGAGGAGAAACTCATCCGATCCTCTCATGTTAGCGGCTGTAACAGCTCGTTATTATTGTTTCTGCTTCAGAGTAACTTTAATCAGTTTATCTGTGATCAGCTTTAATCCCAGGAAGGATTGTACGAACTCAGGTGGGGCACAGATTCACTGAATGTGGTCAAAGTGGAACATCTCAGCCTGATTTCATTAATATTTCAATAATTTACCAGGTAATCAAACGTTCAGGTGAGTTTCTGAGGGATTCTGGGTAAACGTGTGACGATGATTTCAGGTTTTTCAGTCTCAGCTCTGGTCAGAATACTGGGGAGAAAATATTTATTAGTGATAAAAATGATAATATAAATTATTCTGGCAGCTATTTTCATGGTTATACAGATTTAACTATAAATTCAAAGACATGAAAACAGCAAATTTTATAAAAACAGCTTTAAGTTAGCAGATTTAACCTAAAATAAAGTTTTTAAAGCTTTTTTTTTTTTACCTAGAAATGACACTTACTCCATCACCTACTCCCAGGTTTATGATCCTGTGAGTGCCATAAACTGTCTGATAATCCAGGTGAAAGTCTTCACTTATGTAATGGTTATACTGGTACCACTGAGCTGGATGTAGCTCATAAATTCATAATTAATAATGTGCCAGTAAAGTAAGAGAAGGGCCTCACGTTGGGCAGTTCTCGTAGCTGGATTAAGTTGAATTTCTGTGATTCTGACACACAATAAGCCCAGATCCTTGTTTTTAAGTATTTTTAGCTGAAATCTAACAGAACGAAGACTTAAGTATTTTTAATGATATTAAATGACTGAAAACGAACCACTTAAGTTCATTCTGGTGTTACTGAGACAGTTTTTGGTGGAATAAAGATCAGGCTGATATTTACTGTTCGTATCCACTGTGTGCTGTTTGCTTTCACTCAGCCGTTTGTCTCCAGACTGATGATCATGTGGCTGCCTTGTTCTGATGGGGGGTTGTTCACTTTCCTCACTGTAATTAAAATAACATTCACGTGTAATTTTTAAAAGATCGTCTCACGTTAGAGCATGAGTCCACACACCTTCATTCCTGTGATCAAACACTAACTTTAGTCAGTTCAGCTGTTATGAGCTGTCATTCAATGATGATGTGATGTGGCGAGTCGAAGGCCAACGCCATGCGGTCATGAGGTCAGAATCACCCGCCCCAGTCTAAAAAGTTCACGTTAAAGTCCAACGTTTACCCTGGTGTTCCTCACGCAGTCAGGCTGGAGTCAGTCCACAGCAGGAAAAGAGATTTGGGCTCTTTAGCTCCATAAAACAGTTTCTAATGTTTGTGTAGTGACAGCAGATGATGATGGAGAGGATTTTTCTTCAGACATTTCAGGCACTGAATCGTCTGTTTTTCATACACCTGTGTGTTTATTTGAATAAAAAGGGGTGGCCTTTATTGACAGCCGTGCTCCTGTGATGTTCAGGACTCCTGCTAATGATGATTAAATGTCCATCTGGTAATCTTTAGATAATAGCTGATCAGCCGTCTGCTCCCTGACGCCTCCCACAGGTTCTCTGTTTATGGAGATAAGCTGCAGACCAAAAATCACCTCCTGAATATTTAATGATTCGGGAGGTTTCAAAGGATATCCCTCCATTATGTTTATTATGTTTCTGCACACATGGGCCATCGTAGCTCGAGCCTGCAGAGCTGTCAGGAGTTTATAGAATATAAAATACGTTAATAAATAAAAAATCTGCTCTCAGGTTTCGACTGAACCTATTCCTGTGAGGTGAGGTTATTATTTATTATCTCTGTTTTCTGATGCTTACCTCGGTCTAAGCAGAGACTCCCCAGCTATGGGACGCATCCTAGTCAGGTGCTGTGCGTCTGTGCTACGAGCTCCTCCCAAATCTGCCAGCCTGTCTCTGGTCTCTAAGGGAGCTCCAAGGGTCAGATCACCTCCATCCTTACACCTGCGATCCTGTCAGGATCACACCCGACCTCTATGGCGCCTCCATGGGACACTGTGTGTTTCCAGGTGGATTAAATGATAGTAGTAGTTGCATATTTGTGAAGAAAAAAAACACGACAATGTTCAGTTTAAATACAGGTTATTTAAAGTCTTTGGTGAACACAGCTGCTGTTTGGACGCTTCGGTTGTTTTTGTAACTCACTTTCATTGAAGTGACTCTTCATGAGTTTAGATGAGGAATAAACAGTTTCCCGAGTCGCGTGCAGCTGAGTGTTTTATTCAGTGGTTTCATTCTGACTGGTCTGTGTGCCGTCAGCAGGGAGGTCGATGCTCCTGCAGCATCACCAGAGGAGGCTGAGATGTTTCTCTACTAGCTTACCTGTAAAGCTTCAGCCTGAAGCTTGGCTCACTGGCTGTTGGTTTTTCTGAGGTGGGCTGGACTCTCCTGAAGCCATAAAGAAAACACCTCTGTCCTCCTCCCACACCTGCACTGACACAAAGTTTGGTCTCTTTCAGCTGTTGCAGCATCTCATGGTCACTGAACCGGTGATGAAATCATCAAACCTGTGTGCTCGTGTCTCCAGCACGGCCGCAGCATGTTTCTAAATGATGAGCTAAAGCATGGCAACAGAGTTGTGGTTTGACGCCAGAAAAAGCTCCGATGCAGATAAATTCAGATCTGTGACATTCACACTGCTGCTCGCAGGCCTGCAGCTGGACTCAAGCTCCCAGTACCAACCCTCTAAGTCAGATTTACCTTCACACTTACCTACAGCATTTACAAATTTGGGCTTTATATCTTTATTATAAAACTAAAAAACAAATGCATCCTTCTGTTCTGCAGTTTTTAGATGTCCTGAATATAATGGAGAAGAATATTGTTGAAGGAGCTTGCAGGGTTACGAGCAGGAAGTTAAAGATGTGCTTTCCTCTGGTTATCATCATTTTAGGACTAAAGTTATTAGAAACTCTTTGAGCAGATGGTCGAATAAAAAGAGACCAATTGTGTTAAGAGTTATTGACTGAATATGATAATTATGCAGACAAATAGACAGAATTTAAAAGGAATCAAAGGTTTGCTACTTCTTTCACGTTTGTTTGTGTTTCTGAGTCGTTTGTGACAGTAAATGTGAGTCTCTGGGTTTATTTAATTAAGATTAGACGTCAGAGTCAGCACAGGTGAAGTTTTCACTGTTTATGGACCAAAACACTGTTTATGGATTGAAAACACAAAGTTAGACCAGTGAGGACATGTTAGCTGCCACTGTAAAGAAACTGCATCCTTATTTCCACATGGATCAGCGTTAAAGCCGATTGATTTATTGATCGAGTGAGAGAAAGTTCCTCTCCAGTCCTTGTGATGGTGTGAAGGTGGAGATGAAGGGGAGGTCTGCATACAGCCCAGAGGCAGGAAGCCAGTACATTTACACCGTGATGCTTGGGTTAATGGTTGCTTTATGAGCCAGATTTTAAAATGTTTCCGATATGAGTGGTTTGAGGACTTTGAGTCGTATATCAGGGTGAAGTTGGTGTTAGCCAGGTAAAAATAAGGCTCCTCGATCACTTTAACTTTAAAGATTTTCTTTTTGTTTGATTGGTTTCTTATCTGTAATTGTTCTGCTGGAAATCAGGAAATTCAGATTACTTCCTCGAAGTCTTTCCTGTCCTGCTGAAAGCAGTTTTAGTTGAGCTGGTGAGAACTTCATTTCATGTAACTGGTCTGATGGTTGGAGGCTGCCGGCTCGAGTCACATCACATTTATAGTGATCCTTTATTTATCAGGTAAAATTCTCATTAAAAGTCTGTTTCAAAGGAGACGTATACAACAACAGTATCAGGACAAAGACGCACACAGAGCTGATATTCAGTCACAAACATGTGATCAAACAGAATAACAGGCCATCAAAAGCCGTCACTCTCAGTGGGATCTGAAGGTCGTGAGTTAATCTGTGACGCTGCTGTCGCTCAGTTTGATGGTTGTGAAAACTGAAATCTGAGAGTTTAACGCCAGCCCAGAAGTGTTGCTCAGTGGCAGCACGGTGAGGAAACTTTGTGAGGAAGTTGTAAAACCAACTCCTGTGTTATGGGAACCAGTTCAAATGGCAGAAGTTAAGGTTAGTCCTGAATAATGAAAGTAAAGCATGCAGCTCTCTATGAACCTCTGTGGTCATTGTCTAGCCCAGATTTCTTTGTCATTTTCACTTAATTACAGAAGCTTTTATTTTGTAAAATAGACTGAAAACAGTTCATTTCATATTAAATCAACCAAATCAAAGGAAACTTCAGAATCAGCTGATTTCATTTTTAATTTAATTTAATGAAGCCATGAAAAATTAACCTTAATACTGTGAATGATTTCAGAGTTACAGGAAGTTTGGGAGCGTTTCTTAGATCTGGTTGATTTTCATATCTAAAACGGACTCAGCAGTCAAGACTCACTATCGTCCTCCCTCACTCTAATGGGACCAAAATAAACTTCACTTTTATTCACTCATAAAACTAACCTACAAACTCATCAGAAAGCGTTTGATGAGCTCAGAGGTCAGGTGGCTTGCATCCAATCAGACCTCAGAAGAGTCACCCCCTGCTGGTCGTTAGAGAGAGTGGATGTCACCTGTGAGATTAAAGCACCCAGAGTATGTATCTGCAAAATAAAAGCAGCAGTTAAAATCCAGAAAACATCCGTCTGCAGGCCAGACGCACGGCACAAATTTAAAAATAGAAACAGTTTGATTTAAAATTAGAAACTGGAAGCATCTGTCGGCTGCCAGCACCGGAAACGTGCTCGTCATCTCCGAGCATGAAGTAAGGAGAGCCTTCAAGAGAGTGAACACCAGGAAAGCAGCAGGACCAGACGGCATCCCAGGTCGTATTCTAAGAGACTGCGCATACCAGCTAGCTCCTGTGTTCACTGAGATATTCAACATCTCTTTATCTCAGTCGGTGATCCCCACATGCTTCAAAGAGTCCATCATTGTTCCTGTCCCGAAGAAACCCCACCCTGCTTCTCTCAATGACTATCGCCCTGTAGCCCTCACCTCAGTAGTGATGAAGTGCTTTGAACGCCTGGTCAGAGACTTCATCATTTCTTCACTACCAGACACACTGGACCCACTACAGTTCGCTTACCGTCCAAATCGTTCCACAGACGATGCCATCTCTCATCTCCTCCACACATCACTCACTCACTTGGACACTAGAAGGGGGAATTATGTTAAAATGCTCTTCATAGACTACAGCTCTGCATTTAACACCATAATTCCCTCCACACTCACCACCAAGCTGGAGCATCTGGGACTCAGCTCATCTATGTGTCAGTGGATCTCCAACTTCCTAACTGGCAGACCACAGGCAGTAAGGATGGGCGGACATGTCTCAGCCTCCACCACTCTCAGCACTGGAGCCCCCCAGGGGTGTGTTCTGAGCCCCCTGCTGTACTCTTTGTACACATATGACTGTGTGGCCACTACCAGCTCCACCACCATCATCAAGTTTGCTGACGACACCGTCGTGGTGGGCCTGATCTCTGATAACAACGAGACGGCCTACCTGAAGGAGATTAGGAATCTGGAGAACTGGTGCCAGAGGAACAACCTCCTTCTAAACGTCAGTAAGATAAAGGAGCTGATAGTGGACTTCAGCACTAAGCAGGAGAGGAACTACCAGACCCCCGTCATCAACGAGTGCCCAGTGGAGAGAGTGGACAGCTTCAAATACCTCGGAGTTCACATCACGCAGGACCTGTCATGGTCCTGTCACATCAGCACCGTGGTGAAAAAGGCCCGACAGCGTCTCTACCACCTCAGACGCTTGAGAGACTTCCAACTGCCCTCCAAGGTGCTCAGGAACTTTTACTCGTGCACCATAGAGAGCATCCTGGCGGGAAACATCTTAACCTGGTTCGGGAACAGCACCATGCAGGACAGACGAGCTCTACAGAGGGTTGTGCGGTCAGCTGAGCGCACCATCCGCTCCGAGCTCCCTGACCTGCACTCAATCTACAGCAGGCGGTGCTGGACCAAGGCCAGGAAGATCGTGAAGGACCTCAGCCATCCCAACAACAGACTGTTCTCTCTGTTGAGGTCAGGAAAGCGATTCCGCTCCCTGAAGACCAACACAGAGAGACTGAGGAGGAGCTTCTTCCCGCAGGCGATACGGTCTCTCAATCACACCACCACACAGTACTGACCCACACATATGGTTCTTACACACACTGGACTTTCTGGACTTTGTTTTTGCACAACACTGGTCACTATATTCTTCATTTCCGGTTAATACTTGTACAGCTGCTGTTATTGTGTATATATTTATTTATATTTAGATTTCTTCATACATTCGTATATAGTTCTATATTGTGTATTTTGTTGTACAGTTATTTTATTTTCAACTTTAATTTATATATTTATCTTTATCTTATTCTTCCCAGTTAAATTTACCCTTCATTCTAATTTGTGTTGTACAGTTATTTCATTTTTAACCTTAATTTATATTTTATTCCTTCCTAGTTAAATTTACCCTTTTTAATTTTTCATATTTATTTCCTATCTTATTCATAGCCTTTCCTTTTTTTGTTCTCTTTAGGTCACGAGCAGTTGTCCAAGCATTTCACTACATATCGTACTGTGTATGACTGTGTACGTGACAAATAAAAATTTGAATTTGAATTGAATTTGCTGCACCGGGAAGAGCCGGAATCAGGCTGATGCCGACACCTCGGGAAAACATGGAAAATTTACACGAGGAAAAAAATTTATGAGGAAAACTGGAAAATGCTCTCGTTCTATTTTTATAACTTTTTTGCGGAATATCTTTTCGGTTTAGTTTTCTTTTTCTTAGATGTTATTAGATGTTAGGTGTGTGTGTGTGTGTGTGTGTGTGTTACTGTTGAACTTGAGTTTCACGTGAAGCTGAGTGTAAGCTGAGGGTCTGCGGGCATCACCGTGGGCGGGGTTTGGTGCTCGCCGCTTATCTGACGCCTGCAGAAGTTCGACACACATGATGCAGTGCTCTGTCATACCTCACTCCATGTACCCTCAACGCATCACACGAGTGGAGGTGGCTAGCGCACCTAGGTGGAGGCTGTAAACACCATCAGACCATCAGCTTCCACCTGCACTCATGCCGCTGTCCCCCATCTTTGGCCCTGTCGGTGTAGTTTTCCTAGAAAGTAACCCGAGACGGTTGGAGCAGATGGCGCTCGGCATGTGTGTCTGTGATTATGAGTGTGTAAAGCTCGGCGTGGCTGCCCGTCTTATCTGCTGTGATCTCTGTTTGTCTGAAACGATGAAAGACTCGAGCCGGCTGCGGCTCACTGATAAGCCTGCGCTGTGTCCCTCTGTCTTATCCAGGGCCTCGCCCAGCTGGAGATCCTGTGTAAGCAGCTGTACGAGACCACCGACACCGCCGTCCGACACCAGGCTGAGAAAGCTCTGGTGGAATTCACCAACAGCCCCGACTGTCTCAGCAAATGTCAGCTGCTGCTGGAGAGAGGCAGCGTGAGTACAGACTACAGCCGGACTGTCCAAGCAGCTTCAGTTTAACTTTCCCACGTTAGCAGAGATGATGCTCTGCAGGGTCAGACAGTCCTGTGCCTGACCCTGCAGATTCAGATCAGACTCAGCAGACATGATGGGGGATTTTTGGAGAAGCTGAAAGCATGAAGACTTTCAGTTTTGTGCTCCATCTTTCACTTGGACAAAAGTCAAGTCAGTGAAAAATGAGCGGGAGGAGTCACGCCCTGATGAGGGTTAGCTGAGCACCGACTAATCCATCCACAGGTTCACCTGCAAAAGCTTTACCTCAAGGGTGGGCAGCGTTTCCTCTCATAGAGAGAAATGGTATCACACAGATACATGACCACAACGTGCAGACACACGATAAAATCCAAGAATCCCAACACAACAAATTTTTAAATATTTGTACTTAATATTTATATCATATTCGGTGCTTGATAAACACAAACTGAAATATTTCAAAGGGTTTGTTTTAATTGGGATGGATGAAGTATCGTGTCATCCAGGTGAAGATCGCTGACCCCCACACTAATGAGGAGGTAACTCTAAAATGAAGTGGAGTCAACTCGTACTTCATATTTATGAGCAGGTTTCTGTAGGTGTGAGGGTATATTTTAAGATTTCAATTTTTTTTCATCTGCCTGAGATAATGATGGAGCAACCCCTTCACTAACCAGCATATCTGAAAGGCCATTTCCTCTTCTGTTGTCAGAATAAAAGCATGTAGATGGCTGTCAGAGGAGATAACCTGACCTCACTGTTTTGTCTCCTGTCAGTCTTCATATTCTCAGCTGCTTGCAGCCACCTGTTTGTCAAAACTGGTTTCTCGGACCAGCAACCCTCTACCCCTCGAGCAACGCATTGATATCCGTGAGTATCTCCTGAAAAAAGCGGATAAACCCTGCAGGTCAGGTCAGTCTGAGGATTAAAGAGAAGCTGGAGTGATGCATTAACAGTCACAACAGAGATGCACTCATCAAACCTCAATAATGACAATGAAGATGTTTGTCTTTCAAAATAAAACAAAATCGACATTACTAGTTGAACAGGTTGTGGGGTTTTCAGTAAAGCAAAGCAGGGTGTTTTAGTGTCTTATTTTGAAAAGCCGCTGCTAAATGTTTTGTTTGTTTGTTTTTTCAGGGAACTATGTGCTGAACTACCTGGCGACGCGGCCGAAGTTGGCGGCGTTTGTGACGCAGGCTCTGATCCAGCTCTACGCCAGGATCACCAAGCTGGGCTGGTTCGACTGTCAGAAAGACGACTACGTGTTCAGAAACGTGATCGCAGACGTGACACGCTTCCTGCAGGTCAGAGCGCTGAAACCCTTCTGTCCTGTGAATCTTGTGTATATTTATTTGTTTAATTTGTCAGAATAAAAAGTTTTAAGCAAGTTTTTAAAAGTAAGAAGATTCAGCTTATTGGTTCGATCATTACCATGGTGATTTCGGTGCTTTTATAACTGTTAAGTAGGCTCATTTGATCTGGTGTAAATGTGCAGCGTACTTTGATGTCATAATGACTTCTCCGCATGGCTCAAACCTGCTTACTCTGTTTCTGGACCTGTTTTATTCAGTGTGTGAGAAGAAAGAAAGAAACAGGATCATTTAAGCCTGGATTAGTTTAACCTGATCTGTGTGCGTTTGTAACCTTTTGTGTGGTTGTTTTTACAGGACAGCGTTGAACACTGCATCATAGGAGTCACCATCCTGTCCCAGCTGACCAATGAGATCAATCAGGTAAGTCACAGCGTGCAATTTATGGAGGTGTGGCAGATTTAAACAGATCCTCGCAGTGATCGACGACCACAGCAGGCCGAAGAGTTTGCATGTTTGGTGACGTGTCCAGACCAAACTGGGTTCTATACTACAAAACGAGTTCAGCATATCCAGCATACCTTTCCTGTATCCAGATTCACTTACACTAACAGCAGCAGTCAGGATAAACAGTCACATGACCGTTAACTTGTAACTTGCTAACCCAGATTTCGCTGCACGTTCAACGAAAGTGATGATGTTGGCAGCATCTGACCAACCGCAAAGGGTCATTTGACCTTTACAGGCTCTACAGAACATGAAAATGATCCCTATGAGTGTCACCTGCTCCAGGGATGTTACCAAATACTGGCTCAGTAGAGCAAAAATAAATCAACCTAGTTATAATGTTCAAAAAAGTACAGCAGCTTTAAAAACAAGCAAGGAAATAATAAAGTCTCTTAAAAATAAAAAGTTCAGTAAGGTGGATTAAAAGAAATCAAGTGACTTGATTCCAAAATAAAATATATCTGTGTAATATACAGTGAGCGTACAGTGCAGGATATTGAAGCTAAACTCTGGAAGTGTCATTTTTATTTATTTTTTGTTGATGATGAAATCACCAGCATTAGTTGGTCCTCAGATTTTCTGCCGACTCTGATCTTTTTTTCTTTTCTTTTTTTTTCTCCTCAGGCCGACACGACGCATCCTCTGACCAAACACAGGAAGATCGCCTCCTCGTTCAGAGACTCCTCGCTCTTTGACATTTTCACGCTTTCCTGCAACCTCCTCAAGCAGGTTTGTTTCGTCCTGTCGGCAGTTTCTCCCATACAGGCTTACATATACACTGCATTTCATTTTTGTACTGATTTCCCGCTTTTAGTTTTTTAATTATTTCAGACCTGTGTTATTTTATTTTTGTTCTGTATTTAATTTTGTATCAATTCCTCAATTTATCTACCTTAACTTTAGATTTATTCTTTTTCTTTGCATGTCCATGTTAGTCTGACGCTGTCAGAATAAAACTTGTCTTCTTTGTGTCAGATATTTAATGTTCATATTAAACATGAGTTGATGCTTCAAACAAAGAGCAGAAAGTATGAAAATGTGATCTCTGCAAGGAAAACATAAGTGCTGCCCTTAAGCAGGCTTCCACAAGTTGGCCAATCAAAAGAAAATGGGGTCTTAAAGGCTGAACTAAGGCCCATTGTAGGACAAAGGATTATTTTGACCTGTGGATCACGCAAAGCTGCTATAAAAACTCATATAAAGATGTATTTTGAGTGAGGCAGCTCGCTGTGGACACTAACAGATCATATTAAATGCCTGAGTGAAGCTGATGATGATGGCGGTTTGTTGATGCTGATGATGATGATGATGCGTTTGCTTTTCAGGCTTCAGGGAAGAACCTGAACCTGAACGATGAGTCTCAGCACGGCCTGCTGATGCAGCTCCTGAAGCTCAGCTACAATTGCCTCAACTACGACTTCATAGGAACCTCCACGGACGAGTCGTCGGACGACTTGTGCACCGTGCAGATCCCCACATCATGGAGATCAGGTAGAGGAGCGAGGCGCCCGCCGCTTACAGATTAATGTGGTGTTGTTACTGATATTTACTGCCTCACGACAACATGAAAACGGTTAAATCTGTGTTTTGTCTTCTGCAGCGTTCCTCGATTCCTCCACCCTGCAGCTGTTTTTCAATTTATATCATTCCATCCCTCCATCCCTCTCCCCACTGGTAAGTGAGCACAGTCATGTGACTACAGCCTGCAGACTGATGCGTGAAGCTTTACTGTTCGTGTGTGTGTCTGGGTGCAGGTGTTGTCGTGTCTAGTTCAGATCGCCTCAGTTCGGAGGTCTCTCTTCAACAATGCAGAGCGAGCAAAGTTTCTGTCACACCTGGTGGACGGAGTGAAGAGGATACTGGCAAACCCACAGGTAACACACACCTGTCTGAAAACACACACACCTCTGTAGCTTCGTGTGTGTTGAACAATGTGTGTTTGTGCTTCAGTGTTTGCCCGATCCAAACAACTACCACGAGTTCTGCCGCCTGCTGGCGAGGCTGAAGAGTAACTACCAGCTGGGTGAGCTGGTCAAAGTGGAAAACTACCCAGAGGTCATCCGCCTCATCGCCAACTTCACCGTCACCAGTCTGCAGGTGGGTTTTTTAACTTTTTCCGTCTGTAATAGTGTATGTGTGTGTCATCCACGTTTAAAAAAAAAAAAAAAAAAAAGTGTATGTGTGTATATATTCACACACACACACACACACACACACACACACACACACACACACACACACACACATCGTGGTCAAGCAGCAGTGTTGTGTACCTGACTCTTTACTCCTACTCCTCCTCCTCAGCACTGGGAGTTCGCCCCCAACAGTGTTCACTACCTGCTGAGCCTGTGGCAGCGCCTGGCAGCGTCAGTCCCTTATGTTAAAGCCACGGAGCCCCATCTGCTGGAGACGTACACTCCAGAGGTCACCAAGGCCTACATCACGTCCCGACTCGAGTCGGTCCATGTCATCCTCAGGTGAGACTTAAACCAACCTTAAAGTTAGACAGGATTTCATCTTGTTTGATTTTCCAGCAAAAGATTGCATTTCCATTTATTCCATTAATTTAATTAATGCGTTCATAAGATGTACATAAAAACTTAGATGTGTTGGGAACAGATTCTGGATGTTACTCCCATGATGTGTTCGGTGTTTGTGGCTGTGAATCGGTGCAGTGACGATGGTTTGAGTCTGAAGGGTTGGGTCGGTGATGGCTCAGGCAAACTTCACCTGAGGGTTTTTAGGGATGAGCTGAGCATGTCTCTGTCCGTAGGGACGGGCTGGAGGACCCTCTGGACGACGCCGGCCTCGTTCAGCAGCAGCTGGACCAGCTCTCCACCATCGGCCGCTGCGAGTACGAGAAGACATGCGCACTGCTCGTCCAGCTGTTCGACCAGGCGGCTCAAACCTACCAGGAGCTGCTGCAGTCCACCAACTCGAGCGCCATGGACATCACAGTGCAGGAGGGTAAGAGCGCGAGCCCCACCCCTGTGCTATTTTGGGGACTTCGGGAGTCTGACGCCTCCTCTGCTTCTCTGCAGGTCGGCTCACGTGGTTGGTTTACATAATCGGGGCAGTGATCGGAGGACGCGTGTCGTTCGCGAGCACAGACGAGCAGGATGCCATGGATGGAGAGTTAGTCTGTCGGTAAGAGTGCGAATGTGGCGAGCCGGTGTCTGGGGGCGTGACTTCCTGTCGCTGAAAGCCTGACCTTGCGTTTCCTGCGTTTGCCTCAGGGTGCTCCAGCTCATGAACCTGACAGACTCGCGGCTCGCTCAAGCTGGGAATGAGAGGCTGGAGCTGGCCATGCTCAGCTTCTTCGAGCAGTTCAGAAAGATCTACATCGGTGACCAGGTGCAGAAATCATCAAAGGTAAGGCGCGCCTCTCTGTAAGCTCCACCCCTTTCAGCTGACATGAATGAGCAGGTCTGACTCTGTGTGATCTCTCTGCTCAGAAACTGCAAAGTGTGAACATCCAGATAAGTGCTTGAAAGTAAATTGTGATTGGTGCTCGCAGAGCATCATGGTGGTGTTTAAAATTCAGGATGTGGTGTTAGGTAGGCATAGAGTCAGCTGTGAGTCACATGGTCAGCCTCCTCCTCCTGCTCCTCCAGTGGTTCCCCGGGGCGCAGCAGTAACTCACTGCACAGAGTATATGATTATATATCTCTGCTGGCCCAGGAATGCCTCAGGATGCCCACGAGAAACTCAGAAAAGTCTGCAACCTCCAGAGCTCGGAGAATCTCAGTCGGTTTTGTCAAAACATCGGTCAAACCCGAGGCCTTACTTTTGGATTCAGTTCCAGTACCTGTTCTCGGGCTGGGAAGTCTGGCTGAATCTGGAGCGTTGTTCACACAGTGCTCGGGCCAAATTACTGATTTCTGGCTGGCTGGATTCAATCGATTTAGCGTTTTGGGGCTAAAACTAAATTTAGGGGAGTAGTAAAGTCCTGAAACCCTTTTTAAACGCTGAGGGTGATCAAGCATTCAGTAAAATGTTCAGTATTTTACTGAATGTGGACAGGTTTGATATTATTTTATTAAAATATTTATTATTATTGTTTCTGTTTTCATTGGAACTAAAGTAAAATAATAAGAAGCAGAATTCGGTGCAGACTGTTCCAAACTGAAAACACAGAAATGACTTGAAGCGTCCTCTGAAGTGGCAGCCGCGTGGTGATCATGTGACTTCCTGTTTGTGTTTGTTCGTAGCTTTATCGACGACTATCAGAAGTTTTGGGCTTGAATGACGAGACGATGGTACTCAGCGTCTTTATAGGGAAAATGTGAGTAACTGAAGTCCAGGTAACTCCGGCACACCTGAGAGCCGATGTTCAAAGTTAAACGAACTCTCAGCCGCTGTAAATATGTAGAAGTAAACTTTCCTCTCTTTCAGTATCACAAACTTGAAGTACTGGGGCCAGTGTGAACCAATCACCTCCAAGACACTCCAGCTCCTGAACGACCTCTCCTTAGGATATCCTTCATGTCTGTGACCCACACAAATGTTTTCATGTTGATTTAGTCTAGTTTTTATCTTTGCTGTTGTTTTTGTGTAGTGAACGTAAAGCAAAAGAAGCCTTGCCCACCTGATCTTATCGTTAATGAGGGGCAGCCAATCAGAAGAAAGTTGTCTTTAAATGTTGAGCAGCTTGTTTCAGATGAGCTGAGGGCCTGGTGCCTAATAAATAAGGATAATTATGAACCGTGAGTCATGAAAAGCTACTGAGCAGGATAATGAATCCATCTTAAGGACTTAAAGGTTAAACCAGGCACTGAGTTAAAGGAAGGGGTGGGGCTCTGGGTCAGCGTTTTCTCCTTGACTTCACTGTCTGCACGTACAGCAGCGTAAGGAAGCTGGTGAAGCTCAGCGCTGTCCAGTTCATGCTGAACAACCACACGGTGAGTACTTCACATTTATCGGATCCCAAGTTTCACGTCTGATTAAAACGCGTTGAGCTGACACACAAGCATCACAGACGAAGAAGAAAGTGAGCTGTGATGAACTTCCTGCTGCTGTCTTTGTCAGAGCGAGCACTTCTCCTTCCTGGGAGTGAACAACCAGTCCAACCTGAGCGACATGAGGTGTCGGACCACCTTCTACACTGCACTAGGACGCCTGCTGATGGTCGATTTAGGTACGCAGACACAAACACACACGCTGGTGTGGCTTCAAGTTCTTCAGTTTCGGACTTTTTGTAGACTTCACTTGGCAAAAGGTCGCTGAGACACAGATCCAGAACGACCCACTGCGGCGCCCCTTGTGATGAAGAAGCAGCAGAAAGTTTTTATCTTGTAACAACACAAAAGCTGAAACAGGAGAGATACTGGTGCCTGGAAATGAAGTGTGACGTGGTCTGCAGGAGCCACACACACACAGTTTACACTGGGCCTCGTGTGTGTCTGTGTCTGCAGGTGAAGATGAGGACCAGTTCGAACAGTTCATGCTGCCTCTGACGGCGGCGTTTGAAGCAGTGGCTCAGATGCTGAGTACAAACACCTTTAACGAGCAGGAAGCCAAGGTCAGAACACCCTCACAAACATACAGACACATAAACAGCATCAGTTTTGTCAAACATTTATTTCTGTTTTTGCAGACAGACACACATTGTGTTGCTCGTGTTTGTGTTTCTGTGTGTGTGCGTAAACGCATGTGTGACACAGCGATGGCGGTGTAGCAGGGATAAAGAATAAAGCGGGTGTAACTCAGAGTTGTGCTAATAAAATTGTGACCCTGCTTAAACACGAGGAAACTCCAGCAGAAGCAGCTGAGCACATGTTTCGAAACATTGACCTTCCTCCTCTTCCTCCTGCAGAGGACTCTGGTGGGTTTGGTCCGGGACCTGCGAGGAATTGCATTCGCCTTCAACGCCAAGACGAGCTTCATGATGCTGTTTGACTGGATGTATCCTTACACTGACTTCAGATCAGCACGCGGTCAGATCCTGGTTTTTCTGTTTATTGTGTAAACGATGAAAGTGTGTCCTTAACCCGCTCCACAGATACCCGACCTACATGCCCATCCTGCAGCGGGCCATCGAACTGTGGTACCACGACCCAGCATGCACCACGCCAGTCCTCAAGCTCATGGCAGAGCTCGTCCACAACAGGTAAACCTGCCCAGTGACGAAGGGGCAGGTTTAAGAGTATGACCTCTGACCTCTGTGCTGTCACATCCTTACAACGGTTCAGCCTGTGAGGATCCAGAGACGACTCAAAGAAAGTAAAGGCAGCCCACTGGCGGCCTGGGATCAGCTATGATTGTAGCATTTTCCCTCCCAGCAGGAGCTGTGGGAGTGTTTTCATTGGTTCATTCTAAGAGTACACACAGTGAACGTCAGCAGAATAGTCAAGTTTTAAATGAGGAAGCCGCCTCAGAGGTCTGACACCTAATGTTTTCAGAGTTCTGGTGAGGCGTGACTAATGTAGATGGTTTTCAGTGATGTTTTACTCGGCTCAGAAACCAAAGCGCGTCTCCTTTCAGATCAAATGTAGAGGTGAAAGGTCACTAACTGTGTTTGGTTTTTGTTTTGTTTTCAGATCACAGCGGCTTCAGTTTGATGTGTCGTCGCCAAACGGCATCCTGCTGTTCAGAGAAACAAGCAAGATGATCACGACCTATGGTACAACCTTTGACCCCCACTCAACCGCCTCAAAGATATACCTGTCTTTGTTCTGGGCCGCTCATCGAGTTCCTGTTTTCTCCTTCAGGGAATCGGATCCTGACGCTGGGCGAGGTCCCTAAGGACCAGGTGTACGGGGTGAAGCTGAAGGGCGTCAGCGTGTGCTTTGCTATGCTGAAGGCGGTGCTCAGCGGGAACTACGTCAACTTCGGGGTCTTCCGTCTGTATGGCGACGACGCTCTGGACAATGCCTTACAGACCTTCATCAAACTACTGCTGTCCATCCCTCACAGTGACCTGCTGGTATGCTCCACCTCCTCACAGGTTTTTGTGACTTTGGAGACGTGGACTCCGTTTGAGTGAGTTTTTAACCCTTGACCTCTGGTCCTGTCTCTGCAGGACTACCCGAAGCTCAGCCAGTCCTTCTACTCTCTGCTGGAAGTGCTGACGCAGGACCACATGAACTTCATCGCGAGCCTGGAGCCTCACGTGGTCATGTACATTCTGTCCTCCATATCAGAAGGCCTCACAGCACTCGGTAAGGCAGCGACGTTGGTCAGGTGTGTGTGTGTGTGTGTGTGTGTGTTTCTGTGTGTGTGTGTGTGTGTGTGTGTGTGTGTGTGTGTGTGTGTGTTTCTGTGTGTGTGTGTGTGTGTTTCTGTGTGTGTGTGTGTGTGTGTGTGTTTCTGTGTGTTTCTGTGTGCGTGCGTGTGTGTTGAAGTTACATCATTGTGTCTTTGTGTGTGTTTCAGATACGATGGTGTGCACCGGCTGCTGCTCCAGCCTCGACCACATCGTCACCTACCTGTTCAAGCAGCTGTCGCGCTCCACCAAGAAGCGGCCCGCTCCCATGGCGACAGATGACCGCTTCCTGCACATCATGCAGCAGCACCCGGAGATGATCCAGCAGGTGAGCTGATCACACCTGAGTCACCTGACCCCACACACACACACACACACACACACACACACACACACACACACACACACACGTGTTGACACCTTGCTGCTGTCGTTGATCAGATGCTGTCCACCGTTCTGAACATCATCATCTTCGAGGACTGCAGGAACCAGTGGTCCATGTCGCGGCCTCTCTTAGGCCTCATCCTGCTCAACGAGAAGGTAACTGCCGCTCGCACTCGCCTCAGAGGTGGCACCGCGTGGGTCAATGTGCGCTATAACACGTGTGTTTTTTCTAACTGCAGTATTTCGCTGACTTGAGGAACAGCATCGTCAACAGCCAGCCGCCTGAGAAGCAGCAAGCCATGCACTTATGTTTCGAGAACTTGATGGAGGGAATTGAGAGAAATCTACTAACAAAGAACCGGGACAGGTGAGAGCAGGCAGCATTCATCCTCTCAGGTGGTCAGGAACGTGAAAAACGGGTGGAGACGTGAGACACGCTAGACTCGGTCAGGATCGTAGCTTAGCGTTAGAGATAAAAGCCACTCACAGACTGTCACTCAGTCTGTGATCATTCAGACTCTGCAGCAGGGATTGTATGAGGTTGTGATCCACAGACAGGGTTACCTGCAGAAAGCCACACCCAGAAGTAGGTACAAACTAAAGGTACTGCTGTGGACTCGATTACTACTGTCACTGATTTATTACTCACTTAAACTGGAGGAAAACATTTTTTCTTGTGTAATCCTAAACAGCCTGAAAGATATATGAAGACCAGTGTTTAGTGATGTGGAACAGCGACACACCTTATTTTTGGAGACACACATTGTGCATTATAATATAACCTGCTGTCAGGGGGATGTCAGGACGATCGGTGTATGGAGGAAGTCATCCAGTTACGTTAGATTACGTTTTGATCCCGAACACACATTTCCTCATCAGCTGGAAGGAACTGAATTAGGAAAGTAAAGCTGCTGATGGAGAACTTTCAGAAGGCGTGATGCAGCAGCATCTGAAGGTCTGGGTGACCTAAAAGGGTGAAAACTGTGAAAAATGAGCTCGAAATAATTTCTGTACAAATATTGTGTTTGTTCGCGATCTATATCTAACCTCAAACCGAGTTTTAAACATGGCTGACGTGCAGATAATACTGCTGTTTGTGCAGTGCATGGTCACATTACTCCAGTCGAGCAGTTATACATCAGTCTGTGCTGTAACAACCGAAAAATCCTAATGATTCCCACGGTAACCCTTGCCCTCGGTAACTAACGAGTGTTTCTGTGCTGATGCCGCAGATCTGCTCCTCTCCACCAGACTTCATTCACAAAACCACAAATTTATTCTGTAAAAACACGTCGTTACACGCTGGTCAGAAATTCAGGCCCTGAAAGGAGCACTGCCTTTCGGAGGTTTTCCACAAATAAACGCGTTTTAATGTGGGCGGATCTTAACAGTCAGGATTAGCTGGTTCTGATCTCCTGCAGGGGAACACTGAGGGGAGTTGTTCGTGTGCCTGACGAGGTAAAAATGCTCTGTGTGTGTTCTGCAGGTTCACACAGAACTTGTCAGTGTTCAGGAGGGAGGTGAACGACAGCATGAAGAACTCGACATACGGCGTCAACAGCAACGACATGATGAGCTGACATTCCACGCGGCCGCCCACCGAGTTCGCCCGGCCCCTCGACCCGCCTCTCCACGGCCTCCTACCCCTCACCTCTCTGCATCCCCCTCTCCCCCCCGGGCCCGGATGCCCAGGGATCATCACCCCGCCACAACACCAATTCAGCCCTCCCCCTCCTCCTTTTTGATATAAGCATATATAAATATATACAGATCTATTTTAAAGCCAGCCCGCCACGTCCGGCTCGCCTGGCTGCTCGAACAGAGGGGGGGGAGGGAGCATGTCTGAGCACTCTGAATCACTGACAGGAAGTGGAGTGCGCCGCAGCCAGAAGAGGCGGCGAGGGGACGAAAGGACGAACGCCGGTAAACGTAGTAATCCGCTTCTGCCTGCCTTGTATAGAAACCACCCGAGAAACCAAGTGTACATTTTCTTTCGTAACATTTTGAACAATGTTTATAATGATCGACTTTAAAAACCCACAAAGACGAGACAACAAACCAACGTGTGATTGAGCTTTTTACAGAGTAGTGAGTTAGTGCACATGTCTGTCTGCGTGGGCATGAGGCCGGAGGGTGGGCGGGGCAAGCACAGGAAGCAGGTACACACACTAACGGAAAGGGAGGCTCAGAGCATCCATGTTGTACATTTTTCTCTGTCTCTGCTGCTTGAAGTGATGTAAATATTCCCGAATGACGGCCTCAGAGGGACCGTCCTGCTGCTTTTCCTCCTCGGTGTCATAAAACCGTCACATTTTGGTCACGGCGAGGTAGAAAAACGCCACCTCCATCCTCGTTTCCTGTTTTTCTTTGCCCATAAACACTAACCTGGAGGTCTTTGGGCTTTTCCGTGGTGCTCGGACAAAATTAAACACCTTCAGCAGACCAAACATCTTTCATTAGAGCTGCTTTTATTGTGAAGGCTCGCTAAACCTTCAGCTTAAAGTTGGTCTAATGTCAGCATGTTTGTCAGAGCGTCATAAAAATGATTTAAAGACAGAAATAGTGATTAGCTCCTGTTTTTCTTGGTCACGTGACACTTTTTCTCCAGCCATCATTTAAAAAGATTCATCAAAACCCCCGTGGTTGTCGTTGTTATTATTATTATTATTATCATTAACTGTAAGCTGCAGAACAATAAGCTGGCACGTCATCAACTTCAGTTTGACTAAAGCGTGATCAAAACAAAACTTTACCTCTTTATGGTTACAGTAAAACAAGCGATCACACAACACACAGGCTGACATTTCAACATTCAGGGAAGTTCAGGGTGTCATCAGGCTGACAGGAGGTTTGCAAATATAGAGGAAATCCTCAGAGGCTTCATCAAAGCCGTATTAGTATGATGATGATGATGATGATGATGATGATGATAATAATAATTATATTATTATTACTGGAGCTGCAGTGACGATTTTAGTGGCGACACAAAGTCGGACATAATTATCAATCTTCAGTCAGATTTTTGATTTAATAATCTGCTGATTATTCCTTGATTAGAGCTTCTGTTGTGACGAAGGGTCATAAAAGTTTTCAGTCTCAAAATGTTTCAAATGTTGAACTTTTAGATATTTTGTTCTTGAGTTCCAGCTCTTCTTTTTCCCGCAATACTAAAGCAGATTATTAACTTGCTCGTTCTGATGATTAATTAACGCTGCGTTATTTTAAGCGATTCATCTTTTGATTTTTAAACATTTGTCAAACATCTGAAGACGTCTCCTTAAAAGTTATTTTTCATTTTTTTCCCCGTTATTCAGATGTTATTCATTTATCAGACAAAATGATCTGCAGCATTTCAAACAAACATTTCAGACTCGAGCTCCTGAAGCTGGGGCACTTCCTGCTTTCGCCCCACTTAACAGTCCCCGAGTGAGTTTTCAGCTCTCCGATATCTTCACCTTAAAAATTCTCGTGCTTTCTGTAGATTTTTTTTTTCTCTTTGTAATGAAAATAAACTTTCCCAATGAAACCAGCAGAAAATGAGGATATAATCACACTCACTTATCATATTTTCAGTTGAATTAACACAATGAATCATATAAAACTAGATGTGAGGATTCTTTTTCAGACAGACTTTAAACAGATCGTAAAAGCGGCATGTTTAAACCTCCGTAAATCTGCTTTGACATCAGAGGAGTGTCGGAATGCAGACGTCCTCTAATAATCTGCATGTTTTAACTTCAGCTTCTCGTTGCCTCGTGACCCGAGTGTTCATCATGATCACCAGCTGCTGTTATCGGCTTCAGCTCGACTAAAACAGAACCACACGAGCCTTTAAACGAGTCTTCAAACTCAGGAAAAACACTGTTAAAGTGATCACATGGTAACATTACAGTATTACCCCGATTCGCCTCGACGACTGGTTTAATATTGCGACTTTTACAGGATGTTGTCGGGTTAATAGAGTTCATGTCTCAGATTTTCTGTGTTGATGTTCTTGAGTGTCTAACCGACAGAAAGTCCAAAACACTGAATCCACTGATCGAGGAAAACGTTTAAAGCTGAGCTGAAACCTCCACAGATCTTCAGGCAGCACCAATTTCTACCAAGTCTCAAGTCGAATACGGCAACATGACTGCGTTTAAAGACTCGTGACCAAGAAAAACCACACAGGAAGTCAGGGAGGAGGGTCACCGTTTGTTCATCGCCACATGAATTGTTTCTTTGACGGTTTTTGGAGTACATAAGGTCATATTTTCTGAAATTTCAGGTTTCACCACGTTATTTGTTGTTTTCATGCAGTTAAAAACGTGAAATCCTCTCCAGCGTCAGCTGACTGAATTCACAGAAAGTGATGGAGGTTTTTTGTTTTGTTTTGTTTTTATTGTATAAAAAAAAAAAAAAAAAAAAAAAGCAGCAGAACTTCCCTTTAAGGCACCCGTCTGCATCGCCGCGGCTCTGCCTTCCTCTGAGCATGGCGGCTGCGCCAGTGGTGACGTCCTGCAGGTGTCGCACGCCTGCTGCTTGATGAACGTGTAAGCAACATGGTCACAGCTACATTTTCCCCTCTGGTAGGCTGGGTGCAGTTTCCACCATTTTGTTTACACTCTGGATTCCTCGGACCAGGTCTCGGCCTGCCCCCCTTTTTTTAGGGAGTCCTTTTTGGCGTGTGCGTTGATGTTGTGTGTGTTTGCGTGTGCGTGGAGTGGCTCTCTGTTGCCTGGCGTGCGTGTATGTGGTGTCTCACGGTGCTGCGACGGCTTGAACCCGCGATGGAGCTCAAACAGCCAAGGTCTGAGCCACCAAGCGGGAAGCAACAGGGGGAAACCATCGAGGCGGGAGTGCGGCGAAGGCGTCCGGATCGGTCGTCAAACCTTGGCAGAAGGTGTACAAAGAGAAGCAGGAAGTGGAGTCTATTAGCAACTTGTGTTACTCTCTACGATGTTGCTGCTAACTGTTTGTGACAACTAGCTCATCTCTAACCATGTCAGCACTCACGGATGTTTATTGAGTTCCTAATTTTTTGGCTTGTGTCCCTGATGTGAATGTGTTGGGTCCATAGAGTGAATAGCTGTTTGAGTTGTTTGGATGTCTGCTACATATAGTGTAAGCATTGTGACTGCAAATAAACCTCATTGATTTTTACCTCGCTGCCTCGCATCCTTTTCTTGATCTCAGCTGATCTACAGCTTGCCACAGGTGCTCAGCAGCAGTGCTGCTCTTTTTGTGAGCTTATGGTCACAACATCAACAGTCCGCAAGACTACGAACCTCCCTCAAGTTCTTCCTCTTTTCCTCCATCTTCATCAGCCTTTGTCAAATATGTCCACTCTCTTCTGATGTCATCCTGCTCACTGCCATTGAAGATCTTATCATCTTAAGACAGCCTTAGTGCCACCATCTCCAAACCATACATCATTATAGTCCTAAATGTCGTAGGTAACAAGATGCTCAGAATCAGTTTTACTTATAACGCCAAGCCACAGCATCAGTCACATTAAGGTGCTTTATATTGTAAGATAAAAATCTCACAATCATGCAGAGAAATCCCAACAGTGAACAAGCAGTTGGTGAGAGTGAGTTTCTTCCTGTTAAAACTCCCTTTTAACAGGAAGAAACCTCTGGCCATAAAAAGGCTCAGGGAGGGGCGGCCATCTGCTGCCACCTGCTAAGGGGGAGGAGAGGGATACTGGACAAAAGAACAAAAGTAGCAGTAAAGCCTCAGAGCTGCTCTTACATCATCACCAATGTCTCTGCTTCACATCCAGGTAAAGGTGTTTCCTTATGTAGAAAAATGGGGGCGTGACTGTATGCAGATTGCACAGTCCAGCTGCTTCACAGATTCTGATTGGCTAACATACACAGGGCACATGGATGTTTTCATATGGTACATCAGTAAATGAGGGTCAGCCAGCTAGCTGATAAATTCTAAATCAACTAGCGTGCCCATGTTAGCAACTAACATCAACCAGAGAAAATCCAGTTTAATCTGATGATGTCTATTTGAATAAACAGGAAGTTAACTTTCAGTTTAAGGTAAATTATTATAGTAATGCTAGCAAGCTAACCTAAAAACAAATGATGTAATGTTAAATGTTGATATTTTTTTTCCACCATTAAATTGTGTAACAGTATAAAGAGGCTAACTAGCTACCATTAGCCAGGTAAACATATTTTATAATGTGTTCCATTTGAAGTGGGAGGCAATCTCTGAGTTGGAGCCTTCGACTAGATAGCCCCTAAAGTTGGACTTGCTGAGTTTGAAAGTCGGAACAGGAACTCCATTTTTTGAGTTTTTTGAGCACCGTGTACCACATAAAATCGGTTAAGTTCAGTAAGCACAACCAGAATTCATACATAAGGCGCACTGTAGATTTTTCAGAAATCAAAGGATTAATTTGAAGAGTGACTTATTTTCCGAAAAACACTACTAATTATGGCATACATGCCAATCCTCCCGCTTTTTCCAGGACAATCCCGAATTTCCACCCGGACATAATTGAAAAACCATATCCCAGATTGGACCAATCAATTCCAGTTTCCAACAATGGCTATAACTACTGCATCTACTTAGTTTTAATATTACTCTTATTTTTGTTTCTGCGTCGCAAAATAAACTTTTAACATATTTTCAGGCGAGAATGTAGCTGTGTAAACTTGAAACATCTGAGCCGGGGAGAACAGCAAACTCCCGGCACATCGTTTTCAAACCCCTGCTGTCTTTTGCTACTCAGGTTAAACATGATATACAAGTCACTTAAATAAATTAAACATGTTATTGCTTGGCCTTTTTCAGTGTTTTATTATTAGATTAGATTAAATAAAACTTTATTAATCCCTCGGGAGAGTTCCTCCGGGGTTTTCACACAGCTTTTGAATGTCTCCCTAATTTCGAGGTCTCAAGGTTCGGAGTATGAATGATGGCCCGCTTGCATGCTCTACCAAAAATTATGCTTTGTGGTGGGTATCTGACAGACGAAAGCCAAACCAGTTCCCCACCACTGAAGTTGTACCATTTTATACAAACCAATTCTGGTTCATCTGTTTCATTCAATGATCTGCTATCGCTCTTATCATTCTCAGTCGCTGCCACGCTTTTCCGCCATGTGCGTATGAAAACAAAGGCACTGCGCATGCGCGTTTTACCCATATTCTATCGCGATATTTCATTTTCTTAACATTGTCTAACATTATACCGGTATTACCGTGAATGGTGTGATATGGCCCAGCCCTATCTGCAACTACACCACAACTTTCACAGTGTGTAAGTAGCTTAATGTCTTTTATTGTGAAAGGAAGGAACAGGAAGAATCCCTTCTCCTGCATGTGTAGAGTAGATCAGGTTTACAGAAGCTTCAGGTTTCTGTTACGACTGCTGGAAATAAGTTTTTGTGTTTGAAGCTTCGGGAAATCCTCTGCGAGGCCTCAAAGAGCGTTCATGAAGACGTCCCGCCAGCAGGCACTTGTTTGTTTTGGGGGGTAAAACGGAGTTTAAACACAGGGATTGGCGGTGAAATGAAGCTCAGGTTTTATTGGGTCAGACAGATACATTTCGGTTTTTACAAAATAAAATAACCACTTATGATTGGCACAAAAACCTTGGAACTTTACAGTAAATACAAAATTCATTGTGTTCATTACATCAATTTTAAATGTTCAGGAACTGTGAAGAAGACTTTCAAACAGGTCAGGTAGCGTTGGTGACAAAGAGTTCGGTCCTGTTCTGGTTTGTAGAAATGGTTCTGATCCGATCAAAAATTTTAATGCCGGACATCA